>NC_070633.1:23943580-24626039 GCF_947347685.1 Pleuronectes platessa
TTGTGTTGTTTTTCTCTGTTAAAATCCCAGAGCAGGGAGCAAGCAGGTTATTAGCTGAGGTTACATGATGTCTCTCTCCTCAAGTATCTTGATGTGTTTCAATCAAACGTCTTCTCCAGGCTCAGTTTTTACAGCTGTTTTTATTTCATTTCCTGCTGCAGAATAATTCCTGCAGAGGAAATTAGTTTTTTTTCCTGGGTTGCATCTTTGTGATGGGAGGTGATGACCTGACTCAAGGTTTCCTTCATCCATCACCTGCATTCCGTCCTGACTGCTGCCTCTAAATCTGTCACAAGCAAGCGGCGGTGCCACAAACACACCGGACAACAATAAAACCACACAACCACTGTGACTGTGTGATTGGGAAAAACAGCAACACTCCACACAGTTAGATAAGACATGGGGGTCTGCGCTCCAAATCCAAATACTTCATGACTTCTTTGTTCTTCCTTCTATGTGATGGCACAAGGCCATAACTTTATAAAACAATATAGTTATTATATGGTGAGAAAGACAACTTCCTAACCAACTGACAAAAAACATTTAACAAAAATATGATCAGATGATTTTACTGAAAGATTTCTCAAGGAGCTGACCAATACAAATATTTCTCCTCTTCCACAGACATCCTTTTTCCCCATAAACTCGACAGCTGCGGGAACAAATAGTAAAAATAAGACTATAGAGAAAAAGGATCATAAGGTTGCATCAATTTTCCTCCACGTCCTCCACATGGCTCCATGAATATTCTCTTTTAAAGATCTCAGCCACATATGATCAGCTTCACTTTTCCTTACAGTCACAATATAGACACTGAAGGCTCGTGTGGAGGTTTGAGCTCCATCAATCCATCTAATCTAGTTTGAAGAAGCTGTCAATCTGTTTTTTTGGAGACATCTAGGATCAAATCACTGTGAACAAAGCCCTGGATTGTGTGTTTTGTTTGTGATGGGCATCAACGCGCAAGCAAACACATCTGAAACAAGTTTTCCAACCCTGTGCTGGACATGAGGTCTTTGAAAGAAACTTTACGCATGATTCAAACAAACCTTTTTTATTTTATGTTGTACTTATTCCTGCGCACAGAACAAACCAAACATGGCGTGAAAAGCATCTGCATTTGTTTGTTATTCAGTTGCGTCTTCTCCACAGAGGTTCCACAGCTTCAGATCAATACACAAAAAGAAGAAGTGTAGTTTACCTTCTGCGCTCAGGAAGTACAAGGACACCACTAACACAAGTAGCACCGCTGTGCACCGCTGCATGTCTTCAGAAGTCAAGACGAAAAAATATGGATTTGTTGGCTCCTCGAAAATCCGGTTCTCCTTCACCCGACAGACAGTGTTTATGAGGAGCAGATGATATCCGCCTGCAGGGAGAGCTGGATGGAGCCGGAGTGGAGGCGCGCTGAGGGTCCTTCTGCTGCTTGGAGCCCGTTGGAGCTTCTTGTTGTGCAACTGAGTCTGTGCGTCCTGAGCGCCTGGATGAATCTCCAATCACTCTCTCTCTCTCTCTCTCTCTCTCTCTCTCTCTCTCTCTCTCTCTCTCTCTCTGTGAGTGAGTGTGTATGTGTGTGTGTCTCTGTGTGTGTTTGTGTGGAGCGAGGCAGCACCAGCTCTTTTAAAAGCAGCCCGCTGTCGCCCCTCTCATTAACATGCACGGCCAGACAGCGAATCAAACACTGTGGAGAGCGTGGAGAGGGTGGAGAGGGAGGGATGGAAAAACAGAAAAATACTCATATTGTCCAGTGAAGTGACGTCTGCTCTGATGGGCTGTGTGTTGATTCTTCGTTTTACACGTTTCACTGGATCAGAAGTGACAGAAAACTTCAGGAACGTTGGAGGCATGGCGACGTTTACGCGCAGTAAAAGGTCGATGTGATGTCAGGACTGTTGAACGGTGACAACTGTAATTTATAGCTACAAGAAAACACTTAAAGGCAACGCTCAATCAGTGTTTTGATGCTTTTAAAAGTTACAACATCATCATTTATTTGAGAATTCTGTGAGATCCATGTGCAGTTAAACGTTTCTGTGGTTTCCATCTGGATTACAGGTCAGCAAACATAATGGATGATGATAAACCACAACACAAGAAGGCAGGGAATGTACAAAGGGTTGTGTACATCAGATGTGTGGTTATAGAGGAACTACACACACTATACTTGCAGCTCCCCCCCCCCCCCCCTCCACATGACTTCTTACACTGTGCATCATGAACACATGTTATTAGGTATATCATATGTTAACCTTTCCATGGCATCAAATAACAACTCCAATTTGGAGGAGGCAGTTTAAGACCAATATTGCAGCCAGCCACCAGGGGGAGATATTTTGGCTTCACTATTGTGGGTCTGTCATGCTGCCTGTCTTTTTTTCTGAAAATACCATGTGATGAATGATGAATTTAAAATGTTTGGGTTGTCTGTTCACACTTCCAGTAGTTACAGAGCAGCACTGTGATTATGCTTCATTTGGAGTTGTGTCTCTTGCTGCCCGTTGAAATGTTCTTGACTTCCTCCGACTCCTGAGGGGAATATCTGTCTCTTTAGCTGCTAAACACATCACATTCTTCACTGGGTCTGTGTTTACTGAGCAGGTAGTGAAGCTGAAAACAGCTGCAGCCAGAAATGTGGAAGTGTAGAGTCTCAGACCAGTAAGAGCACAGTCGCATCAGGGGCCATAACTTTAATCCAATTTACAGAATGATAGTTATTAACTCCTTTAAATATAGAGCATCATATGTTTTATACCACTTCCTTTTTGCTTTGAATTTTATTTTAAATCCATTAATTTGACAGAATCCATGGCTTTGTTTTATACTCAATCAATATTTTTGGGCATCACTTCATTTCAGATCCTTAAAACTGAGCTGTGACATAATTTCTGGGAGTGCAGTTCCTTTGTATATAACTAAAAGCATCCATTGTATCTGGTGAAGGCATCAGGCTGAACCTTTGGCCTGTAAGAGATAGCCCTGAGAAGAGGCTCTGACCCCTCCCACCTGGGACGCTCTGACCACCGGATTAAACAGCCTTCATCTCCGTCCTGCATCATGAGGGATTTGTTTGTGCGTGTGTGAGTGTGTTCACTCTCTCGCTATGTGTAAGCACGCGCGTGTGTGTGTGTGTTTGTGTTCACCTTGCTGACCTGAACACTGATACAATCTGCTGCTGTCATCACTCAAATCAGCGGCCATGAAACGTCTGTCTACAGCCCGGACCTGTGCGAGTGTGTGTGTGTACAATTTGTTCCTGCGAGCATGTCCACATTTGGGTGTGTATCTACACGAGTACAAGCAGGTACATCTGTAACATGTCATCCAATGGGTGTTTTATGTGCAGTCTGAACAGTGAGCAGATCAGCTATGAATCTGTCTTAACGTCACTTCAGGACACTGGTGATGAAACTGTGTTGGATTCCGAGGCTCTGACACAAACAAGAGACGTTAGACCAAACCACATGAAGCTATACATTTTCGTTTTAGCCTATACATGGAAAAACATTGAAGTCTCGGCCAAATACAAAATCAGGACCGATCAGGAAGTGCGTGACCCCTGCTTCACATTTACACTCTGTGAAGCCCTCCAGAGTATTTTATTTTTATCTCTGTATTAAAGACACGGGTGAGCTGTCGGTCCCAGTTTTCAGCTGAAGAGGCCGATAGCGAGTCAGACATCTGTTGTCTTCATCCATTAGATCCAAGAGACTGTAGGAGTTAAACAACAGATGAACTCATCCAATAGGAATCAGACTTGACAGGATGAAAATCACATCTGCCAATCAAAGATGATTTATTTCATGATCAGTTGGTGCCGAGGACAGAGAGAACATCACAACAGTTGTATTAATATAATAATGTATTAATATAAGGTGTATTGGGCTATTAGTATTAGTAACAGAAAAGTATAAACAGAAAAGTATAAACATTCAGATGCTTTCACACTAAAATACAGAGAACAGTAGTAGATTATGATATATAATACAATATGCTTGCACCACATGTTTAACAGATGCTTTCAAGATGTTGGTTCTAATCTCTAAATCTGGATCAGCTGTTAGCAAATATGATGAGATTTATTATCTCCTCCTCCACATCAGTCCATGTTCTGAGTCTGTTCTCAATTAACTAGATATTATTCAACTCTACTGATCCTAGAATCATTCAGATTTAGGCCTGGTCTTAGTTACTCAGCTCACAGCCTAGATCTGTGGATACAATGTTGGTCAGTTGCTCTATTGCTCTGATCCAGAAAAATCTGGATTATATTTTTTACAAACGTTAAAGGTCCCAACATGAAGTCATTTTCTGACAGGATCCATTTATTTATACTCTACTGAACTGAAGTTGATATTTTTGGGCTTTCCATTTGTCCACTATTCTATATAAATATAAAACATTTCTTGATCCAACGCACCAGATGGTTTGTTAAGCCTGTGTCATACTTTCAGAGAGAATACGAGGGTCTGCTTAGGTTTATGTGACGTCACCTCCATCACCAGAGGTCGAGTGAGGCTCTGTGCGTTATCACACATAAGAATCACGCATATCTGCCAGTAGCTCCGCCCTCATACAACACTGACTGGTCACAAGTCAACAGCTTGCAGCACAGCAAGATGGCGGTTTTACAAATGGCCCAGATACTGACACGTACTGGAAATGTACTGGTTATGTTGACAGTAAATGTCTCATATATCAATAGAAACACATATAAAATGTATCATTATTAATAAAAGAAGGTTCCCGGTTTAAATCCGATCTTAGCCAGGGTCTTTCTGTTTGGATGTTCTGCTCGTGTCATAGTGAGTTTTCTCCAGCTCCCCCCACAAGACCCTCAAGAATCCATGGTACAGATAATGGATGGAAAGATGGATGGACATACATTTATTGCATTTCCTCTTGTTTCATGAATCATTTACCGAACTGATTAACAGATCCCTTCAACTTTAAAGAACATACAGTCGGTTGTCTGAGGAGTCACAACGGATTTCAAAAGATCTCTCTCATTCTGGTACTTTTAAAAAACACATTATCACTCAGGGAATTTGCATCATGAAAATATTTGTTCCCTTAACTGATGAAGTGAGACATTAGCTTCACTGCCATGTCCTTAGGAACCTCTACAATTCCTCCAACTTGACTACAGGCTTATGTCTCTTTACACAACTCTAGGCTGCTTACTCTGGATTGTAAACTCGGTTTGTGCTGCTGAGCCAACCTGCACAGCAACTAATGGCTTTTAGTGCAACTGGCAACGAGTGCAGAAACTAATTCACAGGGAAATTGATGTGTTTACCTAAGAGTCAAACATGGCAGAGGGTGAGTCAAGAGTGTTGGGGCTGTTTAGTTTGGGATGATACATGTGGGGACAGAGAGACGAGGGGAAAGTGGAGAAGACAGAGGAGTTGTGGATAAACAACCACTGGCTGTAACTACCCCTGCTGAAAACATCAGATCTGAATGTATCTCAATCATAGATCTGTTTATAAAGATGGACGACATGTTACCTCCCCAAATGTGGCGCCAAAGCGTCTTGATGACCCCCTGGTGGCTTCTCCATGTTAATGGGGGAGTCATGGACCGAACTAGGTCGTTCTTATCACACTGATGTTTGTTCAGGTTTTTTAATTTTAACACCAAGTTTGGGTCTAATTTTTCTTTTATGCAGTAAAATCAACAGCGGCTCCATTTTCCTGATCTCCTTGCACATGCAAATCACGTCTCCAGTGCAAGATGGCAGCCTTCGTATCAGGGATATTTTGGCTTCATTTTGTGAATAGGAAGTTCAGACATGTTGTCAATCTTATACAATCTATCGCAGTTCCTCAGTTCTTATAGCAGTCTGTCCATAAACCCTTGTAAAAGTCAAAAATGATACTATAGACCTTATTTATCAAAGGTAGTGTATTCTCATAGCATTTTCCGTGATATATTTTTTCCGTTCGGCCAATTGTCTTTAGCTGGACGCTTTACATCTTTTGTAAATTGCCATTCTTCTCATTTGCATCTTCTCCGTGAGTTTTCCCTTCAGCCCCCGTTTCCTGTGACAGTCCGAAGGCAAACAGCTCGTGAGAGAAAGACAACGTGGAGGATTTGCATGCACGCGGGTCGGCCGGCAGACGACAGACAGGTAGGCAGGTGTTGAAGGTAATTGAAATAATGATGGTTTGTAAGTGCCGGGTAACGCAGGCGTGTAGAGACACCGCACACAGACACACAGGAAGCCCTGCAGATGCTGCCGGGCGACAGCTGATGATAATGAGATGCTCAGCAGTGGCCTTGTTTCTGTTGGTTCCCTGCAATAGATTGTTAGAGAAGAAGCCAGACATTTTGAGCAGCTTAGCAGCCTGATGGACACACAGGACACAGACAGACAGACAGACAGACAGACAGACAGAGAGACAGACAGACAGACAGACAGACAGACAGACAGACAGACAGACAGACAGACAGACAGACAGGTATGCAAACAAGGTGCAAGCAGTCAAAGAGGCATGCAGGGGTTGGAGGGTAATCCTCTCAGGTGACTGGGTCGGGGTGGAGGGTGGGGCTCGTTGCCCTGGGCAGGGATGTAAATGCTCTTTTAAACGATCACATCACAGTGATTTCAGTGGTGACAGGATGAGTGTGTAGTGAGAGGAGGATGACTGCAGCTCGGATTTGTTTTTCTCCCTTTGCTTTCTCTTGTTATCATAACACAACGTTAATGTCACGATTCCTGTGAACATTTGGTCCAAGGAATCTGTTATTGCTTTTCTTTCGGCACAAATCTACACTAACTACACTTAACCTCAGTTTCTCCAAACTCCGATAAGTTCCGTCTCTATAATCTACTCTAAAGACGAGACTTTCAAATGATGAACTATGGCTCTTTGAAATAATGTGGAAATAAAAAACTGATTCCAGAGCAGTTCTCTGTGAAGCCTGGTTTATTTATTTAACAAACACACTCCACACACCATAGATACTTTCAAAATAAAATTCTCTGTTGAAGTTATGCTCACGAGGACTCCGCACTGAAAGAGACTATTCTTCCTTATACAGTCCTGAGTGTGACTGGATAATATACACAGGTTAGTCTGCTGCAGCAACATAAAATCATCTCAGAGGAGACACCATCTGTTGTAGCATGTTTGGATTTCAGTGGCTTCAGAAAGACATAGCTTGTGTGTGTGTGTGAGTGTGTGTGTGTGTGTGTGTGTGTGCGTGTTTATGTGTGTGTGTGTGTGTGTCTCGAAACCCCTTATATCCATGTCAGTTAACACATAAACAGATGGACCATTAGCAGAGAGCAGAGAGATGCAGTGTCGATCTGTTTTGACATGTATTCTCCGTAGAGAAGTGTGTGAGTGCACATTATGTCCACAGAGGAGAACGTACACGAGAGCTCACCATGCTGAAACACCAATGTGTAGAGGGACAATAATACAGAGACTGTTGTTTCTAATAAACTTAAAAGAGTGATTGGAGAGTAAGGGGTGAAACCCGCTAACAGAAAAATTGATAATAATGATAATGTTTTCAAAATCCAGATCAGAAAGTGCTTCATGAAGCAGCAATTAAAACAAAAACTAACAACAATCCTAAAACTGTAAAAATTGATATTCAAATAAACATCGATCAAACGTGAGCAATAAGAATTAAGTAGAGACATGTAAAACTAGTAGATTCAATAATCAATCCCAAGTCAGCTAAATGAATATTTTAACATTTCTGGACACTCACTTATTTGTGGAGAGTTAAACAAGAACATTAATACAATCCTCAAGTCTGTCAATTAAACATGAAGCTACAGCCAGGTGACTTGGCTTAGCATAAAGAATGGAAACAGGTGGAAAAAGCTAGCCTGTCCCAAACTTACAAAATCCTCCTACGAGCATATTTAAATCTCATTAAAGGAAATGAGATTAAAGAAAACTTCAGTTCATCAGGAGTTAAAGGTATTTAAAAAAAAAGGTCTGTTACAGTAACAATATTAAATCCTATTACGCAACAACTTGGATCTCGACGACACCTTTACAAACGCACATTGGAGCGTGTGTGTAAATATGCGCAGGGGTCCCTGATGACAGAGACGTTAGGTCAACAAGAAAAAAAACACACAACGCCATCATGACTGCGGTTACATTCACCACGAAGGCAGCACATGTTCAGTCCCAGGACTCGTCCTATTTTGAAGGTTGTCATGACACTGATTCTGGCTTATGTTGATGTTATGTAATTTTTTTCTTTACACCATATTGAGAACGATTCTGAAGAAACTGACAGCTCTGCGTGCAACCAGGTTATGTGGGACACAGCTGACCGGGTATGGGAATTTATATGATGAAATAAAAAGACAACAACGTCAAACTGAACAGAGGAAGGGTTAAACAGGATTTATTCAGGATATTTATTTAAAAGGGTCTGCAAAGATTTATTTTGTGATTGTAGATTGTTTATCAAATTGCTAAATGACCGTATAAAGTGCTTAGAGTCTTTAGTGTTGCAGACCAACATGGATTGTCAGTCTGCAACTTGATCTTGACTTTTCTTTTAATGCTACTGAGCAATAACTTGGTTGGATTTCCAGATGAAAACAAACAAAAAAGTCAGATATTGTATAAATTAATTTGTTTGCACAAATTCTCTATATTATTTGGGGTTGTTACTTTTGTGCAGTATTGTATGGCTGTCTTGCTTTGTGGAAAATTAAGCTATATGTTCTTTGACAAGTTAAATATCAGTACTGTGATCTGATTTTGGAAAAAATGGCAAAGTAAGTTTCCTTTACAGAGCTGAAGAGAAGGTATATATAAATATGTAGACAGAAAAGGGAAAATGAGAAATCTACATGGACATAAATAACCGGACACACAGATAAGAAATCAAGGCAGGACATGACATAACAGTAATCCAGATTGCATTTGTCATGAGATTAACAATGTTTATTCATGGAGATGAAACACACACACGCAAGCACACACATCTGAGGGCGTGTGTTTCTGGCCACAGCGCTGCACCGTCCCACTCCCTCCATACCAGTGGTACTGTAAACAAAACCAAAACCCTTCAGTTCCTTTTCTTCATCTACCGAGTTTGCTTCTTTATTTTAGTTTTTCCACATACAAACTTTCCATAGGTAAACTAAGTGATCAGTGGCTTTTAATAACCTCTGCTGGTGCCAGGTGGGTATTACAACTGCACAGAAAAGAACTTCATGGTTCTTATCCAACAATCCAATGACCTGCAAAAATCATATCAATGATTAAAATTTTTACAATAAATCAGAAAAAATAAAATGTACACAAACATTTTAAGAAGAGGTGTAATGGAAATAGAGTTTCATGCACTTGACAGATGTTGTTAAATCCTGAGACACAGTTTAATACAGACCCTGGTCAGAGAATGGCCACATGAATAACAGCAAAAACCACATCCCCAAATTTGATTCGACAAAAATATGCCACGACAACTTCATAAAATCCAACATTAATAAAGATGTGGATACTATTTATATGATCAGATTCATTTAATCAATACAAATTGTGTTGGTGACACTCTAGTGCAGATAATATACAGACAATGTACAGTACCATCTACAGACATTGTGCACATTATATAAAGAAAGGGCATTTAGCCTATACAACCAAAAATAAATGACCTAATGAGGTGTATTTGATTATTTATAATGTTGGAAAACTGAAGACTAATTCGTGTTTTGTTATAACTGTTTAACTTCTGCCTGTTTAGTGAATACATAAAATGTCCTATAATATATTACATGTACAAATTTCATTCTAAGCATGAAGATCATCACCTTCCTATTATTCACAGTAAAATAGTGGGAGTGCTTCCCTGAACTCTTCTTCAGTCTGTACAGGGAGGATGTAGTGTCTCAGTCTGACTCATGTTGAACTGTCACTAGGAATTATCATCTGCCCTCATCGCCTCAGATCATTATCACTGTCTCATCTAAATTACTTCAGTCAATCACGAAGTTCAATCATTCTTCTATCTGGGCTGTTTTCTTTGTCTCTTCTGTTTTTACCGTTTCCAGGAACAACCGCATGCTTCTGTCTGGATCCAGATCTGATCGCTGTGTTCTCAGTGATTCTCAGTGATTCTCAGTGATTCACAGTGATTACTGCTGATTGGAGAGTCATTTTCATTCAGGTCATCAAGTCACGTCAAATCAAACTAAATGATTTGATGTTTTCTCTGTAACAACCTGGATGACTTTCTGTTGCTTTAAATTATTAATAATCATTTGATTTAACTATTTACAGATATGTAATCTAGGATTAATAATATTAGTCTTTTTGGTATCCACAGTGGTCACAGGAAGGCAGGAAATGAGGAGTGACTGCACATAGGTGAGCGACAGGTGGATATGATGGGATGAGGGATTTGTCTTTTTTTTTTTCTTATAAAGTTTAGCCAGATGTTTTGTTGATAATAAATTGATATTGTGAGCACTGATGAATAACAGAAAGTGAAATTAAAGGAATGTTTTTAGAAATATTCTCTTTCATTTTCTTGCAGTAAAGATAAGAGAGTCAATATAACTCTATTGTCTGTGGAGTAAATATGAAGCTGCAGCCAGCAGCTGTAGTGTAGCTGAGCTCTGAATAGAAACACAGTTAAACCTAAACTACTAGCTCTGTGTGAAGGTAACAAAATGCAACTATTTAAACCAGTATAGTCTGATTGACACATTGTCCTGTTTGTTTAAAGTAGAGGAGACTTGTGCTGGACCCCCAAAAAACTAACAAACAAAAAACAGTTCTAGAGTTTTATGACTCTTCTTATGCAGATCTCAGCAACATTCCAAATTCATGCATTTGCAGAAATTTATTTGAGATATATTACAAGATATTGTTGTGACAAACCTGATAAATTAGTGCGTTTAACATGTATCATAAGCAGCCTCATTCAACGTGCAGATCTAGTTTAAAAGAAAACACGCAGATCAGGCTGTTGTCCCCTGACAGGACTCATGTGCTCAGTTATTATGGAGCGTTTTGGCTCATCAGCCACAGACATTCACTGACTTGTTCTCAAACCGCCAGTGCTCCTGACTGCTTTCTCTACGAGGCCTCAGAGTTCAGTCTAAACACAGGGGTCATCATGGAAATGTGTCTCCATCTATTTCCTGACCATTTGACCAGAGCTGCCTGTCAGCGTCCCTCATGAAAGACCAGCCAGATCCTGTGAAAACATGCAGGAGTTATATATCGTACAATGTGACAATATGGGACAAAACACTGTCCGTCACCTGATCCGACAGATTTTCATTTGTGGTCGGTGAACAATGGTGACAGATTTATTTTCAGTCCGTGGCTGTGCACGTAAACATCAAGGCTGAGAACACGATATAGGCCACCAAGCTGCACACCCATGGAAACGTGACCGCTCTCCTGAATAATTCACGTGTCATGTTAAGCGATAGCTATGAGATCACGCATGCAGAAAGGCCACTCGTTCTGCAGCTCGAGGACATACGTGGTGTGGGCACAGACGATGACACAGAAACTAAATGAATAGAGTTCTCTGTGACGTACTGCAGCCACACTGCAACTGAGTCCTCCATTACAAAGGTTAATATGTGATGTGCTGACATTAGAGCAGTATATGGAAAATACCTCCCTGCCAAGGAGGTTATGTTTTCATCCTACTCAGTTTTTTGGGTTGTAACTAAGATTCCCCAAAAAAACATCTTGACCATTAAATTGGTGGAAGGATATCACATGGGTCAGGGAAGGATTTATTCAACTTTGGCGCAGATCCGGATCAGAGGGCGGATACTGGATTTGTTTTGTCTAACATGATGAAATATGATGTTTTTGACATTCAAACCTTATTCATGGGGAATAATTAATGGATCTAGATGGAGAGAACAGGACAATTCAGGGAACCCGATATCTTGGTCAATCTGGTGCAGCTAGATAGAATTTAAGGTGACGGATGTTTGTGCCAATTCTGATTTCAATGTTAACGACTTTTTCCTGCCATAAAAAAAATGAAACGCCAGAAGAAGCAAGACACATTGTGTGTTCATGAATTTTTACTAATACAAAGTTGAAAAACTAATATTAAAGGTAATGTGAAGAACATTCTGGCTGAGGTTGAGATAAGATTTTACTTCAATCTTTCCTAAAGAAAAATAATCTTCACAGAACAGTCTGATGCGTCCTCTTACTTCCTTGTTTCCCCGAGGTTTTAACCTTTGCTACTCACAACTTCCTGTAATCACATGAGGAAGAAGAGCTTTCAAATGTGGTTGAGATCAATGTAAAAGCAAGTGGACCTTGTGTTAAGATTTATTTTGGCGAAAGATTGGTGAAAGATTTGATCTAAGATCTCATGGTAAGAATAATGTATTTAGGGCAGAGAAAAAGATGAACAAACATAAAACATGATTTCATGATTCCTACAAGTTTAAGAAATATTTTTACGCTTATTCAACATTTAATTGTATTAGTTGCACCACATAGAGTCTCTGGTTGAAGGGTTGGTTCTAAATGTTTAAGTTCTGTGAGGAATCTTTCAACAGCTTTGCATTGTGTTCATTCATCAGGTATTGATGAGGCTGGTTAATTATTAACCGGTTTGTGCTCATTAACTCCAACCACAATGACCTTAAGGTATATGAGGCACACTTCACAATGATGTCACCCAGGGCCTGTTAATCACGTGTCACACACACACACACACACACACACACACACACACACACACACACTGTGAGTACGCACACTGACACCTGAGACCTTCTATGACTGTGATGGACTGAAGATGGCTGCTTGTCTCTCACGGGAACAAGTGATTAACTCCGTCATCCTGCTCCTCAAATCTTCAACTCTGAAAGACGACGAGATGAAGAACGATGCAACTGAGCTGCACTGACATGTCAGAGACAAGTATCTGTTTTCACCTGCACCAGTGAAGAGTTATTACTCACCTGTTCCCACTCACACTAACACACGGGAACATGAATGAACTGGTTCACAAGAGACGGTAAAGCAGGACACAGAGGAGGAGGAGTGAGTAAATCTGACGGAGGAGTCTCTTCTCATAACGACATCCCTGTCATGTAAGAAATCGTAAAAATAAAATGATAATAAATGATTCTGGATTCTACATTTCCTCTCATTTTTATGATTTCTTGTTTAAGCAACAGAGACTAACTGCATCCAGTCTCATAATCCTGCTTGAGTTTGCACCTTTTTGTGTCGCACTAGTGGCTGTCACACATCATGTCACAGGCACACACTGAGCAACAAAGATATTCCTTTATTAGTAGGTCGACAGGACAGTGCCAGTTCTCCTGAGCTGCTTGTGTTTAGACTGCTGGAGGAAGCTGGTGTACCTGGAAGAATAAACCCACAGAGTCAGAATAAACAAACTCCACATAGAAAGGCAGCAGCTGATCGTTGGTCCGAACCCACAATCGCCTTGCTGTGATGCAACAGAGCTCGATACAGCACAGTGTTGCTGTATTTATAGAATTTGGACATCAGTCAATATTTAGATGAAACTTAACTTATGGCTCAGCATAGTTTTAAAGGGAAGTTCTGTCAATCGGTTGAACTTCAAGAGCTGAAGGATGTTTTCACAAAACTCACAGAATCATCTTTCACTCAGAGCAACACAAACACACACACACACTGCACAACACCACTCGCTGTGCTGAGATATTTACTTTGGCATAAAAATGCAGTCTCAGTCTAAACTCAGTGTGTGTGTGTGTGTGTGTGTGTGTGTGCGTGTGTGTGCGTGTGTGTGTGTGTGTGTGTGGGCGAGCAAACACCACCAGCATCCAAGCATCTGTGAATGAGACACAGAGTCCTATGACACACACACAGATGCATGTACCTCACAAATTCAGAACAACTCTGTGTACAAGCCCATAGGTGCACCAGGGTGGACACCTACACACACGCACACACACACACACACACACACACACTCACACACAGACCCTTGTTTTTCAGCTCTCTCAGTTAGGAATGGGGGAATTTCGTTCTGTCTATAAAGGCTGCTCTGTGTCCTGACTATCTACTTCACACACACGCACACACACGCAGACCCACACACACACACACACAGAGACAAACATACCTAATGACTGCTTTGTGTCCACATTTAAAGGCAGGGACACACTCACACATCCACACAGAGACCAGCTGCTTTGCACCCTCATTATGTCGCTGTTCAGCTCAGGCTACTTGGGATTGCAAACACGGGCCGGGCAGATGTCCAGTGGCCTAATAGTGCTGACCACACACACGCACACACACACACACACACAGACACACACACACATTGACAAGAAAACAAGCAGTTTGACAGAAAACTCAGCTTGTTGAGGAAAAGTTTTTTACTGGGTAATAATTAATTTATCCAACATTTCACCCTAAAAGACAGATGCCATCCTCATGGTGGCGCTGCATGAACAGTCAGCAGGTTAAAGTCCCAGGATATGTTGTATGGACGTAACCCCACAGATCACAGGTCTGGGCTGTGGAAACTTTCCCTCCGCTATCCCTGACGTGGATGGTAGCAAGGGGATCTGAGATCTCTTCCTGCAGCCATGTTTCTGTCAGGAACAGAACTCTATACGCTCGTGAAATTCCCTCTGATTCCTCAATGGCGGCTCGTCCATCTCAGTCTCTCATGATCTCACGGTGGCCATGATGCTAGGAGGGAGACACACTGTTCTCCGTCAGCCTCTGTGGGACCCTGTCCTCTTCCCTCATTGCGTCACCCCCTCCCCTCATGTCCTCTGTGTCCTCCTTCTGATTTCTGATTGTTCTGGTTGGCAAGCCGGCCAACTTGAGTGCCACCCTGGAGTTCCCACAGTAGCATAGCTGACTGAGGAAGAAACAATTTCATAGTTAAGAAATCAAACCAGACCCATTTCCATCAGCTGTCTACAGCATGCTCATTGAAATGTGCCAATTGTACACTGTGCTAATGTGAATAAAACAGTGTTGGATGGGAATTCACTCATTGACTGTTTGTGCTGAGTATTTAACTACAAAAATGTTCCGGGCCCTCAAAGGACAAACAGTGTACGATGAAAATAAGATTTTTTCTATCTTTAACAAGGGATAAAAGTTGACCTGATGAGTTTCCACTCCTGAAAGTTTGCTCTGTGTGAGGCCCATGGAATACAAAGGGACGTAGGCAGCTCCGGAGATAGCAAAACCACGAACGACACAGAGCTTTACGCATGAGGTGCACAACAATGAGATGCTTTCGTCCGCCGCTTACATCCATTATCATGTTTGTTGATGAGTCACAAGAGGCCAAAGAGCACAATACGTCTGAAGCACAGAAGGATGTACAAAAGAGTCAGAGCTGTTATTTCTCTTCCAGCTATGACGGCCGAAAGTGAATCTCTATGAATTCTGAGTCATTCTGACGCTTTTATGTGGCTTCGAGTTGGATGGGAAACAATTTGGCGTTGAACAAAGCCTCCTTTTCTTTGCCCCTTGCGTCGACTCTGTGAAGCGTTTGACGTCAGGAGCGGCCCGCGCCCACTCTGCACGCATACTTTTTCATGACACACTTTTAGCTGCATCGCTCGGTCTGCGTGGGATTCGGTGCACGGCCATTTAGCGTCTAATCTTTATTATCGTCTCTGCGACATATTTTGCATGGAGACAGTCAATGGATTGACTGAAAGAAGGAAGTCGAGGGAGGTCAACCCACACGAGCATGTGGTTTTGAATAAACTGCACAAACACCCTGCAGAGAATTGTTGTATTTGAGCGTTTTTTGGCTGAGTGGGACGTGAAACAGAAAAACATGGGCCAGCTTCAGCCCACTGGGACCATGAGATCAGGGTGGAAATATACTGGAATGTGGAATGAGAGTGCATCCTTAAAATTTAAATGTCATAATGGGATGTTGCTGTCAACAGCTGACATCTTGACACATGTTGTACTCAGCTGCACCCAGCACCAGGGGCTTCATGCCTGTGAAGGTCAGACGAGGTACTTTTCTGCGCTAGTACTAAGTAAATGGCTTTCCGGCGGCTGAGAATGACTCAGAGTTAAATTTGATGATGTGATGCATCGCACACATCATCTCACCACACATTCATCTTCTTGATTAGGCCAGCAGTGACACTGTTCCTCTGTGCGATGGCATTTTCTATCGTTTCGGCAATCCACGTGATGGGTGGGACCACGGCGCCATGAATCCCAACAGAGGGTGCACTAGATGCGTCACTCCCTAATTTCTCAGACAGCACAGATGCCTCTGGGGTGAGAAAACAAGGTGAATGGATGCGTTGGGTATAGTAAGGAAACGACCTGATCCATCCCGCCGCTGCCGTCCCATGACAGGGCACCGCGGGCTGCTGCCGGAGCCAGATGGGGCCAGATGTGCGTCTGTGAGTCGCCTCGGGGAGCTGCAGCATGGACAGACTCCGTGATGAGGAGAGGAGCTACTTTACTGCTCATTTCACATTCACACATATTTAGTTTTTCCCATGTGACTTTAGAATGTTGATATTTCCTTTTATTTTTTAAAGGGGTTTAAAAAGTATGATGATAACATGAACTATCCTTTCAAACTGTTTCACTCCATCCACATGTATTCATGAGAAATTCACATTCTAAAGTCGTCCTGTGCCCTGAGAGCGACGGAGGGATTTATGAGGATCCTGTGAATTCCCCAGCAGTGATTCCAAGATATCAGAGTCTTCTCCCGAGTATAATCCTCTTAGTGAAGAGATCCGAGGCATCATTTCCTAACAGAGCATCAAAAACTGTTAACCACCACATACTGTATGTTGTATATACCCAACAGTCTGCAAACCTCTATTATGCTAAACCTGAATATTGGGTTCAAAACTGCCAGCTGCTGCAACCCTGTCTCAAATAATACCAGGGAAATATGGTGCGGAGAGTGGTTTTCTATCTACACAACAAAGAAATGTAATGTTAATTAACGGATCTGTAAAGGCACAACTGTTGTTTAAATGTACTGATAACCTACTTAATTTGTTTTCTGAATAAAAATATCTGGTGTTTTTCATATCTCCGCCAATCTGTGGTTTGGCTTCAATCTGCATTTGTTTGTTTGTTTGTTTGTTTGTTTGTTAGTAAAACAAATGAATCGTTTTCAATGAAATTTCGTGGAGGGTAGTCACGTGACCCAGGATGACCCCATTGTGTTTTGGAGCAGATTAGAATAAATGGGCAGATCCAGGATTTCTTTTTCACTTTCTTTAACGTGGCGAGATAGGGCGTTAGGCATGCACTCTCTGAGCAGCCTTCTAATTTAGATAAATATCTGGATGTGCAATTTCTTATCTTCTCATATTAGCTGCTACTTTATTAAATCTGTATTTATGTTATGTTACTCACCAACCCAGTCTCATCAGAAAACGTTCAATGGCAACGTTGGTCCACTTGGAACGACGTTACCATCTCACATCTGGCCTCTCAGATTGTGAGATGGTAACATTTAGTCCTCCCATTGTTTTGCATTGGCGTGTTCTCAGGTCACGTGACTCTCAAGCTCCTGTCTGCGGAGAGGAAAACATGGCGGAGATTCCCTGTTTTTTCAGATAAAAATATAATTTTGTAACTTAGTTTGGGCATAAAAATACATTCTGACACCATTTCTAGCGAGAAATGTGCTCTTTGCTTCCACAGTCTTCAGCCAGTTCGTGCTTATGATAAATATTTTAATAGTTATCACGCATGTTTTTATCGTTGCTATGACGGTTGCCATGCCACCACGGCGCAGCTTGGTGTTTAAATCACAGTCCCTGCGTGGTGTCCTTCAGTGATCGTGAATGTTATTCTTGTTATATAATAGTAATATTTGAGGCTAGATTACATCTCTAATGAGAAGGAACCTGCGAGTCTGCTCATACCGAGGCCGGCCCGAGTGCGCGACCGGCCCGAGTGCGCGACCGGACCGAGTGCGCGAGCGGACATGACGTGTGGCTGTCGTAAAAACCCTATTTGTAAACAACCAGTCCTTTTAACTCGGGGCTGCGTCATAAACACGGAGCGCTTGGAAGACCACGATGTCATCTTCCTTCTGTCAGGTAAGTAGTTTATTGTTTTTAAAGATCGTTACGATCTAGGTTTACAGTCCGAGTGCGGAGAGAGTCCGTCAATCCACACTATGGACGCTGTTCATCAGCTAATACGCCATTGTTAGCCACATGCTTCAGCCCACGGTAGCCTGTGCTACCTGGGAGGTGAATACATGGTTGTTGAAAACCAGTTCAAGACGCTTAGCTCATCATTGAGGGACGCTACAATATAAATATAAACATGAATTTGATTTATGAATGCTTTAGATTAATAAGGAGTGTATTTGTCTACCATTACTCCACAATATCAGATCAATTTAGTTTAATGTATAGTATGCAATATGACAATGTTTTCATGTTATGGAGTTGCGATTCATTTTATAAAACAATTGCTATGTTCTGTTTTTTAATCAAGGAGGATCAAAGTGAAGCTACAGGAGTTTCATTAACGTCAACAACTTGGACCGAACAGTTTGTTTTGCTTGATGAAGAGCAGGAAGGGCAGCCTGGAGAGAAAGAGAAGCCGGGTTGAGCCCACTACCATCATCCATGTACCACAAGAAAGATGAGGGAGAGAAATGATCCTACCATTAAAGAGGTACTTTTAAGTTATATACCAGAAAAACCATTTTATATAATTTGCCAAATATACATTTTTATTAAATCCCCAAAGTACGCTTGCTGAAATACAAGTTAATATCACACTGAAAGAATTTGATCAATCATGCTTCCCTGCTGTGATTGTTTAACTGGGAAAACAACTTTTTCCACAGGAAGGCAAGTCAATTTAAGGAATACATGTGCAAAGTTTTCCTCTGTTATGTATAATGATGACCCCCATCAAACATAATGTTAGCAATCTTTACACCTTTTAATTTATACTGATTATTTCTGTCTACATGTGTGAATTTGCCTTCATTAGTTTCAGAAAAGAGCGATGATGTATCGATCAGTGGGCGGCAGCACGAGACTCCGCAAACTAGTCTGTAAGCAAAGCAGACGAAGGCATCGAGGTTGCGGCCTGCCATCATTGTTATTTTGCTTAAGGGACTGAATATGTTTCATGCAGAAATATTAGCATTTCCCTTATATCTACCAAAACTGCTTGTTTCACAGACTGCAGTTTTGTTTTGATCCGATGTGGTGTGCAAATAAAACCGTATCTGCAATGGGTTGTGGGGCATTAACATTTGTAACTCTAATTTTGTTTTGACAGACTGTGAAAAGAACGTTGAGAACATCACCACTCTACAGGAAGACACAGTCCAGTAATGGGTGTCAGAAGTTCAGTAGTGAACGACAGGTACTGTGGAAAAATGTGTGTCATTGTTGTACAATGTCCTTTGACTCTGTTTAAACAAGGTTAACACAAAAAGGTTTGATTGTAAAGTGATATTGGTATGAATTCATGTTATTCTCCTCTTCACAAGAAACAAACAATCCAAATTACCTGCAGAAAGCCCTTGATGGACGCTTCAGCTGCATCGTCAGACTGGTGAGACAGCAAGATGCCAACTTTAATGCCAATTTATTTGTGTAACATTCTGTGACCAAATGTATAGATAACTTTTTGTAGATTGTAAAAATAGATAACCCATTTATTACAAAAAAACTACACTAGAATTACCGCACTGCGTTGTATGACTCCGCTAACCAGAGCAGTGTCCGTCTACATATTTCTACATATTTTCTCTCATATAAATGACACTGTATCTCTTGACAACTGAAACCATAAGATGAGGTCAGTGTGGCCTTGACCTTTTTACTTTAAGACAAATACAAAGTTAGACAATCCGAAAACATGCAGTTATGCCTCCGGCGACTCGCTATTGCAGAGGCATTAAAACCGTAGTGTAGTAGATTGGATTTTATTGGTGTTACATTGGACATCTTGTATGGGTACACCAAAAAATATATTTGGTTTCACATTCTAGATGGCAATAAGCAGAGTCATCAACTCAGGAAAAATATTTCTGTAGAAAAGAAAGCCCTGTATGTGTGTATGTATACATACACACATGATATGATATGGGTGTCCCTAGACAACCAGACCTGTGTGCTTTGCTGTGACTATAAATGACTGGAACCTCAGATAAAGAAAGTTATTTTCTGACTTCCATAACTGAGGCATTCTCTACAGAATGTAATGTGCCCATTCTACTTCAGATCCATTGGATCATTGTTTGTTTATGTTGCTTAAACATAACTATGTGTGTATGTATACATACACACAAACGCACTATTGAGACGTTTTGTTTTTTATCATATATTCTCAGGCAGTACTGATGCATTTACTGAGAGGGGACGTGAGGGCCTACTCTGCGTGCTCAGAGTTCAAGCCCAGCAGGCTGCAGCGGGCCTGACATATTCTGGAACAGCAGCACAGTCTTTGGATGACTCCTCTGAAGATGAAAACATGGCGAGGTACTTCTCCACTGATGAAGAACTGTGAGGGCTGTGATTAGCTACACTCTCTTGCTACAAGGCTACTCATGCTACTCCCTGGCAGCCTTAGGAAGGCATTAGCTTGCTGTTGGGTAGCTGTTAGCTTCAGCATTTTTAGTTTTTAGTGGCCTGTCTGACGTTTATGTTTAAAAAAAAAATCAGAGGGAACCATCTTCATAATTTAACACTATGGTTTGTTTGTGTCCTTCAGTTCTTCTCAAGAGAAGCAGTACAGGTGTGCCTCAGCTCCACGGTCCCTCCTCTAGCCTCCGCTCCTGATGCTAACCTCATGTCTCCATCACACCAAGCAGCAGACCTGGATTGACAGACCTTTCTCCAGAGCTGCCCCCTCCCTCTGAAACCCCCCTCTCCAAAACACTATTTGTGTAGTTTTTAAAGTATTTTTTGCATGAGAATTGTTGATTTTATCATTTCCAGCAGATGCCTTAATGTAATGTTTGTGCACAATAAATTACATTGATCATAACATAATGGTATTTCCTTGCACTTCTACACCATGATATTGGCAGATAAGATGCTGATTACATTAAAGCAGTGAATGCTCTTCTTTAAGCAACATAAACAAACAATGATCCAATGGATCTGAAGTAGAATGGGCACATTACATTCTGTAGAGAATGCCTCAGTTATGGAAGTCAGAAAATAACTTTCTTTATCTGAGGTTCCAGTCATTTATAGTCACAGCAAAGCACACAGGTCTGGTTGTCTAGGGACACCCATATCATTGTTTAAGATGTGTAACATCAAGTTTGTGTTTCAGTGCAAAATTAGTCATTAGTCAAGAGTTCACCCTCTTGTTTACATTAAAATTAGGTGACCCAGATGTTTCACAATGCATCTGATAAGGTCTTATGAGAAACATTCTTAACATTAAAGAAATCAACACAGAGGCTAGCAATAACTGTTTGACTTTAATCAGTAGCTGGTAATCAGCGGCCTGACTTATTCAAACACATTAATACTACAATGAATGAGGCAGGGGTTTTCCATCAGAAATCATTTCTGGGACATTAATTTAAAAGATCTCCAGTATAAGCAAATGTGTTCTAAAATTGGTTTACATCCAAGTGTGAGGCTGTCCTTGCACATGGAAATAAGATATATATATATTGTTTGTATTAACTTTCCCTCAGTTTAGTACTTGCACTACTTGAAAAGCTCTATATAAATAAGATGTATTAATGTTTATACATTGCCCTCTAGTATATGTTTTCCTAAAAGTCACTGTAGATACAGAAATAACAGTATGGTTCAGGTGACAGTGAGTGGAAGCTGAAGGTAATTTCCATGTGCTCAAGAGAAACATAACGTGACGATATAGTTGATTTCTGATAGAAGGCCCTGCCTCATTCATTGTAGTATTAATGTGTTTGAATAAGTCAGGCTGCCGATTACCAGCTACGGATTAAAGTCAAACAGTTATTGCTATACTCTTTGTTGATTTCTTTAATGTTAAGAATGTTTCTCATAAGACCTTATCAGATGCATTGTGAAACATCTGGGTCACCTAATTTTAATGTAAACAAGAGGGTGAACTCTTGACTAATGACTAATTTTGCACTGAAACACAAACTTGATGTTACACATCTTAAACAATGATATGGGTGTCCCTAGACAACCAGACCTGTGTGCTTTGCTGTGACTATAAATGACTGGAACCTCAGATAAAGAAAGTTATTTTCTGACTTCCATAACTGAGGCATTCTCTACAGAATGTAATGTGCCCATTCTACTTCAGATCCATTGGATCATTGTTTGTTTATGTTGCTTAAAGAAGAGCATTCACTGCTTTAATGTAATCAGCATCTTATCTGCCAATATCATGGTGTAGAAGTGCAAGGAAATACCATTATGTTATGATCAATGTAATTTATTGTGCACAAACATTACATTAAGGCATCTGCTGGAAATGATATGATCAACAATTCTCATGCAAAAAATACTTTAAAAACTACACAAATAGTGTTTTGGAGAGGGGGGTTTCAGAGGGAGGGGGCAACTCTGGAGAAAGGTCTGTCAATCCAGGTCTGCTGCTTGGTGTGATGGAGACATGAGGTTAGCATCAGGAGCGGAGGCTAGAGGAGGGACCGTGGAGCTGAGGCACACCTGTACTGCTTCTCTTGAGAAGAACTGAAGGACACAAACAAACCATAGTGTTAAATTATGAAGATGGTTCCCTCTGATTTTTTTTTTAAACATAAACGTCAGACAGGCCACTAAAAACTAAAAATGCTGAAGCTAACAGCTACCCAACAGCAAGCTAATGCCTTCCTAAGGCTGCCAGGGAGTAGCATGAGTAGCCTTGTAGCAAGAGAGTGTAGCTAATCACAGCCCTCACAGTTCTTCATCAGTGGAGAAGTACCTCGCCATGTTTTCATCTTCAGAGGAGTCATCCAAAGACTGTGCTGCTGTTCCAGAATATGTCAGGCCCGCTGCAGCCTGCTGGGCTTGAACTCTGAGCACGCAGAGTAGGCCCTCACGTCCCCTCTCAGTAAATGCATCAGTACTGCCTGAGAATATATGATAAAAAACAAAACGTCTCAATAGTGCGTTTGTGTGTATGTATACATACACACATAGTTATGTTTAAGCAACATAAACAAACAATGATCCAATGGATCTGAAGTAGAATGGGCACATTACATTCTGTAGAGAATGCCTCAGTTATGGAAGTCAGAAAATAACTTTCTTTATCTGAGGTTCCAGTCATTTATAGTCACAGCAAAGCACACAGGTCTGGTTGTCTAGGGACACCCATATCATATCATGTGTGTATGTATACATACACACATACAGGGCTTTCTTTTCTACAGAAATATTTTTCCTGAGTTGATGACTCTGCTTATTGCCATCTAGAATGTGAAACCAAATATATTTTTTGGTGTACCCATACAAGATGTCCAATGTAACACCAATAAAATCCAATCTACTACACTACGGTTTTAATGCCTCTGCAATAGCGAGTCGCCGGAGGCATAACTGCATGTTTTCGGATTGTCTAACTTTGTATTTGTCTTAAAGTAAAAAGGTCAAGGCCACACTGACCTCATCTTATGGTTTCAGTTGTCAAGAGATACAGTGTCATTTATATGAGAGAAAATATGTAGAAATATGTAGACGGACACTGCTCTGGTTAGCGGAGTCATACAACGCAGTGCGGTAATTCTAGTGTAGTTTTTTTGTAATAAATGGGTTATCTATTTTTACAATCTACAAAAAGTTATCTATACATTTGGTCACAGAATGTTACACAAATAAATTGGCATTAAAGTTGGCATCTTGCTGTCTCACCAGTCTGACGATGCAGCTGAAGCGTCCATCAAGGGCTTTCTGCAGGTAATTTGGATTGTTTGTTTCTTGTGAAGAGGAGAATAACATGAATTCATACCAATATCACTTTACAATCAAACCTTTTTGTGTTAACCTTGTTTAAACAGAGTCAAAGGACATTGTACAACAATGACACACATTTTTCCACAGTACCTGTCGTTCACTACTGAACTTCTGACACCCATTACTGGACTGTGTCTTCCTGTAGAGTGGTGATGTTCTCAACGTTCTTTTCACAGTCTGTCAAAACAAAATTAGAGTTACAAATGTTAATGCCCCACAACCCATTGCAGATACGGTTTTATTTGCACACCACATCGGATCAAAACAAAACTGCAGTCTGTGAAACAAGCAGTTTTGGTAGATATAAGGGAAATGCTAATATTTCTGCATGAAACATATTCAGTCCCTTAAGCAAAATAACAATGATGGCAGGCCGCAACCTCGATGCCTTCGTCTGCTTTGCTTACAGACTAGTTTGCGGAGTCTCGTGCTGCCGCCCACTGACCGATACATCATCGCTCTTTTCTGAAACTAATGAAGGCAAATTCACACATGTAGACAGAAATAATCAGTATAAATTAAAAGGTGTAAAGATTGCTAACATTATGTTTGATGGGGGTCATCATTATACATAACAGAGGAAAACTTTGCACATGTATTCCTTAAATTGACTTGCCTTCCTGTGGAAAAAGTTGTTTTCCCAGTTAAACAATCACAGCAGGGAAGCATGATTGATCAAATTCTTTCAGTGTGATATTAACTTGTATTTCAGCAAGCGTACTTTGGGGATTTAATAAAAATGTATATTTGGCAAATTATATAAAATGGTTTTTCTGGTATATAACTTAAAAGTACCTCTTTAATGGTAGGATCATTTCTCTCCCTCATCTTTCTTGTGGTACATGGATGATGGTAGTGGGCTCAACCCGGCTTCTCTTTCTCTCCAGGCTGCCCTTCCTGCTCTTCATCAAGCAAAACAAACTGTTCGGTCCAAGTTGTTGACGTTAATGAAACTCCTGTAGCTTCACTTTGATCCTCCTTGATTAAAAAACAGAACATAGCAATTGTTTTATAAAATGAATCGCAACTCCATAACATGAAAACATTGTCATATTGCATACTATACATTAAACTAAATTGATCTGATATTGTGGAGTAATGGTAGACAAATACAATCTTATTAATCTAAAGCATTCATAAATCAAATTCATGTTTATATTTATATTGTAGCGTCCCTCAATGATGAGCTAAGCGTCTTGAACTGGTTTTCAACAACCATGTATTCACCTCCCAGGTAGCACAGGCTACCGTGGGCTGAAGCATGTGGCTAACAATGGCGTATTAGCTGATGAACAGCGTCCATAGTGTGGATTGACGGACTCTCTCCGCACTCGGACTGTAAACCTAGATCGTAACGATCTTTAAAAACAATAAACTACTTACCTGACAGAAGGAAGATGACATCGTGGTCTTCCAAGCGCTCCGTGTTTATGACGCAGCCCCGAGTTAAAAGGACTGGTTGTTTACAAATAGGGTTTTTACGACAGCCACACGTCATGTCCGCTCGCGCACTCGGTCCGGTCGCGCACTCGGGCCGGTCGCGCACTCGGGCCGGCCTCGGTATGAGCAGACTCGCAGGTTCCTTCTCATTAGAGATGTAGTCTAGCCTCAAATATTACTATTATATAACAAGAATAACATTCATGATCACTGAAGGACACCACGCAGGGACTGTGATTTAAACACCAAGCTGCGCCGTGGTGGCATGGCAACCGTCATAGCAACGATAAAAACATGCGTGATAACTATTAAAATATTTATCATAAGCACGAACTGGCTGAAGACTGTGGAAGCAAAGAGCACATTTCTCGCTAGAAATGGTGTCAGAATGTATTTTTATGCCCAAACTAAGTTACAAAATTATATTTTTATCTGAAAAAACAGGGAATCTCCGCCATGTTTTCCTCTCCGCAGACGGGAGCTTGAGAGTCACGTGACCTGAGAACACGCCAATGCAAAACAATGGGAGGACTAAATGTTACCATCTCACAATCTGAGAGGCCAGATTGTGAGATGGTAACGTCGTTCCAAGTGGACCAACGTTGCCATTGAACGTTTTCCTATGAGACTGGGTTGTACTCACAGCACTTTGTTGAGGTTTTAAAAATGTTGTCTTGGTTTAATACTGATGAAATCCATGATGACTTGAAGATGCAACCAAAAGCAGAAACTTTCAACAACCTGAACCAAAGTTATGTTTATTAAACCTGCAGTGGAACTCCTCTGCACTTTGTACAACCACCACTGTAAATACACCCTCATGTAATCCACTGTATAATAAGTATTTATCTGTCACTAGAGTGTGTTTACAGTGTATATCAGAGTGACGTCGCATGGTAATTCTATAAGTGTGTGTGTTTATGTGTGTGTGTGTGTCTGTGTCTGTGTGTGTGTGTGTGTGTGTGTGTGTGTGTGTGTGTGTGTGTGTGTGTGTGTGTGTGTGTGTGTGTGTGTGTGTGTGTGTGTGTGTGAGGGAGTTAGAACAAATTGTTTGTATTTGTTTTTTAGAGGTATTTTCGTGAAGTTGTGCATTGCAACCGACCAAATGTTATTATCAAAGGTTACCTTGACCTCCCACAATCTCTGTCAACCTCCACGTGTATATGTTTCAGGTATTACAATGGCACAAAAGTAAAATATGTATTTAAAAAAAAATCTACAACATTATTTCAAAGTAGTAAATTGGATCTTAATGTTTGGCGGGTCAGCCTGAGTGCATGAAGGGCCTCAGAGAGAGAAGCTGCAACATGTTTTGCAAGAAGCGAAAAAACAGTTTTTTTATGGAGTCACCCCCGCAAACAGAAACCAAGACGTTTGTTTTGACATTTGTTTTGCAACGGAAAAATATCCACCTCGCAGTCCGGGTGTCTGTGAGGAGATGTGACATTATGGAGGTAATGATAGTGGTTAACATGATTTTCACTCTGCATTGTCTGTCATATATAGCTGGCACATTGGAGAGGGACGATAAAAATAAGAAAATAAAAACAGTGTAAACATGCGGTGGAAGGTGTAATATTCAGAATGGAACGTGCCATTAAATATCGGAAGGTGTTAATCATTTTAATAGTAATCACAGAGGTGTGTGTGTGAGTGTTTGTGTGGTTATTTAAGGTTTGACAACAAAAAAACACACGTTCCAGGAGATAATTATCGACGGGGCTATATATCCTGGGGCAGTTTTCTGTAAAAAAAACAACTCTTACACAAGAGAACATGTCTGACGCACACGTACACTTATAACTGATTGAAGGTTCTACTTTCTTATTAGCTATAATAACCCTCGGTATGTTACAGCACTGAATATCTTTGGAGTGGTTATTGTTGAGGTTGTGGTTGTTGCCAGGCTGCCAGAGTGTGTTCCAGGTCACACCAGAAATAAGAACATCGGCCTGTGTGAGGAAAAACTGGAGGAAAGGTAGAAAGAAAAGTGCAGATGATAAATAACAGGATTCCACTTTGTTCTGACAAGCACGTCCTTGGACTTAGGAAGGTCACTTTCAATCTAAGGGCTTCTTTGAGCTTCTCTGAGGCTGAAACTTTGTTTTGATTTATTCAACATATAACATCCGTCATATAAAGATTAAGACAGTGCTTGTTGACCACCCTGATTGAACAATGAAGTTGTAAAAGTGAAGGAATACATTCAGGTACATATATCCACTTGAGTGCCGTATAAATCTCCCTCTCTCTCACGTCCTCCCAGCGTGAATTGGAACAGGACTCATATTTCCTCCTCTCCATCTTTTCCACTCTGTTTTTTTTCCTCTCTCCACACACACACACAGACACACAATTACACGGAGTCCATCTCACGTGCATCCACATTCATGTGTCCCAGGAGGACTCGGCTTTGCGTGCATGATCATCAGGGTCAGATGCTCCCGCGGTTCTCTCCCCTGCCTGCAAACACAGATTATATATTATAGCCGGCAAATGTGTTCACCCTCCCGCAGCGCACCCCACGCAGTCTCACGTGCACTCTGCTGCGCCTGTCCTCTCCTGTACCCCGTCTCCCCCTCTGTCTCCCGGGGGAATCTTGGCGTTGACACAGTTTTCCTCCGACACTTCATACTCCTATCCTCTTCCATTCTTGTGTTGTTTTTTGTCATCGCTGGCCAGACACTCAGATTATCTTCTGTTTCCTGTTACTGTCTTCTCCCCGAATCTTCTCTCTGTAACTCTAGCGGTGGCTTAATAATGTTACTGTGGCACGCATTTCATCAACCAGGGATCTGGTGTCTTTCTTTTGTGGCATTTTCTGTCTTTATTTATTTGTGGTTTTGTTTTGTCTGCTGGGTTGTTTCAGAAGCAGCTATTTGTGCACATGGTAAAAAGTATCTGTGTTGTTGATGTTGTTGTGAAAAGCTCGGCAAAGGAAAGGCTGAGTATAGTTTGAAAATAGTTTTTATACTACTTGCAATACAATATGTTAATTTATGGTACCAGAACTAAATTACTTTTTAGATCTTGTATAGATTTTTGTTCAACAGTAAAAGGAAAATGTATCATGTCTAAACCAAATCACTTTTCCATCCAGACTGCCCTTCCCGGGATTCTCTGCCATTTACAAACCCAGTTGATCAGATGAGTGGTTGTTGTGAATATTGAAGGACAAACAGACAAACGGACAGATTTCTGGATTTATCGGTTCAAGGACAGTGGAGATACGGGCGCTGGGGAAATGTGATAAAAGGATAACAACGAGCAGAGATTTATGGGATAACGTCAGCAACTTTCAAGGGTTATCGTAAAGATCTCACGAGTTGAAAACTCCAGAAACATCTGTTGCATTAAGAATATTCTAATGTTGAAGCAGCACATTTCAGGTTTGTACTTTCAGTATGGTCATGAAGACCAAACAATTCCACTCACATTGACATTAAACTGGATTTGTAATTACGTTAATGTAATTTGTAAGGATTTTTCTTACCTGACTTTGTTCATGTCCACAAATCTTCCTCAAATACTGTGCAAGGGTTTCCCTCATTGTGGTGATTTGTGCACTTCAGTGTGTTAACAGAGAGAAAACTTACATGAGAACAGAGCAAATCCTTTGTGCCTGTCGTGTCCAGTTTGGGTGAAAAATGGAAGCTGGTCACTTTCACGGCTTTTGGAGGTGATTTCTGAATCTTAAACTATTCGTCTGTCGTTCTGGTTCCAAGCAGCTACAGAAAGCCTTTGAACCAGTTTTCCAAGAATCTGATGTTTCTGCTTCAAAGTCTCTGAACCTCAGTGACTTACAAGGCTGGCACAGCTCATTGTTTCAGTTTTAATAGAGTCTTATTGAAGCCAGCTTCAGGTTATACTCCTGTTGGCTCGTGTGAAACATCTGGTTGTCTAGATTCAGTCTCAGTCTGCACTGAACCTTACATTACAGGATGCAGAACCCCCTGTCATCTTAACTTGGACAAAATATTAACAATGACCTGAATTCCCTTTTGATTCTCAGCTATTACTAGCATGGTGGCTGCAGTGGTGGTTTGGTGACTCACCAGGACTTCAAGATTCAAGATTCAAGAGATTCAAGTCACATGCACAACAATAACATTGAGCAGTTGCTGGCAATGAAATGCTTGAGTCACAGGCTCTCTTCTAGCAATGCTCAAGTAATTACAACCGAAAAAAATTAAATAGAAATAGTATAAAATAGAATAAATAGAATATCAACATTTAAAATAGAAAATAAACTAGGGCTACATTGTAGCACTAACGGGGCCGAGCTCAGGCAATTTCAAGCCTGTTGCGGTCGGTGAAGAGAGAGCGATCGATGACCAAGCGCACGTCTCCGCGTTGCATGCGTTTTGCGCTCTGCGGCAAGGATAAACGCTTCACTTCCTGTAGCCAGTAGGTGGCGCTGTGGTTTTAAGACACGGTGTCTTTGTAGATGTCATCAGGTCGAGACTCTTGTCTTACATGTCTAGTTTGGACTTGATTGGACCAGACCATGTCTTCGATACAGAAGCTCCTGTTTGGATGACGTGTAATCAAGCTTTGACGCCACGCCACCGTCACACGGCCTTAAAACCATCTGAATATCTTCAAGGGGGGGATGTTAACACACACATGTAGTTTGAGTGAGATAGAAGCATTAACACGGAAGTTATAGCAATTTTGTGTTTCACGGCGAGTTGATGAGATTAAGAGGATCGTCCCACCGCAAAAACTCTGAACACAACTCTGATCCCATCTCTATATTGCCTTTCTTTTTTTTTTTAAATAGCTTTGTGTATATGTAGAATTATCCCTACTTTTGGATATATTTCTATGTTTACTCATATTTTTTGTCTTACTATATTTTCTCCATTTTGTTGTGATGACACTCGTCTAAATTTTAAGTTGATCTGATGAAAGCTCTACGACAAGTAGATCTAAGTAAAAATATGGAATATGACCAAAATGGCCACTAAATCCAAAATGGCGGGCTTCCTGTTGCATAATTCATAATGCTCCTTGAGGCTTTTTTGTGCATCTGGTCATGATACACAATTATCCTCATTTTCGAGGGGATCCGTGAATGCTAAATTAGGGGCTTTTCCGTAGGTGGCGCTGTTGAGCCATTTTGCCACGCCCATTTCCAAATACTCCAGAATACGTACATTTTCATCTCTTTCTAATTTACTGCAAAGTTTAGAAACTTTTTGAGCACGTTAAAGCCAATTCATTTAAGAGAGAAATAAAACTTTAAATTTCAATAGGGCCTCTCACCATTCGGTGCTCGGGCCCTAAATATATATATCTAAATATATATATCTAAATATATATATTTAGATATATATATTTACTTTAGATATATTTATATATATATATACATATATATATATATATCTAAATATATATATTTACAGATGAAGAGAGAAATAAAATAAAACAACAATAGTGCAATTTGTGCAGTAGTGCAAATATGCCACGGTGCTGGTTTGGTGGAGCTATGCAGTTCAGAGGAGTTTAAAAGTCTTATGGCCTGGTGTTATGAAGATGTTACCGTGATAGGCCGTAAATCATTTAGCATTTTAATAACAAGTGTTGTAGTTACACTTTTTTATATTTTAACAATACATTTTAAATATGAATGTTATTTCAAGGCGACAAATCAAAAGTGGACATTAGAAACCAAAGATTTCTCTGTGGTTAAATACAAAAACTGACATTAATTTATTTGACATTTTTTACTGCTTCAGCAACACTTGCAATGTATTCACTGAACTGAACCGATGACAACTGGCAAAACAAACAGTCAAGCTGCACAGAGAGAGAATCCTGTTGTGATAAACAGTCACAAAGACAGATGAAGAGAAAATGAGTGAGAGTGAAAACAAAGCCGAGGAACAGATGAAGGAATGGCAGTTGTTTACGATACCGTGCAAGAGAACCATCACTGACACTCCTGGGAAGTTGTTTGGGAAGCAATTTTACAAAACAGGTTTGTCAAAAACAAAACGTAACTCACATAAACAAGGAGGTTATTATGAATAAATGTGCCTCTCTGCCTGTCTCTTCTTTTCTATTGTTTGAATCCCTGTTGCCAGTTTACCGTAGAGTTTAATTTCTCTGGTTTAAACTTTGCCACATGGACCTGAGCTCAAGTGGTTTCCAGTAAAACCACACGGCTGCAGCGTAAGTGGATCTTTTACTCTCTCTGAGAAAAGGCTTTTCAGTAAAGTCCCTTTAAACTCAATGGCATTTTCTGGATCTTATGGCCACATCTCATAGTAATCATCAGTGATGGGAACTCGCTTGCTGTGCCAACCTGTATTTTTGGATGGGAAAGCAGAATTGAAAACAGGCCAAATATTGTAAGCTGGGGTTCAAACCAGCCAAACAGGCTGGAATACTCAAAGCCTTGGCATATAAGATCAAATTCTCTGGTCCCTAGGAGGATGTTTCTCGGAGACCTACTCAATCACTGACCTGTAATCAGTGATGAAATTCTTCAAATATCCTCCTAAATTAGCATTTTTCTCACGTTCTGTCAGCTTAAAAAAATAACAAAAATTAATGAAAGCAGCTCTGATAAGAAAAAGGAGAAAGGAGGAGAATGTTGTGTCAGACAGACGATCTGAAAGTCATCACTCTTTATTGAAAGTTGTAGCTTGTTCTTATAAACTATCAGTGTATACATTCTTCCCAGTGGGGGGGTATTTTGAAAGATACTGGGATAGTCACGGTTTTTGTTATGTCAGCATTTTTCTCTTCCCCATGAACTGAATAAATGAACCGATGATACATAGGAGGAACGCAGCAGGAGATTGTCAAGGTCAAAAGTTGCCGGCAGGAAAACTTCCTGGAAATCTTTGAGGCAACTGACTTGCACATTTGCGTTTCTTACAAACACCCCCCCTTTCTGAAAATTCCAGAATAATGTTTGGACTTCAGTGCATGTGAGGAAGCAGCTTCAGAGTCTCAATGTTTGGTTAAACTATCTCAGTCAAAGAGCGTCCGCAGGGAACTCATGCAAATAGACGCCACATGCAAAATAATCTTGAGAAAATATTGCAAATGAAGGTGGAGGTGGATTCGTCAGCATGTGAGTCTGGAGTGAGCTTCAACAGCAGCTCTGCAATCCATCAGCAAACTTCAAAGCCACTGCTTTAGTTATAAACCCTTCTCCTGTTCCTCTACTGGGCCAAAGCTGCAAGTCCCAGTTAATGAAACCTGCTGGTTGTGGCAGATAGAGGCCAAAACAGGAGCTCAGTAACATTTTTAGCATTTTGTTTTACCAGCTCCTCGTTTTAAATCTAAAAATCCTCACAGTCACTCATGACAAGATGTAAAAAAAGAGATAAGAGCAGTTAAACACTCAACCAATAGACATTGAGTAATACTTTGTGAGAAGCAGTGGATATTAAAACGGGGATTTGTGTCATCGTTTGGCTTTAAATTCCCCTGCAGATACTCACAACCACCGGAGTGTGAATGGAATTAAAAACTTCTAAGGGCCAGAGCAGCTCTTAGTAATTCATCATCAAACTTCAAAGATTCACATGTTACGAGACTAAGACTTAGATGTCAAAGATAAACTATCTGGCTATGTTTAAATCTGTTTCGATAAAAACCACGGTGTGTGTTAAAAAGGCACTTTGTTAAAGTTAGAGGACGTTTTTTTGTCCAAAAAACAACGGGGACTGTTTGTTGGAAATGGGAAAGAAACCTCAGTCCCTCGTGTTCAAGTCCCAACTTTTGTTGACTCAACCTCATGTGGGGGACCTATACTTTGTCCTCATCGTCATCATACAGCCACTGGAGGTGAACGCAAATTGTTTCGAGACAAAAAGCTCCTCCATAAAACCAACAATACATTATGCTCTTACATTTGCATTGTATTGGAGAGCTATTTGATCCTGGTCTAGTGAAAAGGCCAAACTCTCCCCTGGGAAAACGGTCAACTTTGCAGTAACGCACACAAACACACCCACACCCACACACACACACACATACACACACACACACACACGCAAAAACACACTACAATACTTCTTGTCTGGGCTGTGGCCACACTGCACCGTAATTAGGTCTGTTTTGTGCTGATAGGGAAACAGTAATGTGATACACACACATTCCTCTCTGATTAAAGACAAATCCGATGGCAAAACGAGAGTGAAGAAGAAGAAGAAGGAGAAGGAGGAGGAGGAGGAGGAGGGAACAGGAGAGCGAAAGTAATCTGGACCTTATGATGTATCGGATGGATGTTGTTTGCGCAAGGGGAAAAAAGGCAACAAATATGGAAAAGTTAAACTTAAAATCGTTCTCTGGTAATACTGTTTATCTGTCATAAATATAAAGTACCTTTGAGAAGATGGATTTAGTTCATTTAGAATAATATGGACACATAAAGGCAAGAATAAGCATACATTAGTAATGTGTGTGTGTGGAGAAGTGTCAGGGGCAGATGGCAGTGCCCTGAGGTGAGGAAGGGGGGGAGAGGGAGAGCTGTTATTTCATTACACACTTTTTAACTTGTATTATGAGTCCTCGGATCACATCCTCTTCACGGTCCTGACAAGTTTATTGTGGAACTGATGCAACAACCCAAATGAGCACAAAGCCTGAGCACGGAGCTTTGAGGATGTTATCAGTGACATCTTCAAAGAAAAACATGGTGTGCACGGATAAGGGGAAGAATCTCTGTCCGAGTTTCTGGAGAAACGCTCCAATCCGAAAAACTTCACGGTTGACACTGCACTTCCTCATGTCCTCAGAAAACCACAAATTCTGAGGTCGACTGGATGAGCAGTTATCAAAAAAGTAGAAATAAATACCAACACACAGAGAGACAGACATTCTTCAATTTGTAATAAGGTTAAAATCATGGGAGAAAGACATCTTGTGAACAACTAAAAACCAAACCTGAGAAATAAAATGGTTAGCCAACTTCTGCCCTTATGAGAGGGGATTGATTTATAACACTCAGATGAAACAAATAAAAGTAAATTGTATAAATGTTGCTTAAATACATGCAACTGATAAAAGACTCAGTAGTAATTCAAATCCTTCAGTGCCAGTCAAACCTGTTTTATAATTCAGATATTATGTGTGTACAGCAGGTTGATGTCTGATAAGTGAGTACGTGTCTGTGTGAGCGTGTGTGTTTGTGATTGCGTGTTTGTGACTGTTGGCCGCGCCTCAAAATCCAGTTTTAGAGATGAAGTCAGTCAACGATATTGTTGTTCCAACCAAGTAATCATTAAACCATAAGAGCTTTCACATTCAGGTAATCACACAGGTATCAGAAATACACACACACGCCCTTAACAACCATGTTTTGTTGTGATGGTAAACATCATGTGTTTTAGTTTGTTCTTGTATTTACCTCAGGCTAATGGAAATTCTACCAGTGTGAAAGAATATTTACTATTAAAGTCTGAACACCAAATCTCTCTCTGTCAAAATGTGGGAAGTCTGTTTTTCCTCTGAAGGGCAGAGCCTGATGAGGCAGCCTCATCTAGAATGATCTGTTTTCTGCAGAAGGCCAACAGGGCCAAGTCGGCGCCATATTTAAACAATTTAAAATGTTTCTCATGTATTTGATCTCTCAGAGCGACGAATCATCTTGACTTCCCTCAGGAACGGGAACAGGATGTCCACCTGTTCCCGGTGAGATGAATCAGGGCGGAGAATTGGCTGCGGTGTCATGGCTGCCCCAAGTCACCGAGGGGACAGTTGACAGATGACAGCAGCTAATTGGAAAACTAATGAGGTCCAGAAACCCAGCCTGGATTCTGCTGTGCGTGCGTGTGTGTGTGTGTGTGTGTGTGTGTGTGCATGTGTGTGTGTGTGTGTGTGTGTGTGTAGACAGAGAGTAATGAGATCCAGGAATAAGGACAAACCGAGGGGTCAACGTTGTCAAGAGCAGATGCTCATAAAACAACCTGTCAAAAATAACTTCTACTATAAAAACTTGTGGGTTGATACTGAAGTCAACCCAACAAAACCAGTGACATGTTGAGACTTGTCAAAATAGAAGTTTTAGATTTTAAAGGATCTGCACTGGACAAACATTTGGTTAGCGTGTTTTCAGTTGATTAATCCTGATCTTCATCACTGAATCCTTATTGAAAGATGCATTTGCTGATTGTCATCAAGGTCAGCGTTGATGTTTTTTAGACCTTAGCCAAGTCTTTATCACCTCATTTATAATTGAAGACAGTCTGGCAATTTATGAAGCATAAATCAGGAAAACTTTGTTTTTTCGATTTTGAGGAGAGAGAGAGAGAAGTCCAAAGTTCAGATGAATGAAAGAAAGAAAGAAAGAGGGATTAGTTCTTCAAGTGGAAAAGAGACGAACCAGAAAAAGAAAATGCGAGGGGGCGAGAAATGTGTCCCTGAACTTGATGCTGACGCTGCAAACCATCACTGTATTTTAGTTTTATTATTAGAAGCAGAAGTGTTATCACATTATTCAAAATGTCACAGACACACCCACACAAACTTACAGCCTCATTCACCGAGTTATCCGAGGGCCATCGAAAGGCCGACATCTAGTTTCCTCTTAAAGTGGAGATTAGAGAACCACAGAAAGAGGATTAGAGAAACTGCCGTGAAAGAGAGGGAGAGAACGAGCAGGAAGAGAGTGGTACAGAAATAGAGGAGGAGGAGGAATAAAGGACAGAGGACAAGATGAGAGAGAGGGATGGAGAGAGGAAAATCCATCCCATGCACCAGACAGAGTGAAGGGAGACATGAAGGGCAGAGAGGACTTATATGATAGGAATCATTATTATGTGCATTACAATGGTGGTGGAAGGGGGGGGGGGGGGGGGGTACAAGGAGACAATGAATTAATGAAGCCATCAATGAAAGCAGTGGCATGAAGGAGACGGTCACAGTCTGAATTTGAACCTTCACATGGACAGCACGTGATGTACACGCTTGGAAACACATTGGTTTTGTATATTTGCACTTGAATCTTTTGTATAAGTTTTGAAGAAGAAATGTAATAGGAGTTATATATAAAGTTAAGGATTCACTAGATATTTAGTAACATTATTGTGTGTTATATTTCTTTCGTAGTTTTCAGCTGTTTAAAGATGATTTTGACTCATGATGACCACTGGGATAAATAAATAAACCTACATTTGTTTGCATTAAATGATATTTAACTGGGAATATGACATCTAACCGTGTCTCCTTAAATCATGAGCACATAAATGACCTGAACCCTTAGGCTGGCCAGAGGCTCTTCTATTTACTTATTTATTTACTTGTTTGTTTTAGTTGATCGGACAGAGTATAACCGTGAAAGTGGGAGAGAGAGCGAGGAAGACACGAGTAGCAAAGGGCCACATCGGAATCAAACCTGCAGCCGTGGCCCGAGGACTGAAGCGGACCTCAGGTACCGGCTCAACCAAGGCTCAGCTGGTTCCACTCTATTTCTTTCACCCAGCTCACGGTGCTCTGAAGGATGTAATTCACTGTGAAGAGATGTAAATTCTCTAAACTATTAAAATTCATATTCTGTGTTCAGAGCAGTAAACGACTGACATGAGGTTCACTGCACGGGGTCATGATGAGTGTTTGATGGTTAATTAGGCTGATGATGTGTTTGCCAACCGGATAAATACCGATATCAACAAGCAGCTGAGGCCCTGGGACCGAGCCCAGTCATCCGCTCTTCTGCCTCTCTCACTCTGCCCCCCTCAGTTCACTCCTGTTGCTGTGATCATTCCATTTCTTTGAGAATATTAAACACTATTGACTCTCGAAAAAATGAAAGAGAGATACAGTATATTAATTGGATTATAATTGAAAAGCTTGAGAAATCAGTATCTCGTTATTCATCTACAGCAGCTCCTGATTCTAGCCTGGTATTAAAGTGCAGTCCCGAGTCACAGACATGATCCACCATGTGAAATCAATCTTCCTGTGACACGGGGTTTGATGGGCTCCTGTAAAGCGATCGCAGATTCAGGCTTTAAAGATATAATATCTACTTGATTCACTCCTGTACCTATAATGAGACGCATTAAACCAGCGATTAAACGAGACCATTTCTTCTCTATTGGGAATTAGCCCTCTATAATGCTCTGATTCAAGGTCAGGTGTTTTTTTACCCTCAGGTACAAGGTTACACTTCTGTCTTCGGCTCGGTTCTCGTTGGGTTTCTGCCTCATTTTGGTTGGAAGCTCTACCAAAGCTTGAAAGTGGGGAAACAAGCTCTTTTGTTTGTCTGTTCTCTTACTGCATTTCAGTTTGCTGACATATTGAAACTGGTATTTGATATTTCAGCAGCAAGTTCAATTCTCGCACCCACTGATCTCATGAAACTGTCTGTTTTGGTCGGTGCAAAAATATTTTTTTGGCAATTAGCAGTGTTTCTAGGGTGAGAAGTAAGCTGACTTGTTGTAGTGCTAGTGAATTTCGGTCGGTTAACTGTAGTTCCCTGAATAAATGGCAACAAATGTAAACATACCAGAGAATAAAGGTGAATATAAAGATATACAAAATACAATAAGCATGGAGGTGCAGCGGTTTGCACCGGCGCCTGACAGCAAGAAGGTTCTAGGTTTAAACTCCTGTGTGTCCTTGTGGGTTTTCTCAAGCTTCCTCCAACAGTCCAAACACATGCAGGGTAACTGGAGACTCTAAATTGTCTTTAGGTGTGACATAGAGCGTGAATGGTTGTTTGTCTCTGTATGTTGGCAACACGATACCCTGGTGACCTGTCCAGGGGAAACCTTAATAGAAAAACTCTAAACGATCCCATTTGACAGGAACAAGTTCTGATATCAGCCTGTAGGTGCAGAGCGTGCAACTGCATTTTGGAATACAAACTGTCAGATGTCTTTATTCTCCGACATTTAACTTAACCAAACCAAACATGCATGTTCAGCCGTCATTCACTGAACCACATCCAAAGCCCACATGCACCGAGGACACAGGCATCAGCTTGTTTGCTGTGACGTAACATGTCTTCATCTGCTTCTGCTTCAGGAAATTCTGTGGTTTCACACATTACTCTGGTCGGACATGTCATCGCTTCTCCGTCCCTTCATCTCTTAATGTTGTTTAGACAAATAACAACTATGTTAAAGGTCCAATTCAAAACCAATTTACGGACACTTAGTGAGTATATTAAATCCCTTTTTACAGCGGTTGTTTTTTAATGCGTGGGAATCCGCCCAACTAATCAATCACGTGTGTCACGTCTTTTGTCAACATGCGTTGCCATGAACACACACAAAAAAAACACACTTCAAAACACTCAGATAGCCATTGAAGCGCAATGCTGCTGGCAGTGTATGTGTGTGTCCGTGTGTGTGTGTGTATTACTTCACTAGTGAGAGGGCATTGTGTGTGTGTGTTTGAGTGTGTCTGTGTATTACTTCACTGGTGAGAGGGCATTGTGTGTGTGGTGTGTGTGTGTGTGTGTCTTTGTGAGGACCATTTGAGCAAAGACCATACGCACTGGGGAGATTTTGGGAAAGTGGGGACATTCCAGATGGTCATTACTTTTTCAAAGGCCTGTTGGAAGGTTGAGACTTGGTTTTAGGGTTACAAATAGTTTTAGACAAAGGTTAGGGTAAGGTTTAGGGTAAGGCATTTAGTTGTGATGGTAATGAATTGGGCGTGTGCCGTGCATGTCCTCTGTACTACAGAAGGACAAGAGTTTGTGTGTGTGTGTGTGTGAAGCGTTGGGTTCATGCAGAGTATCATCCAGAGCGTGGGACTCTCTTCTATATGACGATAAGATTCAAAGCAGGCTCAGGCTTCTCTTTGATTTTACACATACACCCACACACGCGATTTATATAACACCACATAGACTTAGCTGTAACCCGAGCCCCTCGCCCCAAAATCTGTTTTCAGTCCTCTGTGAACAAGTCGGCACCAATTTAAAAATGTCTCCCCAATTCTACACACACCCAGACACACACACACACAGACTTGTGTTTCAAACATTTCTTCTGTGCATCATCTGTGACAGCCTCTCGTTCAGTACATGATGAACGATGCAGAGCCGTCCTCCATGTTCATGTGAGAAAAAACAGGATCAGAGAAGTTTTTCCCCGTCGTGATATATTAGCTCCCCCACCGGAGTCCTTTGTTAGATCTCTGCCTCTAATTAGCCGACTCACTCCTCTCTATTATTAAACCTTGATGTTATTGTTCATGCTAATTATAGGACACCACAGCCAAACAGCGCTAGAGTCGTCACTGTGCCTGTTGGAAGGGTTGCGTGTAGAATTCACTATTCTGCCAATGTTTAACAAAAGAGGTGAATAAAGGTTATATACTCAGAGTTGGGTGGGGCAAGGTTTGCAGTGATTGTGCAGGACAAACAGAAGACGTTGAAGGGAGTAACTTGAATCTCTGAACAGCTCTTGTTTCAAACCTACAATCGTATTGACAGTAATATTTAAAAAGAAAAAACTCTGAAAACAAGCCAAAACAAAACGACTTGTTCCACAGTGCAGCTGAGACAGTCATTAGGTTTTTATCAGTTTCATAAATCAAATGTCAGAGCAAAGTTCAACTTGTAAATCTCACGATAAACTTGTTTAAAGCTAATGAAAATAAATTGTTTTTCTGAGAAAACACTGAAAAACTTTGCTTTGGCAGAAGAGGTGAACAGACAGATCACATGTGTTCATCTGGAACAAAACAAAAGGGACGTTCCTGGAAAGAGACGTCACACAGGACAAGTATATTCCCAAAAGGACAGGAGAATAAACCTCACATGCAATTACCTGTTCAGGGTGAAGGACAGTTGCAGCACATCCCAGCATGCACTGGGACATCAGGCTATAGAAGGTTATTAGTTCATCAGTGTTCAAACTTTGACACAAGATATCAGAAGACATACAGGAAAGTTTGGACATGGAGGGAAAGATGCAACATTATGTAAAGATGTCAGGTTTGGTGAATACATTTGATTTATCATAATATAATATACATGTTCAAAAAGGCCAGAAAATGAGCACCTGCATTATTGTTTTTCATGTTATGGTAAGGAACTAAGAAATGTACTATGTCAATGAGTGTCCTCACTAAGATAGCAGTACAAAACGTGTGTGTGTTAATAGAAGAGAGAGAGAGAGAGAGAGAGAGAGTCCCTGATGGTGTCCCAGGCCCAAGGGGCTGCCAAGACAGCTTGACTGGTGAGAACAGATGGCAGCCCCACTGAGTGTGTGTGTGTGACAGAGAAACTCTCTGTTTGTAACTGGGTTTTCTATTCTATTCGATGCTCTCTCTCTCTCTCTCTCTCTCTCTCTCTCTCTCTCTCTCTCTCTCTCTCTCTCTCTCTCTCTCTCTCTCTCTCAATGTACATCCAAACTAAAAAGTCACACTCATCACTTCACACATGCACGCACGTGATGTAACCCACGCTGGGACCAACTTCACACTCGTCAAAGCCTGAAATTACAAACTTTGCCTCAACATAACTCCTTGTCCTCTATGCTTCAACACACACACACATACACACATACACACATACACACATACACACACACACACACACACACACACACACTAAGGTGAGTGTTTGAAAAAGCTCAGGGCCGATGTATAAATGGAATTTATATGAACTAGAGCTTGGTGATATGGATTTTTGGGTCAGATGCCGATCACCTAATTAGAAAGTAAAAAATAGTGATAGAAAAATGGCTACGATAACTAAGATGTGGTTATCAAACCCTTATTACAAACAAATGTAATTCAGTCACGACCACGTTTTTCAAATCTTGAAGTTAAGTTTGGCGGTGACTCTGGTCTGGGACCCCCCCCGCCCGCCCTCCCACGTTCATATGTGAGAGAGACAGAGAGAGAACACCTGTCCCTCCTTCCATGCAGGTAGAGCAGCAGCACGACTCCCAGGGGGAACAGAACAGATCAAATGACAACAGAAATGACATTGAATAAATCACACATGGCAGGAAGAAGGGGGAGTTGGGGTGGAGGTGGATTCAAAATGGCTTGCAGAGGAAGCAGCAGGCTGAGTCAAGGGCCTTGTTTGAGCGTTTGCCAATGAATGGGTTTAACAATCTGTAGGTGTTGCGACATCCTCTCTCATTAACCGTCAACTAGAGGAAGAAAAACTATAAAACAAAAGCTTCTAACAGGAGAATAAAAGTGTGTCTGTATCCTTCTTCCTCTTCTATTTTATATCTTCTGTCACCTTCTTTTCCATCGATTTGTGACTCCATAAAAAACGAATTTAGTGTGAGTTGTGTCCATCTTGTGTTTCCCTCACAACGTGCCTCCTGCGTGTTTCCTCTCTCGCTCCCTCTGAGTGTGTCTGTTTCAGCCTGTTTCAGTCTGACCTTGTACATTGGGCCAAATCAATTGCCACACTTGAGGAGCCAAAGCCTCAAGGCTCGGCCGTGGCCCCGTACTCTCTCACACAACAAAAGCGCAGACACACAATTATGCAACGGGTTCTTACGCGATAGTTTAGAGTTACCACATATGTATAGTTCACCAGGAGTTGTTTCTAATGAAGCCTGAGATTTCTACAGCATGAAGATAAACAGAGATTCCAAGTGGCAGAGACATGCAGCACCGAGGGGAAACTAAAGAGAGGGAACTTAGTAGAATAACAAGTCAATTCTACGCTTTTTATTCTTATCTAAACAATCTGTTAAACCCTGTTTGTGATAGCAGCATAAAGCAGGACAGTGGTGAACATAGTATCTATAAAACTAGAAGAGGTATGTAAAGGCTGATCAAACAATCTTTCAATGACATAGATCCTGTTAATCTAAAGCGTAAGTGATGACTATTGGGAGAAAATTACCGGTGCAGACATTTTTTAATTTGTCTATTGTCAACAAAACAAAAACAAATCAAAATAAAAGCATCTCTCAGTACTTACTTTACCTCAAGCTTTTAAAATAATCTTTGCAAAACACGTCAAAAATAATTACCAGCTAAACACTTGTGTTTTCGACTAATGTTGGCTGCAAATGACACAACAGAGTATTTATTGCAGCAAGATGCTTTGTGTACAATTAATTCAAAATAAATATAGATTGGCCATATCCACTGTAATGAAGGAACATGTCAGTCAGTACAAAGGTGTGACTCATTAATGTGTAATTGAATAGTTATTGGACAACAATAGAGTTCAATGACATAAGGGACCAAGCTACAGTGGAGATACTTTGGCTATAAGGACAATAGGAAATCATTTCGTTGTTGTGGAGCTAGAGCTGATTCTTTTTAACAGTTAGCCAAAAGGTCTTAAATCTCTTTCGTATAATTAACAGTTTGGGCCAAAATATAATTAAGTTGACAAGTTAAATGAGAAAGATTTACAGGAGTGGCTTCTCCTCCCAAAACCAACTGGTTGTTTGACAGGTCAGGATTATAGGTAATGTTTTCATTTAGCTGTAATAGTTTTAATTATAGAGGTAGTGTTGTAACATAGACGTACGTGTGTGTGTGTGTGTGTGTGTGTGTGTGTACTGTTGCTGGAGGGAGCCAGGCGTTTAGCTGCTGTTTCCAAACAGAAGTTAATGGACAGAGGCCAGAGGTTTGTTCTTCGGGGTTTAGAATCATTTCCACTCACGTTTGATGTTTTCTTGTTTGAGCTCATCATCTGCCAAAGAACACTGGAAGGAAACTCAAAGACAAACAGTAGCACAGAAAGACATTTGTGTTAAATAAATCCCATCTTTACCAAGTCCACCATGTTCTCCAAGTTCTCGAATAAATCTCCATAACACCATCTGCCCCTGTGGCAGCCATCACCAGCTGTGTGCTGGGAAATGTTCACTTCACACACACCTCATGTCATGCTGCTGCCCCCCTTAAAAACACACCCACGTGCACACACATGTACTTTTGTAATTCTATATTTGTGAGAATACTTGTTGACGTAATGCATTCTCCACCCCCCTTAACATAACCTTAAACTAACCTTTATCTTAACTTTAAAAATATCTTAATCATAATATCCAATTTAAAATGTATTGATTTACTTTAGAGGGACTTAATGTTTGCCTCTATAAGGGGGAGTAATAACACACACACACACACACACACACACACACACACACACACATACACACACTGCTCTTACATGCCCTGTCTCCCTCGGGCCAGTGTGAAATTAAGCTCTGTTGAAACTTCCAAGGTAACCTCTTAGTTCTATAGCCACAGGACACATTGGGTTTGTTTGTGTGTGCACTTGCTTGACCTGTAGTGAGAAGTGAGAACGATGATTAAACACTGCACCAGTTTTGTCTTTAGCAATGGTCCCTCTGAAACTTTTGTGGGAAAACACTTTGCCCTACATTTGTTGTAGTTTTGTTGGCTGGAGAGATAAAGTAATAACCCCCAGTCCTCCCCGGAATAAGCCCATGTCCATTCAACATGTCTGAAATGGCTGAAGTGTATGTGCATCAATGGACTGTTCTGAGCCACTGTGGCTGAGAAGCTGTGGTTCTCTATTCTGGCCACCACAGGGGGGCAGCACTTCACCAGACAAAGATCTATCTGAGTAATCTCTACTTTCACTCTGTCTGCACACAAGCACAAACACACACACGCACACACACACACACACACACACACACACACACACACACACACACACACACACACACACACACACACACACACACGTCATTTCATCTTTAAACATCTGAATTCTTTGGAGACACAGATACAGAGAGATGTTTTCCACTTGAGTTCACATTATATAACTGCTCGTTCTTTGTGAAGTAACAATAGCAGCTTGATTGTCCTGCCTTAAATCTCGGGACGTGAATTAAACTGTATCAATAACAATGGTGACCTCTATAGGTTGCAGTTTGCACATGCACGTGCACTGCAAGGATACAACCATTAAATGGGGGCAGATACTGCTGGGAGCACATATGACTGTGGATCTTTATCAAAATGCCAGGGGGTCTGTGAAAGGTTTCCTGATGCATCCATTAGAATGATCATGATATTTGGGGATTATTTAAATACATGTCTAATATATTTCTAAGACAACTTTGTTCTTGAACATGTAAAAATAAAAGACAAGGTCAAATGAATCCTTGAGACATACAGGAGGGGGTCTGGGTTTTATGTGGTTTAATGTTGTGGCTGATCCTTGTTCACTAACAATGGAAACATCAAGCGTCCCAAAATCAGCCACTGCTGCTTTGATAAGAGGAATTATTCAAGGTTACTCGCAGCTCTGCAAGTCAGAACACACATCACATATCAATCATATCTGGGCCGTATACTGTCAAACCCTCCAAAATGTTTCTAACAGCAAGTTCAAATACAAGAAGGAAGACGGCCTCGGAAGAACGTGATGTTTAAAACATGAGCACCAGGATATTCTCAGGAAAAAATAATAATAATCCCCCTGGAATATCAGGAGAAAAAGAAAATGGAAGACAAGCGTTAGTTATGGGTTTGATTTAATGTGACTTGAATGGTTTTAATTATTGGATGAACCAGGGATCCTGCCCTAATGTGATTCTCTCACATAAGAATACGCAGCCAACTGTTTAGGTTGAAGAATAAATGGAAGGAAAATGATCTGAGACACAAACTGAACTTTAGAAGAAGAGGAAACTTAAAGTTTCAAAGTCTGGACCTAAATCCCAACAACACGTGGCAGGCTCCTGAAACAGCTCAAACAGTGTGATTGGGTCTAAATCAATCCCATAATACTATTTATTGAGTCTTCATGCTTTGTGTGTTAGGTGTGAAATGAAGCAGACATTCTTTTGAATCTGAATTTGTTGTGGCCGATGGTATGTATTTAAACAGCAGCTGAACCTAAGATGCAACACAAATAATTAAATTGAGATATTTTTTCTTCTTTTATCTTGATTAATGCAGCTGAGATGGCAAAGACCATTTTAGAATAAGTCCAGATGAACACTTCAAAAAAATAAACAATAATAACATATATATTTTGTGTGATCTTTCATCCACAGCACCTTTTGCTTCACTCTTACCACTATCATCAACCCATTTCGAAGAGCAGCAAAAAGCTGTTTTCAGCTAAATCGCTGATAAACCCACTGTCCACTACTTTCCCAGCAAGGAGCAGCCAGCACACTGCGCTGCAGGCAGGTGAACACAGTGATGCATCTAATGGCTTCAGAGCCACATATCCCAGTGCACAAAAAACAACAACCCTGCACTTCCATGTCTGTGAGAAATAGCAAAGCCGAGACAATTAGTGAAATAAATGATCAGTTGAGCAACGCAAAATGAATTATAATCCAAATCGTTTCTCGGGGGGCTGCATGTAATTAAAGCCGTTTGAGATGCTTAATACTTGTCTTTGTTTTTTTGTAAACTTAATCTTGGGACTTTTTTTTAGAGCAAAAAAAGTATTAAGAGACATCATGAAGAATTTAAAAAGGAATCAATTAACTTATAATAAAACAAATCATTAGTTGCAGCCTTTGTGCTTTAAGTGCTCTCAAACATGTTCACCATACCAACTTAACGAAGGGGATTATACCACGTTTACTTATTACAGTTTGGATCATAGACTGTATAAAAACATGGAGGCAATAGACGCTCCCTAAAAGTGAGGCCACAACTTCTGGATCGACCCCCTGGTGGCCGGCTGCAGTATAGATCAGGAATCCTATCTCCTCCATGTTAGTGGATGGGATATGGGCCAAGTTAAAAAGTAGAAGTGCACAAGTGGAGATGCGTCGTGGGTTTTTGATTATAACTGACATAGATGTGTGGTTTTTCGGTCAGATTTTGTTTTGTTGCCTTGTTTTGTGAAACATCTCATAGACTTCAGGGAACACAAATGCTCACAGTTAGAGTGAAAGTAAAAGAAAAGATTTTTTATTCACTTTCCCCATCCACATGTTCCTTATCCAGTCTGGAGCTGAGAGATCAAGTGTCGAGTTCCAAACACGCCTCAATATCCTTTCAGCTATATAAAACTCAAGGGATCACTCAGACGATCTTAGATTAAAGAAAAATGTTCATAGTCGAGATAAAGAAAAACTCAAACCTGTAGGCGGTAGAAGTGTTTAATACTGTCACTGTGTTCTGCTCTGCTCCCTTTCAGCTGGTAATAACAACCAAATCACACTTGAAGAGGCCTCTGCCTTCTGTTGTGCTGCTGTGCCACTGAGACTCTCAGGAATAATGCATTCTGCTAAACACGTGACCGCAGCTATTAAAGCTATTGCTGCTTGTGCTCTTATTTCAAAACCCACATGACTGAAGGTTTAATATAGGTTGGTACGTATATGTGCTGCTTAATGTAGCTGGTGAGAGTCATCCTGACAAAGACTCTGTGCTTCAGGCGGCTGCAGAGACGATGAGACGGAATCATAAAACTGTGAAATCAGATAAACCTTTACTACACATGCAATTTACTTTGTGTTAATCAATAAAAGTGAAAGAACAGATGAAAAGCATGTATAATTCATATCAGTGGCTGTGTCGGGATTGAGCGGGTTAATCAGATTCTACTCATGAGCAGTGATACTTACGATTCAGTAAATTATCTTTATGGACTAAATAGTTTGACGACTGTAGGAGATCCTTTGATAAAACAACTCAGTAAAATCGCTGTTTCATCTGAAGAAATTTCATTTATTTGTCAGGTTCGGCTTGAAATACACTTTAAATTCCACCCAGTCTTCTTCAGGGGGGGGGGGGGGGGGGGGGGGGGGGGGGGGGGGGCAGAGACAACACTAACTCATGAGGCCATTTATGAACAATAACTGGCAACTTATTCTTGTTTTTATCAACGTGCTCTGCTCTGCTACTTTTGTTTATCCTGGACTATTTGCTACGCTCATGCAATTTATTTAATAATGATACAAATACTATCATAATTAATCATTATATAATTCATTGATCATTGTCTCTACCTATTTTTGATATAGATCATGTTAGAGTAAATAGTAACTGGTTTTCTCTGTCCTCTATAATAGTGAGTCTGTTCTAAAAAAGCAATTTGAAGGCGTAATCATGAGCTCTGAGGACTTTTTAAGTCTCTGACACTTTCTTTAGCAATAAGGACACAATTTGATGGCGGACATATTAGGGAGATGTACAAGAGTCAAGTACAGTAGCATGTGGCCATTTTCTAACTTCTAATTTGATGCAAAGAATAAAGTAGGTAAGTATTTTTTACAAGGGAGAAAAACAGACAAACATCAACCTATCCAATTACTCAACTTTACTATTGAGTATTTTCTGTGCAGCATAGTTTCCAATTCCTCTGCTCATTCTGTTAATTGATCAAAATGCTTTTGTGTTGAAAGAGATAAACTCAGAGAGAAACCATCTGAATGTTGAGCACATCTCTCTCTTTGTGTTGAAGGGTGCAGAGGGAGCATTTGTCAGCGCTGAGCCGCTCCCTTGTTTGTCGTATTTATTGAATCTGTGAGATTTGTCACCGAGGTTTTCCTAAACCTAATAGACGGCTTTAAACTTGTCACTAGAAGCTCGGAGCACAACTTTCTTTACCGTGCCTTAGTCCTCACCTGTCACCTCTGTCTGGTGTCTGGGGATACTGTTCCTCTTCGCCTGCGTGCTGATGCTGAGGTGGCAGCGGAGGGGACAGGTTTTTAAGTCTGAACGATGCTCAGAGAGAAGTCGCAGCAGCCACACGAAGGATTGTTACGTCTGTCAGCTCGTCTGCTCAGAGCGGACGAGGGAAGCTGCTCTGAGATCTGCACTTGGAGTTCGGCGGATCTGCAGTGACAGTGCACATCTATTAACCTTGACATGTACAACAAAGCCATGCTGTGTCTTTCATTCTGCAGAGGCATCACACTGTTCACACATTATACCGAACACTACTCTGCAGCTTCAGCTCGACACACGTTTGCACGTACGTCAAAATTCAGATATTAAACCATTAAAGTTGATGGACTGATATCAGAATATACAAGGGAATATGATGTTAACAACCTTTTAATGATGATATTCCTACGTTAACCTGATTAAGAAATTTCAATACGACTCTGCCAAGATAACAGCATTTTCTGATGACCTTAAACTGAATAACATCATAATTAATCAAATTAAGATATGCTGGTTATTCTGATATCATTCACATTACATGTATGCTTTATTGCAATATAATGTCCTATTGGAGTTTTTACAGCATTTTGTGACATACGGTACAACCAACTGCTAGACAACACATACCTTGGAATTTACAAAATAATAAAAAAAAAACTGCTATAATAATGGACAAAGGATAGAATACGCTGAAATACAATGAGAAAACAATATATATTTTTATATCTTTATACTTGGTGTATATGGTGTCACCGTATAGGGAAACTGGAGAGGTTATTCTTCACACATATATTTCCCTCTTCTCCTATATACTGTTATCTTAAGCCATTAGACTGTTCCCACTTGAGATTCATGCACTTATGAATGCTTGTCCCTTATATGTAACATCCATGCAGGGAATATGAAACAAGTCCCTTTACAGACGCAGGATGTGGGTCAGTCACTAACAAGAGCGTTGTTGTTTTGTTGCCCCAGCTCCTCCAGTCTGCACAGCCCAGGTGTCCTTGGGTTCTGCCTGCAGTGTGTGAACGGTGTTTGAAAAGAAAAAGAAAGTCCTGCATGTGTGAATGTGAATTGCACTGTTAAGCCCTTTGCGCAACATTTAACATTTAACCGAACTCAATAAATGTCTACATCATGCTAGATATGAATAATCTGAGCACACAGTTCAAATAGAATGGTCTCAACTGCCATTCACGTAATAAATCCACATAATTTATATAAAGAGAATTAAAAATCAACCTCAGAACACATTACACATCATTTTCTTTTTGTTTTTCAACAGCCTTCATTTTTATTTTAGCTTCCATTAATGATTGAAACGATCTGGTGTACTTTCATCTGATGAGCTTTGTACACAGTGGAAAGCCGTGGCTCTGAAGAGCTGAGTGGCAGAGTGACTTCGATCTTCCGTATCGTGGTATTTTGCTCCCTGTCATCCAACGCAGTCGCTAAAGACTCTCCACTAATCTGTCGACCAGAGAATCAGAGGAAATCGAGGCAGGATCTGAATTTTGTTCTTGTGCATAAATCAATATGTTTCTAACAGGGTTTTATGTCTTTGCCATGGTAGTTACAGAATAAATGCACCTGAGAATTAAGGTGTCTAAAATTTAAAAATAAGGGAATTAACTCTGAAAAGAACCAAACTAATAGGAACTGTGGCTGACCTTTGACCTTCTACCACTAATCCTTCCATGACTAACTCACTGCACTTTCTTAATTCGTCTTAGTTTTCATACTCAAACTAATGAACATATCAGAGTCATCGAATCACGCATGAGCGCTTTAAGTAATTAAGGCATTAGTCATTTTTTTTCATGTGCTAAATGATTTGCGATACTTCTTGTATAATTTTGGCCGGGGGACAATAATGAGTTGATTTTGTATCCTTGATTGAACTTTGAAAACCGTCATCTGGAGCGGAGCAGCAGAATACAGATCATCACACAGCCACTGTGGCATGTTCGATTGCATTGTGTCGCTATCTGTGGGTAGCAGAAAAGATCGGCTGCCATTGCTGTTTAGTCCTCAAAGCTTTAAGATGTGTTGCTCTGGACATGTGATGGGGATGTGTTTGTAGACAAAATAAAAAAGTGGCCAAATCCGTTAAAGAAGAATTGGCCACTCTTACGATTCTTAAGCTTCTCCAGAAATCATATAACTTCAATCATCAAAATTCAGAAAGTCTAATTAATATGTTTTAAATGTGCTTAACTCATAGACTGTAATTAAAGTTACAGTGGCTATAACTGTAGAGTGGCTGCAGAATAGATCATAAACCCCACCTCATCCATGTTCGTGGATGGGACAAAAAGTCAAATAAATATATGATCTTAAATGTTTTCTATCATTTCTAAAACAACTGGTGAAACATCATCAATGACAGACTGACTTGTGATTGGTCGATGTGTATCGTCAGGACCGTGCTCACACAGCTCCAAGTGACGCCATTGATGCAAGATGGCAGAGTTCGTCTCCAGGATATTTGGGCTTCATATGGATAGTATGAATGGTGGGAGTTTCGGCTTGTTGGATCGGTAAATGTTCATGATTTTTAAAGGCTGCTCTCATGTGTTTTGTGCATCAGACTTTGTGCCTGATCAGTGATTCTCAACGAGCGGCTACTGGAGTGTACCTCCTGATGTTCAATTCAGAAGCTGTCAGCTTGGAGAAAAGACTTCACTGATTGTGCACTCCAGGATAACTGGGCTGCATTTTGCTGTCTTCAAAATCTGTTTTAAAGATTTCTTGTGATGGGATCTTAACGAGCTGTGATGATGTTCCGACCAATGAGTACTCAGAAGAAATTAGTACATTCTACATGCGTATTTCAGACACACACACAGACCCACATACACACACATAGGAAAGCAGTAATAAGTGGAGAATCGTGACAATGGAAACCAGGCAAAAAAGAGCACAGCAAAAAAGACAAGAGGTTCAATCAAAGGATAAACTACTAGAGGCTACGTGGAGACCACTGCAGCAGAAACACTGAAAAACTGAAATTACATTATAACTGAGACGCCGACAGCGAGAAGGAAGAGACAAAAACAAACAAAGGGAAAATAGACACCAACATAGGATACTCTCGATAAAGAAAAAGTACAGTATGAGAATGTAAAATGTCCAACTGTGGGAAAATGAGAATGACATCAACAGAGACGAATGGGGGAGCTACTGAGGACAAATGCTGAATGAAGTGAGAAAATGAGAGAAGGAGAGAGAGAGAGGGAGAGAGAGAAGAGAGAATTGTCGGAGGAAGGAAGTGAGGAGCTGAAGAAGTTTTCTTGATGACCTCAAGACTTCAAAAATCTGTGAACAAGTGAACTGGAGAGGCAGATGAAAGAGGAGAGGGATGAAAAGAATAATAAAACAGGGCTGAAACGAGAGCCGAAGAAGGCGTCTGAGCGAATGGAGGAGATGGAGGGAGAGAGGCCTGGATGGTTCTGAAAGACGAGAGAGAGAGAGAGAGAAAGGGAGGAGACAGGCGGACAGGAAGGAGAAGAAATGAGGGAGATCTGTGAGGGAGAGGCCAGAGATGAAGAAGATAGAAAAGCCTGATGAAGGCGATTCCCCGCGTCACGGTCTCAAAGACAAATGAGGAGACGCAGGTGGAGGAGAAGAGCGGACGAGGAGTCAAAGCAGGAGCAGAGTCGCTGGAGATCAGTGAATGTTCGTCTGGTGCTGGAAGGAGGTCTAACAGAAAATTGCTGAGACAGAAACAACAAGCAGACAAAGAGCGGGAAGAAAGAGGAACAGGTCTAGGATGTGTTAATGTGTAACTGTAATAACAAGTGATAGAATTTCCTGGCCTCTCACTTCTGCTCTCACCGCTGCTCCTGAGACAAAATCACATGACAGTTCTCCTAATGAAAACATGCGTCAAATCACTACTGCCAGCAGCACGCTTTTATTGGAATTGAGGAAGAGTAGGATCAAACATTTATTATTATTTAGAAGTAGGGAGAAAGATATTTAAATTTTTTAAATCTTTATAGTCGAGTGGATTAGTGTGTGACACAGAATAAAGTTCTTTCTGATGAGAGAATGTCAAATCAGTAGCAAAGGTACTACTCTGTGGCTGTGGCTGAGGGGTAGAGTGGTCGTCCTCCAACCTGAAGGTCGGCGGTTCGATCCCCAGTCTGACCCATATGCATGCCGAAGTGTCCTTGGGCAAGATGCTGAACCCTGAATGGCCCCCCATAGAATAACAAAGTGCTGCGAATAGATGCACTGTATGAATGTGTGTATGAATGGGTGAATGGAAAACTGTACTGTAAGGCGCTTTGAGTGGTCATCAAGACTAGAAAAGCGCTATATAAATACAAGGCCATTTACTCTTACTGTTAAACTCATTTTGAAAGTTTAAATCAATGTTATTTTACAACTTCTACACATAATAAGAAGTGAGTCCCTATTGATGTTCCAATGCCAATTGACATTTGTACTCCTCATTTACTGCAGCAGATTTACTGAAATGAAACAAATATATATTTTTCCGTTGCTAAGAAGTGAAGAGTCTCACTTAACAAAGCAGCACAAGCTGAATGAATGACTCAGCGAGGGCTGGAGAGCAGCTTGTTTCCACGTGGTCTATGGCGTACTGGAGAAAATGTGAGCTTATTCATCTTTGCCACCGATGACGCAGGAAGAGTCTGTGTGCAGAAAGATGGAGATGAAAAACGGGCAGTAAGACGAAGTGAGGACAAATTACACCAAAGTCTTAATGTCATAGTGTCCGCAAGATGAGACAAGCTGGTCATACAGGAATAATTGTATTCAAACCACTAAATGAACTATATGTTTTCAGTTGTTAGAGACTGGATACACCCTAAGAATTAAGTCTGACAGCCTGCTTAAGGCAAATCATAAATTATAATGTAAAGATGTATCATCACCTTAGAAAACAGCCCCATAACTTAAAAACTAAATGTAATTTCAATGGAGCTCTCCTCTGCCCTCTACTGGTGTTGGTTGTACGTTCTTTATAGTCACATATTAATTCTATGGGTTTAAAACAATTAGAATGATCAAATGTACATGAATTAATTGTAACTTTTACTGCTCATCAACCTGCACAAGTGATTATTAACACTAGATGGCAGCAATGTATCAGAGCAGCGTGTGCATCTGACTCCATCACTTTGACACGTTGTAATGACTCTGAAAATTCTGTGTTTTATATGAATCAGAGCCAAACAAGAGACGTTTTGCATCTTATCCACTAAGAGGATAAATAGTTGAGTTCCATATGATTGTAGAATTGTGTATTGTATCATGGTTAACCGAGGGAAGGAGACGTGTAACCGCTGCTTTCGCCCTGGATGTCATGATTGACTGTCGGCTTCTCTAATCAATAGGCCTATCATTTCCTCGGTGACAAGAGACAATAATGGAAGGCTACTCCTTGGCATGAACACTGCCCCCCCCCCCCCCCCCCCCCCCCCCCCGCTGCTGCTCTTCTGAATTAGAAACTCTGAAATCATTTGGAGGCTCAACTGTTTCCTGAGCGCCACGCTGAGACACTGGATTGGATCTCTCTCAAAGGAAATCATCACCCAAAGTCTGTATTAACACCATCTTGCCCCCCTGCCAAGTACGGCCAAACTGTTCCACTTGTCTCTTGCCAGGGTTACAACTGGCACAGACGGCGGCAGGTACCTTTCAACGGCGGCCAGGGCACGAATCTCCAAAGGTGGGCTTCTGATTAATTGATCCAGAAGACATGCGGCCTAGCCACTGACAGATACTAAGTGCAGGTGCCATGTTGAGGGAAAGAGCTTTCCATCTTGCCCCTGGTGACTCATTCTGCGCGGTGGAATAGAGGGGGAGCTCCCTTGGAGCTTCATCTAGAGGAGCTAAGCTGACCGGATTCACAACATTTGAACACAGGCGGCGTACGGGGAGACGTCTCCCGTGTGATCGATTTCTCGTCCGAAACACCTTCTCTGGGATTCAATTTAAATTCCATTTCTTTGAAAAATGATTCCCATTGGCTGATCATTGTCCGTGCACACAATTAATTATCACTTTCCCCGTTTAGGGTAGATCAGTGAGAAATCAAACCGGTTACTACCATGGTAATGATCCACTAGCCGTGCAGTCAATTTCAATCTGTCCACAAGCCAGCGATTTCATTCAGTAAACAAGTCATGCTTTCACCTCTTTGTCCCATGTTGCTGAGGGCTAACAATGCTTGATGGCCTAGTGGGAGGCTAAGCAAGGCGACTGTGCGAGAGGTAATGATTGAGAATTTGTAAACATACATTTTACATATACGCACAGCTACACTTAATCACGCAGCTAGAAGCAAATGTTCCCACAGCGACGCACACAAAGAGCATGTTCAAATACAGCCGCTAACTGCCACAGTAAGACTATATGCAGTTAGTCGGCTCTCTTCTCCCTGGAGACAGAGCGAGCTTCTCTGAAGTGCCGCAGAAATGATCACTAACAACCGTCTGTTGTAAATATTGTCATGTTTATGGTATTTTAACAACTGGCATGAAAACAAGAAGTACCTGAAGTGCGGGGGCGTGTGCATGTTTGTTTGTGTGTGTGTGTGTGTGTGTGTGTGTGTGTGTTTACGTGACTGTGTCTTGTGTGAATTGTGAGGATGCATTTATAGCCGTACCTGGATATCATGAGAATACATGGGTCTCGGTAGTTCAGGCAACTCAAGCAGCTGAACCAGTCACTTACGATTATACTTATCACCCTCTTCCGAGAGCAGGGGGAGGTGGAGCGAGGCGAGTGGGAAGAGAGAAGAAGAGTGGGAAGGAGGGAAGTCGGGTTGAGAAAGTGGGAAGGAGAGAGAGAGGGAAGCGAGGGCGTGTGGAGGAAGAGAATGTGTGGTTAAGTGAGTTGTAAAAATTTACGGCTAAAGTGGGATTTCTCTCCACGACCAGCCCGCACTTGAAATGATATGAGCCTCGCAGACAAAGATAAGGCAAATATTTAATAGTTCTGCCAACAGTAGAGAGAAGTGCGGCTGCTCGACCTGAACCGGAGGCCTTACAGGACACAATGTAGGTTGAATATTCAATCTGTGTTCCGGAGTTATTACAGCCAAGAGGTCTGGACCGCTGTGTTGAGGTGCACGTGCTGCCTGAGGTGAAGTTTATGCAAAGGCGTACTAAGATCATTAGTTTTTGTTGAATCTACATTTATTCTTCTGAAGGTGATGCGGAGGTCCTGTCTTCCTTCGGGGCATCTTTGTAATTTTTTTTGTGTGCCATTTTTAAACTAATCAGAAGCTTAATTCCTTTTAGAGAGATATCTTGGCAGCGGACAACTATCTTCTAAATGGTTTTTATTATACATGGGGATTTTAATCTGATATATATGGATAGGGAGAAAACGTGTAGACGCAGAGACCAGGGATTCAAGGATACCCCACGGAGATCACAGTGTCACCTTTTCAGCGTCTCACCTTTCATATTATCTTTTAACCTTGCAAAGTTTTATCTCGTTATAGCTTTCTTTGAAATGTTTAAATCTTGACCCGATAATTGCGCGCTCATTCTTCCTCTTAAGTGGAGCAATCTCTGTGATCCTCGCAGAGATCGAAACGATGGTATTTGACAATAAAAAGGTCATACGTGACAAAAGATTATCAAAGGTTTTCAGATTTCTATAGGAAGATTAAAATTGTGTCAGAGGAAAACCAGCATGTCTGGCTTGGATCTACAGTGTTTGTTAATTGAGCAAATTCTAAAAAGGTTTGAATGTCATATATTTCAAATTGAACAAATGTTCTTTAAACGAAATAATCTTTCCATTGGCAAAAAGCATGGCGTCCTTTAAATTCAGAAAAATCTAGCGGGTTCTTTGATGGCCCATATGTTATATATTTCAAATCTGACAACAGATGTAGGGGAAATAATCCTGCCAATGGTTTCACACATTCCCAGTTATCTACAGGCGGCAGTACCACAGCAACACATTCAGAGAAGCGTCAGCAAAGGAAGTAAAGAAGACAGCTACTGAACAAGAATAGAAACAATCCTGATACTCAACAAATCTGACTTTCATACGGTATTTATGAGGCAGGAAAGAAAAAGGAAAAAACCTTGTTAAAACCTCAGGGATTGGCACAATGGATTATAATAACAGGGATCGAGTCTGTCTGGGTCACAGAAACTGCAGTAGACATTTTGGGTTTGAAAAGACCAGAGTACTTGATTACAGTTAGCAAATTATTCAAAGAAGTATTGGTATTAATATAATTCTGTCCCAGTCTCATTCAATTTAAGTGGCCCATCATTGTAATTATGATCATAATGAACAGTTTCCACTGTATCTTCCCTTATTGGTCTAAAAAATACATGTTTCATAAACTATTTAGGTTTTGTATGTATGATCTTGTTCTCAATCAATCAATCAATCAATCAAATTGTATTTGTATAGCCCATATTCACAAATTACAATTCGTCTCATAGGGCTTTAACAGGGTGTGACATCCTCTGTCCTTAACCCTCAGCAAGAGTAAGGAAAAACTACTAAAAACCCTTTTAACAGGGTAAAAATACGTAGAGACCTCAGAGAGAGCCACATGTGAGGGATCCCTCTCCCAGGACGGACAGAAGTGCAATAGATGCCACGTGCAGGAAAACATCATCAAGAGTAAAGTCTTCAAGATTAAAGATTAAAGTCTCTAGCAGCATTTGATGAGGGTAAGCATCCCGAAGGACAACCCCAACATGACATGCCAAGCAGTCCCGCTGCAATCACAGTCCAAGTTGTTCTGTGAAACAAATAGTGCAGTATGGGCCTAATTAGTCCTTCTTAAATGTATTAATTTCCTCATCATTTTACGATAATGATGATAAAGTTGTGGGGCAGTGTTATGATGTCAAACAAGTTTTGTGTATTTCCTCGAGCCCTCGGTGATACAAACGAAAAGTTTAAGTCAACTGGATGGTCGGTTGTTGAGGAAATCAAAGAACGGAAAAACCGACAGAGATCCCTCAATGTATTGGTCGAACTAGTACACGGGAAAAATAATTATAATAAATAAAATCAAGCCCATATAAGCTCATGTTTTTGAAAAGAACTTATGAATTATTCATCAAAGCTTGTGTCGTCTATTTGAGGCAAATGTGTCACATGCAAAGATGAGATGCATTCAGAACATATCGGATTCCGCGCTGTAGGTTGAAAGTATGTTCGGTTTCCTTTGAGCAAATGCAAATCACACATGAGGAAATCAGAACTGCGGCTGTATTGAATTATATATACAGTATTTCATTTGTATGTCATGCTTGATTTCCAGCTGTTACTTTTGTCTGCTGTTGACTCCAGCTTACATTCAGCGAGTCTCTTACTGTATGTGCTCCATTTCTCGGGCTCCCCTCTCTCTGTGTCTGTCCTATATCCGTGTGGGCTGGCTGAGGTTTGTGGGGAAAGCTTAACTCTTATCGGCTCTTCATTACATATCCCATCATAACTCTTTGCCACGAATTGCTAACAATTGGAGGGCTGCTCGGAAGATTCAAAAGACTTCTGAATGGAAACCTTCATTCCCGTCTAAGGCTATAATGCTTATCTGCTGGGTGTGAAAACAGATCCATTCAGTGTCTTTTGCGGACTGATTTACCATGTTCAATTCACACACTATGATAAGTGGAGATACACTGGAAACTGTTCAGCTCTGTGTCACGATGTCGAGACTCCAAGTAGCAGTTTCTCTTCCAGAGGGAGATGGCCTGGGATTGTTTTCCTTTGTATCATGACTGTATGCAGCACAGCATGAAACTGTTTCACCAATATGACAAAAACGGAAGCACAGATGACAAATGGATAAATCAGAACAATGGACAGAGTCTCTCGTACAGAATATATTTGATCTTGGCTGAAGCCAAACGTCAGCAGTTCAAAATCAACATGACAGACAATTTGTTGAAATGTACTCAGTCAGACGAAGTAAAACACTTTGCCCCGCTCGTCTGTGGAGTCTCCTCCTCACTTTGTCCATGACGTTAAAGGGATAGTTCACTGAAAAATTTAAATTCTCTCATTATCTTCTCACCACTATGAAGTGTTGGATTCAACAAAACACTTACGGAGTCTCAGGGCTAAACAGTGTTGCAGCCAAATCCAATACAATTAAAGTAACTGTAACTTTCTTCACATGTAAAAAACAGCAGAAAAAAAACACAACATGCCTCCATCTTGCTCGTGTGGTGTCATCCAAGTGGCCACAAACCCCGATTTTAATATTTCCACTCGAAACTGGTTCGTTTACATCATGTTTAAAGCCTGAATGTCCCCTGATATCCTCCTCGGGGGTCTGTTTACACTCTCACAGACACACCGGAGAAACGCACACACTCAAGTCCAAGGGTGCTTGAGGATTGCTCGCTAGCATTGCTACGTCTACTAGCATAGCTACTTCCGGAAGTGGACTTTTAGGGTTTAAACACAGTGTTAATAACCTTGTTTCAAGTCGAATATGAACGCTGCTGGATCACGACAAAAATACTTCTGATCGTCCCGATTCTAGACGTTATATGAGGTCATTATAACTAGGAACTTTCTCCCCCTATGTTGAAAAGAATAGCGACATGGTTTGGTCCATTTGTTTTAAACTGACACAGCTTCGAACACCTCACATATTTGCAGTGATTTACATCCACTGTTCAATGTATAATGTTCTTTCCACCTCTATGCTCAAGAAGAGATTAAAAATCATTAACAGCCCTGACCAGCTCGCACAGGAATTAATGGCTTTTGTATCATTACCAGCAACAAGGCTTTTTAAGCTTCTGTCTCTCACGATGAGAGGAATCTTCCCTGTAGAATTCTCATTACTGAACCGGTGACAATGCATCAAAAAATAAATGGCACTGGGTGGCGGAACAATTTAAGCGGACGGGAGAACATGAAACCCAAATGTACGTTTTGTCCATATCTTCGCTGCTGAAAGTTACATTTATAACGAGTAATGACCAATCTGCAGAAAGAAACTTTGAGTTGGAACGTCTGCTTAACTTTCACTGACATTTAATTTGGTTTCCCCATCTGCTCAAACCCCAAAAAGCCAGATTAACGTTTTTATTGATGGTTTTAAGTAACTCAAAGCTCTTGGTTAAATATTTTGTTTACAATTTGAAGAAGTCAATATTGACACAATCTGAGCCTCAATTACTAACTTACATTATTTTTTATGAAGGGAAATAAAGAGATGTGCTTATGCAAAATGTTAAACCAGTGCACTCAGAGGTACTTTAATTATATTTCATATGTAAATTAGAATTTATTAACCTTGCCTTAATAAAACATATTTCTATTCATAAACCTGGACTGACACGAACCATATTTAATGATCATTGCAGCACAGTGTTTTCAGGGAGCTGTGCACCAGGGCTTTGCCAGTGGTCAGAATTTTTGGAGGTAGAGACATTTAATGCATCATTTCACTGCAGTATAGTCCCCTTCCAGAATTGTATGAAAGAATTATCCAGCAGGACTAGTAACCCGTCAAAATAGTCCTCTTCAGATGAAATATTCAACTTGTGATGAATTCGTTCATGGACCATCGACTAATGCGGCTAATTGAACTTATCTAGAACAAGGGTGCAATCTTGGAACAAGGGTAAAATAATACCATTGAGTGAGTACATCCGTGCATTACAAAGTGCTTTTCTTACTGCTGGGGTGAATGAGTGTTTTAATGGCCATCACCCAGTAAAGGGCTGGGTACCTTTTATCTGTGAGAACTTTATACGAGAGTCAACAGCCGAACACGATGGCTGCTTTTTCAGATTAAATCATTTGAACACTCCAGTCACACTTCAGTTCTAGCAGTTCTGTTACTAATCATTTAAATTTGAGAAAAAGGAGGAATCACACATATCATCACTGTTCTCTGATGTTCATACAAATCTTTTTGTCAAGATTTGTCTTGATAACTATTCTCTGCAGGTTATTTTAAGTCCAAAAACAACAAACAGATGAATTCAAATCAGATGTTTTTTTAAATCCTCACACACCCAATACAACATGACTTGCTGGGGTTTTTTAATATCTTTTTTTTTATATATTAGAAACTTCAAGAGACATTTTCCTTGTTATGAGCTACTTTTGAACAAAGTTAATTCAACATTTACTTTTTTGTTGGGTCCATGTCCAATCCACTAACATGGAGTTCATGACCAATACTTCAGCCAGCCACCAGGGGGCGATCGATAGGCTTTGACTTTAAGGGAGCTGTCATAATCATCCATCCTCACATAGTAGTGTATGATAGACATAAAGATGTACTGAGGCACTTCAACACAAGGTTTTTACTGGTAGAATAACATGGTTCTATCCCATTCAGCTGCTGAACGGCAGTTTGATAACTGTTTTTATTCGGGTGCTTATCTCTGAGAGGACATCTGGTAATTATCCCTGATGAAAGTAAACATTAAGTGAAGCGCTACTAACTGAAGGTCACTGCTCAGCCTGCTTTTATGCAGAGAATCTTGAGAAACACACGGACTCACACACTCGTAGTGATCCAGCCTCAGATTGTTCAATCAATCCAAGTCGGTGTTTTTTCAATGCATCACTGAAAACGTGCGTCCTCATTTATTCCAGCAGCACATCCACAGTGTGGTCGGCCCGGAATGACATTTGTGTCTCGGGCTTCATAACCGAGCAAACACATCATCTGAGCAACGGGGATTTCTCCAGTTACTTCCCTGCTCATTTGACACAGACCTGTGCTTCCAGGCCCGGCAGAACCGACGGGTAATGAAGGCGCTGCCGGCTGCGAATTCATTCATAGATCATCTGGTGATTTTATTAATGCATGAAGACTTGCTGGGTAGACCCGCGCCTCGCCCCCACCGCCCCCCCAGGAGAGCATGATTAATGGTGTTCCCCCGAAACTGCATCAGTTAGCCAGTGCTATCTGGTATTTGTCTTTACAAGATCGTATCGACTTTTTGGGAGATCATGCAGAAAATGAACTGTCATGTGCGAAGGAGCTTGCTGAACGGAGGGCGGTAATACCTTCGTTCTGCGGGCGAGCAGAAACAGGCTCAGCATGGAAACAGATACCACAGAGGGGCTGTGAGGACGATGGTGCACACACACACACACACACACACACACCCCCCCCCCGTCTCTTCCTGAGAAGAGAAATCTTCCTCCTCCTCTAATAAGTGTAGCTCCCTACTTCTTTTATGGAAATGTGTTTAACAGAGGTCTCAGCCAGGATATTACAAAATATCAAGCTGTTCCACTATTTGGCTACACCACAAAAAGGCATGATTATTACTTCCTTAGCATGGAGATGAATAAAATGTATCACTGAACACTGACATCCAGCTTTGCCTCTGTGCTCTGTAGATGGCTTCTTAATGCCAGATTAACATCTAACAGCAAACTTCTAACACCTTTTTAATTTAAAGAGGTTTTTCTCTCTCCCCTCTGTGGCACCCACACATTTGGATGGACTTCAGAAAAGCATTGCAAGCTTATCGCAATATTTACTTTGACTAATGACACGTTAATTGTTTATATGCAATTCTCTTCAAAGACAATTTCAACCGCTCTTATTACGGCCACATTCATTACAGGGGAAGCCTCGAAAACGATTTATTGTGGAAATGACAAATAATATGTGAAGCAAAACAAGTCAGTCTTTGACGTATGGAAGACGAAAGCTTGATCCATTGGGTTAGAGTAATTTAAGATTTCAAAATAAGAGAAATTGCAGTCGTCATCGCAGTTATCTTGATGCTTTATACTAAATATATAACATATCCAAAATCAGTATCATGTATCTAATTTGAAGGCCATTTTTTCAGAACAATTACCCTTTTAAAAAGTATAGATAAAAGGGTTGTGCCTCCTTGTAATTCACAGTAAAATCTCAAAATCTAGAGTCAGGTCCCAGAAGTCATACACAAGCCAATTTGTGGCAGTCTGGTAAAAAGAGATAGCATCAACCACGCTGATAATGCAAGTTAAGCCGGAGGCTGATTTTTCTGACAGACCGGGGCTGAGGTGTGTGTGTGTGTGTGTGTGTGTGTGGGGGGGGGGGGGGGGATCAGCCAACAGCAACCAGTGAAGAGAGGGGAAATGGAAGGCAGCCCTCTTACTGAGGCGATTCACATCTGCCCGACAGAGGGTGGAATGACTGCTTCGGAAAGATAATTGTACCTCCACCTACAGGAACACTCGGAATTTTATCAGCACACCACCTTCCTAATTCGCTGATAGGGTGGGTTCTGAAAGCTGGCGAGGTGCAGGTGGAGAGGCGGGGAGTGTCATTACCGGAGGGTCACAGCGCACACGATAACCCCGCCCGATCTTTTATTCCCTTCATTTTGTTTATGCTCTCCACGCGGTTGCATGCTTCACGGGGTAAACACATCGGTCCCCTGGCTTTTAAAATCAATTTGATTCTGGATTTGTCTCCGCAGACACCTGGCAGACCCTGCGGTGCAGCTCGGAGATGGAGCCCAGAGGGGTTCTCTCCTCTCGGGCTGCCCCTTCAAACAGTGGAATAAAGGAGCCGGTGATGAAGTGTGACACAAGAGCAAACATCACCAACTCACAGGAATTAGTACATATGCTGCCACAGTCTCTCCTCACCCTGCCTCACCCTGCTCTCCAGCTGGGTTGCAGTCTTGGGTAGTGGCCAGAACTATATGCAGTATTATGGAACAGGCTTGCCCCAGTGAGAGGCAGTAAAGTAGGTTGGGAGGACAGCCATACCCACAAGCCTCTTCATAAGATGATGAACATTTGGGAAAATTATGAGTTGGATGGAGCCAAGTGTTGTCTTTGACCATAGAAACAGTCTTCTGTCTCTTATTTATCCATCAGCCTCTTATTATTAGTTAGTTAATGTTATTTAAAGACTATTAAGAGTAAATAATGTGTTTTTTTCGTCTTAAGTCTTTGAAATTACTCGTTTCTACATTGTAAAGAGAAAGGATGTGTTAATGACTTCAGTCAGTTTTAAGTGCAGGTTTAGGTATTTGCTGTATTTGATAGTAGGGGGTCAAAGACATAAATAATTCCAACACTGTCATAAAACAGTCTTGTTAATTCATTTGCAGTGTTGCCCAGGATGACCTTCTAGATAACAAGTATCTTATATGGTATATTTTAAATGGCAAAATCTATAAGAATTACTGATTTATCATCGCACCACCTGACGCTTTGTTACACACATTGTTTACCATGGTAAATGTACAGCAAATTACAAAATAAAATAGGAAATGGAACCAGTAACATGGTACATTTACACATGGAAGAATACTGCAACACATGCAAGTCTTGTCTTCTACAACCCTCAGACTCCACCCAGCCTTAGTTCTTATCTCCACCGGACACAGACCTATTGTCTTTGTTTAAAAATACATGACCTTGTTAACTCGCCTGTTTCCTCCTCCTACTTCTTTGGTGGAAGTCAAAAAAAGCGGCTGTGCACTCGAATTAGCCTGATTACCGCCAACACTGATTAATAAAGACCCTCAGCAGAAAGTCCAGCAGCGAGCTGACATGCAGCAGTTTTTCTCACCGCGAGCCGAATAACTCAAGGTGAGATCAATAGGCGAGGCCCTTTCTACATGAGGCGAGTCTCCAGCGGGTCTCTACCCATAAAGAGCCATTATTTACTGTTTGCTCACACTGCGACAAATGAACTCAGCGTGGGCCCATTAATGTGTAATTAGAGGAAAGAACGCGACAAATATTTAACAACACGAGTGTGCCTGCTCATTAGAGCAGCTTCAATGGGGGGATTATTAATGGTTTCCAAGTTTAAATTAGTGGGGATGTGCTCAGGATACAGGGGAGAGTTCAAGTGTGATTTATTATATTGTGCTACCATCTTGAGGCCTGTTAGTAATGAAGATATTAACTGTCACTTTCTAATTGTCTTTGTTCAGTGTTTCTATATATATTATAAGAGGAGATAAGGGGAAGTGTAGAGACACAGCTCACATGCAGTCATGTGAGCCCGGCTCCCCGGCTAGCGTTAGCTTGCGAGCTAGCCGGGCTCAATCGGGCCGGTTAGCTCAGGAGCTAACGCTAAGTCCAAGGCCATGTAGAGAGACTCCCTACATGGGCATGGTGTGACTATGACGTATATTTCGGTCATGACATGCCCGATACCCAAATTAGCATGTAGAACCACTACAAAAGTGGAATTTTCATAATATGTCCCCTTTAAAAGAGAATTGGAAATTAACCTTAAATCTATTATTATTGTGATGTATTTATTAAGAAGCAAATGGGTTTTGGGGAAAAAGTTCAACATAAATCCAGATTTTTAAAATGTTTTACTATTCGTCATTCTCTGCTTATACTCACTCAGCAGTAAAATCCTTCTTTAAAATAATAACGTAACAATTTATTGAGATTAACATCTACTTATTTGAAAATCTTAATCATGATATAGCGTAATTTTTGGTCTTTTTGGAAAAATACGAAATACCATAATGAAAAAGTAGCCAACTTTCATCAACATTTTTTTCCCTAAATTTCTACAGCAAAATCTTTACATTCATACAGTGGGAGTCACCATGAACAAGAGTGAGGGTGAAATATCTGTGTCGACTCTCTTTTTTTTAAAATAATATTTAATTGGAGGAAGGAATTAATTCCATAACTTGTAAATTGTATTTTTTTTAATCCACTCTATAGTATATTTGTGGTAAATTCGCACTAACCTGAGGACAACTGCTTCTCAGTGGGAGTTGATCATGCTCCACCACATCCTCCATAATCCCTTGCTGTGCAGCCATTTGATGTCATCTTTCCCCGGGGATTAAGACGGGTGCCCTGAGGCTTCGTGATAAGCATGTCTTCCAACAACAGCCAAATCAATGAAAACCAGAATCATGCTACTTTAAAGTGTCACTTGCGCCCACATGCATGAACACAAGCTGCACATAGAAGACTGGAAAACATGACCAGCAGATAGAAATAAATAAACTCATGGCAATTATCCATCGAGAAAAACATGTATTTGCTGTTCAAAACAAAAAACGCTGTTGATGGAATTTTGGCAGCTTTGACTTTAAATAAAATAAGACTGAATAAAACCTCAGTGGCAGTTGTAGCTGTCAGCAGTCAAACACTGAGTCCTGGGGCAAGAGGGTTGTATGTGCAGCAGTGTTTGGAGAGAGCAACATTCAGTCATCACACAATGCAGGCGTTTGCCACATGTGCGGACTGTGTTTGCTTTTTTTTACCAATTGTCACTTTGTCCAGAAAAAGTACTTATTTCAATAGCCGGCTGCACCTTGACATTTAGGTACTGGAATAATCAGTGGATTGTGGATTAAGCTTGTAAACCTCAGACAAGAAATACTTTGCCGTTTAGAAGTTTATCTATTCACACATGAAATTTTAAAACCCAGAGAGTAGAGAGCTAAAACATATCTTTGTGCAGGTGGGATAACGCTTTAAAAAATATCTGAGAGACCAAAGTCATGATTGCTTTTTTTCCCCCACAAAAGAGGCACGCTAGCAATAAAACCTGAGAGTGTGCAAAACGACTTTACAGAAGTTAAAATGCGTAAATGACAAGTAAGAGAAATAAAGTGAATGACAAGACTTTGAGGCGGGCTGTCAGATCACACAAAAGTGACGCTTTTATTCTCAGACAAAGCAAATATTTTTTTAAGCCAACCCCATATGTTTAATGCCATTCACGGGAACAGAGTGGGGCTTTTGTTCAGAGCGTTTTTCAATTGTGCACGGCTGCCAGCTGAAAATGAACTTTTCGAGATAAATGGCACCTACAGTCACATCACTTGTAGCTCCTGTCAGCAACAATAGAATCAGAGGCAGGGAGGACGGAGGATAAACTTAATGAGCAAAGAAACAAAACTGCGTTAATGCAGCCCCCTCGCGTCTCCCCAAATGAACCTGACACCTCGGTCTTCAGTCAATACCTCGCAATCAATACCTGGACCGTGCTGAAGCCAACATTTTCAGAGGTTACGAGCATAAATCATTTATGTCATGGCTGAGTTATTGACCTCAGGATAGGGAAACACAAACACAAAGTACACACACACGCACAAACACACACACACACACACAGAGAAACATGGCCCACAGAGACTATGATCTCAACGTGTATTTAGGGCTGTCGTCACTCTAGCATGAAATTCCACCACCGCTTAAAGTAGTTCTCTCATTTTTTCTCCACTTATGCACAGGAAACAGGATCACTTGCATCTCCCTGGGGAACATCTGTGCTGGGCTCTGTGCCGGGCAACACATGTACTAAACATTTTCCTCATTGAACTGTTAATCATTAAGCAGATAAGGGTGGGATCTTCTTTGGGAAAAAAATTATAATAATGAGGAGGAAGTCGCGCACGCACGGACAAAAAAAAGTAAATGAGGTTCTTTCCTGTAGTACACCTCTAGAGGAAGGGGTCTGCTTAGCAGCAATGTCATTAGGCAGGAATAAAACTGAGACTGTTGTTTTACTGTGCGGTCAATTTACACACTTTAATTGCATAAGCAAACTGTTTAAGACAGCAACAAAACAAGGCGAGCTGAAGATGCATCTGTGAGTCTGACCAGATGTGTTATTCTAACTAGGATTACTGGACTCAAATGCAGACACACATGAAGGCAGGTACCTGTTTAAAATGCACTGGCAGACGAAAACACTGGATGAAATTCAGGAACATGAATGAGAACAAAAGCAACATATGAAAAGCATCAGTGGAACAAACACAGGAATAAAACAGACATTCTGACAGCAACTAAATTAACATGGACAACACTACAACTGACCATATCCTGAAGTAGAACAGCACTCACAAGAGATTAAACCTCCACCAAGCCCCAACAGTCACTTATGATTACACAACATTTGATTTGGATTTGTTAATTGCATACACTCGTAAATAGCAGCTCTCTAAAAATGCCAGATTTTTTTATCATCAATATCCATGAATTAATGTCTGACAAATCAACAAATACATTTAAAAAAGACCCATCCCACAACATTAAAGAAAGTGAAAACTATTTGTGGATCTGCCACCTGATGCAGATCCACACAAAAATTTCACAGAATCCATACATATTCCAGTTTACATGTTACAGAGCCCAGTCTGATCATGACAACCATGTACATTAAGTGCTACTACTTATTTACCCTCAAACCGAGGACATGCATCCTCCAGTTGTAGGTAACAGTTGTTTTCTGCTGCACCAATGCTGCACATCTACATAATGTGGCTAGGTTCAGAAACCCTGTTTTGATTCTATTTATTATTGTGTGTATGACCTTATTCAGATCAGGTTAATCAGATAATGCTGTTTACATGGTAGCTTCTTATTTTGACTATTGTCCTAATGGAGTTAATATTGGAGTATTGGTGTCCACTTAAATGTGTCTATTGAGTGAGGGGAACACGGAGACTTGATGATGCAATGTGGGAAATAGGAAACAAGTGAAACTAATCAGGGCAGGCAATTACAAAGGCAGGAAGAAAAAAAAGAGAACACCAAGTAACGTTTAAATACACGACAAGCGATTAGGAAATAAAACAGGCAGCACCGAGGCCGTTTGAAGATATGCAGAGGGAAGATTGTGACAAAACAAGCTTTTGTTTTTGTGCTCTCACACAAAGAAACCCAGCTGTCATGTTTTGCAGATGCATTTATTCCAAAGTTTTAAACTGGAGCAGACTCGGTCCCAAGAGAAGCAATACATTAGCAAACACCCTTTAGCGAGCTGGGGGCCGTGTCCTAATAGTATTCATCTGCACTTGGCAATCCATCGTGGAGATAGCAATCTCAGTCTGTCCCCTCATACAACAATAGACTTACTGTCATCGCACACACACAGGTTCCCCACGTGCACCAGGTAATCCAGTACAACATGACTCCACAGAATTAATATAAAACGGATTCAGTCTCGATGTGACTACAAGTGACTTCAACCTTTATCAGGAGGTTTTATCAGTCTGCTGCAAAATTGGGGGAAAGAAATCTGTTTCCGGCAGACCAGGTCGGCGGAGTGGACTCAGCTCAAGATAATGTCCTTCCAAAGGGAAGCTGTCCCAATTCTTTCACACATGAGTCGTGTCCCCGAAACTAAAAGAAGACTACGGGATAAAACAAGCTTCCGTGACATCTCCGGGAAATGTCACGTGTTGTAAGGTGAAGATATTTAGTTTCACATCTCCTGAATAAGAGCAACTGTTTTTACATGTCACACCAAAAAACTAAAATCGACAGAGACACAGATCATGGGAATAAAGAAATGAGATTCACAACCACACTATCTTGGAATAGTGTGGAATCACTGTATTTACTCCTGTGATACAATCGGTGAACTGCAAACTAAAATCGTAGAAAAATCAACCTCAAGGGTTAAAATGTGTTTACTGTTTTAGTTTGACAATATTATCTTGTCAAGGTTGCGAAGCCCAGTGAACTGAATGCAGCTGATGTGAACAGAAGATGAGTCTGTGAGGGAGAACAGTCACGGACAGACACACAGATAGACGGGGGCACGGGCAGGAATCTGACAGAAGATATGTCAAAATGAAAAATAGTACAATTTCTTTTCATCTGTTTATTTTATTTTATTTCTTTTGTTGTGTGTGAAAGAAGAAAGTTATTTTTTTCTTTCTGCATATCCCTCGTTTTGATTCCCTCGCATGATGAAGGCATCCTTCATTTCCCCACAGATGCCTCGACTGAGTCATGTTTTGTTCAAAAGCGTGTTAATATTTTCATTTGCCTGATTGCATTGTGAGGAAACCCTGGGGAACAGAGAGCAGGGAGAACAGAATGTGAGAATCCATTTCAGGGCCGGCACACTTCAGCTCTCCATCGCCGCCACAGCACTAGACCTGTGTAATGGAATCTGAGATATCAGGATGGGTGGCACCGACGCCAGGTGCATGCTAAAAATAATGCTCTCTCATTGGACCCTCTCCTCGGGTTTGCCATTTTGTCATGAATTATGCATACATGCAAATAAGGGACACGAAAATGGATTACTTGAAAGGCCACCTGTGGTTCCCTCCTCAAAGATATATTCAAAAGGTGAAATGAAGTGATCGGCGCGATCCTCTAGCTGATGCACAGCTGTATAGAGAAGTGGAGGAACACTCCCTGAGACAGCTCTGCAATTCAAAAGTGGGTGATGACTGATAAATGGGGAATTGAATCAGGAGCAGACTGCAGGTATACAGAGGGCACGCTCATATTTATTTCTGTTTGTCTACAAGACCATTAGCTTAATTACCTTTGAAACAGCATAGCTGGGGATAGCATCAATCCTAATGCAGGGGTGTTGTCAACAGTGGCACACAATGCCTCTGGATGCCATTAGATAGACCTACAGCCAACCAGAGCTGGAGAATGAGTGACATGGCGTATCAACACATGCTGTTAGTGCAGTTGTTCGCTCTGCATAGAGAAAATTAACCGTCCGGGGGGGCTGTACTCTTCTGCACGAGTGAATATACATGTACTAGCTGAGGGATCTGGTTTGCAGGCTATCAACGCTCACATCTTTAATCACGTTCATTACAACAACTTGATCAAATGCGTGAGTATCCGAAATGTAAGGGGGTAATCAAAGCAAATAACGATCACAAGCCACCTGAAGCAGAAACGCATGAACCCTGCTTTATCCAAGACAGCAGGAAGAAAACTACATCTCAGCCGGCGTCTCTCCGTCAGCTTCAATTTGCATCCAGTTGTTTTAAATACCTGTTTTAAAATGTCCTGTGAACTACTCACGTCTAACTCCTCCTGGTTCTTAAATGTTGCTCACTAAGGGAATCATCCTCTGGAGCTGTAGCCGTTGCATTCTGTAAATGTGATTCAAATCATTAATTTCAATTGTTATTATATGAAAATGTATATGCCACTTTAAACTATGGATTATTTTGTTACTGTGCGTCATGTCCCAGGCTCCTCACCTATCATTGAATATCATCTTCTGTCACGCCTGTGCTCTATATGTCCATTTCTCACAAGATTCTGTAAAATTATTCAAATTTCTGATACACCTGCTATCTCTTCTTCTATAAATGAAGCAATTCTACAATTTGATCTTGGTCTTTTTTAGCTTTAGACCTGAGTGAGATAAATAGAGTGCAGCCTCCCACTGTGGAGTAATCCTCCTCCTTCCCTGACAAGGATTCATCCTCTACAAAGCAGACTGAGACACACTTTTTTCTTCCTGTCATGTAAGCACAATAGAGCCACACACAGCCTCTCATGGAGTGCTCAAAGTGGACGGATGCAGTGTTAGTCCTGAACAAAGGTGACTGTTCTCAGTCATCCACTCACTGCAGGTGAAATTGGGGTCGCGGTCCTGACTCTGGCAGGGGCCGTTGTGACTTGGGCTTGGATTTCTAAAAAGGCAAAAATGGCACCTACATGTGTGAGGCACAAGAACAGGGGACTAAGAAGTCAAGGAGCTCAGGGTAATAACCTTCGTCACACGTGTTGCGTGCGCCTACATATGGGAACTTCATGCACCGATGGCGTGAATAAAACATTTATTCTGAGTGTCTCTGAAGAAACAGTGCAATAATCCCCTTTGTCTCCCCCCCATCTGCTGCGTCTTTGTACCCAGGATGTGTACGCTTTACACCGTGCGAGTGCTGGTTTGGCAGAGAAGCATTCAGCCCATAAGCTTCTGTTTCATCAGCACAAGCTATGGAAGCTGATTTCCCAAGCGTCCGCTGGATACTGTATGTGATGCAGAGTTCACGCACCACGGCATGTTTGTTTGCATGTCGCACGGCAAACATCAATTATTTTGACAGTGAGGATGTTTTAGTTCCACCGGTACAAACAACACATTTTCATTTAGTGCACAACCGATTCACTGAAGCGGAAATCAATATCAATCTTTCAGAACGTTTAAGAATCTGACAATGCATCGGTTAATATTAATTTTATTTGTTTAGGATTTACCGACTCTGAAAATAGCATCAGTAGAATATTTGGCAAAAAAAAACCAGCAAGACATGCCCTACTGTATTTGTCTGAGTGTGTCTGTGTGTGTCTTTAAAACAGATATAATTGTGATGGTGTGAGTGCATGTCCTTCTAAAAGGCGTTCATTTGGACATGTACGTGCCCCTGTCTTTATATACGTGTTTGTGTCCCGCTGATCTCCAGCCAGCTGTGGCCATTAGCCGAGGGGCTGAGCCCGTTCAGACGTGCAGGTCAGTGTTCTGATCTAATCTGGAGGATCTTTGTCTGATGAGGTCTCCGCTGTAAACAGAGTGGCCAGGCTAAGCCAGTCGCAGGAATCGTGAAGCCAATGGGCAGCGGGGATGGAGTGGGCAGGTAACATTAGCACAAGGGTAATTGCTGTCCCCACGGCAGCCCCCTGAATGACATCTAATATTGCTGGGGAGGGCAGCTAACCATTACCCGGTGCCGAATAAGAGCTTTTTCTGATGGCCGCTGAAGTCCAATTGGGCTCGAAAATGGTTCATCATACACCACGGTCGACCAATTTAGCCTCCTGTGCGTCGTGTCTGAGAAAAGTGTAGCAGTCACGTTATTGATTGTCCTTGAGAATCTTTCATAAATTGATGTTTTTTCCACAGACTTTGAACTGACAGGAGGGTTGTTAGGCCAAAGTGAAGAGGGCGACTGCTGCATGTATGGATGTGGTGCATTGCAGATGCACACAAGCCTGATAATTGGGGGGGCCTTTGGGCGACTTAATCCAACTGTAGGCTCTCTCAGCTGTGCCGGGTTTTAACTCACCAGAACAATATGCTTCATAAGCAAAACGTGTTCTCAAATGTGCTTTGTTTGTTTGCAGCCGGTTTCGTCATTCTACACTGATTCAATGAGACATTTTAAACAGGGTTTGATCACACTTTAAAGACCAGAAAAGACCATATGTTCTTATGCACTGTGTGTCAGAGCTCATGTTCAATGGTATCTCATGAATATGTCCCCATAGGAAGTGCACAGGATTCGAACTTATAGTGAGGAGCATTTGCCGCGAAAAACAGAGTGAATCAATGAAGCCATATATTGGAATGATGAAACGGTTACTTCACAACTACTGTTTTGCAGAAGCCATCCAGCTGTCTCTTCATTTTATTACACAGGGAATCTGATATCCCGAAAGACACTACAGAGCAGGAGATTAAAGACACGCAATGTGCGCGATTTGTATGTTAGCAGGTAGGAAGGTTTGCCTTTTTTCTCTTCACTATATATGGCTGTGATTTTTTTTTCCGTTGCTGCAATTCATTTCTGAACTCAGACTCTCTTTCCTGCTTGCCAAGAAGCTTCAGTCGGTCCGGAACCCCATCTGCTTCATAGCTTTCAAATCACCTCTACAGCTGCTCTTCAGGCTCTGGTTTATGTGCACATGTGAATCTTCATGTAAGGCATAAAATTCCTCCCAAACATTTGGCAATTCAAATGAACAAAAGTTCAAAAGTTTAGTCGTGCTGGACAATTTAAACCTGATTGTGAGTTATATTTAAAAGGTCTGCAGTTGCCGTTCAAGAAATGATTGCTTCCTCAGTCTGCGCACTTCCCACTTCCGTTCCTGTGCATCTTTTTCCTATGAATTTGACTTGAACTTAACTTTTAGGTGTGTGATGAGGCGTTGTAATCCCTGAAAAGTCAAAAACACAGATCTACCAGCATCTAATTCAAAATGTACAACCCAATCAACTGGTGCCGTATCATTTATCAGCAGCTCCAGTCATCTTTCTCCACAGGAAAACAATTTGTTTAACTGCTTCACTTTTATCATAGAACATCACTTAATATTATATTTAATAAACAGGGAAAGTAAAAAAAAAAAGATTTGCTTGGTCATTGGATGTAGTCATCGTTTTGGCTTTGTATCAACTTCATCTCTCATTTGCCTTTGTCTCTGACTTCCAGTCAACGGATCCTCATTGCATCACTGTGGCTCTGAGGACACTGACGTCAGTTTAGATCATTTCCAGTTGAATTAGGGAAGGAGGCCTCTGCAGTCTGCTTATACACAAACCAATCAGCCAGTCATTCAGTCAGCGAGAGCCAGTCGGACCAGGCAGCAACCCAGCACTGGAGGGGAACTGGAGGCGAGGAAGACACGGTGTAAGATTATCAAAGCGAGCAGAAGGCTGTGTATCTAAAGGCTTAGCTGAGGCACATCAAACACCAACAATAAGTGAGGGGCTGCAGTGGGGTGTGTGTGGGGGGGGTCATTTGGGTCTCAGAATGAGTGGGAGGGGGACGGAAAAGGAGACGCAGATGAAGAGATGTGGTTCTGAAATAATTGAGAATGAACCCCCCCCCCCCCCCCCCATCCTCCTCTCCTCTATTGACAATCACATGGGAATTGTGTGTCTGTGTGATAAGATGTGTGCGAGCGTGGGAACGAGGGAGACAGTGTGTGTGTGTCTGTGTGCACGTGCACGTGTATCCTCACAGGAATTTCTCCCGGGGGCTGTTGTTTGTTTCCTATCTGTCAAATCGTATCGAGGAAATAATCAAAACACATTCAGACAGACACCTTGTTGGCAATGGTGAACCTCGGAGGTCACACAATCTCTTCAGGGGAGAACAATGCTCACGGTGCCAAGGACTTTACGCTTACAGTATGCTAAGTAATCTATTATTTACAGAAATTTGTATAGGTCTGGTGTTTTCCATACTATAGCATTCTGCATCGTTCCTGATTTACGGTAAATCGGACGTACACAAAACGTATATATATCACAGCTTTTGATTTGTCATTAATAAACCAGCTGTCCATCATCCTGTCTATATTCTTGGTGCAGGATAACCAACGGGTTCAGATGAGCACTATCCTCTCCTCTCCACAGCCACTGTTTTGGAAGTATAGGCAGACATGTGCAGAATAGCAAGTGGACAGTTGGTTCATGGCATTTTGTTATCTCGTACCCTTTCTGAATGAAAAGCAGGTTCACTTAATTCACCATGCACAATTAATGAGCAATGCTTTGTCCCACAGACGTATGAACAACAAACTGAATAACATTATTGACAACTGTCGGTGTGCAGTAACTTTACGTGCTGACGAATAGTTCGCTGTCAGCTAAGTTAGGTGGTTAATTACTAACAATAACTTGGATAACTGATCATTTCGGTTGTTTAAACAAAACTTTTCACACTCGCTGAAAACAAGAGAATGCATGACCATGGGCCTCGAGCATTTTTATAAATTTTCAGCAGTTATTAAGCAATAAACTGAGTAACTGATTAATCAAAAGAGAAAACAATCATTATTATCAGTGTGGAAATGGATCTCAAAACATATTAACATGTATAATTATTGTGCTTAAATATAAATGGAGGTACTCTAATTTCCACTTCCTGCTAATTTGTGCTCCACTTAAGTAAACAGGAATATTGTACTCTTTACTTCCCTGACTTTAATTGGCGGCTACAGATTACCATTGTCGCCAGTTTCTTAATTACACCTACAAAACAAGTGAAGAACTTATCAAATATAACACATTGATATGTCTTGAATGACCTAATAGCAAATGAAACAGGTTGTGTGTACTTTTACTGTGCAATGGGGTATTTTTGCTTGAGTTAGTTAAAGTAAATAATGAGAAGAGTAAGTGATATGTTGAGCAATAAAACACAAGAGATTTAATTTTTTATTTTGATGGTGCACCTGATAGAGCAAATTCCTTCTCCGGATAAAAGCTTCCTTCTCCTTCTCCTTTTTCTCCAACTACTGAAGTTAAATAAATAAACAAAGAATTAATGAATAAATAAACTAAACAGTTAAGTTAAGGGTCCCCATCATAAAGAGCTAAAGACATTTTTCTAGTATCAGTTCAATTTAGTCCGACAAATCTGTCTGGCTGTTTACTCTGTTTGCAAGACTCTATTTTCAAATCCTGTATTTTAAACTCACCTTGAAAAATTTGAGAATATTTTAAAAAAGAAAACATGAAAATCTGCTTCCCACGTGAGAGTGTGTGATGACGCCCGGGAGAATGAGCTGGAATGTTCACTGCAGCTCTCTCGTCACTGTTAGTACATCGGAGTTTAGCATCAGCTCTCATTGAAAATTAATGCTATTCAGTTTGTTGCCTACTGCACAAATCTAAATGTAGCAGGAGATGAGTCAAATGGTTAGAGGAGAAAGATGTCTCCTCTCCCCTGAATGAACTGCCCTGTAGCTTACCTTAGTCATCCTTCAAATGTCACACAAACACACACACGGACACACACAGACACACACAAACACACAGGAAAATAAGTGTTGTTCATTATCATTGCCAGCTATTAATGGGATAATTAAGACTGCAAAAATCCATTACCATGTTCATCAAAGCTCCTCAAAGCCATTTTTTGTCTCTGCTCACACGCAAAGAGGAGATGATGTCAGATGTCACATTTTCAGATTGGTTTTTGCACGCTTTTAAATGTGCATGGATTGAAAAGCTTGCAGAATTTTCGTTTGGTTCAGCATTTACAGTATTTCAGCTGCTATGTAACACCACATTGAGCTGGCAGAGATCAAATGCAAGGCAACAGTGTCCAATTCCTGTGACATATTCACCACACACACTTGCCACAGGTATTTCGAGCTGAAATTAATTTTGACCATGTCAGCATTCATCCCCGTCCTCCGGGACATGTCTATTTCCTCGGAGGGCCTCCCCTGCACCTTGTTAGCCAGAACGCTGCACATTCTGCCGACCCTGCAACACTGTCAACTTCACAGCTATCTTAAAATATCCCCACAAATCACCTCAAGCATTTGCCACTTTGCTCCTAAATTCAACCCCTGACAAGTTTTCCAGCCCATTTTGCTTCATGTGCCCACAAGAATATCGACCCGTTGTTTGGTGCGGTTCCCCTTCCGGCCAAGTGGGGGCACTGTTGCATTTCTGAGATCAGTTTGCCTATGCAGGACACCGGCGGGGCTGAGGTTGTTTAGCCTGTGTGAATCATGGTTGCAGGCAGAACCCCACTGTTTAGGGAGAATTTGGTCAAAGGTTTGGGCACAATGTCCCTTTCACACACATGCCAACGACCTTTTAAGGTGCAAGTCAGCATGCTGCCACACACCAGCAATCCAGAGAAAGGAGTGGATGGAGTGGAGAGAGAGAGCGAGGGAGAGAGAAGCAGACTTGAATATGGAAGCGGTGGGTGCTGCACTGTGATGTCTCCTGGAGCAAATTAATATGACGAGTTCCTGCGGACTGGGTTTGTAGAAAAATACAAAATCAGTCGTCGCTATTGCCCAGACTTCAGAATGGAGGAGCACTTCTCCTCCCTCTGCTGAAATACCCCTCGAACAAGAGGCTATCGTTTTCTGTTCCCAAATCTGCCATTGGGATAGAAAGAAACATCATGTAGAAATAGAAAGAGGCCATTTTTGTTTTTACCTTATTTCACCACAGATGTTAATGTACAAGAACGGCTTTTTAAAGGATAATTGCAGAAAGTCACATCAATTTAAAATCATATGAAGTCTTATTCCTACTCCAACACGTTCATGTAGACGCCGGGGGCATTCTGTGCGTAATTGTTTGCATGCTTGCTGTGTAATAAGCATGCTCCTGAAGTATTCCACAAGTAAAGCTACCAGATATGTATTCTCCACTGTTTATCTGTGTACTGCATCTAGGGGACGCGTAGCATTAGTTTCTGAGGACGTGCACAACCAACGCACCAAATAGACCCAGAGACCACGAGGCAGACGTGATGTGTATGGAAACGCAAATTAAAAAGCAAATGTAGCCCTGTCCATAGAGGATTAAAAAAAAACAAAGATGCTTTTGTCTGTAAAAACCTTTTTGTTTGTTTGTGATCTTTTGAAAAGTGGAACTACAGGTTAAATGTCAGTAGAGGTTTTCATTTGATAATTGCTTACCTACATATGGACACATAATTAGCATCAACAACAGCACTCACCAGTTATTTCCTCTCTCTACTGAACATTTTGTTTCAGGGAATTTTTGTCGAAGGCTCTACCAAAGAGATCTGATTATGTTATATACAATTATTTTATGGTAATGCCAGTATTTGCTTATTTCAATCCCATTACCCAGGACATAAAGCCTGTGTCTCCATACATCTAGATTTCCTGACCAGCTCTCTGCACTCCTCAGATTCTGGTCATACGCTGATATGTCACAAGGAAAGAAGACAAGCGTGACACTAATACCAAATTACTTGACGTGTTCATATGTAGTTAAGTGGGGTAAGATGTATGTAGACAGCACTGCGCCACACTGCCAACCTTGTCTGTGTTGAATTTGTATTACAAATGCCATGCTGAATCCATTCCCCATGTCCTGCACTGTTCTGACAGATCGCTAGGGCCATCAATCAGGAAATCCCTTGATGGCAATTTCCCTTTTTGTCTCATCAAACCATCAAACTCGAACGTCTCTGAGGGAGGTGGCTGGCAAGGTGATGCCTGGATATGAGTGACAAGGGGAAAGTGGGAACACGAGAGATAGGGAGGAAGCAATAGAAACTAATTTAGAGTTAAGACCCATTGCAAACATTTAGTGGGGCCACTGCTAAGGCCACTGGTCTGTTCATACAGTGATACAAATGGACCATCATTGTAATCACGACTTGTCATCTTTCTAACCTTTTATCTTGAACCGTCACACAAAGATAGCGGCTAGTGTTGTCTGTCACACAGTGAAGGCTTTGAGAATATCCACCATGATGTTTCTCTCACTAGACAAAGATCATACATAAGTTAGCAAGACACAATCACAATCAACATGCTCACTCACTTGTGAGAGACTCATTACATGGATTGATTAACTCTCCTCGCACCGCTGTACAAGGCATCATGATGTTTTAAACAGGCTAATTTAATTTAAAGCTAATTAATGGGTGAAATCATCTAAATGATTCAAATTGATGTTTCTTGTTACCCTAGAATGGGCCATAATATATATTTACATCAGGAGCGGGTCCTCTCTACAGAGGCAGCCATGTTGTATTACAGTGGCCCGGATTGGACAAACTTTGAACTGAAGGTTCTCTCTCATGTTTGGACAGGGAGGGTGAGGTGAGGGGTATTCAGCTGCAACATGCCACTTCACCACTAGATGTCATTAAATTCGACACACTGAACCTTTTAATCAAGGTCCTATATATCTACGCCAAAGTAAAATGAGTGGCTTGAGTTATCTTACTACATCTAAATATTTACAAGCCCTGCAACCGATTTACTTTGTATATTACTTTTTACTTAGTAGATCGAGTACCTTTAAGATCATGGTGACCAAAATGCTAAATTGAACAACGGTCTCTGCTGTGACAGTCTCGTCTTTTGTCCAGCCTTAAATTCAACCCTAACCCTCACCCTTAAAACAGAATATACTACGTCACTCAATATACTACGTCACCTAATCTCCTACTTTACTCCTGCCACAATGACTTTCAATCTGAATGTTTATTTGATGTTTCCCATTATTACCTGGACTATGGTGACCTAATTACTTCTGCCTCAGTCTCACAATGACCCACATATGTTTTATTCTTAACAACATAAAAGATCTCTAGCTTGTTGCTTGTGTGCTGCTCTCTTCATCCTGCTGCTGTTCTATCTCTCTTTCTCTATTCCTCACACACATTGACCCATTTGTCATAGTAGGACCGGCCATGAGAAATCCCACTTTGTTGGTTAGCTGGTGGACCGTCAAAAAAATTCCATTACATTTTCACCAACTTCAGCAACGCAGGCAGAACTTGGCATGATGTCGTTAGTTTCCGCTTTAGCTGTGAGTGTTCCCCCAACAGGAAGGCATTTCCCAGCAGGCAGGCAGAAGTGGGTATAGAACATGCCCTCGCTGTGTACCTGTCACTTTAGTGTGCACAAGAGTTTACCGCGTGCGTGTTAACTGAGCAATAACAGTAATCAACACCTTGGCAGCTACTGCCACATAAATAATACAATTTTTTGGGAAACAGTGGTTTAATGTATATATTTACCCAGAGCCAGGAGCAGGTATAGAGAAAACAGGGGAGGTTATGGGATGTGGTGATTCATTAAAGAGTCCTGAAGAACTGCAAGTGCCTAACTATAAAAAAGACTTGTTTAAGGAAGATGCTCACTTGATGCCCATAATAGCATAAATTACTGCACACATATTTTTTTATAATCTCCAAATTAAGGATTAACCAGGATTTCATGTATCTTAGTGTCTGATGAAGTGGGCCTTTACTACCATTTACTTGCCTTGTAATCTTGAGTCATAAAATATTCCACATTTCGGAGGCTGAGATCACATTTGCTTCTTTTTGTGATTCATGATGTCTGGAACATTCTCTCCTACCTCAGACACTTAGCTTCCTGTGGACTTGCAACCTTCAGATCTCAGAACTGTTTCATCCAACAAGTGCTCAGCCCTGTAGTCCAGAGAGCACACAATGGGATTCAGCCTTGGTGTGACTGGCTCACTTCTCAGCATTATGCACACTCAGCTCCCTGCTACTCTTCATCTTTATTTCTGGGTCTGAATCCACAGCGACAGTCGCTGAAAAATGTTGTTTGGGAATTGAAGGGACAGTTCTTGTAATTAGTTTTAAACAAAATACTTCAACTACTAACGGAACTACTATAGTCAGTATACATACCAATAATTAAAAACTATAAACTGAGATATAAATGTAATCCACACTTCTGTGTAAAGGTGGGTGTAATGTGTTTCTGCTACAAACAAATCTCAAGCTTATTTCCATATCTGTGTCTCAGTGAGTGGAAAGATGACTTTGTGAGTCATACATTGATCCAATCTATAGTTTTGCAAACATTCACTTATGAGATGTTTCATCATTAAAATGAACAAAAAAAACATTCGGCTCACTATGATAATACAAATTAGTTGTGTGTACACATGCACCACATAAACAGGCAAACTCCTATGTACCACCCAACACAGTTCATCTTATGTCAACAACAATATCTCCTATGGCATGAATAGAAAACCCCCGCTGTAACACTACACAGTAAATATAGCTGCAAGAGCAGAGCACACTCATTGAATAATTCCCTATACTACCAGGGATAAAAAAAAAGATGAACACACTTGTTTGGTATCTAGGCTAAGAGTGGAACACCCCGCTTTTTCAGACTGCTACTGAAACACAATTTATGCAGTGACTCACAGCTCCTATTGACCACCTAGTTCTTGTAACTTTTAGGTCTGTTACGCATATAAATATCAGGGAGCAAGTACTATCACCTAAAAATAGGCCTGGATACTTTGTGTGTCATTGAAGTATATGTAATGAGAAAAAACTCTGTATTCCATTTACAGTGCAAACGTATGACGCTTTGTATCGTTCATATCCAGAGACCTGCAATGTTATTGAGCTTATTAGAAAATCCTTCAACCCTTGAAATGCCTTAACATAATGTCAGCAGGCAACATGGAAGCTCCACATACCTCCAGGTAGGGTCAGAAGTGTACCTCCTGAGGTTACAGCACTACTGTATGTTGTCTTTTCTATGGTGTGGTGCCGGGTTGTGTCAAACTTCCAAGCCAGATTATCTGCATAACCAAACGTGACTGGATCAACAAGGCATGTTTCACCAATATAAAGAATATATAATAATATAATATATATATGAAAAAATGAAATAGAAAATGTGTTCTCTATATAGTCACAAAATGATCTATCTGTCTTTGTTATATAAAGTGGTAAATTAGTGTCATTTAAGATGTATTAAAGAAGGCAACCCCCCATCATGATACCAGTTATACTTTTTGCATAACCTAGCACACACCATAATGCACTTGCAGTAGTACAGGCTATTCTGCTTTATAGAAAAAAATATATACATTAGCCACAATCGGATAAAGCTGACAGTAGAAATGACACAACTTATCCCCTCCACTACTTACAGACTTCAAATGACAGACAAGGGCATGTAGCTGTGACGTCTGATTGTGGTGCATTACCAATAAAAGCCTTTGGCATTTTAATTTCAAAAGCTGTCCAAAGCTATTATTTTCATCGTCACCAAAGTCTCCCGGACGCAACGGGGGTTTCCTGCTTGACACCTCTTAAATATACTCCAGAGATAGAGCAGTCATCTCTGCTGACAAGAACCATCATTGCATTTCAATTGAGACTACAATTACTGCAACATTTAACCCTCTGCTCACTCCATGCACCATATACCATTTCTGATATACCGACATCTGGCAGTTTGGATTCCGGTAGATATTGTGCTGCACAGCACAAACACACAAAGACTAACTCAAATAGTGCTAATGCAAGAGCAAAGAAACCTCGCACACCGAGCAAAGACGCTGAAACTAAGAGAATATAGGCCGAACACATCACCCTCCAAAACCTGCAGTAAGACTACCAAAATTTGAAGCATTCTTTTTAGGCCATTGTAATGCACAGGCTGTCACTTCACTGTTGAAAAAAAATACACACTGATGGACCCTGGCTGTGGAGTTTACTTTGAACTGTATGCACATGGCTGGTGGTGTCCTACACAGACCTCTGTACCACCCGTGAATGTAAACTAGGTGTGGTGTTGTAACACCACTCACCACTCACGGCTGTAACACCGTAAACATCGGTGCCTGGCTGGAGGTCAGCAGGTCGCACAGTTTGCTCGTTCTCTTCTCCTCTAGTAGTGAACGGTTGGGAATCATGCAGCTGTGTAAGTGTATGATCCATGTTGAAACCATCCTGTGAGCTCCAAACGCCCTCACAACCAATTTCCTTTCCCCAGATCTTAGATGTATTACCTCCGACAAGGATGTTATCACTGCTGTTTGTTAGTTTGTCTGTCTGTCGAGGATTATTTTAGACCTGCAGAACCAATATGACATTCTGTGGTGGGATGGGGTATGACCCACATACAATTTTGGAGCAGACAAATGGGGGGATCCACATATTTAGTCCTCTTTCTTCAACATGCTCTCAAACCGCTCCTTTAAAATTTCTTAACCTAGAGTTTCATTTTATAGTCAGAACAGCATGGTGGTGCAGTTTCACCTCCCAGCAAACTGCTCTTGATTTGAATCCTGGTCTGGTTTGGCCTTTCCGTGTGGAGTTTGCATGTTTTCCCTGTGTCTGTGTGGGTTTTCTCCAGGCACTCTGCCTTCCTCCCACGGTCTGGAGACACTAAATTGACCATAGGTGTGAGTGTGAACCATTGTTTGGATATCAGCCCAGTGATACCCTGGCAACCGGTTCAGGGTGTACAGCACCTCTAGCTCAATGTACTGGGATTGGTTCCAACCCCCACACGACCCTTAAAAGGATAAGAAGTATAGAAAATGGAAAGGTGGATGCAAGGATTTTATTGTCAGTAGAGCAGATAAAACTGCTGCAATTTATTTTGCCTGCAGAGATCCTCAAAATATCTGCAAGCAAGTTCTGTATTTTGTCTGTCGCTGCCATTTCAGATTTGTCTACTTTCTGTCCTCGGTGTAAGGCCACAGAGAAGCTGCTCAGTTGTGTCTCCTCACATGCCTCCTTGCACTGGGTGCAGTTGCATCGCTTCCCTCAGCCAGTGAAGGGATCAACACAGGCTGGGCGGGATAATCCCCATTGTGCTAATCTGGGAGACTAGCCTCTGGGAAGTCACAAAAAATGACTCGCAAAAAAAGTGTGCTGTGCCGCTCAGCATGAACCCCTTGACCACGAGACATACACAAGCTGGCTTCTTGTTAGCTTGATATTCTGCATGGCCTCACCTCAGCAAAGAGGCCATGATCCAAATGGAAAGGGACAATTTTAGACCTTGAATTAGGTGAGTCACTTGAGTTTTGTCCATATTTTTCCCACTAGGCAGTGTTTACTATTTATTACCTACATTGTGGTGTCCTGACATAATTTCATTTGTCTCATGATTGTTATTATGAATAGAAAACATTTATAGTCTTCGTATCTATTCTTTTCTCATCTTTTCCCTCAAAGCTCTACTTTTCCCCCACTGTCTCTTTCTTTATTACCTATGGAGAGTGGATCCATCTGTCATAATAGCATGGCCAGCTGGAGCACTGGGAGAAATCCCACCACATCACTGGTCTGTTGGACCGTCAAAGAATCCATAAAACTTTTGACAAACCTAAGCAGGCAGGTAGAACTCAGCGTGACACCGGCAGTTTCTGCTTTAGTAGCTGTGCATGTTTCCACAACGGTCAGCTGTTCTCTGCAGGCTGAAGGAACTTGGCATAACACTGTTCTCCTCTCTGTACCTGTCATTTGGGATGCACACGTGTGAGAGTGCTGCGTGCATGTGCCTGAACCCCCCCCCCCCCCCCATCTCTTCCTCCTCACACATGCTGCCACAGATTAAATCTAATTCTGTGAGAAACACTGCTCTAGGTATCAACATGACACACTATCTTAAGAGGACATTAAAACGACAACAAAGACTTCAGGAGCAGCAAAAAGCTTCATGAATGAACGAGTCATGAATCTATTGCACAACATTAGCACAGATTTCATTTTGTTGCATGAAACACATTTAAAGGTAACAACAGGAAACATTCCAGTTTAGATATGCATATAATATTTAATAAGCTTATATAAACTAAGTAAGAACGCAAGTTGAATAATTGTCATATTCAAAACATTATGTTCTCTTGTATGATTGAAAATCAGCCGTAGGCTGGTAAGCACAAGATTTCTCCCTTTGTAATGATGTTATTCATAAATTCAATAGTCTTGGTTATTTTACATGAATTAACAGGCGGCAAAAAAACTGCAACACCACAAGTTAATCAAGACCCAAAATTAAGAACAGCCTCTAATTTAGTTTTTGGCACTAAACAGCAAACTAGTCTGCATGGCATTTTGAACCAATACCCAAGTGTAGGCAATCAGTAATCCTTCATTATTGCTTTGGTTCTTAACCACACTCAATTAACAAGGGCAAACTTTATTTAACAGCGATTCAGGGTGTCTTTACCAGGGACCCTCAGGGTTCACACTCATGCTGCCATCCTGGCACAGATTTTCATGAGGAGGGTGTTTGTCTGATTTTGTCACCAGAACGGAGCTGAGGCTCTAACAGCTCTGCTGAGCAGTTTTCATGGTGCAGTTGTAAGAAAAATATGACTTCATTCACACAGCCTCTCACAAAGACTCTTGTGCATTTATATGTATCTATTTTTTACTGCTTTAAAAGGGAGGTGTTCCAAATTCATACCCTTTAACCGATTGGCACTCTTCAGTCAACCCACAATTGACTATGACTTCAGCCTTTACTACAAAATTTTGTCCGACTATCCTTTTAACTTTATTTAGGCCAATGAGGTCCTCATAGAGCAATCCTTATTTTCTAATCAATTAGTTTTGAGGTTTTGAAAGTAAATAATCTCAAGTGCACTCAAGTAAAAGAAATAAACAAAAGCTGACCACCTTAGTATTCTGACATTTGTATAACTCCAATTTGTCCCACGTATGTCTCTTAGCAACAGCTGAACATTTCATTCTGAATCAATATGAGCCGCTGCTATTTATTGTCTGCCTCTGCAAAGTGTACGCAGAGCTTGTGCTGTTCGACTTACAGTACATTCCATTTCTCTAAGTGTCATTTCTGTGCCACCATTGTGTGACTGTGTCCCTCAAAATCCATTCCAACCTCGTGTTCGGTTGGAAAAAAATATGTTTTCAATTGCAACTTCGCCATGAACCACAAAAAGAGTCGCACACAAACATACTGCTTTTACAAAGAAGCTGCTAGGTCCCGTGGGATGATTATTGTTTCGAGAGGTTGGGAGGTTTTTGACTTGTTGACCGAGAGAGGCATTCCACCGAGGACTGAACATTGAGAAAACACTTTGCTGCCAATCCCACATGCCAGCCAATCATTTGGGGCGGGGGGGGAACACATTCACTCTGTCTCAAAAAGCATTTAATCCACAAATTTATCAGAAAAAGGTGACAAAACTGACCGTCGCTTTTGCAGCCGGAAAATAAACCAAAAATCAAGACCGAGTAGTTTCTTGCTCAGTATTTGACCAGGGAGAAAGAAAAAAAACTTAACTCTGTGCTAATCTTCAGTAAGATGGGTCATGATGGAGGGAGGAATACATTTACAAAGCCATACATCATTATGTGACCGCTCCTATAAATTGTGCAGCTAAGCACTCTCCAGAGAGAGAGAGATCAATTAGAGACACTGGTCACTAAAGGCGTTTTGAGCCTCACTGTGGATAATGTAAGTGCAATAATGCAAGGGCATAGTTCTGAGACCAAGTCGTTTTCACCGGGAGATTGGGTTTCCCTCATGCAGGCGATGATTGCATTGCTCTCCGCTTATGTAAAATAAGTGTAATTACGGGCTTGACCTTTAGGGGCACTTTCTGCATTGGATCCTCTTAACAGTATTCAGAAGTGAGAATAAAACTGCTATTGGTTGAGTTTTGTACAGTTCATAGGCTCCAGTCCTATTTCATGGAGTCAACTCATCAATCTACCCTACTCTAACATTCAGTTCTTCCTTTAGATAACCTCAATACATATCATTTTTCAAGAAAGGTAAGGTCAAGGGTACAAAATAGTAAAATATTGATGCACACAATCAACAGAGATGTCTGTGTATTGCAAGAAAAAGGTACAAATAACACAACGAATTATATATGTAATTGTATTTTTATTATTTTGTATTCTGTACAGTACCCTTGCTTTTATATACAATTTCATGTGACGCCCACTGACTTAATTGGTCATGAAATGGCATTTACACAAAAATAAAATGCAGGGCCCTTTCTGGGTCGACGATGTAACTGCATTATATTCTGTTTAGTTTGTGTGGTACAGTTAATCCTTCAGGGAATCACCCCTTTTACTTCACATTTGGTGAGTTGCTTTCACTCAGTCGTATTGATCGACTTCCACTGAGACTCTAACTTTTTGCTGAACAGCTGCGACATAAGACACAAGAGACTAGAAGCTTCTAGTTCTCGGATTAGTCATCAGTAATTGCTCGCCTGTAATCAGATAACAAAAAAATAAATGAAATAAACCAGAAAAAGACAGAAGGCACATTGAAAAAACTCGATAGCAATAACAATTCTGAAGTGATTCTATGATTGTTACTGTAAATGACGCTTGAAATAAGCAGATGTTGATATGACTACTCTGCAGATGTCAGAGTACTTTTCCTCCAACATCAATGTGGGATTAAGTTATGGTAAATAAGATTGTGAGCTCGTAAAGACATGATCGGAAATATTTAGTTGTAAATCTCCAAAATAAAGCTGCATAATATTTACCTTAAAAACTTAAAAAACATTTTAACTCTTTTAAACTGCTTGGATAATGACAATCGGAACACAAAGCTGAGAGAAACTGTCCATTTAGAGGCCTGATGGTTCTGTTGCCTGACATAATGGACTTTGAAGATGGATGACGTTTGTGGGCTGTTCTGTGAACCAGCAGGGCTTAATTTTATTTGATGACGCCGGAGGAAAATAATGGTAACCAGTTGAGGGGCTGCTTGTGAATTCAAACCCAGCTGGGTCACAGAGGAGCTTTGTGGTGTCATCCATCTTCACAACGTTCACCTTTCAGGACAGAGTGGAGATAAAGGCTGTGAAGCATCTGCCCTGTGTTTGGCTCGGTGATTGCATTGTCATCGTACAGTCTCCACATATGTAAAAACAGGCTTTTGAAGGTGGATTTACAACTTTCAACTTTAATTTGTATTATTTGTAAACATGCGCCAATAATGACTAATTTGAACCTGTTTGTCTCAATGTCGTCACCTTGCTGAAGTGTCGTCTGTTGCTTTGACTGAGCAATTTGCATAGGAAGCAGAGCTGTCACACACTAGATGTGTTGAGAGACGTGCGACTGTGTGATGCTTTATTGTTTCTGACAACACCGTGCTTCAATAGCTCTTTGTCACGCAGCACTCTACACCGGCAAGTCACACATACCATTTATTATGTACTGCCGAAGGAAGTGTGGAGCTCTAACCACACCAAATGTAAATACACTTCTAAAAAACACTCAGACGTTTTATCTTTTAACGGTGCTCAAATCAAAGCACGACCGGTGCCTTTGTTCCATCTGCTGCTGCCACAGTAAAACCAAAAAATCAATACGGGCCAGTATTTTCAGTTATTAGATAAAAATGGAATCGCATGCTTGCATGTGTAGAGCCCTTTACTCCCAGAGGCAGTCAGACATCACTTACGTGCAAAGTGTCTCTTTTTTTGACAGCATCTTTTCTGGGGGCCTTGTCGGCATGGGGGTCACTGTCCTCCCAGTTCACCACACTCACTGCCTGCGTGACGGATTCTGAGCCACAGATCTGCAGGGAGAGCTGTTTGGATAACTGTCAGCTCTCCCTCTCGCTCATTGCCATCAAAGATGAAGGGTCATTTTTCTCCATCTCTCAGTGGCACCCCTCAAGACATCTCCCTCTGAAAAGCCGAGGGATGGCCTCCTCCCTCCCACAAGCTTGTAACAGACGACTCATCGTTGAGTGACAGACAATATTGAGCTTGTCCCGTGTTCTTCCCGTCTTTAGGTTTTTAATTTTAATGAAGCGTGAATCCACAGGAGCTGTGTGTACTGATGGAAGTAAGCTTTGTGTTCAGGGTTGGTAATGTTTCCAAATAAATATGGCGGTGTGCCACGGTATAATTTGTCCCTTTACAGTTTCATAATGAATAGAAAAAACTTTTTATATTCTTCCCACAATAACTAAATCTGTTGATTCTTCATTGAGCCGCTCACAGTGTGTCGATCGGACCCATCTGTCATGGCTATCGGGCGGACCGGGGGAAATCCCAGCACAACAGTGGCCTGGTGGACTGTCCAAAAGTTTTACCCACCTTGGCCAACTGACAACTCAAATAGACACTTTAACAACTATAAGTCATCTTTAAACCTAGTATTGATTTTATTTCTGTTCTTGGCAATAGGGTCATAGACAATTCCAAAATATCAGCCATTGCATCGTCTCAAGCCTAAATTTTGGACTTCCAATCTTGTCACTTCTTTAAATCATGTCAACATTCTTTCAATTAAATTCTGTCCATTTGCTTTAAAGCCTTCATATTTTATATTCTTTCTCTCTACTTGACCTGATTTCTCCCGGAAACGGGGGTGGATGGAATTCATTTACCTTTTGTGACTGACGTCTCCCATATAACTTTAACACATAAAGTAGAACGGCTCTTGGACGCTAACAGATTAATATTTGTGCTGTGTTGTAATATGGCTAACTCATTCCGTAAAAATGAACATTAATAGCATTAAACCAATGTTCTTGTATGATCCACAATATGAAAGAAGACTTAGTTTCTGACGTACACGTCTTTTCTTGCTGATCTTTCAAAGTCCCACTGCGTAAGTAGGACGACTGAGGATTTCACAGCTGTGCCTGCTGGCTTGTTAAGATACTTGTGTCCAACGTGTAGTATCGGAGCACCACAGACAATACCAAATATTGGAGCAGTTTCCTCTCTTATGGTAGCCACCATTCATCATCCTCAGCCAGAGGAGTCCTGAGCATCTGTCCCTTTGGGTGAGAGATTGATGGTGACCTCAGTCCAGCTCATGGAGCATCCACCTACTCTTCTTGCCCACGAGCACTAACCACACAGCCCCACCCGCCTCAGGTCAACCTCCTTCCTCGAGCTTCTGTGAGGCGAATAGATTTCTGTTGCTTCGACAGGTAGCTCGGACTACAATGGCATGAAAATATGTCAGTGCTCTATAATTCCCAGTGTGGATTGTAGGACTGTTAGCTCCTGACAGATGGGCTGAGGGGTCTGTGACATTCTCTGGTGACCAGTTTGTCTCAGAGACCATCATTTTAAATCTGGAGTGGACAAAGTGCCAGTTCTTCTGTCAACTCAGTGCAAAGAGGTGAAAACGGTTCCAATATTTCTGTATGGAGCTCTTCCATTTTATATTTTGCCTATATTTTTAAGACACAATCTTCTCTACATTGCTTCATTTTAAACATTCATCCCATATTTGCACTTAAAAAACACACTATCCATTGTGAAACACCTCCAAGAATCACACATCCCATCCATGCTGACAAGGGATGATTGATTTTTTAAATAGAAACGTTATTGATCCTTATCCAGGAATGTAAATGAAAGCCTCCCCGACATCCCCCCCCCCCCCCCCCCCCCCGACAGCCCGCGCTGGTTCTATTAGGGAGATGAGAGGGAACGTGTGGAAAAATGAAGGCCATCCGTCTTAATGGTGCCATGTCCTCGGCACGCCATGTGGGATGTAAACAACTCCATTTGTCAAGATGTGATGAACCTCAGACTGTCATAACACCCCCCCCCCCCCCCATGTGGTTTGATATCAAGCCAAACTCAGCATTTTCTACCTGGTTCGTGCTCAGTCATGTCCAATGGAAGACGCCACAGCGTGAATCTGTGGTGCTCTGATCACTCGTGTATAACTTCAGTGTCACAGGTTGGTGGACTCTTAAATTACAGTGGTGGAATAACATGCTCGGTTAATAACAGGTATATTATAGAGAGGTGACACTGAGCATGTGACCTTATTATCCCACTCGGGCCATAAGGGCACCTCCTCCTTGTTACTCTCACACACACACACACAGAGTCAGCTTTCAAGCCGGATCTATCAAGTGCCCACTCACTCACACAACTGTGGGGTAGATGAATGTTAATAAAAATAACCCAGCTTTTTAATACTCAAGAAAACTGAGAGAGAATAAGCAGAATTCTGTCTACAATGCAACTCAAAATAAAGTTGGAGTCATTATAAAACAAGCAAGACTTTAAGGAGAGCCATAGATTATTGTCATGCATTGGCATACCTATGTCTCCACAGTGCTGTGTCAGCGGTGGCGAATGAGCTGACTACACCTATTATCATCCAGCTTGTTTGTGTTTTTAAAAACCAATCACAACTGTCTTTTTAAAGCGTTAAGTCCGGGATGCAGAGGTGATGCCTTTGAAAAATAGCACTGGTGCAAATTTGTTCTGCGTTCACTACCATGAACATTTCTAATTGCCCGCAGAGATGTATGCAGACTCTGTGACTGCACAATCCAAATTTTGGTTTGCAGCAGAGATTGTAGCTCAAAGTTTGTTGTTGTAGCAAAAGAGCTTTTGAAAGCGGTCGCAGGTTTGAAGGGTTGCAGAATGCTGCATTAGACATGCGGCCAATGGCACTTACACCCGCAGCTTACATCTGGTGTGTCAGAGGATAATGATGTTGACTTCAAGGTACATGTATCGGCTGGGATCCAGCGCTTAGTGTTGGCTCGTTGCAACCTTAAGTCCACTTTTGCTCGTTTCAAAACATGAAGGGGGACTGTGAAATTGTCACTGAAATGCTGTGTATAGGAGTGTGTGTGTGCTCAGTATCAAAAGAAGTGACTAGAATGATGCACAACAGAGCCAAGGCCAAACAATCCTCTGCGCCTGTCAAGCTCTAAAAGGAAGAAAAAAAAAGATTCATAATCTACTCGCAAATTTGTACAAACTCATAGATTTAACCACAATAAATATATGTCTGATTTTTTAAATCTGCATATTATTTCTTGGAAAAGCGACACATTTACATAACTAATGTAAATTTGTAGGAAATGAATTCCTCCTCTTTAACCAGAACTGCACCAAAATGTTATAGGTGCAGGTCAGTACTTTTTCATAATACTGCTGGAAAACAAAGGAACACACAAAGAAACCAACAGAAAGACATAAAACATAACCTCCTAGGCTTAAATCATTTTGTACATTTTCATGATAGGCAATTACTATGTCAATAAATAAATGATTGAAAAATGTAAACACCAAAGAAAACGACAAACTCGACACAAATGATTCAACTCTAAAATGATTTGTATGCTCGTTTGGCCCAAGTTAGAACTGCAACCGAGGGACATCGTGTTTTACAATGTATTTTAAATTCTCATTTGCATGTGACAACGACGGCTTCACTTACATGCAGAGTGTCTGATCCTTATAGCCACACAGACAGATTTGCTGTCTGCACCCAGATGGCTGATGTGTGTTTACTAACTATTTGCATGGATTGGCCAAAACATTTGCATCGGGACATTTATGGCAACTGAGAACTTGCTTTTATGGCTGAGATGTTCCATTAGAATGGACAGGAGAGGTAGTTTATAGAATGGGTTTGTTTCACTGCCAATGGAAACAGTGATTTTGAACTGATTTATCTGACTCACTTGTTTACTACATACTATAAAAATAATTGTATGTTTTTGTGTGTATTTAATTGCAGATTCCAAGTTCCAAGCATTGAACAACTTCAACTGTCTGCTTATATTAAAGTATGCTTCACTTGAATTTGTGCTGAAAATAAAAGGGAAATCTGTAAAGTAACAGAAGTTAATATCTATAATTCTAGATTTTGGTGCAAAAACAAGGTAAAAACCTTGAATCATCACACTATCTGAATGCTTTAACATATAGTATGCTTGAAATTAACTTTTGATTATTGTAAAATGTAATCTCTTCAGCTTTTCAAACAGTTACAGTGTTTCATAAACCAGCTTCTTGCAAACAGTAGAGCTGATGTTGTTGTCCCATTAGTGGGGCAGAAACTAAGAGGGTATCAGTTTTACAATTTCCATTCTAATCGTGTGAAAATTCAACAATTTCTTCTCTCAGACGTGGGGGAACAGTTTGTATTTTATAATTCAGCCCTCATGCTATAGAATAACTTTACTGCCGGATCCGATGCCCTATTTCTGAGCATGCAACACTTATACTCCCCTCAAAAACATGTGATACAATCACATAGCCTCAAGCATGTTTTTAATGAGTTGCTGAACAAAAATAACTCGCTCTCTATGGTGTGTGTAGATTTATTAAGCAAAATCTGAATAATCTTGATTCAGTTAAGCTCACACGTGTCTTTTGCGGAGACATTCTAAGCAGAAGGCTTTTACCAACACGGATGTGAATCAGGCTTTGAATCCCTCAAACTCACGGGGCAAACTGAGAAGGAAATCAACTTGTCTCCCATTCAGCCCCAAGCAATGGGAATGAACAGTGCTTCCTCTCTCGACTGGACCACGGTTGCATTTGATCAAGTTCCCAATCACAACCACGTCTGATCCGCTCACACTCCAGCCCTCTGTCGACACTCACGCCATTTCCTCTGGCAATCTATACCTCCTGACAGGTTAGTCAGCGGATTGAATCTGCACAACAGTATTCAAGTGGTTACGGGCAGAAAGGACCGGTTCCATCAATAACCAAACTTTAGTTCCAGCTTTTTGGGAGCAAATTGTCACATAGTCGGTGGCACAGAGCAGTTTTACTGCCTCTTCAGGGATATCGTGTTTAAATGAGGAATCGCCAAATATTTTCACATTAGGAAAACACAATTATCTGTACACAAGTCCAGAGAACTCCATGTCATTGGGGCTTGTTCCATAGCACCTCTGATATTATCTTTGTCTGGTTGCAACATTACTTAACTGTGTGTAAGCTCAAATTTGGACAATCAAACAAATCATCTGCATAATCAACATTGAGCAAGATCATTAAATAAAGCATTGAATAATTATCAAACGGAGCTGCTCCTCATTTTGGCTGCTACAACCAGACGACCATCAGGATCAAAGAATCCTGATGGTCTCCTCGTGTCACTTCAGGAAACTAGTAGAGATGTTACTGCCCATAGAACTAAGGAGCATCACAGCTTTCAACACATTTTTGGGTTATATTTGTTAGTTTGTTTGTTGTTTGTTCTCTGTCTAACATCAACCTGCTTGGAACTGCACATACAATTAGTGTAGGAGAGAAAGAATACATGTATATGAACTGTTGTTTTCATATCAATTAATGTACATTGACCCTTTTAAATAAAAACAAGTTAAGGTTAGTAGCTACATCATATTTCACATGGCCTGCACATCAACTAAAAACCGTCAAGACAGGGGACCAGAGGAGGAATCAATTGAAGTACGTTGAATTACAACTTTTGCAGTGCTTATAGTGTCCTCTGATTGAAGAGAGTTTCATCATTGTGCTTTATGCATTCAGCCAAATCAAGAGTAGAAGCCTGGTGAGTTTCAAACCGAAATATTATAATGGGTATTATTCAATTCCCATGATAATCATTTTGAACAAATGGAGCAAATGTGATTTTTCAGTGCTCCATTGTGAGGATCTCCCCAGCTGTTTTACAGAACTAAAGTGGGGGATGTGTCAGTGAGCCCTGCTGATACATTTTACTGCTGTTGATCATAATAACCAGTTTGGCGGCAGCCGTGCAGCAGCAGGGTGCTGGTGGGTCTATAGGTGCTTAATTAATCCCCTAGTGGGGATATGTCTTTGTTGCTGCAATGGTTTATTATCATATTCAAGAGCTGGGCGTGCAAGAGAGTGAATGCTCGGATCACCCCACACAGTCACTAACCACCTGAACTCACCCTGATCTCCTCACAACACAAGTACAGAGATGTCTACACACTGTTTTTTCACACTGCAAAGTTGGTATCTCTCATTCTTCATATACTCAATAATTAACAAGGTAATAAATCCCACATTTCACCAGGACTAACTAACGACTATAATGTGTATGAACATTTTGTTTCCGGCAATTATGAAAAGGAGAAACCAGCAAAGATTCTCAGTAAAATCTAATGAAATCCACTATATCACATTAATGACATAAAGCATATTCTCTTGCTGTTTCCATTAAAGATTGATCCGTGTTTCATGGAATAAATGTATTGAAATGAAAGACGTGCTGCAAAGCTGATGACTTCTGCTGCAGTTCATAAGGAGCCTGTGTGTTGATGTGCTATGAATCGAAATATTGTATGCTCCTCCGTATACCATACTCCTGAATTGATTTCCATCTCTTGCTTTTCTATTCTCTTAAATGGCTTCGAGAGCAAATGAGTTCCCTATTTTAAAAGCGACCTGCCGCCGAAGCCGACTGCGTGGAATGTCTGATTTGACAGTAATCAGCTGATTAGCATACAGCACTCACTATATACCATACCACCTAAAGTGAGTTATCAAAAATGTTCAGCTCACCTCCAGCCAACAATGTGTCACCTGCTGCTGTAGCAATTACGTCCAACATACCAGCAAAACCAGCATTCTCCAGCCAGAAAGCAGTCATTATCTTCCATTAGGCACCGAGGCTACTCAGGGAGCTGAGCTGGAAGCCCAAGCAAAACAAGACCATCTTGGGGGTGGGGGGGGGGGGGGGCCGGGGGAATTATGTATTGTCTCTCCAAAATGGAGACAATTGCCCTATTGTTGATAAGAGTGTCTAGTAGACGGAGTGTGAATATATCTTTAGAGATATTTTGAGAAAGGAAGAGTGTCTTTCAAAGGGGATCGTGGTTACCAGGCAACAAGCAGCAGAACCAATTGAGGACTAAAGTGAAAAAAAAAAAAAGTTTCCCTCTCGCTCTCTCAAACATGCAGTCTCTCTCTCTCTCTCTCTCTCTATCTCTCTCTCTCTCTCCCTCTCTCTCTTGCTCGCTCCCACGCTGTCTCCCCTCCTTGCACATGTGTAAGTCAGTGCTTTGCCCGCAACCACAATCCCCTCTGAATGGGGCTTGACCACAGATCGGGGACTTAATCCATTTCTCATGCTCACGTGCAGGATTTCTGTCCAATATGAACTGGAAGGGAAAAAGCCTCGACAGCAGCAAGGGTACACAAGTGTTTGTGAAAATCCGTGTTGGTGTTATCCTGATGGTAGCGTCAGCTTTTAATATGCATGGGGGGGGGGTTAACGGCTAAAAACACACATGATGTATAAACCTTCCCATATGAAAAGAAGGCTTTGTACAGACTTGAAAGTCATAACAACAATCATGCAATTATGCATCCATCAATCCATACATCATTCATAATCTATAGAGCTGATCCTTTGAGGGTTGAGGGAAGCTGGAGCCAATTTCGGCTGACGTCAGACGAGAGGTAGGATGCAATCTGAACAAGTGGCCAGCACACAGCAGGGCCGACATGCAGAGCCAAACGACTCTTCACTTCTTCATATGCAGTAATTACCCGTTGTTTTGAACTCCACACAGGAAGACCCCAGGGATTCGAACGGGGAACCTTCCTGTGTGAGGGGGCATTGCGAACCCCCACCAGTACAAATGTATGTATGTATTTAATATAATGACAAAAGTTTGCAAATGCATCATCAATACCAGATTCAAAAGATATTTTCCTTTCCCTTCCTGTGGAGGCACCTTTACTTTTTAACTGTGCCAGCACGGAGTCAATTAGCCACGCACTGCGGGCACGGTAATTGAACACATTCCTGCGAGGACACAGTCTCCAGTCATTCGGATCTGGACATTGTTTTTCCATTGTCTCACCTGTCACGGGAGGATGTGTAAAGGATTTAAATATAAACTGACGATCGTCCAGAACAAAACTGCTTACATCAGAATCGTTGTAATAACCAACACTGTACAAGTGAGGACTTTTACCCCATGTCCAATTATTACCGGCACTCCCGCAGATGGCTTATGCTCAACATCCATTAAGGGAGAAGAAGGAATAATACACAGACTCCTCTTTTCTTTTTCAGCAGAGAAAGCATTGGTTTAATTCCTGAAGTGGAGCTATAATGACTGCTGATGACCCGGGTGGAAAATGAAAAGCCCACATTCTTGCGTGTTAGAAAATATCTCTGCTTAATTTCCTGCTCCTGTAATGTTTGCACATCCTCTGTGAGCGTGTCACACCGACAGCGACAGGTATCGACTGGTAGAGGAATACACACTGATTGACTGCTGGGAAAGCATAATTACTGCTGGAGCATCCCCCCCCCTCTACCCCACCACACTCAGTGCAGATGCTACAGCTGCCTGCGTAACAATACCCAAACCAGCATTCACAGTTGTCTCAGGTAGCGACCTATAAGCCCCCATCATCCATCCATTACTGTTGTGGACCTCTGATGTTTGTCCCAATTCTCTGTTATCTCCTGTGAAGATGTATGGTCGGAGGTTCAATTTGACACTTTAGAAAAGATATGGAAATGAAATTCTGTCAAAGGATAAAGAATGGACCTTTAATCCAATTTGAAGTCTTATTACGGTGACGGGTCCGTGTGGAAAGACGGAGGAGCAATTTGCTGTAGACTCACATGCAGACTCGCATGAGATTGAACACTTATGATTCATGTTTCATTGGTTTGACGTTGAGAGGGGGGGGGGGGGGGGGGGGCGTGCAGCAGAACCCTCACTCTCTCCTGCTCGGTACAGAAACACAGAACAGACAATGTGAAGTTTTCTTTCACTTTTGCCAAATGCTTGAAGGAGTGGGTTTATTTATAATCTATATCTGCTCATGAAGTGTTTTTAATTGAGATTGCTGTTGACGCTGCTTTACAGTTCTTCATCCGACTAAATATGCTTTTTTTTTTTTTTGCTACCCAACACTGCAATTAGGCTTGTGAGGCTGAGTCAAATCCCGCCTAAGGCATCTTGTTAAATGTCAGGAATTTGAGTTGGCCTTAAGTGACCGCTGTTATTTTGTGAATGCCAAAGAATTCAGCTTCACCCGTGTTGTTCAAAAGGTAAAACCTCTGATTATAATCACAGCACATCAGAGAGGACCTGGGTTACGGGCACTGCACCCCTGGGAGTCAGTTACACCGCCCGGCCTTTCAGGTCCAGGGGCCTCCGCCTCACTTATAATGTACTGCAGGGTGAAATAAGACAGGTGGGATCAAAATAAATAAATACTCAGGGAAGTGTTTGATTTGAAAGAGGGAGGGGAGATAACGCCTGAAGAAGTAAGTCCCGACTGTTGACATTTCTTATTTTTTCAAGCAGTGGAGTAGATTTAATGTTCTGCCCCGCTCCACACTTAGACACATTTACACATTCACATCCAGGAGGTACCGGCACAGACTCCTCTCTTGGCAACTGAACATCAGCATTTGGGATTTGAGTGCCTTGCTTGAGGGCACCTCAGTGAATGTTTGAAAAGAGGATTTTTTTTTTTTTTTTAACGTGTTAATTTGTTATGAGCAATGGAAGGAAAACAATATCCTTTTTGCTAACAGTCAGATAACCAGCCTTTTACTTCGTTCTGTGGTGTAATCTCTCTGGGTAGATTGTTCCCTGTCTTCCAGCGTACTCATCCAGATCGTGGTGCAAGGCTGCTCGGAACACAGCACGCAGATGATGAGTCATAGATCATGTAAGGATTGTGTTTATATGAAGACTGAAATAGTTGTGTAGCAAGTACTACGATCCTTTAGTTGAGTAAAAGTATATTAATTCCACAAGTAAAAGTCCTATAAAATTTACCTAAGTTGACCTATTTAAGTATTGCATTACATTAGATTACATTTCATTTAGCTGACGCTTTTATCCAAAGCGACGTGCAATAAGTATAGTCAGAAAAATTTAATTTAAGTATGAAAGTAAAAGTAATGGAGGTTAGACTTCAGGATTAATATCACTACTGCATTAATGTGAATGTTAGATTTTACTGCTGTTAAGGTTTGTGTAGCTGTTTGAGGTTCAGCTCATGAGAACTATTTAGGCAGTTGTGGATAGTTTAATCTGCAGCAATGAATCATATTATATAAGATCATCAGGTTGTTGGTGTCCTTTAATAAAAGCAGCAGAGTCGTTTTGAAGATGATGTTGAAGGAAGGAATCCGCGGACCCAGTACTTGCAGTATAACAAAGTTTATTACAAGAAGTTACAGGTCAGGACGAGCTCTAGAAACTCAGAGACTTCAAAAACCAAATAGTGAAAATCTGACTTGCCGGGGTCGTACACACATTTATATAGAGGTTGGTTCCGCCCATGACTTCAGTTAAATGACGTCCCACATGCCCAAATAAGGGCATGTTCTGTACCTGAAGATGAAGACACATTGTTAAAGAGCATTCCCTCTACACTTATCCATTAGCAGGTCAGAGATCATTCTGTAGCGAATATACAACATATAAAAACATGAATCTCGGTCTGCATCTAAAATGTCTACTTGTTTTCAGCTTTGTAACGATGCATTTTCCAGCTGATCCAGAGGCTTTTACTTTAGAATTTTCTGAACATTTAGAGGAAACCTTCATCCTTCAGTTCATCACTAACATTTAACATCAACACATCTGGAGAAACAGGGTTTACACTGTCACCTGAAAAGTAACTAAAGCTGTGGGGTAAAAACTCAGTGGAATTAGAAAACTGCATGAATGTAAAGTACAACTCCGCCAGTTTGATTGTATATTGTATTTCTATTTATACAACGTATGTAAGCAATCAGCCAAAGCCATGATGATGTTCTATTTTCTTGTGCCAATTGCCAACCAATGAGGCTTATTGTCGCCCAGCAGACAGTAACAGGTATGATGATTTGCTTTGTGCCAAAGCTCATTGTGTTGTTATTGAAATCCAACTGTGCTCGGCAATTTGTCCATGATGTCCATAATGTGTCTTCTATTCAGTCGCTCGGAGCAGATGAAAAGGTGAATAGTAATTGGCAAAAAATAATGAACAGACCAGTGGGTGGGCTGCACCAAAATGGAGAGCCGGAGCCACCCGCAGCGGACACTGAGCGAGAGGGGGGGTTACACCCTGGAGAGGCTGCCGGCCGACCACAGGCCTGACAAATAGAGACAAACATATTCACACCAACAGTCGCCAGTAAATCTGCCCTGCGTGTGTTTAGAGGAGGAAACCGCAGCACTCAGAGAAAGAACAAGAACTGTCAGTGCAGAAAGGCCCTGCTGGCCGAATCAGATCAAACCATGAACGCTCTTGTTGTGTGACAATTGCTGCACGTCTTTACTTTCAGCACTTAACAGGTTGGTAGTACAACAAATGACAGGATGTGTCATACAGTATTTCATCTTCATGCAGGACAAGCGGCCAAAATGACAATTTTTTTCTTGTTTATATCAAAACATTTGCCCCCAAAACATAATCACACTCAGCACGAGGAGGTGGGCCGGCCACTTTGGACCAGCCTCCTGCTTGAAGTGGGGAACCACGCCGCGTTTGTAATCTAAGAACATTTCTCCAATACTAGCACACCAACACACAGCATAATTAAATTTTAATAAAATACCTTTGTAAAGTGTTCTGTTCTAATTCTACTGCATGTAAAAGAGGTTCAAATTCAATAACTGCTCTATGTAATCCCTCAAAGTATAATAGGGAATTACATTCAAATGTAAATATAATGTCTCATTGCTGAGTCTTGAATTATCATCACTTTATTACTTCAGGTTAGCATTGGTGACAGATGAATAATATGGAGCCGGTGAAAGTACCTGAGCTCACAGCAGAGTTGCCCTCAGGTCAGAGAGATACACTCAACTTCTTTAATATGAATTATGGAAAAGAGGAAAAGGTTTTGCCGATATGTTCTTTATTGCTGATCTAAAAAGATTCATTTAATGATGTTTGCAAAAGTGAATTTTTGCAAAAGTGAATTATCGACAGTTGTAGTATGGTCTGGAGTATTCATTAAACCATCTTATTATAAAACACCACAAAAGCTATAAACATTTATTAATCCAGTCATCTCTTGGTTATTTGATTCGGTTAAATTTTGACTGAACTGATTTCAGATCATTATGAAAAATAGAAAAGATGCTATCCACAGCAGTACATATAGTATTTTCCCATCAGTTTAAATCAGAATGATTCTATATATTTAATACTATTACTTTCTAAATACCTTATGTTTTTGGCTTACAAAGGCTTGAATGCACGTTATGTACATATATATTTACACACATCTGTAAACACAATATTGATAATTTAATGCTGCTGCACCTATATCGACATTTTCTGTCACAATAGAAAAACAAATACATCCTGTATATCTTTGAATAATTTTTCTGAAAAATATAGATTTTTGATTCACAGGATGAAAATCATCTTTTCATCTCTCGTCCATCTCCTCTCCTGAGGAGAGAGAGAGAGAAAAGGCCTTTAAAGTATCCTTGTTTGCCAAATTTTTGTTTTGCCAAAATCAGGCTCCATTTGGAGTCTGTGCTGAGAATAAACCGTCCCTCATCATGAGGCGTCGTCAGTCATGCTGTCGATCATGAAGATATAAAACGTATCCCAGATGAAGCCACGGTGGCTGCAGACAGAAAAATGGTTTATCACGCACCATTATCTCTATTGTCAAGTTCCCTGAAGCTCAAACACAGTCAGATGAGAAACACTGATTTCGGTGAAATAAAAATGGAAATAATGTCAAACCTTTTGACTTGTGAACATCTCTGATGATCTTTTTTTAGATAACTTCTAGGTGAAACATCCTCGGTACCAAATTCAGAGTGTAAAATAACTCCATTGATGATTTTAATCTGATTATTCAGATAATTCTGGCGTCTCTTTGCAGAATACACCTCAAACGCACATGCTTCTTATTGAGAACTGGTCTTCTTGCCTTCATCTATTGTTCAGCTGCAGAGTGATCAGTATCATATTGCAACCCAGTCTCATCAGAAAATGTTCAATGGCAACGTTGGTCCACTTGGACCGACGTTACCATCTCACAATCTGGCCTCTCAGATTGTGAGATGGTAACATTTAGTCCTCCCATTGTTTTGCATTGGCGTGTTCTCACGTCACGTGACTCTCAAGCTCCCGTCTGCGGAGAGGAAAACATGGCGGAGATTCCTTGTTTTTTCAGATAAAAATATAATTTTGTAACTTAGTTTGGGCATAAAAATACATTCTGACACCATTTCTAGCGAGAAATGTGCTCTTTGCTTCCACAGTCTTCAGCTAGTTCGTGCTTATGATAAATATTTTAATAGTTATCACGCATGTTTTTATCGTTGCTATGATGGTTGCCATGGCACCACGGGCGCAGCTTGGTGTTTAAATCACAGTCCCTGCGTGGTGTCCTTCAGTGATCGTGAATGTTATTCATGTTATATAATAGTAATATTTGAGGCTAGATTACATCTCTAATGAGAAGGATCATGCGAGTCTGTTTATACCGAGGCCGGACCGAGTGCGCGAGCGGACCGAGTGCGCGAGCGGACATGACGTGTGGCTGTCGTAAAAACCCTATTTGTAAACAACCAGCCCTTTAACTCGGGGCTGCGTCATAAACACGGAGCGCTTGGAAGACCACGATGTCATCTTCCTTCTGTCAGGTAAGTAGTTTATTGTTTTTAAAGATCGTTACGATCTAGGTTTACAGTCCGAGTGCGGAGAGAGTCCGTCAATCCACACTATGGACGCTGTTCATCAGCTAATACGCCATTGTTAGCCACATGCTTCAGCCCACGGTAGCCTGTGCTACCTGGGAGGTGAATACATGGTTGTTGAAAGCAGTTCAAGACGCTTAGCTCATCATTGAGGGACGCTACAATATAAATATAAACATGAATTTGATTTATGAATGCTTTAGATTAATAAGGAGTGTATTTGTCTACCATTACTCCACAATATCAGATCAATTTGGTTTAATGTATAGTATGCAATATGACAATGTTTTCATGTTATGGAGTTGCGATTCATTTTATAAAACAATTGCTATGTTCTGTTTTTTAATCAAGGAGGATCAAAGTGAAGCTACAGGAGTTTCATTAACGTCAACAACTTGGACCGAACAGTTTGTTTTGCTTGATGAAGAGCAGGAAGGGCAGCCTGGAGAGAAAGAGAAGCCGGGTTGAGCCCACTAACATCATCCACGTACCACGAGGAAGATGAGGGAGAGAAATGATCCTACCATTAAAGAGGTACTTTTAAGTTACATACCAGAAAAAACATTTTATATAATTTGCCAAATATACATTTTTATTAAATCCCCAAAGTACACTTGCTGAAATACAAGTTAATATCACAATGAAAGAATTTTGATCAATCATGCTTCCCTGCTGTGATTGTTTAACTAGGAAAACAACTTTTTCCACAGGAAGGCAAGTAAATTTAAGGAATACATGTGCAAAGTTTTCCTCTGTTATGTATAATGATGACCCCCATCAAACATAATGTTAGCAATATTTACACCTTTTAATTTATACTGTTTATTTCTGTCTACATGTGTGAATTTGCCTTCATTAGTTTCAGAAAAGAGCGATGATGTATCGGTCAGTGGGCGGCAGCACGAGACTCCGCAAACTAGTCTGTAAGCAAAGTAGACGAAGGCATCGAGGTTGCGGCCGGCCATCATTGTTATTTTGCTTAAGGGACTGAATATGTTTCATGTAGAAATATTAGCATTTCCCTTATATCTACCAAAACTGCTTGTTTCACAGACTGCAGTTTTGTTTTGATCCGATGTGGTGTGCAAATACAACCGTATCTGCAATGGGTTGTGGGGCATTAACATTTGTAACTCTAATTTTGTTTTGACAGACTGTGAAAAGAACGTTGAAAACATCACCACTCTACAGGAAGACACAGTCCAGTAATGGGTGTCAGAAGTTCAGTAGTGAACGACAGGTACTGTGGGAAAATGTGTGTCATTGTTGTACAATGTCCTTTGACTCTGTTTAAACAAGGTCAACACAAAAAGGTTTGATTGTAAACTGATATCGGTACGAATTCATGTTATTCTCCTCGTCAAAAGAAACAAACAATCCAAATTACCTGCAGAAAGCCCTTGATGGACGCTTCAGCTGCATCGTCAGACTGGTGAGACAGCAAGATGCCAACTTTAATGCCAATTTATTTGTGTAACATTCTGTGACCAAATGTATAGATAACTTTTTGTAGATTGTAAAAATAGATAACCCATTTAGTACAAAAAAACTACACTAGAATTACCGCACTGCGTTGTATGACTCCGCTAACCAGAGCAGTGTCCGTCTACATATTTCTACATATTTTCTCTCATATAAATGACACTGTATCTCTTGACAACTGAAACCATAAGATGAGGTCAGTGTGGCCTTGACCTTTTTACTTTAAGACAAATACAAAGTTAGACAATCCGAAAACATGCAGTTATGCCTCCGGCGACTCGCTATTGCAGAGGCATTAAAACCGTAGTGTAGTAGATTGGATTTTATTGGTGTTACATTGGACATCTTGTATGGGTACACCAAAAAATATATTTGGTTTCACATTCTAGATGGCAATAAGCAGAGTCATCAACTCAGGAAAAATATTTCTGTAGAAAAGAAAGCCTTGTATGTGTGTATGTATACATACACACAAACGCACAATTGAGACGTTTTTGTCTTTTATCATATATTCTCAGGCAGTACTGACGCATTTACTGAGAGGGGACGTGAGGGCCTACTCTGCGTGCTCAGAGTTCAAGCCCAGCAGGCTGCAGCGGGCCCGACATATTCTGGAACAGCAGCACAGTCTTTAGATGACTCCTCTGAAGATGAAAACATGGCGAGGTACTTCTCCACTGATGAAGAACTGTGAGGGCTGTGATTAGCTACACTCTCTTGCTACAATGCTACTCATGCTACTCCCTGGCAGCCTTAGGAAGGCATTAGCTTGCTGTTGGGTAGCTGTTAGCTTCAGCATTTTTAGTTTTTAGTGGCCTGTCTGACGTTTATGTTAAAAAAAAATCAGAAGGAACCATCTTCATAATTTAACACTATGGTTTGTTTGTGTCCTTCAGTTCTTCTCAAGAGAAGCTGTGTGCCTCAGCTCCACGGTCCCTCCTGCAGCCTCCGCTCCTGATGCTAACCTCATGTCTCCATCACACCAAGCAGCAGACCTGGATTGACAGACCTTTCTCCAGAGCTGCCCCCTCCCTCTGAAACCCCCCTCTCCAAAACACTATTTGTGTAGTTTTTAAAGTATTTTTTGCATGAGAATTGTTGATCATAACATTTCCAGCAGATGCCTTAATATAATGTTTGTGCACAATAAATGACATTGATCATAACATAATGGTATTTCCTTGCACTTCTACACCATGATATTGTCAGATAAGATGCTGATTACATTAAAGCAGTGAATGCTCTGCTTTAAGCAACATAAACACACAATGATTCAATGGATCTGAAGTAGAATGGGCACATTACATTCTGTAGAGAATGCCTCAGTTATGGAAGTCAGAAAATAACTTTCTTTATCTGAGGTTCCAGTCATTTATAGTCACAGCAAAGCACACAGGTCTGGTTGTCTAAGTGGCTCCCATATCATATTGTTTAAGATGTGTAACATCAAGTTTGTGTTTCAGTGCAAAATTAGTCATTAGTCAAGAGTTCACCCTCTTGTTTACACTAAAATTAGGTGACCCAGATGTTTCACAATGCCATCTGATAAGGTCTTATGAGAAACATTCTTAACATTAAAGAAATCAACACAGAAGATAGCAATAGATGTTTGACTTTAATCCGTAGCTGATAATCAGCGGCCTGACTTATTCAAACACATTAATACTACAATGAATAAGGCAGGGGTTTCCATCAGAAATCATTTCTGGGACATTAATTTAAAAGATCTCCAGTATAAGCAAATGTGTTCTAAAATTGGTTGACATCCAAGTGTGAGGCTGTCCTGGCACATGGAAATAAGATATATATATATTGTTTGTATTAGCTTTCCCTCAGTTTAGTACTTGCACTTCTTGAAAAGCTCTATATAAATAAGATGTATTAATGTTTATACATTGCCCTCTAGTATATGTTTTCCTAAAAGTCACTGTAGATACAGAAATAACAGTATGGTTCAGGTGACAGTAAGTGGAAGCTGAAGGTAATTTCCATGTGCTCAAGAGAAACATAACGTGACGATATAGTTGATTTCTGATAGAAGGCCCTGCCTCATTCATTGTAGTATTAATGTGTTTGAATAAGTCAGGCTGCCGATTACCAGCTACTGATTAAAGTCAAACAGTTATTGCTACCCTCTGTGTTGATTTCTTTAATGTTAAGAATGTTTCTCATAAGACCTTATCAGATGCATTGTGAAACATCTGGGTCACCTAATTTTAGTGTAAACAAGAGGGTGAACTCTTGACTAATGACTAATTTTACACTGAAACACAAACTTGATGTTACACATCTTAAACAATGATATGGGAGCCACTTAGACAACCAGACCTGTGTGCTTTGCTGTGACTATAAATGACTGGAACCTCAGAAAAAGAAAGTTATTTTCTGACTTCCATAACTGAAGCATTCTCTACAGAATGTAATGTGCCCATTCTACTTCAGATCCATTGGATCATTGTTTGTTTATGTTGCTTAAAGAAGAGCATTCACTGCTTTAATGTAATCAGCATCTTATCTGCCAATACCATGGTGTAGAAGTGCAAGGAAATACCAATATGTTATGAACAATGTCATTTATTGTGCACAAACATTATATTAAGGCATCTGCTGGAAATGTTATGATCAACAATTCTCATGCAAAAAATACTTTAAAAACTACACAAATAGTGTTTTGGAGAGGGGGGTTTCAGAGGGAGGGGGCAGCTCTGGAGAAAGGTCTGTCAATCCAGGTCTGCTGCTTGGTGTGATGGAGACATGAGGTTAGCATCAGGAGCGGAGGTTGCAGGAGGGACCGTGGAGCTGAGGCACACAGCTTCTCTTGAGAAGAACTGAAGGACACAAACAAACCATAGTGTTAAATTATGAAGATGGTTCCTTCTGATTTTTTTTTAACATAAACGTCAGACAGGCCACTAAAAACTAAAAATGCTGAAGCTAACAGCTACCCAACAGCAAGCTAATGCCTTCCTAAGGCTGCCAGGGAGTAGCATGAGTAGCATTGTAGCAAGAGAGTGTAGCTAATCACAGCCCTCACAGTTCTTCATCAGTGGAGAAGTACCTCGCCATGTTTTCATCTTCAGAGGAGTCATCTAAAGACTGTGCTGCTGTTCCAGAATATGTCGGGCCCGCTGCAGCCTGCTGGGCTTGAACTCTGAGCACGCAGAGTAGGCCCTCACGTCCCCCCTCAGTAAATGCGTCAGTACTGCCTGAGAATATATGATAAAAGACAAAAACGTCTCAATTGTGCGTTTGTGTGTATGTATACATACACACATACAAGGCTTTCTTTTCTACAGAAATATTTTTCCTGAGTTGATGACTCTGCTTATTGCCATCTAGAATGTGAAACCAAATATATTTTTTGGTGTACCCATACAAGATGTCCAATGTAACACCAATAAAATCCAATCTACTACACTACGGTTTTAATGCCTCTGCAATAGCGAGTCGCCGGAGGCATAACTGCATGTTTTCGGATTGTCTAACTTTGTATTTGTCTTAAAGTAAAAAGGTCAAGGCCACACTGACCTCATCTTATGGTTTCAGTTGTCAAGAGATACAGTGTCATTTATATGAGAGAAAATATGTAGAAATATGTAGACGGACACTGCTCTGGTTAGCGGAGTCATACAACGCAGTGCGGTAATTCTAGTGTAGTTTTTTTGTACTAAATGGGTTATCTATTTTTACAATCTACAAAAAGTTATCTATACATTTGGTCACAGAATGTTACACAAATAAATTGGCATTAAAGTTGGCATCTTGCTGTCTCACCAGTCTGACGATGCAGCTGAAGCGTCCATCAAGGGCTTTCTGCAGGTAATTTGGATTGTTTGTTTCTTTTGACGAGGAGAATAACATGAATTCGTACCGATATCAGTTTACAATCAAACCTTTTTGTGTTGACCTTGTTTAAACAGAGTCAAAGGACATTGTACAACAATGACACACATTTTCCCACAGTACCTGTCGTTCACTACTGAACTTCTGACACCCATTACTGGACTGTGTCTTCCTGTAGAGTGGTGATGTTTTCAACGTTCTTTTCACAGTCTGTCAAAACAAAATTAGAGTTACAAATGTTAATGCCCCACAACCCATTGCAGATACGGTTGTATTTGCACACCACATCGGATCAAAACAAAACTGCAGTCTGTGAAACAAGCAGTTTTGGTAGATATAAGGGAAATGCTATGATTTCTACATGAAACATATTCAGTCCCTTAAGCAAAATAACAATGATGGCCGGCCGCAACCTCGATGCCTTCGTCTACTTTGCTTACAGACTAGTTTGCGGAGTCTCGTGCTGCCGCCCACTGACCGATACATCATCGCTCTTTTCTGAAACTAATGAAGGCAAATTCACACATGTAGACAGAAATAAACAGTATAAATTAAAAGGTGTAAATATTGCTAACATTATGTTTGATGGGGGTCATCATTATACATAACAGAGGAAAACTTTGCACATGTATTCCTTAAATTTACTTGCCTTCCTGTGGAAAAAGTTGTTTTCCTAGTTAAACAATCACAGCAGGGAAGCATGATTGATCAAAATTCTTTCATTGTGATATTAACTTGTATTTCAGCAAGTGTACTTTGGGGATTTAATAAAAATGTATATTTGGCAAATTATATAAAATGTTTTTTCTGGTATGTAACTTAAAAGTACCTCTTTAATGGTAGGATCATTTCTCTCCCTCATCTTCCTCGTGGTACGTGGATGATGTTAGTGGGCTCAACCCGGCTTCTCTTTCTCTCCAGGCTGCCCTTCCTGCTCTTCATCAAGCAAAACAAACTGTTCGGTCCAAGTTGTTGACGTTAATGAAACTCCTGTAGCTTCACTTTGATCCTCCTTGATTAAAAAACAGAACATAGCAATTGTTTTATAAAATGAATCGCAACTCCATAACATGAAAACATTGTCATATTGCATACTATACATTAAACCAAATTGATCTGATATTGTGGAGTAATGGTAGACAAATACACTCCTTATTAATCTAAAGCATTCATAAATCAAATTCATGTTTATATTTATATTGTAGCGTCCCTCAATGATGAGCTAAGCGTCTTGAACTGCTTTCAACAACCATGTATTCACCTCCCAGGTAGCACAGGCTACCGTGGGCTGAAGCATGTGGCTAACAATGGCGTATTAGCTGATGAACAGCGTCCATAGTGTGGATTGACGGACTCTCTCCGCACTCGGACTGTAAACCTAGATCGTAACGATCTTTAAAAACAATAAACTACTTACCTGACAGAAGGAAGATGACATCGTGGTCTTCCAAGCGCTCCGTGTTTATGACGCAGCCCCGAGTTAAAGGGCTGGTTGTTTACAAATAGGGTTTTTACGACAGCCACACGTCATGTCCGCTCGCGCACTCGGTCCGCTCGCGCACTCGGTCCGGCCTCGGTATAAACAGACTCGCATGATCCTTCTCATTAGAGATGTAATCTAGCCTCAAATATTACTATTATATAACATGAATAACATTCACGATCACTGAAGGACACCACGCAGGGACTGTGATTTAAACACCAAGCTGCGCCCGTGGTGCCATGGCAACCATCATAGCAACGATAAAAACATGCGTGATAACTATTAAAATATTTATCATAAGCACGAACTGGCTGAAGACTGTGGAAGCAAAGACCACATTTCTCGCTAGAAATGGTGTCAGAATGTATTTTTATGCCCAAACTAAGTTACAAAATTATATTTTTATCTGAAAAAACAAGGAATCTCCGCCATGTTTTCCTCTCCGCAGACGGGAGCTTGAGAGTCACGTGACGTGAGAACACGCCAATGCAAAACAATGGGAGGACTAAATGTTACCATCTCACAATCTGAGAGGCCAGATTGTGAGATGGTAACGTCGGTCCAAGTGGACCAACGTTGCCATTGAACATTTTCTGATGAGACTGGGTTGCATATTGAGCATCTCGCTAATGCCTTTGCAAGATTTCTGCAAATGAAGGATTATAAAGAGGGACACGATGGCTATGGCTTGACTGTATTCTCCTCTAACGTGAACACTTCTAGGCTAAAGGAGGTTTTTTTGTAGAATCCACAAATTTCCCTGGTGCTCAGGAGAGCTGCGTGAGAGCCCCAGTGTTTCTGAGAGGCTGCACGTTGCTGTAAATCTGTTTCCTTTCCCCTGCACAGAGGAAAAACACTCGCCCTCGAAATGTGTGCTGCAGCTCCAAGTCTCACTGAGGAGGTTTTGTCACTGTCCAGATCTAAGCCAGGTCCTCGTCTAAATGAGGACAATTTGGCTTAATACACGAAACCAAACTATTAACTTCTCATCACTCACTCATCACGTGTCTTTGTGTGTGTGTGTGTGTGTGAGAGAGAGACACAATGTGTAGAGTGACTGCGAAACAACGGAACCTAATCGCTGTTCATGTAGCTGCGATTACACCTGGTACAATAAGTTCCTGATGGGTGAAAAATGATTATGTTCCTTCCTTCTGTGGGAAGCGTTTCCATGTTTACAGGCGGTGACTGCTGGTTGTGTAATATGTGTAAGATAATGGATTGTTAGTTCGGCTCAGCTCAGGAGTGTACGCACAAATATCCGTCTGGAGGTCTTTCTTAACAGTTGCCGGAGATTTAGTTTTAAAACCAGCACCTGTCGATAGAAAGAAACTGTGTTGTCTCTTTGAATCCTATTCATCCCTCAATTATTTTCCCCAAGCAAAGGTCAATGTTCCACTAGCGTTTGAGTGATTTCTGCCTGTCTCTCTGTTTTGTCTTGTTTCCTAGAAAATGTCGATTATTCATATCTGAGTATTTTCTCTGCTTTCATTCGCTGCTGCTGCTGATGTCAAAGCCTGAAATTACAAAAATGTCGAAAAATTATTCAGCTCCTGTGATTTGTTCTGGTTTGAAAAGGTGACTTTATACATCCTCATGCAGACGGTAAAATGTAGTGTTAAAAAAGAGTAACACTTGGGGAGCACATATCTCAAGCAAGTCAAACATCCTATCATGCAATGTTAAAGAAAGTGAAATAAAAAAACCAAACCCTTCTAATGAATTCTGCTGCAAAAGTAAAGAGGTTCTTCTTTGGCCTTTATCTCATCTTCCCACCACGTTTCAAGAAAAACGGTTCAGTAGTTTTTGCTTAATGTTGCCAAAAGAACCAAAACAAAACATACAGACAAGCTGCCAAGAAAACATAATCTCTTTGATGAAGGCAAAAATGAGCATTAACCAGCATAATGAGACAACTGTAGAAATATTAACTTTACAAATTCATTAAAATGAAGGAAACAAGATTACAGGATAAAAATAAAACACTTTTCCTACCACAGTCCTGAAACACCCAGACTTTATAAGAGTGAATCTTCTGCAGGGCTGTTCTTCTGAGTGACTGTGTCGAGTTTCCTTTTTCCTGGATTCTCAGAGTTCGTGTTATCAAAGAGAAAGTTCAATGATCGACTCGTAACGCAAGACTTACATTGCATTGGATTTGCTAATGTTGTTGCATTTTTATTTTTTCTGACTTCGTTGTTTTATTCTCTTTCATGTCTGGATGTACTGCTTAAATTAATATCATCAGCCCAAACACCCTTGTGGCTTATTTGCATTTTCATTTTATTTTAGCCCAAAATGAGTCGGATGAAATCTCATTTGAGAGCAGTTTGCTGAAGTCTGACTGAAATGCTCCGTCTCATTCTTGAGCTAAAACTGGAATAAAATGTTCTCAACAACAAATCTTCTGATGGCTCGAACAAGACGAACGGATCAAGTGTTTTGATGATGTTTAAATAAAGGATTTCATCAATTTCAGTTTTAAACGACTAAAATAAAAACACGTGACTAAAGCATAAAAATGTACCTTTCGTCTCAAAGCTGACAAAAATAACACGACTTTAAACAATTATGTATTTTCACCCTCAAAACACAAGCTGCGTTCCTGCACTGAGATCCTCTGGACAATCTCTGGAGGGGCTGTATGTGTGAACTCTGGTGTCGATGTGCTGAAAACAATCTAACGTGATCTCCTCAGCAGACATCATATTACGTCTGCATCAGGCTGCTGTCCCCCCCCCCCCGTGCTCACCTGAACGCTCTGGGGGTTTCTGTGGAGCTGTGAACGAGTCCCAGCGGAGAGAATCCCCTGCTGTGTTGTTTGTGTGTAAAAGGAAAACTCAGGAGAAAGTCTGGACCCAATTCTGTGGACATCCTCACAAGTTCAAGACTGAAACATCTTTAATATGAATACTGCTTATGTAAAGATCAAAAATATATTCAGGCCCATGCTTTCATTGTTATAGTAGTCACCACAGAATAATAATAATACAGAGCTGAAACACGAAGGAAATATCCAGGTCAAATAAAAGCAACATATACATGTTTAAATTCATCATACACACATCACACATGTGTCTATATAAAGATGTTCATCCCAGGAACTTGAATTCCAGGCTCTGCGCTAAAATTGGCCTTTTACATTTGCAATGAAAGCCCTCACATCAGAGTGTGACGCACTAGATGCATCGGTTGTGATTGAAGGGTCAGGCACGGGCTGCTGCCTGCAGCATTAGCTGCTTCTGGCTACAGCCAGCATGAGTTGGCTTTTCCTCATCAATGATTTCATAGCAGTATAAGGAAACTGGGGCAGAGACAATAGTGTTTTCCATACTGGCAAGACTCCTGAATCTGATTTTGTAGAAACCTGGTCGCTGGGAAAGCTCAATATGTCTGTGCATGTTTGGAAGGAGAGGATGATCGATGCGTCATGAGAGTCGAGCAGCTTGATTATGGAAGGGAGCTCAGCAGCGGAGAGATGAGGAGAAGAGCCGGCCCCAGATGATGAATCTGTGGAAGCATGAGCAGGTCGCACCTGCTGCAGTGCTCTTGATGAATATCTGGCTGTCACCGCGGCTCCCCCACAGGAGAATATAATTACAACTCTTTAATTTTCTCCATCTTGAGTGAACCACTGGGTCCCAGAGAAGCCCAGTGTTGGTCTGGATTCATCACATGCTTATTACCACTGGTCACAGCTCCCCCCCCCCCCCCCCCCCCGCACGTTCAACGAGATCAGGGCAACGACAGCTTACTAAAGGATTGGAATATTTGTAATCTGTGTTTTACAATCTTGATATGAGGGGCTGTTACTTTATTTTTTTAATTCAAGCATCTTTCACACAACTCAGTCAAATCAGCAGAAGCGACCACGTGGAATAAGGAAAGGTCTCGGGGTCGCTGAGCAGGATGTGAAGGGAACAAACCTGCAGGAAGTCAATTTATGAAATTTAACATGCTGTTTATTTATCATTTCGGTTCACACCCAAAAATGTTCTGCCGTAATGAAACTGAGCTTTACCATTTGTGTTTGAAACACCTAAGTTTGTTTTGGATTTTTCCAAAATGGCCCCATGGAGAGTGAAAACAATTGTATTGAACAAACTCACAGTTACAAGAAAAGAGAAGAAGCTCAGTTGAGCTTGACTTTTGTCCATTTATCCTCATAATCAAAACAGAAAGTTTGGAGACTCTGCAAAGTTTTGAAAGTTAACTTGGCAAACAGGACTGAACGACATATGAATCCTCTGGACACCGTGACCATCTGTGACTTTGTGAACGTTAAATAAATGCCGGGGAATTTAATGGCAGGATCCATACATGCAAATACCCTCGTTAAAGCCTGATTTAGCCTGTAATACCTCCGCTTTAATAGTGTTCATGTGTCAGTGATGGAAAAGCCGCACACTTTACAAGCTCTGCTGAACATACTGGTGTAATCGAAGCAGCGAATCCTCTGGGTGTCAGAAACTTGTAACCGAGACTCAGGCCATCTGCTTCCCCAACAGTAAATGTCAGCTGAATGAACAGATATGCTAAATGGTATAGGAGCCCTGTTTGTCAACATGACAGCACCCACGCACCCAGAGCCGGGATTAGGAGCCAGAGTCTCCCTGCCACGACATCCAAGAATCGCACTCACTTGACCAGTGAGATCATCATTAGGGCCGCTTGTTAGCGAGCTACTTAATATGCATGAGAGGGAATTAAATTTGGGGGAATAAAGATAAATAAATAAATAAAAACTTTCACTTCACTTCAGCAACATAGCTGGCAAGAGCTGCCTAATTAGAAACAAAAATAAATAATGTACAAATTAAGTGGCTGCCCATGCTGCACTGTGCTGTATATTCAGAGCAGGAATATTACTGCATAATATAACAACAAACAGCTGGTGGACACAGACTATTAATGCAGTGAATGTAACAACATATAGAGGTCCTAAAGATAATTAACATAAAGAAAAGTAACAGTACAAAACTGTAAAAGTACTCAGTTAAAGGCTAATTAAACTTTACCTGCAGCTCAAGTGTTTTTAGAGAAATCTAATCTTAATCTATCTATCCACCTAAAAACACATCTATCTATCTATCTGTCTATCTGTCTATCTGTCTATCTATCTATCTATCTATCTATCTATCTATCTATCTGTCTATCTATCTATCTATCTATCTATCTATCTATCTATCTATCTATCTATCTATCTATCTATCTATCTATCTATCTATCTATCTATCTATCTATTTATCTATCTATCTATCTATCTATTGCTCCTTCTATCTATCTGTCTATCTTTATACATCTATCCATTACATTATTAATACTGATTCACAAACAGGTAGCAGCATTTTACTGTTGTACTTGATCTAAACCAGTAGTTCAATGATGTTTCTCAAAAGGTCATAAGATAAAAGTGAGAGAAAGAAAGAAAGAAAGAAAGAAAGAAAGAAAGAAAGAAAGAAAGATCTTTATCCATTTTTTTGTGTTTTTTTAAATGTCTTTAAATGTTGGATGAAGTACAAATACCTCAGTACATGAACAAAGGTACTACGGTTACACTGCAAAATTTTTTAATTAAACTGTTCATTTTTGTATATTAAATATAGTGTGTTGGTATTTTTATAAATCTGCTCTTCCATAAGTTGGTCCCATCTTTCCCAACCCAAACCACAACCATAGGTACCAATGCACATTGTGTAAAGTGAAAATGTGAAACAAACTTTAGCAGTGGACCTAATCCTGGGTTTTACAGAATTGTTCAACACTGATTTTAAGTCTTAATATTACTTTGTCTGGCTTCTGAAATCCACTGCTTGTAATGCTAATGCCTCTCGCCTCCTCTGCGCTTTAATCTAAGCTTTCTGTTCCTGTTACCTCAGGGGAAGACGACTTGCATCATGGTTTTTCCTTAACCTCTGTAGCCCCTCAAATGAAAAGCTGTATGACACAACTCTAGATCATGAGACAAAGACACATCGGGTCATGAGCGAGGAAGAAAAAGAAATGTGACATCCAGCCGGTGTGAAAAGTTCAACGCTGGAAAAACATGTCTGGACAGACAATCTATCATCTCTCTGTGCTTTGCAAATCTCACTGGTAGATTTGGAAATTAATGAAAATCAATCATACAGAGTGTTGTTTGCTGTATCATCAGAAAAGATCCTCTCATCTCCTGGTGTTGATATTTTCAGCTATAAGAGGTGAGATCCTGGCCAGAGAACAACTGCTGGGTTCAACAGAGACACACACACACACACACACACACACACACACACACACACACACACACACACAAGGAAAACACTGCTTCAAGTGTTTGTAGTCCAGCTGATTCATTTAGACTTTTTTTTTTTACTGCACAAAGTATAATATAATAAAGAGGCTTTGAAGAAGTGGCTTTTTTTTAAACACAACTCTGAATCAAAATGTGTAAAAAGCCTGTGACTGGTTCAGTGTTGTCAGCTTTTGTCGTGTGTGCCATTAACACAACGAACAGGAACATTTTATGAAATAAATATTTTTATAGAATAACTGTTCTGAGGCTGTATTTCTTTTCTGTATCGTGGATAAGACTCTTGATTACAGACATTAATGTTTTAAAATACCAGTAGAAATCTCAGGAGGTAATGTCTCTCACAAAGTCACCATTGTGCTCGAATGAGGACGATTTTTCCAATATTTCTGAAAGAAACACTTTTGCAGATTTCTGTCCACATTGTAAATTGTTGTCATACTAACCTTTATTTTAAAGTCCCAATTTGTGCCACTAACACTATTTAACACAGATTGTATTTCACTATCTTCTGTTTTTGTTCTTTTATTAATGTTTATAACCCTATTAATACAATTGTTATTTTACTCGTTTTTTTAAATACAACCTTTATTTAACCAGGTCAGTCAATTGAGGACATTTCTCGATTCTTAGAAAGTCCAAGATGGCAGCACAGGAGGTTGTGCAAAACATTTTTACAATTGCGAAACTGAAAATTAGAATAAATTAATATTAATTAATGTTATTTACTACAATAATCCTGATATATGAAATGAGATCCTGTTGCAGATGAGTCCAAGAGGCTGAAGCACACGACACGCAGCTCCATGAGCCTGATGATCTACAAAGTGAAGCCTGAAATGAGATTCTGACTAAGTTTGATAGAAGCATCTGCACCAACTGTACAAACTGAGCTTTCAACCACAAGTCGTTTCCCGTCCTTCATGTTCTGCTGCTGATAGCTTTGCTCGGATGACATCTCGCCGTTTGGTTCATCCACCCTCGCTGAAGGGTGTCAGCTGGCCCTCATTTAAAGTCATCTGGCAATTCTCTTGAAGCATTGGAGACGAGAGTGTCAGGCAGCAGAGATGCCTTTGCCCGATGAAAGCAGCACTTCCTATCAAACACTCGCTGAGATTATTGCTGACGACACATCAGTAGGGTCAATAGGAGGAAAGTGTCCTCCCTGGGGCAGTTGACTCACTTAATCAAGAGCTGTGTTGGAACGCCGCGCACACTGTCGGCTCCGATGATGTGAAGACGGTTCACCTTGGATTTCTCTTTTCTGAGGGGTGAACATTCTCCTGACGTAAAGTCATTTCAGTATCTCAGAGTGGCTGTTGCAAACAGATTCATTTCAGACGTTATGTTATCAAATCCTCATATTAATATCCATATCTGCTCTTGCTGAATAGGCGTGATAGTCACAGTATGCACAAAATGATGTTTGTGCCGTCTGATAAAAATAACAATGGAGATACTGTTCCTCTCCTGAACACAACTGAACTTTCTTATCTAGAAATTTAAATGAGTTGATATCAAGATTTAAAAAAATATTGCTGCCCTAACTAATTCATTTCCTTTGCTTTACACATTTTCCCACGCCTGTCTAAACAGAGAACATTCACTTGTGGAAAACAAATTACACAAGGTTTTTACTTTACTTATAAACAGACATAAGGTGGTGATATTCAAGTTTCACAAAGAATAATCAAACAGGTAATTCAACTGGTCTCTGAATCTTATTGTAGCTGAAACATGGACATGACTAAGACTCTGGAAGACGTGTTGAAGATGAGTCACATGCAGATGTGGACACCTGCCGTTTAAAGACTAAGGTCAAATATGTCGAATTCAACGTGTTGTAGTGTCAGCAGGTCACTGAAATGATAGTTTAACCCTGAAACTCATAAAGTGTTTTGTTTATATGTTTCTGAATAAGAGTCTCCACTGCTGATGATGCTGTGAGGTATTGACTTGCTGTGAAATCGATATATTGAAAGGAAGACCTCAGATCTAGATACATCAAATAAACATGCATGTGAATAATGAGTTTGTATATCTGCAGGGAAAAGATGATAAGAAGAGAAGTGATAGAAGAAGACTATACTCAACATGTGTTCAGGGATTCAGATTAACAGATTAGCATGTAATTAAATGAGAGGTGGTGGTGGAGCGGGGGGGGGGGAGACTAATTTAAAATGGAGATATGATATTTGAAAGATGCAGATGGACGGACATGTTCTCACAAGAAGCAAGGTGGCCACGCAGTCCCTGGTCACAAGGAGCTCTGCATTAGCTTGTTCTTTTTTGTGGCTGATATTTTACCATCCATGTTTGCCGGAGGCGCGACAATGATGGAATTCACAATGATGAGAAACGGCTGGCACGGCAAACTGCTTGGCAGCGCCGGTCTCCCCGCGCACCTGCCAGGTCTCTTCACTGTAGTGATAGGAACCCTCCAATGAAAGCACATCCACTGAATTACATCCAAAATGAAGTAAAACGTGCACATGTCCACCGCATGGGCTGGAGCAGGGACCAGGTTTTTCAATTTGAACCATTATGGAATTAAAAACGTTTTAAGGAGGGACTATGCAAGAATGAGCAGTCTAGTAGATGATGGGTAGAATGTGCTGTGTGTCACCTGCAGCCGCTGTGGAGTTGTGTTTATACATCTTTACATTAGCTGCTGCTTCATTCTGCTGTTTCTTCTATATGAAATGACTGGCATTTGATTGATGGAGCTTAACGCAGATACATCTATGAACACCCACGTCTATGCACTGAAGTCATGACCTCAGAATATTGTTAAGATAAATCCATCAGCTTCCATAGTGAGCAAGTAGAAACTACTATTATTATTACTTTATTGCAATATATAAAATGAGATCTTTCTGGTAAGGGGTAATGTCAAGATGATTTATTAACAATTGATTAAGGTCATTTTTCACAAAGATTAAAGAATGTCACGAGACACAGTTTGAACACATGATACATAACCTGTCTATGATCTGTCTTATGTTTTCTTAACTCATGTCGGAAGCAAGTGCAGCCGTCTGAAATGCGCCAAAGCAAAATTACAACGTCAGCCTCAAAGATGGAGAGGAAAGGTCATCAAGTGCGACCATAGAATCCTTCTGACATGTTCTACGACCTTTCATCATATTCATTTAAAATACAAAATATTATATTATTATTTCATACAGATATGTGCTACATACACTAAATCAGCTGTAAACCTTGTATCATATCGTTTCTGTTTTTTCTTTATTACCGGAAAAAAAACAAATTGTTCCTCTATGTCAACGCAAAATATGTTTAGTTTGGACGACTGTAAAAAGCATGGCAGCCTCCGTAGAGAGGACCTGCTCCTGATGTAAATGTAAAGTGTTTGAATATAAAAGGTCCTATTCTGTCTCTGTCGCTCTGTGTGATAAACGGAACCCTGTGGCCTGCACACTGGGCTCTGATGCATGGAGCAGGACAAGCAGACAAACGGTGCAAACAGTTGTTCCAAAAGCCGGCAGATGGTAAAGCTGGCAGAGACCCCGGCGTGGACAGGCGGACAAACGGCCAGGCTGGACACGGTCGGTATCGGGTACAGGTGGGTGATGAACCTGGGGCTCAGGCAAAGTGTAAAACGGCTAAGAGCAGCATGACTGGCAAAAAAAAATCAAAGCGAAGGTAAGTGTGACCACAACGTTTTCTAGCACTACTGGATGATCTGATCTGAGGTCTGAATAGCACAGCTGATGTATGAAACCATGACCACGGGCCTTGGACACAAACCGAACCCACACAAGCAAATAGTACTCGGGTATTACATGTATCGGTTTGAATTGTACTCTTTTATTTTGACATGTTAAATTACTGTCTTTTCACATCTTTTGAACGTACACATCAAATGTATATGAAGCTAAATATGTACATAGAACTGCAGTGACAAATATTCTACGTGAGGTGCCAGTCATCCATCAAGCCGTTAATTCCAACTCCCTCCCTCCATTTTAACTGTTAACATTTTCAAAATCACCTTAACAATCTAATATTTCAAAAGCAAAAAGAACTCAGAACAGTGATTCAATCAGCATTTAATGAAATGGCTCAATTCCTGCTATTTGACTCAAGAGAAGTTAATAAAACAAAGGAGGTTATAAAACTCTTATTTTCCTTGTTTCAGCAGAAAGGGGAACCAAGATGTCCCTCGACAGACGTATAGAACTTCTGTTAACACGCCGGCTGCAGAGTCTCCTACTGAGCCAGAACAATGAATAATGCATGCAAATATTGAAATATGTTTGAATATCAAAACAAGCACGGCATATTTCTACAAGCTAATTTTATGAAAACCACGTTTCTACAATTCCAAGCGGAAGATTCAACAAACCACAAAAATTAACTCATTTGGAAAAGAAAATAAACTTTCAGATTTGAACTTTTTCCTTCGTATTAGGAGGTTTAGATCATCTTTGCTTATTCGTCTTCCTCCCTCATCACCTGACCTCCTGTTCCCACTCACACTTCTCCCAATACTCCCAGATTACTAATATAACTTTGGAGATAGGAATGTGATCATAACTGATCGTACATGATAAACCAGAATTCCCTTTTAACTTTACGAGTACGGGATCAGTAGACAGTACTATGCATGCAACCAAAAAAACATTTCTTATGTCTGGAGAATATTCTAATCTGTGGAGATATGCATTATCACCATGAATGCACTGTGTGTGCAGCCTTGGCATATATGCAATCCACTGATTTTATTACGCAGACGTACTATATTCTGTTTCTCCAACTGAGTTCTGCGTGTGCGGGATATGAATTTATAATACAGCTGCTTAACACAGCTGGGTGATGAGTATTTGAGGCTGTGAGGGGGAAAAACACCAGAGTGCAGATACTTAATGGGGCAGAAAGCGTCCTTATCACGGCTCCGAGCCACACTGGTGTTGGCTGTTGCCATTGATTTTTCTTCCAAATTATTTCCCTGTCCTTTCATTGGTGTGTCGTGCCGTCCCTGCCAGGCCAGCCAGATTGGTGTGTTTGCTTGAGCACAGCCGAACGTTAACTTCCAGTTTTGCAGTAATGAGTTTTGGACTTGCCCGTGGACGAGAACAGGCCAGTGAGTAGGAACATTTGAAAGAAAAGGACAGAGACCGAAAGAGAAATGCGTCATTTGCAGCCATTCTGGGGTCATTTCACATCACTCTGAGGCCATTTTGTGGCTGTAGATGTTTCTTTCTGGTTGTTTTCCATCTCTTTGTATATTATTGACATACACCAAACACATAATACATACTCATATTGATACACCACATATATTCCTTAAACCATACTCATAGTCAACACTTTATATCACACATCCCAGCTCCCTGATTCAGTTCGCACAGAGACAGTGAGTAGACCTTGACCCACAATCTCTCCCCTAGACAGCACACTAACGCAGCTGCACTGATACAGCAACATTATCACCTCTGGTAACCACGACAACGGAGTGCACGTACGACATCGTCATCACGCGATATTCCAAGAGGATATAATCTATGTGCGCACTCTGTTTAAGCGTCTTTCTTCCTGCGCAGCCTTCTGCATAGAACTAGAGACCCATGCATGTTCAATTGCTGGACACCGCGTTTTCCTGACCTGTGACCTCTGAATAAACTTGCTTAATTTCAACTTGAGAACGACGACTCCTCTCCTTTGATTTCCACCCGCAACAAAATGTTTTGTGTTTTTTGTGTTTTTTGATCACAGAGTCATTTTAGTTTTCTGATGTTGCCTCTTTGCCGTCTCTTGATCGACTCTCCAACTACAAATCTAAACAGTCACTTGAAACCGATTTATTCTCCCCGGGCAGCAGAGGTTTAAATTATTTTGCCAATTGCAGATCAATATAAAATTATTATGGATTAGTCAACAGCACATGTTTTTTCTACTGCAGCGCATTTACTGCTTATCTCTTCCATCCAGTCGACTGCCTTTTATATCTCAACGCACAAACAGCATCTTGTTATTACTCGTGTTTTGTGGCACAGCAGAGGAATCATCTCAAGAGCAGCACAGAAGTTGGGAGTCCTTTCTCCCGGCAGACTGTTCGGCTCCTTCCCTGCCACACACTGGGTGTCTTTTGAGATCTTAATGGCCCAATTATCACAACTTTGGAACAGATCAATGGAGACCTGCCAGCCAGGGCTCCCTCCACAATGGGAGATGGGAAAAGTGTGACAAGATGCACAGAGACCCTTTGAACAGGGTGACAGGAGCAGCCACTTCGCCAGAAGTCTGTCTTTCTTCAAAAGGTACGGCTGTGACAGGAAGCCATCAATAAAAGGCCAGGGCTCCTCTTTTAACCACGAGGCACAATGGCTGTAATATGTGCAGTAACTCTGCTACACCACAGTTTTATGGCAGTATGTTACTGTATTTCTTGCTGTCAATGTGGAAGTCTGGAGGTGTTTACTATATTAGAACCCAGTGACATGTTGTAGATAAACCCAGGTTTTATTTATCTCTGGCCATGGTAAAAAAAAACAATATTTATAGTCTCACACACCTTCTCACAAAGATGCTGTAGTTCATTGTGTCAAGGTCAGCCTGCTGGCACTGTGGGGGTTCTTTAAAAATCAATTTACGTGACAATTACCTTGATATCATCATTTATTAGTTTACTCCAGCGTGGCTCCAACGATGCTCAGTTGGTGTTGAGGTCTAATTTGTCCCAGGAAATTGTTTCCTCTTCAGGGCACAATCAGTACGAGTCTGCAGGTCTCATACGAGGTAAGACCCTGATTCCATATCCACAATATCTAGGTGGCGATAAAGTATCAACGGGCCGTCAAACCCCAGAGAGGAACGCTGTGTAATGTAATACAGGATGTGGCAGATGCCTGTGATTGCTGGTGATGTGGTGCAGTGAAAGCATTAGAAAGCATCCTGAATGTGTCTCCTGTGATCGGATCTCACTTCTCTTCTCTACGTGCAAATAACAACCTAAATCATTATTAGCGGAGATCGAAGGATATTGTCTTTAGTCATAGACTTCACGTAGCGATGGACGAGGGGTCTCGACTCACTCCCACAACCCATAGATGAAGCCAAAGTGTCTCAGATACGAGCGCTGACATCTTGTGCCGATGACAGTCAATCATGACTAATCACTGTGGTTTGTTATAGCAAAATCATTTTTTGTTGCTATCACCCATTTCATGAAAGGGAACATGTGATCAAAATGGTGAAAACAACCTGCTCTTGTTTTGTTTTGCCTCAGGTGATGGTATCTGGGAAACTAAACTCTTTTTAAGAACGTGCTTGTTCTGTACCTCGCACCTTTGAACTGACCTATCGTCTCTGAGATGCTGAATCTCCCTGACGGCACCAGATTTAAATAATTGATGGTCCCGACTTTGTTTATGCAATTTTTTTTCATTTTTCATTTTTCATTTGCATTTTATTCTGCAGCTGACGACAAGTCTCCAACGTCATTTACTGAGCCGATGTGAAATTGCGCTTGAAATTCTATGTTAAGTGGTTGTGAAGTGACATGCTGCCTCTCAATTAGCAGCGTCGAACGAGATTCAGTCTTGAGTAAATTTGACAGTTTGAGTAAAGTCAAGATTTTCACAATATTCCCTACTGTTCCTTACCCTCCTCTAAGAGAAGAAAGGAGTGAATAAGAAATTACGTTACAATGAGGCCTCTTCTCCCCGATTTCTGGCATGAATGCACCTTTTGAATTTTTAATGAATATGAAAAATAAAAACCAGCGGCGATACCTATTCAGCAGCCAAACAGCCGAGCTACTTTATTTAAATCTGATACCTGACAGCAGAGCTCATTGTGAACAATTATTCAACCATATTTCCTGTTTTTACATACAAGCTGCTGCAGGCTGCAAGATGCAGACCCATGCACACGACGCAGCACGATGCAGAGACGATACTTTAATAAAGATAAACTGGATTACATGAAAGCTGTGACGGGTCAGACAAACAGGCATCTGCAAAAAGAACGACTGAGATACTCAGAGGAATAAAGGCCCGGTTCTGAAAACACGAGGAAACTGACACAGAGGGACTGGGAGCACTGAGAAGAGATACACCAGGGAGGCAGTGATAATTGGACACAGGTAAAACACATCAGGGCGGGGGGGTTAGACAATCACAGGAGTGGGAGAATAAACAGAGACAAGAAGTAAAAGAACAAAGAGACACGCAAGGTGAGAAACTTCAGTGAAACAGGAAATAAAAATCCAAACAAAGCGTCACAGAACATCAGGACGGAAACTCAGAGACCACTGGTCCAACAATGTTTATAAACAATATAAGGAATATATATTTATAATGACAACAATATAACAAATGTAAAACAATGTATATATTAAATGTAAAATCTTACTAAGAATTCATAAACTGTTTATAAAGATGAATGACACGAGAGCCCCCTAAAAGAAAACCCTTATTGCTTGATTGCCCCCTGGTGGCTGACTGCCATGTAATTCGTAAACCTGGCCTCCTCCTTGTTAACGAATGGGACATCGACCAAACTAAAAAAGTCAAAGTACACATCAAAGATGGACCTCGACACTGTGGCTCCATCCCGGTGATCACTGTGACATCACTGGTGTAGGATGGCTACATGATGATATGCGAGCTCTTGGAAATCAATGTTCACTCCGGATCTGTGCAGTTAGGTCATCTTAATCCAGGACGGCCTCACACTGTACTGGTTTATAAAATACTGGGCCCACTGAGAAGTGTTATTAGAGGCTGAAAAGGGTATAAACCTACCTGCTAATTTTCAGCCAGTAAAAGAGTGCACTCCGTTTTCTGGAAAAAACTCTCTCCCCCCTGTTTGTCCTGAGGGAAAACACATCACCATTAAAACTGAGATTTTCTGCTCTTTAGTTTTTCCCCTCCTAATTGAATGAAGTGCTGACTAATGACGGCCGTCATTACAGCTTTTCACCCATCACGACATCAGTTTCTCACTCTCTCCCTCGGTTTAGCTCATTTTAAAATGAGTCAAACACCGACAGAGACAAATGTATCTTGTGATTAACGTTCAGTCGATGAAAGCATGGAATCTAAATCAGAATCGACGGCGTTGAATATTTTTATATTTTTGCCTCCTTCAGGAAAAACACGACATCAACTGCTGACAGTCCAGCTGGAGACGGGGGTGTATTATACTCGGAGCGTGTGACCTTGAGATGTTTCCAGACATGACCTCTGAAGATTGTCCATGAAGTCTATTATCCAGACTTTACCTTGCACATATGATCAACACAGCGGGAGATTCTCTGATAAGATGCGTTCACAACAGCTCTGTTGGAATCTCTGCAGCGTTCAGGCGAGGGACAGCGTCTGCTTAGAGCATTCAGGATACAACCTATGAATTCCATTGTGGGAATTCCATGTTTCTGTTTACAGCAAATCCACACAGGCATCAGACCTTATCGCCAAAGGCTGTCAGATCTCTTTAGCCTTTCCAAGTCGATAACTTTGTGTATGATACCTTTATTCCATCCTGAGGATTTTGTATTCTTCCAGTCTTGCGTCCACCGCATGTTGGAAACGTCCGACTCTGAGATTCTCAGAGGTTTTTACCAGGGGCCCGGCAGGAAAAACCTGGGATGTTGAGCGGAACAACCACTTGGATATTCTCCGTTTCACTTACAGCACCTCTGGATAATTTCAGGAGCATATCCGGAGCTTTAAAACGCCCTCAGCCGAGATGAGGCGCGAGCCACAGATACCTCAGAACCCTTTTCTCACTCCACACCCCTAGATGTATTGTATTTTTATACTTGTTGTACTTTAATTTAAACCGATACAGACTCAAGTGGCATCACTTTGGGACATTTATCAGATTTCGTGCAGCTCCCTCTGCAGCCACAAAAAGGCCTTGCACAACTTTTTTTGACGAATGCTTTAATAAGTGAATTCGCTGGAGTTTCCTTTGAAAGTAGCTGAAAAGCTTAAACAGTTTTCTTTTGAGTTGGTTTAGCAGAATTAGAGTTTCATTTTTCTTGTGTGCTTTATCAGGTGTGGTATGAGTGAAAATAATTATTCATACCGCTCTGAAAGTAATGTTCCATAAAGTTGGAGCCTTCACAGCCATTTCATTAGCTGCATATCCTTAGGTGTCTTCTGAGCAACAATGAGCACATTGAAGCGAACAACTAGTTTAGCTCCGAGGCTTTGTCAGAGTCATTCCTCCCATAAGAAGAATGTTACAGAGTCAAACCCGGGTGAAACGCTGCCGTTCTCAGCAAAAGCAGAACGCCGGCTCTCTCTGGGGGCTCGAACGCCACCATGAGACGTCTGATTATAACTACTCAAATTGGATTTTGAGTGAAACATCAATCTGGTTTAGCTCGTTCTCATTCGACAAACTTCCACGAGGGAATCTGACAGGGTTGTGGCTCGGATCAGGAGATTGCTACCTACGGTTTCCTGATTCTCCCCTAAATGGTAGGATGTTGTGAATTAAAACTCAATAAAAAACATTATTCATAATTATGTTTAGACACAGCATTAGTTACAGCGTTGACTAACACCCACAGTGACAGTGTGCGATGCCCCGCGGGCGCTAAAGGGGTCAAGAGTGAGGAAAGGAGGGCTTAACAGGAATAAAGGCATTTCTAAATGTTTCCTGTCCGCAATGCTAATTTGGCCTTTGTGGTAGAAGAAAACAATAGGGTGAAAATAATTTAACTGGCTGCCTTCAGCCAGAGGAGATGAGAAATAATGAGCAAATAGCAACAATAAAAGTGGAATAATACCAGGATTAGCAGTGGCCTCACAGCTTCTGTCCGGCTTGGTTTATTATTTACAAGTTGTGTGCTCTGAGGCCTGCAGCTGGAGATAATAATATTGTCTTCGGCAGGAAAAGCAATAAGGGTAAACAGAAAACTTCAGGCACCCCCCACATCACTCTCCCTCTCCCCGATGGACGATGTGGAGGAAGGCGAGGAGGATCGAGGGTAATCATTAGTGAGCTGGAGGTGATGCTTTTTTATTGTTTATTGCTAATTCATCCAGTTTCTGTGGAGAACGTGTCCTGGTGGGATCTCAGGGTGCAGGGGTTTGAGCAGGACTTCCTTGAAAAATCTCAAGGAAGCAGAACCTCGTTATTTTCATAAGTGTGTGAGAGATTGGAGCTTTTTTTTAACTTCATTACCAAAAATGTTAAGGACGGACAGAAATATTCTAACAAGAGGAGGCTTCAAAGGATTTTCACAGGTAAAATAATAATCCTTTGAGCTCACTTCAAAAATGCACCGAACGCCTTGTGAGAGTGACAGTTTGAAAGTGTACGTTTGCTTTGTCATCTGCTGTTTTATACTTGGCAGCAGACTTTGGACCCGTCAATAAACCGTCTGCTTTGTTCTTTGGAGAAATGTACTCACACAAATTCCCGAGACAACACAAAAGTTAGAAAAGCACGTCGAGATAAACTGTTCCACTATTTTAGAACACAACAGTGGCTCAAAGCAGGTCACATACACAGATCTCAGCCTGAGTGTATTTTATTGATTTCTTCTCCCCCGAAGATGGTATTTCAGCTCCGCGGTGGAAAGTCTGTCTCGAGGAGCCGGTGAGTGTGGTGAGTGGTCCCTCGTACCACACAGAGCCGCTCCTCTTCTTCGTCTTCTCCTCTCGCTGTGACCATCATTAAGGCCCCTTTGTGTTGGAGTCTCCACCTCATGAGGCTGACCAGCCCTCGGGGGTCACACAGCCCTCGCCAGCTGCTGGGGGGGGGGGGATTGCTGCGGGGTACAGCGATTGGGGAGAGATCACAGACAGAGTGGGAGTTGCTGGTGGGCTCTCGTGGCTCTGCAGCGGGCGAGCTCAGCTACTCTGTGACCTCTTTTCTTCCCGGGTTCCTTTAACTGCGAGCGGCCCCTTGAAAGCTCCTTTGAAAAACTGCAGCACTGGAACAAACAAGGGACTGTGAACTGTGTGTAGCATCCAGAGGAGCAGATAAACAACAACAAACTCTGTTGGATTTTTTTCTTTGCAGGAAGTTTACAGGGACAGTTCACCCAAAAATGAAAAATTCACCCACCCTTCCATCGGCATAGTGGTGAATAGATAATGAGGACATTTCCATTTTTGGGTGAACTATCCCTTTAATGAGTCTTGTGCTGACTCTCTCCACAGGACGTCAGGATAATAAAAGTATCAGGTAAACAAATATCCAATAAATCTGTGTGACTTTTGTTCCAGAGCGCTTCCATTAGTAACTTCACAGCTGGAACCTAAAACAGATCAAATGAGAAAAATGGACTGAAGTAATGGTGCATTTTGAGGGATCATAATTTAGTCTATATGTGTTTCCATTTTACCTCGTACTGTGTCTTCTGTGATGTAATTTGCTCACCTCCTATAAGGCAGCACAGAGGAAGTGAGAGCTTTTAATGACCACGATACCACAGCTCCACAACCACGACTGTGCTGATCCCAATTGCGTTGAATGTGCAAGAAGGAGTTTGAGATAGTCTGCCTTCAATTTTGTACAAAAGGAGGAAGTGGATCCAAACCCAAATATGAGAAAATGCTGCAAATGTTAAAGCTGAAAAAACAAACAATGTAGAAAAATGAAATACTTCTTATCCCCAGTTCTACACTCAAGTCACATTCATATAATATCTGACTTCCTTTTGTTAATAATGTTTACATTTGACAAACAATTAAAAACTTGTTATAGGTTTGTAAACCTCGATTTAATGATTAAATAACTTTAATTAGTGTTGAAATAATCAACCAATCGGTTTATAGATAGAAAATTATTCAGTGTATGAAAACTATTATTTAGCTGATATGAGTCTGATTGATTATTAACTGGATGAATGGAAGATTAGTGAGAAAGCTGTAGGATGGGCTTTCCCCACAGTTTTCTAACTTTGAACTAAATGTACACCCCCCCCATCCCCCGTCTCCACCATCCATCCCGATGATGTGACCATGAAATGAACAACCTCTGTACTTCATATGTCGGCTGCTCCGCCTCCACTGGTGCATGTACAAAAGAAAAGCAGCGCACTGTAAATTGATACGTGAAGCTCTTCACGTATTAAACTGCAGCGTCAAGGTCACACACAGATTGCTGCTTTCTGCCGAGGTCGATTAAATAACACTAATTTTTCTTTGTGACATTAGTGCTGCATCATGTCAACAACTCAAATCCCAATACACATGTCGGAGGGACGGCCATATTTCACATTTAGTGTTCGGTGACTATGACAAACAGCGGGGAGCGTATATTACTCTGGATGGACGGGTTTACATTCCTCAAGGTCTTATATCATCTCGGGAATTGATATAACTTTATCTTTCCCTAACTCTCCCCCCTTAACAACTATATGTAAAGAAATGGTTTGTACGAGGCGTTTCACAACTCCCCGTCTTTGATTCGCGGCGTCTCAAAAGGAACACAGTGTTTCTTATCCCTCATCACAACTGACAGACAAAGTAAAAATGCATCTCACTGAGACAATCCACTCTTCACCGGCTGTGTCTCCCACGAGGGAACATTCTCCCCACAACAATGAGCTACTTAGACTGCCAGAGGACACAATGCCTGTGCAAAGAATCGAGATAAAAAGACAAGTTAGACGTGTCGGCGAGGGCCGATGAAGAAAGGGAGGAGGAGAGGGAGGTTATAAATTTAACATGGAACAGAAGTGGGACATATTGCACCCACAATGAATGAAGAGATCGTCTACGGCTTCCAAACGCTGAATCAAAGTGGACATGATGGGAATAAGACCTCAATTAAAGAGACGGATCGGGTCAGGCTCACGTGCACAACCACAGACACGTGGATTATTCAGAATACAGCCAGGTAGATTAAGATTATGAGGAGATTAGAACATTTAGGCAGCAAAGGAGAAGGAAGGAGATGATTTGTTAAAGGAAAGAGATAAAATCGCCATAATCCTTTGGCCAAACAACTATTTGGCTTTATTTTGGGGGACAATGGAGATGTCATGTATAGACTCCATGGTATTCACAGTAAGATCTTGCATTTAATATATAGGTAATTATTGCAAAAACAAATATAAACTAGGGCTACGTTGTAGCACTAACGGGCCCGAGCACAGGCAATTTCTATTCTGTTGCGGTCGGTAAAGAGAGAACGTTCAATGACCAAGCGCTCGTCTCTGCGTTGCATGCGTTTGTGCACTGCGGCAAGGATTATTGCTTCACTTCCTGTAGCCAGCAGGAGGCTCTATGAACTAGAGGTAAGTAACCTTGAAACCATACAACCAAACCTATTGCTTTAACTAGCACCATATACTTACATGCCTCAAGGCTTTTTTAATATAAAATTGTTATAAAAGTTAGTTTATTTAACACGTCTAATGAACACATTGAAGCAAGTTAACTGCAGAGTCGTATGTTTGGCTGTGACTTTGTTTTATTTTAATAAGTTAATATCAACAGCTACATGTGTAAGTTGCATGTGATAATAACTATGTTTCAACATTATTCTGATACAGGCTGATATATCCACCATTACTATTTTCACATCGTTAATTTAGTCTGTCATGGAGTTGTAGAGTCAATTAGACAGTATAGATAAGATTATAATGTCCACACATCAGTGTTGTAAACACTTCTCCAGTTAATTATATAATTATGTTTTCACACTGAGGGAAGTGGAGAAACTTGATGTGGACTGTTATCAACAGCTCTGTGGGAGATCATCACCTTGAATATTACAGATGAGGTAGAAAGACATTTTATCTGTGTACAATGTTGTATTTCTTTCTCACGTTTTATCAAAAGCGATTTAAAGTATGTGCATTTAACCATTAGTATACAAACCCAGACCCCAGTACATCGGTTCTATCTGAAATATGTGGTGCTTCATACACAACACAAAACATTCATAACAGTGCGCTTCTGCTCCTCATTAATGCAGCTCCTGATGTCCTCAGCAGCAACATGGTGGAGATTTGCAGCTTCATGCTGGTCAACTGGAAGACAACTGATTAAGATTAAAAGATTAAGATTAAGATCCATTTATTCGTCCCAAACAAATGCACAGACATGCAAAGGCACACTCATGCAGGTAGGGAAATTTAATCTCTGCTTTTTACCCATCTGGTGCAGGACACACAGAGCAGTGAGCGACCATGTACGGCGCTCACGGAGCAGATGTTGGGGGAGTGAGGTGCCTTGCTCAGGGGCACTAGAGAGGGTAGGGAGACTCTTGGATTTTTGGACAGATCAATCCAGGTTTGTCTTTTGTTGTCTCTCCGTGGAGTCGAACCGGAGACGAACCAGAGACCTTCTCTGCCCATAGTCCAAGTTTCTGCCCTCTACACATCACTCCATACGTTGCTCCCTTAACTACAGATGGCCTGCGAATGTCATGGAGTTTTACAGTGAATTAGACAGTTTAGATATGATTTGAATCTCCACACATCAGTGTTGTAAACAGTTCTCAAATTAATTATATAATTATGTTTTCACACTGAGGGAAGTGGAGAGACTTGTTGTGGACTGTTATCAATAGCTCTGTGGGAGATTATCACCTTGAATATTACAGATGAGGTAGAAAGACATTTTATCTATTTTTACAATGTTGTATTTCTTTCAGTACTTTTATCAAAAGCGACTTAAAATATGTGCATTTAACCATTAGGATACAAACCCAGACCACAGTACAACGGTTCTATCTGAAATCTGTTGTGCTTCATACACAACTCAAAACATTCTTTAACAGTGCGTTTCTTCTCTTCATAGATGAGGAACTGCAGCACCTGACGTCGTCAGCAGCAACATGGTGGTCAACACGTGGACGACTGCATCATCATCAGAAGCTACACAACACTTCTAAATTCCTCCCTTAAATAAAGATGGCCTGCAACTGTTTGGTGGTGGCAGTCATTGCTAAGTGGCATGGATAAGAATTAATTTCTATCTTCATTATGGTTGGTTAAAATAATAAAAACTTATAACAACAATGTGTATCTTTTGCTTTCTGATTTGATACACTTTAGATAAGAACCCAGTGTTTAATATTTCTGCTTTGCCATAAGAGACAAAACATGGTCAATTGGTCATCACAGCTGTGTCCTTCAGGCTCGTCCGTCCCTAATAAAATGAGAGGAAACATAAAAATAATCAGATCATAATCATTTCATCTTAGGAAATAGGTAGTGTACATCATTTTCAAATTCTCTATGAACACTGTCTGTTCTAGTAAAGTTACAAGGCTATAATGTATTTATATTTAACAAAATAATTCAGGGAAGTCTGCCTGAGATTAACGATGTAAACACTAGTAGACACGGTTATTTTTCACTGTAACACGTGACAGGACATCAACACTGTGACTCTGAATAAAGAGCCTTAGGATACGTAGTGCTCCTTTGCACAGCTGCTCTTACAATGTGTAGCAAGTGCTAAATCTCCATTAGTATAATAGTAATGAAAATCACCCTTCACATAATTGAACATATATTTTCCATGTGAACCGCTTTAACACAGTTCAATTCCGGAGCAAAATATAACTTATACAGTATTTATTAGAGTTACATATGAACAAAGTGTGTATTCTTATTTTCGGTGGATATTCAACTATGTATTTGAATATGCTTTTGGATTAAAACGTGCACTACCATGACAATGAATGTTTAGTATGGAGCTATTTCACATTAAAAGTATTGCATTATAATTTAACACATTATGTATTATGTGCAATACTTTGTAAGTAATGAAAACAGGTCTGTACCTGGAGTCAGTGTTCAGTCTGGTTGGATTCAAGTTGTGTCTCACGCTGGACATCCTAGAGGAACATTGAACACAAATACACAGATATGTTAAGTCATACATGTGCCATGTTATCTGCTTAACAGACTTTTACATGGTAATAATAAAATATTAATTCAAAGTTAATCAGATCATAATCATTTCAGCTTAGGAAATAGGTAGTGCATATTAGCCTACAATTCTGTATGACACTGTCTGTTCTAGTAAAGTTACAAGGCTATGATTTACTCATATTTAACAAAAGAATTCAGTGAAGTCTGTCTGAGATTAACGATTTAAATACTGAAGGTGGGAGACACGGTTACTTTTCACTGTAACACGTTACAACACTACTCTGAAGAAAGAGCTTTAGGACACGTAATGCTCCTTTGAACAGCTGCTAGTTAGCATCGCTAGCCCGCTAGCGAAACTAACTTACAAGCCGACACACAGTCTCCTGTCTCAGAGTCATCCGCATAAAGTAACGCTTATATCTGCTGGGTGGACCCGCTCATGTCGTTTCATGTCGGTGTTTGTCGGTAATAACCCCAACCGAATCGAAGGACAGTTACTGCACCCATGCGAAGATATTGTTAGCTTGCTTGTTAGCGAGCTAGTTAGCCTCCGGCGCTAGCGAAAAACAAGCCGACACACAGTCTCCTGTCTCAGATTCATCCTTATAAACGAACGCTTATCTCTGCTTGGTGGACCTGGGTTCATGGCGGTTGTTTCGGTAACAGCTGGCATTCGCATCGAACCCGTTGATATACACTGAGCTGGTATGTAGCTCCCAGATTAGCGTCCCTTAGCTATCACGGCTGATTCAAAGGCACCCTTTGAATCAAAGGAACATCAAAGTGTGTAATTTACCGGGTATGTGGGTGTAAGCCATTTCATGAGGCGTTCACTTGTAGCTGGTTGAAGCCGAACTCACAACACACAGCACAGCTTACACTGTGACGTCACGTGAATTTCAAACATCTATATCGCTTAAACGAGGGAGTTAAAATAAAATACACCCCCCTCAGAGTTGTCATGAAGGAAGAACTTAGCGATTGAGACTAAAACCAAAGTTTGAGCAATGCTGTAAAAGGTTTAATTCTCCTCTAAAGTTGGCCACCCTGTAAACACAGTCTGTTAATGCATAGATAACACAATCCATGGTCTGACACTGCCATCTAGTGACTAAATATTGCAGCACATCTGCCAGATATAGATGTTTTCATTCCTCAAACTGGAAGCCACACCACGGTCACACAGTATTATGAAAAGTTGCAATTTCGTTAACTTTAGATCTTCATCTTGTTTTGAACACATGCATCAAATTTTTACGTTGATGTAATGAAGGCCCTACGAGTAGTGAATCAAACTGTAACACATAGAAAAACAAGACATTTGCTGTTGCCACCAGGGGACGCTGTGATTTCAAGTCACGTTTTCTGTACCGATGTCTTCAGGTCGCGACTCTTGTCTTATGTGTATAGTTTGGACTCGATTGGACAAAATATGTCCAAGATACAGGAGCCCGTGTTTTGATGGCGTTTAATCAAACTTTGAGGCCACACCACGGTCAGACGGTTTTGCTAAAACTTAATCCTTCAATAACTTTAGATCTCCATTTTGTTGTGATGACGATCGTCTAAATTGTAAGTTGATTTGATGAAAGCTGTAGGAGGAGTACTTAAAACAAAAAATATCGAATATGACCAAAATGGCCACTAAAGTCAAACTGGCGGGCTTCCTGTTGCGTTATTCATAATGCACTGATGGACTTTTTTGTGCATCTAGTCATGATACACAATAGTCTTTGTTTTTTTTGAGGATCGGTGAATGCTAAATGAGGGGCTTTTCCGTAGGTGGCGCTCTTGAGCCATTTTGCCACGCCCTTTTCAAAATACTCCAGAATACGTAAATTTTCGCCGCCTTCGAATTTACTGCAAACTCCTACAACTTTTTGAGCACATTAAAGCCCTCAAAAAGCCAATTCATTTAAGCTAAGAAAAATAATAATAATAACTAGGGCTACGTTGTAGCACTAACGGGCCCGAGCACAGGCAATTTCAAGTCTGTTGCGGTCGGGGAAGAGAGAGCGATCGATGACCAAGCGCACGTCTCTGCCTTGCGTGCGTTTTAAGCTCTGCAGCAAGAATAAACGCTTCACTTCCTGTAGCCAGCAGGTGGCGCTAGGATTTTAAGTCATGGTGTCCTTGTAGATGTCATCAGATCGCGACTCTTGTCTTACATGTCTAGTTTGGAGTTGATTGGACCAAATATGTCCAAGATACAGACGCTCGTGTTTTGATGGCATGTGATCAGACTTTGACTCCACGCCATGGTCAGAGTATGGTGTTTTCCTATTTTGTAGCAGGTAAAAATACCAGTTAAATGTCAACAGTTGTCTTTATTGTCGTTCTGTTATTTAATAAATGCAACAAACTATAGTTTTTATATATATTGTATAACTATATATATATATATGTATATATATAACTTTATAACCTGTGTTATCAAATATGTTGTGCGGCTCCAGACAGATTTAAATTGGGGGAAGAGGGGACGAAATGGCTTTTTCAATAGTTACATTTTGTGTCTTGATCAAACCATGGTGTTACACTGACCTCTGGTGCCTTAATATTGGCACTACAGGTGTAATTCAATATTAAGTCACTAGAGAGCAGTGTTGGACCATTAACTACAGACATGGTGTTTTCATTTTGTTTATCAAATTTATAAGCCTCACCACGGTCACACAGATTGATGAAAAGTTTAAATTTTGATAACTTTAGATCTTCATCTTGTTTTGTACACATGCATCAAATTTTTACGTTGATTTGATGAAGGCCCTACGAGAAGTGAGTCAAACTGTAAGACATACAAAAACAAGACATTTGCTGTTGCCACCAGGGGACGCTGTGATTTTAAGTCACGATTTCTGTACCGATGTCTTCAGGTCGCGACTCTTGTCTTATGTGTATAGTTTGGACTCAATTGGACAAAATATGTCCAAGATACAGGAGCCTGTGTTTTGATGGCGTTTAATCAAACTTTGAGGCCACACCACGGTCAGACGGTTTTGCTAAAACTTAATCCTTCAATAACTTTAGATCTCCATTTTGTTGTGATGACGATCGTCTAAATTGTAAGTTGATTTGATGAAAGCTGTAGGAGGAGTACTTTAAAGAAAAAATATCGAATATGACCAAAATGGCCACTAAAGTCAAACTGGCGGGCTTCCTGTTGCGTTATTCATAATGCACTGATGGACTTTTTTGTGCATCTAGTCATGATACACAAAATAGTCTAGTTTTTTTGATGATCGGTGAATGCTAAATGAGGGGCTTTTCCGTAGGTGGCGCTATTGAGCGGTTTTGACACACCCGTTCCCAAATACTTCAGAATACGTAAACTTGCGCACATTTCTAATTTACTGTACACTTTAGAAACTTTTTGAGCACGTTAAAGCCCTCAAAAAGCCTCAAAAAGCCAATTCACTGAGCGAAGAAAAATAATAATAATAATAATCTTTTCAATTTCAATAGGTCCTCTCACCGATTTCGGTGCTCGGGCCCTAATAATAAGAATAATAATAATCATTTCAATTTCAATAGGTCCTCTCACCGATTTCGGTGCTCGGGCCCTAATAATAATAATAATCATTTCAATTTCAATAGGGCCTCCCACCGATTTCGGTGCTCGGGCCCTAATGAAAATAAATTATTTGTGAAGGTCAAACCAGTAGTTTCCATGTGTCCTCTGTGTTTAGTTGTGGCTCCGTGTCATGTCTCAGATGATTTAAAGTTGTTGATCAAACCAAACACACACACACCTCTGAACTTCTCCTTTAAAATAAGTACTTTTTACTTTCTGTATTTTAATATAAGTAGGATTTCAAATGCGGGGCTTTTGCTGTTAATTTGTAGTACTTACATTTTTTCGCATTGTTACTTTTAATTTATTAGAGGACATGATTTATTCCTCTGCTGCTGGAACTTCAGTCTATAAATATAAATGAAATCTGCAGTCATTTCCCCCTGACCGTAATGAGATCAATCATTTGGAAATACATGAATGGATCAGTGGATTGGAAATGAAGGGATGATGCAATGTAATTTTTTTTTTTTTTCCGGTAGACATCAATAGTTTATCATTAAATATGATTCTCCACTGAGCCACACAAGGAGACTCTTTGCTTGTCTGAGCTGAAGATCTATAGTGACCTTGCCAAGGACTTAGCAAGCAGAGAATATTAATGAAATCCAACAGTTCCCCGTGTGAGAAGCAGCATTTTGTCACATTGTATTAATGTAAATGTTTAATCACCTTCCATCCGATATCTCCTCTGCTCCTCCCTCGATAGTACGTCTACACATGGACGACGGGGGGGGGGGGGGGGGGGGGGGGGGGGGGGGGGTATCTCTTCAAGCTGGTCCCTGTGGTCCCTCTCGACTGGACAATAATATTTCAATGGGTCCATTTACAAACTTCAATCACGCAGTCGTTTCAGCGACCTTGACAGAGTGAGGTAAAAAACGATAGATCCATGCAGATCACTCGTCCTCTGAGGAATAAACCCAGAATAAACCCCGATGCTTTGTCTCTGACGGAGGATTACTGCACTCCATGGTCTCGCTGACAAAAAGAGGAGCCCATAAAAGTAGAACAGATTTATTTAATCTCCTCCTTGATAATTTGATCTATATATCAAGCCTCCTGGGCAGCGGTCCTCCGTGTAACGCAGACATATCGACACACAGAGGGTTATTGTCACCTGCACATTAAGGAGCTTCATCGTTATTACTTTGCTCAGAGCAATAGCTTAGTGTCGAAGCAATATCAGCACTGTACTGTAATTTTTCGGGTGGAACAACTCATTGACCATAAAAAAGGTTTTTTTTTCGATGATATCTGTGAAAAGAGCACGTATCAGTCGAGCTGTAAACTGGTCCAGCTGAGCGTGAGAAGACAACATCGTGAACACGAGCAGCGTGTGAAACTTGGCCTCGTTCCGCGGCACAACTTTCTTCCTGTGTGCTGCCAACATTGGGAAACTGGCATTTTCAGGCTTATTATCGCAGTCCCAAAGAGAAACCAACGACACCGGGACAAACAGCCGCCAGCTGCTCGGGGCTCGGCCCAATGTTCCCGGTGGCTTCACCTCTCGTGGATCATTACAGGTGCGTTTCCTATTTCTCAATTTTCAACACGGTCGTCTCCGTGAAAAACAGAATCGTTCAAAAGGAGCCAGGTGAACTGTGTCTCCTCACAAGTGACCTCTGTAACAGAAATTTCAATAACAGGACACAGCATTACAAATATCTTTCTATCTCAACGGTTAAGTCACGGTGATAGACTTAACTCTATGGCCCCGAGACTTGGAAAGCAACTTAATGTACGCTAGACAAAACTCCTCCTCACACAGGAGAAGAACGTTATCCAATCAGCTCTCTGGGTGTCGTGACCACACTGATCAGACATACTGTCTCCATCTATGTCCATGGGTCTTCTTTGAAGTCTACAATCCAATGACATATGGATTGTGCTCAGACTCAAGGAGAGACTGTTCTCAGAGACCCCCGTCTCTGGCCAGTCACACCTATCTGCTTGATTGGCCCCTGCTGTGAAACCTTTTGCTCAGCAACACCCAGGAGTCTAGAAGCAATACAAATCTGAGTCCTGTGAGAAACACTCTGTTCACTTAGAAGTCTTAACCACCGAAATTGTACTTGTCTGTTCTTTCATCAAACCTATCTAAATACAGAATTTCCCATCACACCTCTTTTAAATTGTGCAGATAATGACTGTCGGCGTGGAGAAGGTGGAAGCAGCTGTAACATGTCTGAGGTGGATGGTGGGTTGCATAAAAAACCCTCGACTCAGACACTGGAGACCGTGGGCTTGTCTCCCATCTCCCACCAACGATCCATTTGACTCCCCCCCCCGCAACCTTTACCAATTAGTTTTGGTGCCCTTTTGAAACACAAATTAATCAAAGTTCTTTATTTTGACACAGAGTGCAAAAAGTCACGGAGAATTATCCTCCAACCCGGCAGCTTTATGGAGCTTTTTAATCTCTTCTCAGTCAGTTTTACTGTGGAGGAGTCGGAGCCAATCCCTCAGCTGTTTCCAGCTAAATAACTCTCGTGGAGCCACTGTGCTCTGCTGCCCGCCTGGCCGGCACCAAACAAACTGCGAGCGCACAAAGTCACAATCCAGCAGCTCAGAATAGTTTATTTCAAACAAGATAAATTGACAGATAATTCTCCAAGAAGGAGGCGGAGAAGAGAGAAGCCAAAAGAAAGTGAATGTTGGATTTATGATGAAAAAAAAAACACGACAACTTCCATCAATGAATCGTCCTGTTTGTTTGGAAGTGTGAGTCGGAAATAGTTGGCACAATCTTCAGGTGTAGAAACCTGTATGACGGTGATATGGTGGCTGCTGCTGGCTATTGTGTGATAAACATTCAACACACACACACAAACACAGACACAAAATAAGTGTTTGGCTTTCACTGTTGTTACATTATTTCTCCGTCTTTTATTAAATATCTACTTTATTTCATGCTACTATGGAGCTTTCCAGCAAAAGTTTTCCCCTGATTATATTAATGTGACAATAAACACCTTGAATCTGGTTTTGATGTTAATCTGCCCCCTAGTGGTCAATGTTTAAAGCAGCTTTTCTCGTTCATCTGTCCTGATGTACGTAATAATTTGTGGGTGCTTGGGTGTTTAAAAAAATTAAAGTTTAATATAGTTTTGTTTCATTGTGTCATTGACAGGATTTTATTCCTTGACCTTTAACAATTATTTATAAGTTGATTTGATTCACGTCCTGTTTATCTTCAGCAGCGAATGAGAGAGAGGGAAACAGAACAAAGACTCGTCGACGTTTAGATCACTTCCTCTCGTTATTTTGTATCATTCTGTTTATCTATTATTTACTACGATTATTTTAATCATAAAACAGGATGAATGAGTATGCACATAAAAAAGACTTCTAACATTTATCATAGATCATTATTTCAGGTCTTTTTTCTTTCTCTCGCTTTGACGGTAAATAAGAGATGAATCCCCAAAAAAATAATTAATGACGAGAATGAATCTAAATATGATTTGGCTAATATAACCTGTAATGATCATAAGGTTAAATAGTTTACTACACACTACATTAGCTCACTAACAGCATTAAGTGAAGTAAGATGTAAAACATTCTGGGTTGTTTATAAACCATTACACTGCTTCACTTACTTCTGCTCCCAGTCTAAATTTGTGGCGATGCTGCCGCTGACGTCCCCGTTTAGTATTCATCTATGAGATGCTCCTTTCATTTGAATACTAGGTGCCAAGTGCAGTTCCTCTCTTCATGAATAAGTCATTTTACTCGAGGGTTATTTTTTGTCTAATCTTAGACATTTAAGGGCAACGCAGAGATACAAATGGAACATGTGGATTTGGTCTAATTTGAATGAGCTGCCTCTTCTGAGCAGTTTCAAAGCTACATCGTATTTACAACCACAGGTCAGAGGGATTCGAACCCCGCAGTTTCTCAGGCTGTTACTGGAGTCAGAGTCTCAGTGGAGTGAAATGAGAACAAATATACAGTGAAATGAATCATGGTATCTTAAATCGTCAATGGAATCTTTGTGTTTTGACTCTCTCGTTCAGAGACTTGGCTCCAAACTCTGCTGCAGAAGTTCCCACAAATGTGTTGAACTTGTAGTTTGCTTTGTTTTCCCCTCCTGTCCGGTTCACCCCAGAGCAGCTGCAGGGGGTTTGAGTCTGTTTCTTCATGTGAAGCCTCCATCTGCTGCTCCTCTCCAAAGGTTTGGGGTCATTATCGTGCTATAGGATGAACTTCTGACAAACCAGCCTGTCCTCCTTTGTTACTTCACATCCTTCTCACCATTCTGATAGTGATGTACTCACAGTCTCATCCTACTGACGCATCAGAGGGTGGAGCAACACTTTGTTTGTATTCAAGGTTTCACTTGCTTCTCCTGCAGCAGGAAACCCGTTTTTAACCAATTTTCTTAATCTCTGCTTCTGGTGATTAAACTTTCTATTTATTTAACCTTGGGCAGTTTACTGGTTTACCCTTGCACTGTTTAAAAGTATTCATAGAAAACAAAGTGCTTTTGTTTCAACAGGAAAAACGATAGAGACATTTAATTTTTTAATTTAAGGATCTAAAATGTGTATTTCTTCCCTTAATTGACAGGAGCTCAAATATGAAAGGAGGAGGAAGAATTGGGGAAAGAAACTGGACTGTGTCACCTACTGTACATCCCAGAAATCATTATACTGTTAGTGTCCTTTGGCCCAAATAAGCTATAGCTACAACCCTGTCCCCTAACATTACACATATTTATGATTTACAATAGTATAATACATGTTTAAAGTAACTTAGTGCTTCCCATTTCCCATTGTTGTCAACATAATTAGAAGATACTGTTAAAGAATGCTCTGTATTTTCCATAATGTCCACAATTTACATAATCAGCTAAATGTTTATCGGCTCTTTATCTTATTTCTGTTACTATAACAGCCATTTGCTCATTTTAATATCTGCCACAGTAGCATGATTACACATTTTAACTGTTATTCAGAGCACTTGGTTCAGGTTGAGTAAATAGAGTGGTCTTAGTTAAATACAGGAAAAGCCCACAGAGATGTGGAGCTAAAGTCATTGTGTATTCACTTAATAATTTAACTAACACCACGATTAATACTTAAAACCACAATCGGCCTCAACCGGAGAGCATTTGTTGTCCACATTCAACCGCACAGTGGAAGCAGGCCCCGGTATCGTGTCACAACTGGTGCAAACAAACACAGGGGAGCGACAGGCACACAGCTTATTCAGTTCAGTGATTTAATAAAAACAAAGCGGGTCCAGGCTTATGGAGTGTTGATGCAGGCGGGAGTGAAAAACCTGGGAGAGCGGTCCAACCACGCAAACAAACCCCGAGGGGATCGAGCAGAAATCCAAATCCAGGGAAAAACAGTCCAGAAGTACAAACACAGGTGAAGCAGGAGAAACACGGCAAACACAGACCAGGAGCTCACAGGCACCAACACTATGTTCTGGCAACCGGGGAAAAGGGGGAAACATGCAGGTAAATACACAGAGAACTAATCAAAAACATGAAGACATGAAATAAACTCAGAAGAGACTCAGAAGAATGGAAATTTCCAAATAAAACCGGAAACATAGAGAGAAAAGCAAATGGCTCTGGATCAGGAGGAAACCCCAAGATGATGATATGTTTCTAAATTCTGTCGGAGGTCGAGTCCCTAAACGCCCTCTTGTTTAAAAACAAAGGGTCATCCCAGAACTCCATATGGTGCAGGTTTAACAAAGTTAGCATCAATAACTTACTTTGTATTCTACACACGTACTGTTACTCCAAGTCTCTATCACCTCAGTTAAACCTGCACGACAGAAGAATTAAGAGTTAATGAAAACAATGATGCAATGTGTTTGTAAAGTCTCTATTGATATATATTTGTTAAGACATTTAATTTGCACAGTTTAAAAATTCATAGCAAATGACTAGAACTGGTTTAAATGGGCTTATTCTATAGCCTCTTAATGTTAAACTATATATATATATCTATATATATATATATTATAAAGCTAAAATAATAATATTCAAAATAAAAACAATATTATTAATGTGATTGTGTGTTCACCACCATGCTTTGTAGCAACCACATCACTGTTCGACCATTGGGTTCATTGCAATGTGATAACTTTGGCGATTTGAAGGATATTTTCATTAACTCAAAAGTTAAAGACTCCTCATTTTAAAGTCGCCCCAGAGTTTTGTCCAGATAAACATTTCAAACCATGCAGTAGGAGAGTACTGGAGAGTTGTTTGAGGTAATCCCAGCAGCCATGTGTGACAGAGCAGGGTTTGTTCTCTCTCCTTGTCGACCGTGCTCGTCTCCTAACGGCCTCCTCTCTTTGCGCCCATCTGTGCCTCTTCCTGCTTCTTCCCTCAGGTTCACCAGTGATGTCCGCGCATCAAACGTTCCTCTGAGTCCCCATCACGACTCCGGCTGCAAGTCGTCTAAGCGGGTGCAGCTGTCCTGGCAGGACGCCCGAGCGTGGAGCTCTGATGTGGCCACACAGGAGGACGTTTCTCTCTGCAGCCGGGTCCTCGGGTCTCTGCTCACGTGACATGACACAGTGCCGCCGATTGTCTGAGAGGAAACTCACTGTGAGGAGGTTCAGATGCTGTTTGGTACAGAAACAGAATTATGCACATGCCACCTAACAGGGGGAAACAGATACTGGGAACTGGACTGTGTCTATAGGGAGTTTTTCCAGACCATTCAAAGTTCTTTCTTGATCTGGGATTACTTTTTCTTTAATCACTTAAACCCCGGGTCAAAGATGCCTAGATGTGTTTAGAACTGTAAATATCATACTTGTCATACTATGACATATATAATGGTCTGTATTTATATTACCCCCCCACCTTCTGGTTAGGGGACGACCACAGCTGAGGGTGGTACATGATTGGGTAATTTTCACCATAGGATATTTAAAGAGAGAGAGAGAGAGAGAGAGAGAGAGAGAGAGAGAGAGAGAAACTCGAGATCAGGGGTCTGTGTCACAGTCTCATCACAGTTGGGGTGAAAAGTGTATTCAAACTTCTCTGCAGGCATGTTTTGGATGTGTGAGCGTTAAAGCAGGTGTTACATTAGTATTTTAAATCATATGAACCTCGGTCTGTTGCTCACCATGGAGTCCACTCCAGTTATTGAATTTGTTTCAGGTGTTTGTTTGAAAACCTTTTTGATAGAAACAACTGTTGAATTACTAATCCTAACAAGAGCAGGAGGGTGGAAGTCATTAAAACCTTCTTTTCACAGAGCTTCTTATGAAAATACTTTTCCTCACAGACCCGTCAAGTCTTCTGCTTCTACCTCACACCTCTAATGAGTGAAATCTTTCATGACAGATCACCCACAGCTCTGCTGCTAGCAGATAACAGATATTATACCCTCCTACTTAAAAAGGTGATACTGTAAGATGGTGCTCATCATCCCTGTGAGTTAAGTTAACTAGAGCAGGGGTCTTCAACGTTTTTCAGGCCAAGGACCCCAAAACTGGTGGAATGATGGAGCAGGGACCCCCTACTATATAAATTGTATAAAATTGTCTTTTATATTAAGCTGGGCCTAGTGCCATATATAAACATAGCTACCCTGTTATTGTGCATTCAATACTAAGCTATTCAAATATAACACAGGCTCATATAGTCATGTTTTTAATTTAAACATGTGCTAGGTACAGGGTGGCCATGCCACTGCCATTTATAAACATACATCTTGCATACAACACTGAGCTATTAAAGTAATTCACAGATTCATGTTTTAATTTTAAACATACATGTAGAAGAGATAGTGAATCCTCAAGCCATCTCTGGATGACACACATACTCCCACATCAGTGAGATGTCTGACCCTGATGGGTAGCACACAACTTATCTAATCTTGGACGGATGGAGGCTGTCAGGCAGAGGGTCAAATCAGCCTCTCAATATGTCGGATGCATGTTAATGTGTATTTAAAGACATTTAAATTTGTGAAAAAAAATTGGTTAGAAAATAGATCTTTTTTTTTTTGTACATTAAAAAAATTCTAATCAACCAAACATTTCGCGACCCCCCTGCAGTACCTCCGCGGACCCCCTAGGGGTCACGGACCCCCTGTTAAAGACCTCTGAACTAGAGAAATGATAAACAGGTTTTATTGTGTGACATATAAAAGGATATCAAGAAACCATAATATAGATGTGTAGTATTTTCTACAGACATTGAACATGAGCTGCCTTCTCAAGACTTATCGTGAAATCTCTGGTCATCAATAAACTATTTTTCTGATTTAGATGGAAAATGAACACGAACATGGATGTAACAAGAACTAACGACTAATGACAGAAACTTTGAATTGACGTTTAATTAGAGTTTTTAGTTTGATCCATGTCCCACCCATACATGTGTGGGAGGCCGGGTGGATGACCCACACTATACTCAGCCACCAGGGGGCGATCAAGACACCTGTCACCCATCTTTATAAACAGTCTGTGGCTGAAATCATTTACTCAGTCACTAACCCTTACTTTACCATATAGGGATTTCTATGTAGAGAACTACAGTTTATACTGAGCTCATTGAGAAAAGAACAGAAAAGCTTTCAGATAGTTGGGTAATGATGTCATCGTGGCATGAACAACAGCAACAACAACAACCGTAACAACAATCAACAATCAACAACAACGTCGGCCGGTGGAAAAATCGTACATTAAATTTGAAAAGGTTTTTGTTACACTTGGTATTTAAAGTTAAACGTTAATTAAATATTTTGAATTATAATTTTTAGATGCAGATATAAAATAGTTTGCTGCAGTTTGTGCTGTGATGCTCATTTTCCCATTTGTACGACAGGTGGAACCCTGACACCTATTAATCCAAACAGCCGGGGGGGGGGGGGGGGGGGGGCAGATACAGGTCTGCAGCTTCAATGACTGTTCGCAACCAAAACCCCCAACCTAAAACGTAGGGGGAAAAGTGATCTTAGTGACCGTGGCAGGAGAGTAGTTCACCCAGACACGCTGGTTTGAAACCACTGATCTCCTGGGACTCTCACACACAACAGCACTCTTCACTGAGCAGATGATTCTCAGAATGCACAGCACGTGGGACCTCGAGGTGGAGGAGCTACGAGTCAGAGACGACCATGATGGGTTCTCTCCTGTCAGCCGACAACAGGAATCTGAGGCCGCGGTGGATTCAGACTCTCCAACGCTGCAGAAGGGAAACAAGCTGGGGAAAAACAGGGTCTTGTGAATCTTGATTTCTGCTGAAGCACGCAAATGGTCCGGGGTCAGGATTTGTTGTCGACAGCATAAAAACCACGGACCCAGTCTTCCTGGGGTCAACGGTGGAGGCTTCTGGTTGTGTTACGATGTGGGAAACGTTTTCTTGGCACAGTTTAGACTCTTTAATACTGCACCAATCAATTCAGGGGGGCATGGGAAGCTTTTAATTAAATCACAACAGAATGATATTCCTGGAAAAATTAAATTGGCATTGATTACAAATAAAAACAGAAAATCCATCGCTACCTGCAGCTTCAAGTGACTGTCAGGGTGTGAAACTTCAATCTGAGGTATCATGTAGTCGTTAGTTGTTCATAAGTTATTAAAACTTATATCTGTCATTAAAGGATAATTAGAAGAATAAACCCACTAAACATGCAACTGAAATGTAAGCATGACCATCCAATATAATAATAACAAATAGAATGAGGTCAAACCAGGGGATGCTGACAGATAAAAGTTAGTTTGAAGCTTTGATTTCAAGGAAGCTTCTGACTCAGGCTGCTGTATTTCCTCAGGCCGGGTGTCACACAGTCACGACTTCAAAGCACAGAGAATCACTTGAGAACTTCATCACATATAGAAAGACTTTTGTGAAAAGTTTAATAAATGGAAAGAAAAAGAATGAAAATTACTTCTTCCATTTGCGATGTAACCAACATTTATGTAAAATCCTCATATCGGGTCCGTTCATACTTTTGTAGAGAATCCATTTTTATTCTCTTCCTGTGGCTTCATTGTTCTAACCTGGCTGGGATTCCTTACCGAACATGGCTGCAGACACACAAACACAGATCTGCAGCGTTAAACAAACGTCTTCTGGAGCTCAGCGGGCTGGATGCAGGTGCAGATTATAGGATCCAGTCGAAACCTGAAAACATCCTGGCTCTGCCTCAACAGAGCTGCACCCTTAAAATAGCACATGTTCCCAGAAATCCTTGGGTCAAACCACTTCAAGGAAATATGGGGGTGGGTGGGGGGGGACTCATTTTAAAAGGTGTCTGATGTTATTATTTATCCCCCTTTATTGAAGGAGCTGCCCTGGCCTGATAAAAACCCACGGATAACATCGCTGGGTTTTTACGGCGCAGGGTGGGTAACTTGACATGGATGAATTTAACTGCTCCTCGTGAATCACTCCACTGTGCGCCAGTGTTGTTGAATATTACAATGGAGTGCTCTGCCTCGACGCTTAGCGCCCTCACGGGTTGTAAGCATGCACTATTGTGCTATTAAACATCAAGGCCTCCGCATTTAGTCGAGAGGACGGTCGTCTAAATATTTAACATACGATATAAATTAACCACTGCGGCAATCTGAAGAGGAAAAGCTCAGCGTGCGCCTGCATTAATGTTCAGGGATTTGTGGAAAGCTGCTGTACATATATTTATTACTGAGCTGGAGGACTGGAATATCAAATTTCAGTTCATTTCTGGGGCTGTGATCAGATAATACTAAAATAGATTTGATTAGATTCAACTTTATGTACTTTATAAGTTCAGAAGGAAGCAAATTGCTAATTAAGATATAATATATAACAATTCTTCATTAAATGTCTCCTACCGACTGGAGCTACGTTATGTATTCTGTTGACTCATTTTAAACATTTTATTATTATGTTTATTTTGGTCGTCTTTGCCCGTCACTGCCGTAACTTCCGGGGAAAAAGACGTACGACAACGGAAACACACACTGCTAACCAGTTAGCCCAAATCATTTTATTCCAACGTTTGTTTTGTTCACTAATATTTGACAAAAAAACGAATTTGTTAACATGATTTTCTTCAGCAGAACAGCTCCCATGATCCCACGCTTCTTCATGACGTCTTCACACTATCATTCTTCTGTAAGTACTTTCGATTGAGAGACCCCTAGTGGCTGAAGGTAGATATGTTAAGTTTCACATCTAACCAGAATTAATATGAACGGATTTAAATCAATACACTGAAAATAGTGTAGATATGAATAATGGTATTTCGACCATAGAAAAGCTCCTGGTCCTTAACATGAGCTAATTAACTAAGGATCCGTTTAAATTGTTTTAAAAACACTGTTGGTGATTTGAATGAAAAGAGATATTGTGACATTAAACCCTTTAACGAAAACAACAATGAATGTGTAACAACACTGAAATGAGGACGTCGTCTTTCTGTCGGATCAGAAAACGTCTTTCTGTGAGGCCGAATATGACATTTCATATTTAATTTGATGGAAACATGCTGGTGGTTGCATTCATTACAGAACGGGTTGGCTGCCGTGTTTACGTCTCTCGTGAATTCCCCCAATTATTTAAGAGAAGAGTTGTTGCTCTGAGTTGTCAAGAGAATACAAATGATGTTCTACAGTAAATATGGAAAGGAAGATGATAAACAGGCTAAAAGTTCCTGTAGAAAACAGAATGATTTATGAATATTAAACTTCTTCCAAGAGGAAACAATGGTGTGTAAGAAAGAGATTTATTGAGCAGGCGGCAGCTCATTAAACACAGCTGACCCTCACCTGAGTAACAAGCCACTAACGCTGAAGCCATCATTTATCTTCAATTTAACGATAAATGTTACTGTGCCTTCAGATCAATAATAATATTTGTTTGTGCTTCAGAGATCAAACCTGTGTTCAGACATGGACCTTTAAAGAATCACCCAGAACGAATCCTGCAGTTTAAGATTCAAGGGAACGTTTAGTTCGTTACTTTCCTCGGGGGAACTAATTATCCGTGGCGCAGTTTTTATTTTAATGTGCAAAACATAAATGTTCACTCCTCTGTGACATTCATACGAATTCAAAGAAAACAGCGCAGGACGAAACTGTCGCTGTTCAAACATTCATTTACATCTTTAAACAAATTCCTGTGAACTTTAAAAATCTAAATATAAGAGTTTCCCCCTTTAGAAACAACACAGAACAAAATGGGAAGATTAACCTCGATGTTATTATAAAGCGTTAATTACTGCTTTATTGAACATTAAAGAGCATTCGTGCTTAATTTTAAATACGAGTATGAATCCGTCCGAACTCTCTGTTTATTTCATCTGTACGAGGCTGAAATACACAAAACGGAGCAGTACCACCAGCGATCAAGGGGGGGCAGTGTGGCCAATAGTCCAAGTGAGACGACTACAGGATACGAGGAAGACATTTTAACAGAGGCTGAACTTTTTAAGGGGAGAAACTTTGTCACACATTTGTCATTTGTGCAATTCACTAATTTGCACATATTGCGACTTTGCATTGACTCTAAATATGAACAGAGAATAAATAATCTTCCCTGTGACTGTGACAAGAAACAACAGTGTCGGAATTTGACTGTCACAGGAAAGTCATGTTAAAAAGTGAACAGTTTCATATCATGTCTGGTTTAAATTGAAATTATAATGAATTTCCACTGTGTTATCATGTGCTCATGTTTTTTTCAGTTTGGGAAATTGATCTGAAGCAGCTTCCACAGCACACGTGTGAGAGTCTGTAGTTCTCAGCGTATGAGTGTCTCATTCTGGCATCACCTGCTGACAGAAAACAGTTTTTCATAACTTGGTGAAACTCCATGAATCTATGAATGCTGGCCCAAATAAATAGGAAATTCAGATGAGTGAGACACTTATTTTGGATTCAGAAGAAAACACTCATGGCCCTAAACTGCGGCGCGATGCAGGCTTTATTCTCGTGATACTTTCAGCCTGGATGCCGATGTTTTAAAATGCAAATTAACACTTTGTGTAACAAATGAGAGAAAGTGTTGCTTCTCAACAAAAAGGATTGATACACAGGAGGCAGTTTGACACCGACATGGCGCAGGGGGAAAGTGGGAAAGATGCATTTGCTTTTTAGCACCACGGATCAGGTGAAATGTCGGCGGCGGGCGGGCGGGCGCTCGTTGGTTAGTTCCGTCACCTCAGCGCCTCAACGAGTCATGTTCTCTGCGTGGGTTCCCTCCCCCGGTCCATTGACACGCAGGTTAAGTGAAATGGAGACACACAAATTGCCTGTAGGTGTGAATGTGTTTATCTGTCACTGTGCGTTACCCCGCTGATAGACCGGTGTCACAGCGGCTCTGGTCCACTGTGACTCTCACCCTATGTGTGACTGATGGATCTGAACTCTCACTGCCTGGTGTCAAAGTGTGGGATCTCCGAGCTGGACAGTAACTGAGTACTTTTACTCAAGTGCTAAGGTGGTACCTCTTTCTAAGTTGTTTCAGTGAGGAGAAGTTTCCTGTGTAAAGCTCTCAGATAGTTTTATATCTAGAAAATGAGGCACACGGAGTCAAATCACGCAAAGTTCACAACAAAGGCAGAGATTAGAAAAAAGTTCAACGGATGAAAACAGACGAGTGTTGGAGAATTACGTTTTTAATCATCTCACGACCTCCAGTGTGTGGAGGGAGCCTTTCTCTATAGGTTCAGAAGCAATTAACAGAAGCAGCACACTGTATAGAAAGTAGTTAAACTGGCTTCACCCCATCGACACTCTGTGGACTGTTACCTGGAAGATAGGACCAGGAAACTGGAGTTAGATGCAGCATAGACACAAAGTCTGACCATGTGTCATTTCAGTCCAAATCTCTCAGGGTATGATCGGCCTTCGTTTTCCTCACAGGAGATAATTCAATATTTTGATTTCAAAGTCAGTTATTTCGGCTCAAGCCAAACAACTGGACCAAGTTGAGAAAGTGCTTAGCAGCAAATTACAGTTTTTTTATAGTTTCCTTCTCCGTGAAACCAGGAGCTGCAACACTGACCAAGCAGAAAGAGTTTAAAGAGACCACAGGCAGAGAAAGGCACCTTCACCTCCTCAAGCTTTGAGATGGAAATAGTTTCTAAAGTTGTATCTGTTTATTTTTAATTTGCTAAATAGATAATTATTTTAAATAAAGATAAAGAAATAAACCCATTTCAGGAGGAGTATGTTTGAGTGGCAGGAGTGTAACTGTCTTTTCCACCATCTCCCATCTACTTGTTGTTTCCAGCAGCATGAAGAACTGATCATGTCACTGAATCATAAAAAAGCAGCTGATTATGACCCAGACACTCAATGTAAAACAAAGATTATTATAATTTTTTAGAGTTTTTACCTTTAAAAATATGTTGAATTGAAAACAATGGTTGCTAACTGACCTTATTATATATGATGCTGATGTTTCAAATATATTTAATCTGAATGTAGTGTCTGAATTCCAATAAATCAAATGGTTCTTCTTTTTGTTTTTATCGTTTGAGTCCAATTACTCTTCTTCATGTGTAAAAGCATCAAGGGTCAAATCCATCTGCATATCACCTTTCAGTCACCTTCACCCCCCCCCCCCCCCCCCCCCCCCCCGGCAGGGTCGTGAATCATCTTTATGTCATTCTCTCATTATATTAAATTACATGCACAGAGGAATTAATTGGACTCATTTCTCTTTTAATCACACACATATTACTCGACTCCTTTTTCCTCTTTATCAGTGTAGAACAGTGTATTGTATCATCAGTGCAACATACTGCAGAGTTTGTCCTCATGAGCTCACTGATTGTTTGTTTACTGCTGGTAACAGTGTAAACAATCTTAAAGCAACAATTAAAAATCATAAAAAAAAAACATAACCCCCCCCCCGCTGGGTGAAGTTTCCCAGCTGAGCGGCGGAACAGATGTGACACAGCTACTCTGACATCATGAAGACGTTCAACAGCAGCTGTTGTTATGAAACACATATTGATCATTTAACAGGTGGACACTTAAATATCCTTTTCATGACAAAGATAGTGTTTAACAGAAGTTAAAAAATGAAAATGAAAGACAATTAAAACAACAGAATGATTATTATCTTTCATCTTTGTATAAATCCTGTGACGCTTGTCTCCTCCTTCCTGTCAGACGAGCTTAACCAATCAAACGTGGAACAAGTCGACCTTGGAGTCGTGATAAACTGGGCTCAGCACTCGTCACGTACCAACACCGGCACACATCTTCATTTCTGCTCTCTCCTCCTCCACCAGCGTGACCAATCACTGCGAAGAGGTGATGCTGTCGGAGACCTTGAGAGCCGGGCGGCGGCCTCGGTGGCACCACGGGGCTGCGTCTCCTGGTTTCAGCTCATAATGCAGCAGCAACTGGTCCCGACAAGATGGCAAATGAAGACGGATTGCGTTGGATGACACAAGTCGAGTTTAATTCGCTCTTTTACCCAAAAGGGCTGAGAGCTGAGGGAGAGAGATGCATCGTGGGGAGTTAACTCAGTATGTAACAAAAACCCAGTGGTGAGGCTTTGATCTCCTCTCGCCGAGGATTGTGACATTCCCCCCTTCCCGCACATCCGGACTCGGGTGGCCTCTCGCACAATGGTGCGGGAAAATAACTTCATCTCACCGACTAAATAAGGAGCTCTTGAAGTCCCGCCGCAATCTGTCGAAGGAAGGAGATGAAACGAGCGGATAAAAGTGTGTTTTTCGTCCCTGATGTTGAAATTCATTTTTACAAAAAGAGAGCCACATGCTGCTGACTGAGACCTCTGCGCTTTATTTAATCTCTTATCTCTCTGCAGCACTCGTGGGGTCAGCTCGTTTTCAGAGCAATCAATTCAAAATGTCAGAGGAGATTCTGGTTCATGTTCCACAGTTGGAACATTCAGTCTCATTTATTTGTCAGCAGGTCGGAGGTGAGTCCCGTCACTCGGCCTCCTCCTCACTGCAGAGCTCTCTTCAGTCAACGGGTCTGATCTGCATTGACATGACTGCAGGTTTCACATTAAAATCACACTTAGGCCGAGTCCCAGTTCCTCTCCTCTGGCCTTTAGATGTGAAGTGGCCCTTCTCTGGGAGTGGCCTCCTCCAACCGGAGCCACAGGGGAGAGGGATAGAAAACCTTCCTCTAGGAACAACTCGCTACGTCATCAGCTGCAAACCAACGTTAATACAGAGACAAGTGTCAAACTACTTTATGATAGTGACACATCTGACAACTGCAGGACAGACAGGACAGACTGATCTATCGATGAAACACAGTCAGTCAGGTTCTGTCCACCCCTTCGGTTTTAGTGGGGTCCTGATACGGATGAGGGGGAGTTTATAGGGCTAGGCACACGTTTTGGTCTTTTTTAAATTATGCACCACTTGTCCTCAATGTCAAAACTCCCTCTTATCACCTTCTCCATGATAAACCTTCTTTATTGAATATTAAATTCAAAATCCATCACTCATCAATAACAGGACTGACGTGTTTTACTCTTGTCGGTTATTTAACAGCGTGTACACACCTCATCTTTACACCGAACACACACTGACAGTAAATGTTGTTTTTGTTCGTGTTGTTGGTTTGATTCGCTTGTTTGCTTAAGAATCCTCGGAGCCTCTTCCTTCTGCAATCTCTCTCTCTCTCTCTCTCTTAGTCTCTCTCTCCAACACATGAACACAGATACGAGAGACAGAGAGAGAGAGAAAAACATTGGCTCCCCAGCTGATGCTACCTGTGTGGCCGTGTGTGTTTGTGCACATTTAATAGCCCCAGGTTATCATCTACTATCCACAGCTACTATACACTCACTGTTGCATCAAGAAGAAGAATCTGTGAGAGAGAAAAACAATCTGTGATGTTGAGCTGCTGATTTTCACTAACACAAACAATCTGTTATTGGTAGAATTTCTTTCTGCAAAAATCACCAATATATAATTTGAACTATAGAATGTAAAGATGGACGACATGTTAAGTGTTTAGATTGCCCCCCGGTGGCTGTCAGCAGTATAGCCCTGCCTCCCTCATGTTAGCAGGTGGGACATGGATTCAACCAAAAAGTACATGTGAAATAAGTTTGTCCCATTTCAGGTAGTTGGTATGATTGACAGCTGAGACCGATCACAGCTCCAGACCACGATCACTCCTCTGCAGACTCTGGATGACGTCAGAACTCGGAGGCTTTAAAGTGATAGAAGTCACCGGATGAAAAACTGAACCTGACACGTGGAGGTGCAGGTTGTGAATTTAAAAGTCACCGACAGTGGATCATGAGGACACGACAGTGGGCAGCAGCTTCGCCGGGGAATTTGTATCGTAAACACAAACCATCATGAGCCTGAGTCAGAGTTAATAAAGGTGCCTGCAGAGGAGGGAACAGCCCACAAATTCTCTAAAATTACATTTGACAATGTTGTTCCCTTGGGTTTGGGCATGAAATTGACCTGTGGGTTAATAATGGTGATTATTCAAACCATGTTGACTATCCACGAGCAAACAGTTGTGTGTCTGTCACCTCTCAAACCTTCTCCCTGCTCAGTTTGTGGGATATTTTCCTTCTGAGTTTGTGCTTGTAACAGGTTTGTGTTTGTGTGTGCGTGTCTGGAGTGAGTTGTGCCACAGATTGAAGGTTTGTCGTGTCGGCAGAACATGGGGAGTTAACACACTGAACTCTTACAAGATGCTAAACACAGCAGCGTTAGTCCTCCCCCTGTAGATTCCTCTGTATTACCAGTTCATGTGTGAGGAATGGTGGATATGTTTTTATGACTCCTGGAGAATTGGGCCCTTCTTCACATGGTAAGAAGCGCTTGTCATCTCCCACCTAGAACACAGGGCTGCAGCTACCTATTAAAGCAAAAACATTCATGAGACCTCTGCATATTTCAGTTTTAGTGGCCATCCCAATGTTTCCAGACACCATCAAATTGGCACTTTGTTGCAGTTTGCATTTGGAGACTCTGCTGGGAAGTGCTTCCTACTCCTGTGAGCTTCAGTCTCCTCTCCAGCCAAACCAATGCTCCTCTGGATGATTGCCTCCCCGTCACTCACAGACCCTGTGGTCACTCGTCTCAGTCAAGGCTCTTCTCTTCTTCTGGCCCCACAGTGGTTGAATGAACTCCCAGCTGAGGTCAGAGCAGCAGAGTCACTGTCCCTCCACCGCTGCAGGCTGTATCCCCATTTGTCCTGCTCCTGCACACGATGCTAGTATCTTATTTCCTTAAAAAAAGTAAGTCAAAATGTGGCTTCCTGTCCTTGTACGGACAAAAGGATCATCTAAACCTGCGTAATTATTTTATGATTATAAATGGTTATACGTGAAATCAGGACTCCTAACAACCTGAGGTTTAAATTCTCCACAAGTTTACTATTCCATTTGATACTGAACATTAGAGCCAGGAGCTTTTTTAAGCTGCTCGGGCACCACTGAGGGTCCACTGACCATATCACATTACCAGAATCCACTGCAGCAGCCAAGTCAGAGTGGTTAGCAGCGATTTCATGACATCTGTCGGAAGACAGGGATGAGAAAGGTGGAAGGGAAAAGACTAACCGCTGACTCCACCGGGTCTTGGAGGCCAGAGCGTGTGTGGGAAGGGCATCGAGTACAAAGACGAGGTGGTGATGACTTATATGCGGTGGGCAGAGTTGCTCTATCTAACGCTGTGTTGGATGATGTCTCGGAGAATCTCTGTTTGGTTTATCCGCTTTGCTGCAGATTGTTGGTGGATTCTTCAAGGTTGGAGGGCGGCTAATGGTCTAGCATCTGCTCAGCGAGGACAAAGCAGCCGCACAGTGTGACAACATCCATTGAGGGAAGTAGCGCAGCGGGAGGTCGGAGCTCGACAGCGTGCAGTCTGTGACAGGGAATAAGTGGAATGGGTTTACAGAGGCAGAGGGATGTGTGGTTGGGGAAAGAGACGGGGAACTGTGAGGATGGAGCTCGTGTTTGGATCTGAACGCGCTTGGAAATGAGGCGCAGACTGAAGTGTGTCAAATTAAACACAAAGCTAAGTCTGCGCCCCGCATCAGTTCCCGAGTTAAAGCGTTTTTAAGCATCTGACACCCGGTGTGAGCAGCTTGGTGCCGACCCACCGCCACGTCACCCGTTGGTTTGGGAACCGCAAAGAGTTTAGCTTTTCTTTGTCCAGTGCAAACCTATAACCTAACTATTTAGAGCAGCAGGAGGTGGAGCCTGACTGAGATTGAGGAGCTAGCCCACCTACACCTGCAGTCTACACCCATTGAACGGTACTAACTGTCAATCACACAGCGTGAACATAAACTCCGTGAAAATGTTTACTGACGTTATTAATCAAGCGAGAAGTAGAATCATTTATCACAACCAGTGAAGTCTCCCCCTGATGGTCATTGGAGAGAATACAGGTGTCAGGCACTTCCGCATTGGCTATACCTTTCGGACTCGGCGAATATGATCAGTTTTTAAACGTCTGTGGGTTTTTCATTAGATTCATCAAACATGTGAGGTCAACGAATCATTTCAATTCACTGCATAGGAGCTCGTTACTGGGCTGTAAATTGAAAATCTCTGGGTTTTGATACCACAACAAATCTCCTTGATATAAGTTTTCTTTCGGTATCTTTCCCCCTAGTTTCAGTTGCCTTGCTCTGGTGTTACTGAGACTTCAACTGTCAGCTGAAGTGATATGATGAAACGGGAACATGGAGTTTTTAAGGCCACTTTTTAATTACCTCGCTCCTCGGAGAGCGTCTGGCAGAATCCATGTTCTAATTAAATCATAGCGCAGGTATTCAAAGCGTGATATGTCTCTCAGGTGGACCGGCTGCGCCACCAGAACTAAACCCAGACCAATTATCGATATCTTAACTTCTTCTCAAATCCTCCATAGATGAAGTTCATGCAACATTTAAGCATTTATGAAACAAATCTGTGAGACTGTTTCTTCGGGGTGCAGCTCAAATCACAGTTTCCCACTCTTCACATATAAGATCTCATCTGCTCTCCTTCAAGTTTCAGCTGAGACTTTAAAGTATTGTACAGGGTGTTTAATAAATCATCCACATGTACTCCCGGTAATGAAATGCAATGTATAAAATTCACACTCGGGGACAATGTTGCCACTTCACCAGAATAAGGAGAATAAATAATTATTTAATTTCAGGGAGTGGAAATATTGCTTTCACTTCTGCAGGGGAGGAATGTGAAACTTTCCCTCTTTGCTCCCATGTATGGGTTCATTCATCATTAAACAATTACATAGGCAAAGAATTCAATTTCCCTCCTCTCATTTCTTCCCTCACGAACGTGCTTCCCAGAAAGGGCAAAAACATAATTACAGAATGCAGCAACACGATAACAAAGAAATATCCACTGTGGGCTAATACAGTCGAACATCCAGGGTGAACGGTGAAAGGGTTTTTGTTGCTTATAATGTTTTCCCCTCCATTATCCTGCAGACGTGTTTCACTGCCGTCATGCAACGTGGCAGTGAAAAATACGTATTCAAAGGAATACGTATTTTTCCAGTCCCATAAATCCAACCTTTGTCTTGTGACCAAAGATCAGTGACGGGAAGCACAGGACGCCGCGTATGTGCATGCACTTTAAAACATGCTAAAGAATCTAAGCATTGCGTGTCCTCTCTCCTCAGAAGCATGTGTTCTTTTCATATTAGTGACTGTTGAAACGTGTGTAGAAGATGCATAGCAGCACACGGGCGTCTCTTCCTCCTCTGCAGCCAGCCACAGCTTTTGGACGTCGGCATGGAGCTGGAGTCGGCTCACATGGGAGCTCATTTGGCCGCCTGGCACGTCACCGGGGAGAGTATGAAAGCTAAACCTAATGAAAGCGCACGCAGCCAAAACCTGCCGGCTAACATCTGCCCCGCACTTCAGCTCCAGCCAGCTCCAGCCTCCCGTTCTCCAGCCTCTCTTTATTCCTCACTTGAGTTGCAGGTCTGTATGATCTTTGATGTGTTGCTCCGCGGCCTCTGGGGCTTGGAAATCTATCAAAAACGTGGTGCGTAATTTCAAAACCACAGGGAGCTCTGTTAACAAACACAGATTCTATTCCTATTCCTGGGAGTTATTTAGCAGATATGTCTATTTAGAGATAAACAGAGTCTCTTTATCTTTTGCTGACGGGTTATTTTGTGGGAGCTTAGTTATACATTTTTATCCAATCTATCATATTTATGTGACTTGGTAGTGGAAAAGTTGCTGCATGTGTAGGTGTGTGTGTGTGAGTGTGTAGGAGTGCACTCTGTGCATGTGATGCACTGCAGTAGATGGTGCTTCTCTGAAGTATTCACAACACTCCTACTCCTCCTGTGTCTGCAGTTGTTAGTTTTTGTCCTAACTGGGTATATGTACTGTGTTGGTTGGACACACTATTACAGGATAGATTGGCATGACATTTCGGATTTTGCAGGTCCTTGACTTTTCCAGAAACTGAATCCTAAATCTCTGTTAATGTCCCGATTTGTGCTGCCATGATGGATAATTTATAGATATTAGTTCCCTTAATATTCATGAATTCCCTGGGAGAATGGTGAAAATGTTGAAATACGCCATTTTTCAATGTTTAAGAAACCAAGACGGAGATTCAATGGGTTCCTCCCTGACCCATAACTCACCCTTCCACCATGTTGTGTGAAAATCCTATCCGTTTGTGTTGAATCTTGCTTACAAAGAAACAAAGAAACAGACAGAGGTGAAAACGGAACCTCCTTGTCTGAGGTAATTACCTCATTAAATACATGGTTGTTGATCTCTATACATATTTATTGTGACATCACATGAACGAGACAAAGTGAAGTTCCTCTCATCAGCACACAGAACCTGTGCAGCTCATCCGGGGCCCATTGAAGCGCGGCCAGCTGTAAAGTCTCACTTGTTCTACATTGTGGAGGCTGCTCGACTCCTGGGAACCTTCAGTGTGGCAGATTGTTTTTAGTCTTCTCCAGATCTACATTAAAAACACTAATGAATCCTGTAACTGTCTTTTATGTTATGGTCGTGTGTGTGTGTTTGTGTGTGTGCGTCAGTTTGAAATGTGTCCTGTCACAGTGGGAGCCAAGAACTCATCTGCGTTAATAGAAGAGATGAGAGAAGAGCGACTCCCATCTGCTTTTTGAAAGGATCCTCGCTAATTATCCTGAAAAATAAAAGTTGTCAGATCAGTAAATAACTGAGGGCGACAAACAGCCACAGAGAGCCAACAGCTTTTCAGATGACATTCAACTGCAGTCGTCTAATCAAAATGCAGTGTAATGGTATAAAGAGATCTGCATGTGATGAAATAATTATTCTGCACATCAGATTTTCGAGTTTTGCACATACCTGGATATCCAGGTCGACTCCAGCTGTTCGGTTCCACGACACACATCTGTGTCGTGGCAATTTCTGGAAATTATAGGTAAGTGTGGATATAAATACAGTTTGTGTAGGTGGACGACAATCTTGTGATTCTTTTCTATCCAAACAAAATGAAAGTCTGACATTTGTGTCTCTAAAGAAAGAAAGAAACACATTGGGCAGAATAGTTCTTTGTAATTTAGGACATACAATATATGAACCCCATGTATATGAATACACACAGGCACACCTCATTAAACAAGAAGAGAGACAGGAGCTTCAACTTTGGAGGCTTCATTTGTACAGGAATGTAAAATCCTGCTCGCAGGTCCTACATCTTTCCTGTGATTGGACTAAATGAACACTGTGGTCCTGGGCAGCACTGGCCTACAAAGTTAACCTTGTTTCTTTTGTATTTTTGGAGGAGCTGTACCACTTGGTGCTCTGATTTCCGAGGCAGCCCAGGGGAGCGCAGGCTCAGAAACCAAACATCCACTGTGGCTGCTAATGAGACGAAGTAAATGAGGGACAGCACCGGAGAAAGATGCTGTGGAAAAAATAGAAACCAATAATTTCTGAATAAGTACATCCAGTGGTTAATGCCAGCAGAAGTGTAGTCTCACTACCGGCCCTTAGGAAGTAATCCTTTATGTATAACTCTATCTTTGGATCACAGCAGGGTAATGATGTAGCTATATTATCATTACTAAACTGTAACTACAAAAAAACGTAAAGTCCATCTGCCACCACTACCTCTCGTTAGTCTGATGAACACATTTCAGAATGTTAGTTGCTGCACCTCATTAAAATCTCTCCTAATATATTCCCAAAAAGCAGTTTGATCCAGATCTAATCTTTACAGATCCCCCTGAACCTGGTCAATAATAGAAGCTGAATGATAATCTCCCGGTTGAAGGGACCTTAATCTGTTACACACAGTCACACTCTGGGGACTTGTTTTCCTTTTGGGGACAAAAGGCAATTCCCCGATAAGTGAATTATTAAATCTTAAGGTGAAGACGACATGTCTTAAGGCTAGGGTCAGGCTAGTGTGAAGGGTTAAGCAAGGTTAGAGTACGTGTCTAGGAAATCAATGTGGGTCAATGTAATGTCCTCTGAAGTCATTGAGACCCGGCTGTGTGTTTGTAAAACAGAGATAATGGTGCAGTGGTCTGCTGGACGTTTACCTGGAGTCTGTATCCGTCAAAATGAGAACAATTAAAAACATTTATCTTTTGGCCCGGAGCAAACAATCTATAAGTGCGTCTGCTTCACAGTTTTCAGCACAAGGTAAAACAGATATTTAGACTCTCAGCCCAACAGCAACTTAACAGAATATACACATTCAATACATCTCTGTGAAGAGAACAGCTGATAAGCTCTGCGCTGCACCGGTTAGCCAGAAAGAAAGAAGCAAAGTGATAAGTCTGATAACAGGAGCTTTCTACTCAGCCAAGAAATAGACGAAAGATTAGGGCTGTAGTCAAACAATGAAACATGTGGTCAACTGAAGACATAGATACTCGATTGGCCTGTAATAACCAATATTTTTGAACAATTTAATCACCATAACATTTGAATAGGCCTATGACACCAAGGCCTCGTCTATTCAAGGCAACTGAAATGAAATGAAATGAAACAGCAGAGACGTCCTTCTCTTAAGAATACGTCGATGAGGCCGGAGAATAACAAATTTCATTATGTAACAACATTACTTTCCGACTCAATGGTACAAATACATCTTCATTTATTTCACATACATTTTTTTACTTTTTACTTTTGAAGTTTTCACAATCTAAATGATTCAACAACAAAATGAGAAACTACCACAACAAAGTCCAAATTTCCTACTGGGGAAAATGATGCAAATGTCACTGTAGTAAAATTGACACATGTAGTTTGCCAACCAGTAAAGGTACAGTAAAAGGAATAAAAAGAGACAAAAATAGAACGAAAGGTGGTTCGTGTCGGTACTTTGACCAATACTGGGTCATCTTTATGCTGATCCTGCCGTTATGCTCGATCCTGGACGGTGTCTGAGGACGGATTTTTGAAAAATACTCAACATTTCTCATAAATATTTTTTTTCTCCTATTGTCATTGATAAATAATATATATGTATTAATATCTAGGAGTTGTTTGGGTTAGCAAGGACAGATAATCACCCATGAAAGCCCTTCCTGAATCCATGGAAACTTCAAAAGTCTGAAGAATGTTCACGTGGGGTTATATCAATTTTGGCTACTGCAGCCCATGAATATTGCTATGAATAGTTCTTTTGAATGAATTTGTACATACATGTACAAAATGAAGCATCAGGTACACATATGCAAAGTATTGAACATAGGAAATGGTCAGTTTCATTGATTTGTCCAGTGAGTAAGCATGGAGCAAGACTAAACAAAGTAGGTTAATAGCTCAGATACAAATTTGTACTGTACATGGTTCAGCAGTCTGTTGATCCAACCCAAAGGTTTCTTTTTGGGTGTATAAATTTCAAAAAGCTGATAAATGACACCTACTGCCTCAATGTCCTCTTGGCGCCAAAAGTTTTCCCTCCTCGTCCGTGTTGAAGAAGTTGTCCTCTGTCAGTTGTTTAAGAGGAAGTCCACCTACACTTTTCAGTTTATGAAACAAAGTGTCCAAGCATTTTTGTCATGATCCACCGATTTAAGATACTATTCTTCTTGATGATGCCCCAGACCTTTTCACTCTCCCGGCAGTATTGGGAAGTCCAGTAGTCCTATTCGCAAAAAAATACACTGTACTTTGGGCATTTCCACAATCCAGAATCTCGAATGTACAAAAAAAGTCACATCATTTTCATATTAAAACGACGTGGACCAGCTTGTCCTTCTGCCGAGTCAACATTGGTGCCATTAGACTTTGACCGAGGCACATATTCAACATCGATGTTGTTTTTATGTTTTCCTTTTCCTCTGCTCCAAACAAAAAGGAGCAGGAAACAAAACAAGACCACTCCCAGGAACGTAAAACAACCCATCGCCGTTGACACTAAAATAGTCTTTAGGTCCAAACCGAGGGTCACACCGGTCGTCACATTGGCAGTGGTGTTGCTGGGATCTGTGTAGTACTGGGTCCTGTTAGCGTAGAGTGATCCCAGGCTTTTCACTGCCAATGAAGTCATCAGGGTGTCATTCCCGGCAGTGTTTGATGCAAGGCAAAGGTACACTCCGCCATCTTGTACTTCTGCAGACTTGATCTCCAGTGTACCATTGTTGTGGACGGTCACTCGGCCATGGCTCCTACTCGTCAGGACACGTCGCCGAGGGGACAGCCAGGACACAGTGGGTCGGGGTGTCCCCTCAGCACTGCAGCGTAGCATCGCCCGCTGGCCCTCATCCACAGTGATGGTTTGTGTTTTATTCTCACGAATTTTTGGCTTGGTGCATGTCACGTAATAAGACAGAAGAGTCTCCTTAAACTCCTTAAAAGGCCTTCCTCGGATACCTTCAGGTGTACTACACTCCGGTTGTGAATCCCCAAAGAAGATTGAGTGCCTTTTCTGTAGGATCCACATGAGACGACAGTCGCATACCAATGGGTTGTTGTCAATCAGAAGAACCTCCAGAGCCTCAGGGGACTGAAAAACGCCTTTCTCCAGTGTATCCAGTCGGTTGTGAGAGACATTGAGGACTTTTAGCCCCCGCAAACCCTGGAAGGCATACGGCTCGATGGCGGTCAACTGAGCATTAACCAGGTGAAGCTCTCGCAGGCGAACAAGCTCCATGAGCATCCCTCCTTCAATGTGCCTGATGCGGTTGTAGGACAGATTGAGGTGTGTCAGGAAGGGCAAATGCTTCAGGGCTTGGTAGGGAAAGGAGGACAAGTTGGTATTGGTTATAAACAGCTTTGTCAGGTTCAGGCCATGCAGGGTATTGGCTGGCACATGGTCTAGCGAAGGCCAATTATCAATTTCTAAATGCCGCAGCCTGAACAGCTTTTTGAATGAGTAAGGATGCAAAGTGTGGATGCCAAGGTAACGTAGATTGAGGCCGACAAGATTGTGCAGGTGGGAGAGGGCCTCAGTGGGAACAACTGTGAGGTTGCATCTTTCTAGGGTTAGAATCTCTAGGCTCAAAAGTCCACTGAATGCACGGTGAGAAATGTAAACCAGATCGTTGTCGCCCACTTCCAAATACTTTAGATTGTGCAGGTCCTGAAACATATAATCCAGGAGGATGACAATCTTGTTGTCACTTATATCCAGCCGGGTAAGATTAGTTAAACCTGAAAAAACTCCCAGGGGAATGAGCTTGATGCGATTGCTCTTGAGACTGAGCGAGTGCATGGTAAACAGGGCGTTGAAAGCTCCAGGCTCAACGTAACTGATGATATTTCCACTGAGATCAAGTTCCTCGAGCCCAGGAAAGGCCACAAAGTCATCAGGATTGATCATTGTCAGCTTGTTCTTGCTCAGGTCCAGGATTCTGGTCTCTGTCGGGACGCCGTCCGGGATGGTGGGCATGCGCTTGCGGTGACAGACAACTGCCTTGGTCTGCGCAGAACAATCGCAGCGTGAGGGACATCCCTGGGTAGAGCCCACAAAGACAGCCACGAGGGCCAGCCCCAGGAAAGGTTGCCAGCATGAGACGACCGTGTGCAGCATGACTTTGCTCATACAGTCGACCATTTTGTCACGGTTCTGCAGGAGAAAGACAGAAAAAAGAGAAAGAAGACGGACGTAAGTGAAACAGTCAGGATGGACCTTGGGGGGGTGTTCGTAAGTTACCGTTATGAACGAGGGACCGGGTCTTGATCTGCTGGGGAGACAATTTGACCTTACACGTGCACGACAAAATATCAGATGGACATCACTCCAAACAAATGTCTCATTCTTTCCATACATCGAGCTCCCTGTTAAAGTATAAACAGCCTGGACTCCAAAGATCATCTCCTAGTTTTTGAATTAAATAACTCCTTTCTCTGCAGTAGCACCAGTTAAATGTGAATGGTTTTCTCAGTAACCCGCCAGAAAAAGCTCCATGTTTCTAAACGGATTTGCTGATTCAGAGCAAAGCAAACAAACTATACATGTGAAAAGTTCCTTTTTGTGTTCACAGCCAACATTTGAGCATAAACAAGACGAGAGAGATATCTGGCATTTTGAACATATGACTCATGCATATACTTTCATGGAGCCTCTTCAACCTGGTCGGTCTTACATCTATATATGAATGTTTGTCTTTCATCCGTAGGCTTACTCATATATCACATAAGCACATGGAGATGAGCAGATATACGAACTGAGTGCACTGTTTGCCATAAACAGACTGGGTGACAGGTTGCAAAGATTGCAGACCATCCTTGCCTCATTTGATGTGTCATGGGCTGCGCTATATTTAAACAGTGAGAGGAATAATCAAAATTTCTCTCCAGGCTCTTAATATGGTCGCAGATTATGGGGCAAAGAGCAAAGATAATTTGAGAGCAGATCCATTAAAAGAGAAAGATTATGTAACCCTGAGAAGTCTATTGAAATGGGAATAAAAAACTAAAATTGAATCACAGTTATATTATTCTAAAAGTAAAACACAATATTGAAAGCGTTTGTTTTGCATACATTTTCTCTATACTGCCACCATCTTGATTTAAACCAGCAGCAGGGCTTCGAACAAGTCAGTGAATATTTACATTTATTTATATCCACATTTCAGATGATTTTCTCCAGTATTTTGTGTCGTTGACTTAAAAAAAAAATTATGTAAATATTTGTAATAATCCCCCGGTTACTGATTAAGGTCTATTTCCCTCTGTCTGTGTTTATACTTTCCCTTTTCTCCAGTTTGCTCTAAAGCTGTATTGCTTCAGTTAATGGGCACCATATGGTTGGGTTTCCTTTGCTGCAGATTTGTAAGACATTGCCACAGGCTTGTTTAAGTGCTCCATAGCTTTCTAATTCATTTTATTTTAAATAAAGCTAAAGTTAAATCCTCACTATCTGCTTTAAAAGCACCAACCATTCCCATCCTGCTCAGTATTTTAAAACACCTGTACTCCTGCATCCATCACACATTGCTATTAGAGTAGGGTGTGAAACATTATGGGAGAAATTAAGCGTTTTTAGGTTGGTAATTCTTTCAGATGATTCTTTTTATTAGGGCCGGACTCTCATATGATCAATTGACTCAGAATGCTTTGTCAGTATCACGACACTGATCTATTCCTAAATTGGATTTTTTCTTTTCAATTTGTGTAGTTTATTACGTGGTTTTTGTGTTTATATTTAGAATTACCAGGTTATAGAAACATTGCCTCTGACGTGGACGAAAATGTAGGCAAAATACTAACACCACTTATACAACAGTCAATATACTGAGTAAACAAATTACTTTCTTTAATGCAATAGGAATGTTAAATAAAACGTGGCTAATGTGATTGTCCCAGCATGCACACAAACATCCGTGTCCCGATCTTTATTGTGTCTGTGCGTGTTTCTGCAGGTTCTTCATACATAACAACCACACAAACCCACACCCACACGCACACACACACTGTCGGCATGTATTGCAGCACCATATGAATCAAGGGTTAACAAAGGGGTGTGTAATCAGTATAATGAACATTGTGTAATCAGAGTAAGGGTGAGTCTGTGATCTGACCTGGGTAGGATCATAATAAAGAACCTAATCAGCAGCAGACGGTGAAGTGTGTTGTTCAGCAGCAAACACTGCACAGAATTAGGCTGATGACCTGGGGCCACATCTACAAACAGAAATCCCAGCGACCTGCTCATGTAAGACGGATTTTTCTCTATGTGTATGTGGATCTCACTCCTGAACGTGTGCTGCTCTCAAGTCCAAATACAGGATGGTAAATTTTTGTGAAATGTATTATTCAACAGTTACAGAGGGAAAGAGAAATTTCACCTTGGTTTTTCTGGCCTTGAAAGAAAAACCTCTCCCCCAGCAAATGGCTTTAGCGTTGCAGCCTGCGCTTCTGAAAACATCTCTGATTAATATGGACAACCGGTACTATGTTTACAAAATGACACCAAGGTAAGAGCACTGTCTGATAAAATCTGATATAGTGGTGGGCTTGTTATCAGTTGTTCTTCAGCATCAAAGGGCACTGGCTTTTTTTTAGAGACGCACAGTTTATCCAGTGTGATCACACCAAACACTTACTTGAGGCAAAAACAACCAACATCTTCCCCAAAAGACATCCTGGTACAAGATAGGAAGGTAACTAAGTACTTTACTCAAGTTCGTCCCCCAGTACAATGTTTTGCCTCTGTTTCCATTTCCTGTTACAGGTTTTAAAATGAGATAAATCTGTTAAAACTAAAGAAAATGTTCCCAAACCCTGGTCGACAACTCCACTGCAAAGGAGTTTGCATTCTAAAAAAATGTCCAAGCATTGCTTAAATAATTGATTCTTAAAAAGGTAGAATTGTTCAATATTTAAAATTAAAAGCAGTGAAAAGTCTAAAATATCAGATCAATATTTTATCAAGTTTTCTCCACCATTAATTATTTAAATGTTGTTTAAACACTTAAATGATACATCAGTAACAACCCAGTCATCTAACATATGATAATACTTAAGTTACATAATACTACATAGTACTGATTTGATGAGACTTGTTGTAATTGTACTTTTACTTTAGCGAATAATCATCTACTCAGTCAAATGTTGGGATGTCTGGGTCACAAATAGCCTCTACTTTGTTTCCCTCACATTTTTCCTCAGCATTTCCATTTTATCTCAATATTCCGTACATTGGCAGTGACATTCATTAACAGTCCGATGGCGGCGGAAATCCTGCAATGCAGAGTGAAATAAGTCGGCAGAGTGAAGGTGTTTCTATAATGTGGCCCCTCGACCCACATTAGTGCGGGGCTGGATCCTGAGAGGGGGATGATAACAGCTAATGGCATCTGACTCAGCATAAATCAGCGAGCAGCCATTCCGCAGGGGGCGCTGAGGTCACCCGCGCGACGCCATCACCGTGAGCGTACGTACACAAGTGGCCCCCGATACGAAGCTCAGACTTACCTGATATACATTTCCTGAAATGATGTTCTCTATGACACATACAGTATATGAGGACGTATTTAACGTAGCCCCATTTTTCTCCCCAACAGGGAGATGATTCTCTATTTCCATCATGAACTCGTTTTAGACCACTGACAACACGGGGCTCTTCCATCCCATGACGCCGCCCTTTTACAGCCTCGGGCCAAATAGTAGACGGGCGAGTAGGGGAAGTTTTGGCCAAACAAAAATCCTGCATGTGCCGTTCATCAGGATTCGTGTCTTCCTCAACTCTTCCTCTGTGTTTTGTGTGAATGGAAAATAACTGATGTAGCTTTGACCGCTTTGCTCTTGACACAGTGTCCAGGTGAATGAAGAGGTTTTATCCGGCACAGATCTAGAGGTGAGAGTGGAGGAACTGTATATGGAAGATTGCAATCACACCTCGGGCTGCAGTCGAGTGATATCTTCCCTCGGTCATCGCTGAATTTCTGTCTGCGTCTTTCTCTCACTTTGATTCTTTCATTTTGTTCACACCTCTGTGTACCCTCTCCATATGTTGTATTCTATCACCGGCCTATTTATAACTATGTTCTGTGCTACTCTTTTGTGTCGCACTGTTGTGTAGACTCCCGCTCATTAATTATCTGGTTTGTTGGAGTTTCCACACAGACCAAGTGAGGTCTGAAGGGCAGGGAGGGAACGATGCAGTAAAAACCATCCATCCTTCTGTATCTAATAATTCCAGAAATCTCTGTCTGTCTGTGACTCGCATATCTTGTGGTAAAATTATATTAATAAACTTTAATAAACAGGCAACCAGTGTGGACTCATCAACATACACTGACTCAGAAGACCATTGTGCAGCTTTAGGGTTCTGTGGATCGAGTCCTGTAACTGTTGTAACTGCTGCAGGTCACTTTTACAGTTTCAGAGAGAAGACTAATTAACATTACCACAGGCAAAAGCAAAAAGACAGGTTCAGAGCGACCACTGCACTAGTCACTGTTCAATAGTAATAAAAAAAGTCTTTAATATCTTCAGATTCATTTTTTTCATGATCGCAGTTTATGAAAAATGATAAACTGGAAACTCCTGCCGTCTGGACATTTAACTTGTTTAATTCAGAGAGGTGATTTTTGAATGAGTTTGACATGTATGTATTTATTCATTAGTTCTCTTTTAGGGTAAAATCCACAGTGAGGATCTCAAATACAGTTTATATTCTGCCGTGTTCTTCTTCAGCATTTTAAGTGCAGTTGTGCATTCATCCATGCAAAATAAAAACAATACCTTTGAATTTGGCCAATCGATGACGAGTTAAGAAGCAGCACATACAGCCCTTAGCATATGCTCACCTGTAAGCTCCTCTGACTTACAGTAGCCAGAAACTCTTATTTGTTTTAATCGGTGCAAATTGAATCAGGCAAATCATGGGTCAGTTTGCTCATCAGCATCTCTCCCCCTGCTGGGGAGAGTGGACACCCACTACTCATGTTTGATTTCAAATTATTTACAAACTAATTATCCCCACAGCTCCCATTTGAAGGGGAATATAATTATGCAAAATACTTAATTAAATCACTCAATCATAGACCTCCCTGTATAGAGGTCAGCCTCTTAGACGGCAACACAATCTTGGTGATGCAGGATTTTGGATCTGACTCAGTGTAGTAGTACCCAAAGTATTACTACTCCTCAAATACTTTAGGAAAATCTTTTTTTTGAATTTGTGTTTGAATGCCGGCTACCAGAGCATGAAACCTTTTCATCCATTAGAGGATTATATGAGCCATCGGTTCAAGTGACAACAGGAAAATCAAAGTTGGCATGATAGGAGTTTTCAGCAGGAGCTGTGACACTGTAGTGTAAATTCACCGTTTGACTATGTAACCACCACATCCTGTTTGCTCTTCGTCTCTTAAGCCATAATCCTGGCACTCTTTTGGTTGTAAACATTTTGGCTTTAATCTCAGGGGGAAGTTTGCGCACCCTGAATGCTCACAAGGCACTTCTTATTTTGCCCAAGTAGTTTGAGGATTTAGATAACAACTTGGCCTCTGTGCAATCAACCAATAAAAATCCACTCGTGAAATTGGCCCGCCTCTATCTCTTCTCTGGAAAGGTTTTCAGACTTTGATGTGGCCCCCAGGCATTGATCGTCGAACATAATGTGATTCCTCTTCACACAGAAAGACAAAAAAATGCCCCTGCTGCCTTTATGGTGGATTTGGTTGGGAGACAGTTGCTTACTTTACTTGGCAATTATCAACACCCCTCAAGCATAATCAAAGCGTCAAATTTTTGATATTTTGACTTGGAAGATGGCTCTGGAGGAAGAACCACCGTGAAAGGCTGGGAGAAAGAGGGGAATTAACTTGGAGCTGGAGCCGAGCCACGGAAAGAGCAGGGCTGTGCGAGCGAAAGAAGCAACGATAAAAGCAGCATTAGCTGTAATCACGCAGTGGGAGAAAGTGTTACACACTGGGTGCAGCAAGCTCTTTTGTACATTAGCATCTGACATGGCTGCCCTCAAGTCAACGGGTCCCTGCACACTCACTGCTTTCCTCCAATCCATTTAAGAAAGACACAAAACCATGTCACTACTTTGACAGATTCATATTCAAAGTGCTGTTTCTGTAAACTGCACCGTTAATGTATGCAGTTTACAGGAACACTGCTTTTGTCTCTGGGTAATTAAAGTTTCTTTGGTAAAGAGTTTTGCTTTCTGCAGACATGCACAGAGTTCCAGGCCTTAATTTCCCAGACAACAAACAAACAGACGATAGTACGTCCTCACAAGGGTCACTGTAAGGGAAAGTTATTAAATCATCATTTTATTTTGATGAGGCTTATATCTTATAATGATGCTACCCTGAAGGAAAGATGTTATTATCTTGCAGGTTAGCTCATAGTCAGACTGTGCAATTAACCCACTTTTTTTCAACATAGCATTGTTGTGTAATCAAATGGGATCCTAATGAGGGGGAAGAGACTGTGACGCTCTTTGCCTTATCCATTATTGAGTGGATCTTTGAAAAGGGCAGCGAGGCTTTAAGGTGAACCTGCCAACATGCAAGATGACACTGTACTCCTTTAATAACCCACTGTCAATCTGACTTCTCATGCAACACAACGCTTCCTCAGGATGTGACCTGGATACGAATAAACAAGTCAGCCCACATCAATTTTTCCAAATGCAAATAATTAAGAGGAGACGAGAGTCATATTTCCAAAGGCAGAATAACAAAAGAAAAACAGCGGCAGTAACCTTGATGGTTTTTAGCGCACACACGGAAAAAAAAAATCTATAAAAAGAAACTTGTAGATATTTGTTATATTTTCACAAGTTTTCATCAACTGGAATGAATGTGGCAAACTGTATAATTCATTAACACACACAGTGTGAAGGCAACATGATCATAACCACATGATCAATGGTTTTGGGACCGAGAGCACTTAACGGAGAGGATCATGAGCCTCGGGGCAATAATAGGCTTCCTTGCACAAATTGCCCTTCTGCTTGGCTTGCAGAGCGAAGTCAAAGCTCAATTAATCCGTGTTAATTAGAGATAAACTTGGTAGATTGAGTCAGCTGCTCTTTTCCCTTTGTGTGATAACCCTTGGTTCGGGAAAGAGTCAGAACGGCCGCATCAAACCGCCGGATCGCGATTATCCCGCAGGAAAAAGCATCTTCAGAGAAGAGAGTTAATCCGATGTTTAATAGCTATTAAACATCCTCAACTTTGGAGACAGGAAGGAGCTTGTGAAAAGGCAACAAAACTTGGTAATTAAATGTGCAAAGGATAAAAACACAATGGCAACAACATGCGAGGGCTTAAAACAGGGGGAGCCGAGCATCGTCAGTTACGTCACACGGGGAAAAGAAAAATCCACCAATTTGTCACTGCATTACAGAGCAGGCTGCTACTTGTTAACCGTTTTATTGCAGCGTATTTTTCTGAATTAAAATGACACCCACTCTCCGCTCCCACTAGACTCATTCAACATAAACATTAATGCCCCTTTATATCGATGTGGAGGTGATGTTATTGTGCTTAGCCACACTTAAGCAGGTCAGAGCGAACTCCAGAGAGGAGTCTGTGTCCTCTCGCTGTGTCCACGACATTCAGGACATCAACAAGGGTGAATAGTGGAAATAGGTGCGAATTGCCCAAAGGATGTTTTACAGATGTGTTTTTAAAAAGAAGTGGAACATTGAACTGCTTCTTTTAAACACAATCTACTGAAAGATTCGACCAGATAGAAGAAGAAACATCACAAAAAACGGTTGATTTTGGATTTTATTTGTTGAAGAATTGGTTTAGAAAACACTTGAGTCTGACTGGATATAATCAATATTGCAATAATAATTATAAATATTGCTTGTTGTCAAAGAGCGACAATAAATCACAATGTCTCCTTTAAAATGTGAAGTAAAGTGTTTATAGAAATGTTGAAATCGACAAAAAGATATTTTCCAAATCTTATTGCTCATAATTTAGTCCTCGTGTAAACTGTTCAGTCAATTTTCTTTATTATTTACTCATTTATATTAAAGTGCTTCTTATTCATCCACCTTGAAAATGTTGAAATCATATTTAATGACTTCTCATGAACCCGGGTCGTAGACGTCGATTTATCCAATCAAACGTCATTTTGGATGATGAGTTAACTCAGTCCATCATATAAACCTGCACTATAGACCATTAGCTGGAGGTTCAGTGTTAGCAGAGCAATATACAGCACCGGGGGGGGGGGGGAAGGTAGGCTGTATAATCCAAATTTACTCGCCACATCATACATCACATAAAAGGAAAATAAAAGTGCTCTTACTACTGTTTCACTGTAACTTTAACAACCAGAGATAAAGAATCCTTCTCAGAAAAGTCCCCATTTTTATATTGCTATACCCGCCTCTCAAGTATCGGCCTCCAGAAAGTCTACAAAGCATTAGAAATGTCTTGTGTCAATGATATTCAGTGTATAATACACAATAACTGATATAAATCATCGACTGTCACCTGCAAACCTCCTGGATTCCTTCACTCCATTATCTGTAGCATGACATGCAGCTGATAAACATCGTTGTTGTTGTAAATACCCAGAACGTATTAATATTCCACTTCAGCAGGAACAGGACAACCCTGCACTCATTACTCATGGTAACTAGCAACATTTTTAGATAATGAAAAACACGTCTTTCACCATCTGCACCCTGATCACCACTTAGACTGATGATGTACACCACACACAGCATGATGCACTGTGTCACACATCCTCTACTACACCGACAATAAATGTAACATGCAGTTCACCAAACTACACCGGCTACACTCAAACTGAAAATCGATATCTGCAACAGGGAGCAGAATCGATGTCCTGGAAGCATTCAGGTTCCTTATATGCATGTAGGTGTGCAGGTATATTATTGATTAGTTAATAACAAGCCCCCCGCCCCGTGGTACTGAAGAAGACAACACACAACACGACATAAAGCACGATCCAGGTTTGACATTTCATTTCACTGTCAAGCAAACGCTACTGTCAGTGATGCCAACCAGGGATTTTCTTTTTTCTGCCTCGTGCCCCCACGGAGAGATTAGCCCACAACAGCAACCCTGAAGCTGCGAAGGATGCAGGCTCTTGCTCGTGGGCACAGCCGGCAGCTTGTGCACACGCTCGCCAACAAAGCCTTGGACCCGGGAGCAGCAGGTGTTTGAGCACTGCTCCCTCAATCACGCCTGACTGCTGCCAGTAACAGGTACATAAAGGATAAGGAGTCGAGACAGGAAGTGAAGAAAGAAGCTCTTTTAATCCCTTTCCTTAATCTTCTCTTCCCTTTAATGACTTCATCAGAAACTTGCATAACCAGCAGGACTGCGCTGTATTCTCTCCCGTCACCGATCTCTTCTCCCTCCACTGACCGAGCCTGGGCACCTTTTCATCCTCCCGTCTGCAGATCACTTTTTAAAAGGGTCGGCAGAACCTCGAGTGAATCTCTCCCGTCTTTGACGTTGAACCGAAATAAGCCTTGCGAGATAAAAATGGCGTGCACTGATTAAAATGCACCAGCAGCAGCCGTTAACACATTGTGTGGGCCCGTGAGAGCCCTTGTGGATTTGCTCCTTGCACTCCCCCCCCCCACACTCCCCCCCCACGTCTGGACAGCCTACATCAGGTCTGAGTCTGGGGGTGTTTCATCGGTACTCTGACTCAACCACAGGGATTGTGAAAGGTGGTTGGCAAACCCCTTTACCCCTCCACCCACACACCTCACTCTGGCCTTTATCATCCAAACACTTTCAGGAAACTAAATATACTGCACAGCCTGAAACTGAACGACAGCAAACAACAGCGCAAATATGTAATAACAATAATAATGATAATAAAGGGAAGACATGTAACAAGGAGGGAAGAGTTATTCTCCATGAATGCCTGTAGCAAAACATCAAACAACAAACAGTATTAAGGCAGCATAATGGAAACATCATTCTTCCCATTGCCATAAGTGCATCAGCTTAGACCAAGTACTCTGCTAAGAGGATGATTTTCAGCAATGAGTCACTGCGAGCACATGCTAATGAATATGACAACACGTCCGTATCAAACATGTTGTGACAATTTGCATGAGCTTTAAGAAATTGTTCTCGTGTCAGTGCATTTTGTGCATCTGGCATCATTCTGCACACACACGGTCTCCATCTCTGCAGTGAGAGATCACAGGTTAGGATGTGTTCTATGTCCAAAAGAACAGATGCACAAACGCACAAACGAGACATTGTATTTGTAAAGCACATATTATTCATGACATTCGCTTAGAGGAACACATGCAGCTCTGACATACCCATGGCTCTCCGTGGTGCCCCAGCAGCGCTCCCATGTACTTGGCAGGAAATCTTGCACAAATATCCGCGGGACATGTCTCCATCCCTTCCTCTGAGCCAAAATGGATCAACAACTTCCTGTTTTGAATCTCATTCTGGTGTGCTATGTTTTTTCTGTGCGTAGGATGGTCGTCTCACCCCCCCCCCCCCCCCCCCCCCCCGCGTCGCTCTCTTTGTCTTCCCCTCTCTGCCTCCTCGTTGGTTCTCTCCCCTCACTTAATCAAGAGATCTGGCCTCTGACCTCGCAGCTCAATGCCATTACACTCCCTTCCATTGTGCAGCTTGTAGCGCCGCGGTAAAGACAACGTAGCCTCATGCATCCCTTAATATCAGCCCTTGATATCTGCTCGAACGCTTTTCTCTCTCCTATGGTCTGACTCATCTGCTGGAGTGAGGTGTTTGACGACATGTAAAAAATATATATTGAGTGTTGCCGGATATGTGTATGATTATGTAGCTTTACGGTGGTATTTCACGCAGTGTGTGGAAAGGTAATGGCATATTGATTGACTCCGATTGGATCTGCTGTGTGACCAGCGCTCCGCATCCAAATCAAATTCTTAAACAAACAAAAGAACATGATCAGCAAAGGTCCCGAGGATTATTCTGTGTTCATAAACAATCGATGGATTTCATCACAGTTTCTTATATGACTGCAGTTTGTTTACTGGCACTCAGTTTCTCCATAATTGTATAACGGTTATTTCTGTCTATCGTGTGTATATACATTTATTATTCTGTCCGTCCTTGAAGAGCAATGTTTCTGTCCCTGACCGAACCAAGGATACAAGGATAAGAGCCGCTAAAGGTTTTACAGATTGTCTGGCGAAGCAACTATGAGCGAAACAAATGAATTAACCTCTGGATTCAATTCTTGAAAACAGTCTTATATTCAGACAAGTACAACACAAAAAAATATTTATCATAATCTTTAATGAAATAGAAACTAATTTCGTTTTAGTTTAAAGGATTATTTTAACAACTGCGGTACAATATATTTGTATTAATCTTCCACTTTCATTAACTACAGTTAGATAACACCATAATTGTTAAAAAAAAATGGTAGAAAAAGCTGATATTGGATGAATCTAGGGTTGATCAACAGAAAATGAAATGTATTAAACTAACTAAATAATTGAATAATTCTATAAGCTTCTCAAATATGATGATTGATTCTTCACTTTTTCATGCTCAACATTAATTTGAATATCTTTCTTTTGGGGTGGGGGGGGTTCTTATATCTACAATTTTCTAAGATGTATTAAGTGAATCAGTTGAATGACTCATTGACAAAATGTTTAGTAGATGAACTGATAATGAAAATAATTATGTTCAGCCCGAACACAAACGGTCACAAAGATGATTCCACTCGACCGCCCTGAAGCTGAGCTGATGATATTAGACCCGTGCGTAGCTTCGCCTCAGGTGAAATATCGAGGGCGGTTGCAAATGTGCTATGAAAGGTGCAGGACGAGCTATAGCAGCGTTAATGTTATTAATGCTAATGTTCGTGCTGCTCGTTCAACTCCATTGCACAAACCTCTGCTATCTAGACAAATTTAGCAGCAGGGATAAAATATTGTGCACATTTCAAATCGCTGCTAATTCAAGTAAAAACACTGCCCACACATCAGCACAGAGAGCGTAGCCTGGAGAGTGTGATCAGTCCCCAGGGGATTCATCCAACAGGGATAATCTTCTTGTACTTGTATCTGCAGACTGAGGCTTTTCAACGGGCAGATGAACACTCAGGGGACAAATCAAAGCAGGCATTTGAGTGATTTGTCTGTTTTTATAGCTTGCTGTTATCAGCCATCCAATATGGCCCTCCTGTGGGATTATGGTCCGTGCAAGGATCACAAAACCTTATTGGATATTGATCAGGTCACATGACTCAGTTGTTGTGGGGGGGGTGGGGGGGGAAGAAAACGGCAGCAAAATAAAATAAAAGCTGCAGCAGGTCGCAAAAGATAATGTTCAAAATGACCGCTCTGACAATTCTTGTGTGTAATGTCTTGGTCAATAGCGCTTTTATGGTGCTTCGTGTTGTTTCCCTTTCACTTCAAACAACATGGGATTTCCTAAAGCTCCCATCATGTTTGTAATAACAGAGAAATTATTTGTCATCATAACAACCCCCCCGCAGACACATCATTTCCTGCAACCACTCCTCAGCAGCTGGAGAAGACAATTGGCTGTTAATAATAAATAATCACAGGATTCACAATGTAGTAGCTTATATATATAAGTGTATTTGACTTTATAGTGATTAAGAGCAGGTATGAGGATCAGAGATAGGTACAGCGTTGTATTTCCATATTTTTTTTACCAGCCTTTAACTCTTTTTGTAAGGTTGCAGCTGACATTTATCATATGTCCTCAGTGTAGATTAGAGGATAGAACAGAAATGATAAATAAATATCACTTCCACTGACACGGTGTGATGAGAACTGACCAATAAATCTGCCCGGTCGATATTGTAATCTCACAGTTTATCTACCAGGAAATTATTTTCAATTCAAAAATCCCTTCAGTGTGCATCTTGGCAATAATTAAAAAAAGGAGGATTAAGGGATAGACTTGATTTATAGAAAAACATTTATATGGAACAATATAGTGTTATTGGTTAAAATAAACACACTACAACAATCTGATTAGGCTATATATATATATATATGACTTAATCTGACAAGAAAAATTCAGTAAAAAATAAAAGATTAATCAAATATATACATATGTCATAATGTACGTAGTCAAGCAAATAAAGCGTTTCTTTATATTCCTTACAAATGCAATTTTTCTTCCTTATATCATAGCACTAATAACGGATCTGCTTACTTAGAGAAATTAACTATATTGTAATATCTACTTCTATTTGATTTATCACTTAATTCGAACTAACCATCTTTCCCACTGGTCTATCAGTGTGACTGGTGTTTGACCCTCTACGAGATTTCATTGGCGCCTCAGATCATTGACACGAGATGCAACTAAAGAAATCCTGCTTCAACACAACCTCCAAACAACTTGAATGACAGACAAAGCTATATCTCTATTATTATTCATGAGAAGCTTCCATGACCTGATTTCCTCTTGATTCATATGTTAATCTGTCTCCTCGAGCTGTGACACACAGTCTGTGGTATGTATGTCACATAACGCTGCTCTCCACAGTACAGACATGAGCGCCACTGTTTATTTCCCCGCAGCTGGGATGTAAGTTTCATGTAATGCATTCAAGTCAAACCTGAGCAACAAAACACACTTCATCTATATTTAGATGTTTAGATATTTAGATAACACAACCATGATGCTTTCTCGTTTCATACGTTTAAATATTTCATTAGGTGGTTTCCTATTCAGCTCCCATGCATCTATAAAGGAAGGTGAGCGGTGGGAAAACAGGATCATTTGAATTTGAATACTGATCTGTCAGAAGTACTTGTCAAAGTCAATAGCCACAGGCAGCGTTCAGTCAAATGTGCGTGAGCGGGATAGTATTTGCATTGCCGCTGGGCGCTCAGGTAATATCACCGCTTAAACAATGTTGACGTGCAACAACAACAACACACAACAATGTAGCTCGAATCCAATCAAAAATAAACATGTTCAAGATTCATTAAATTGCATTCTCTGTTACAGATTGCCTCCAGTGCAAACTCTGGAACACGATTCGAGCCAACTTGGTTAATATTAAAAAGTGGAGAAGTTTGTACAAGTTCAGTACTGTACAGCAAAAAAACAACTCGATGTATTAAGTCACTTCTGTTTCAAAATATCTAAACTCAAGCTTGATGCACATGGTCTTCCTCAGGTGGCTGTTACTGTTATGGCAAAGTGAAACACATTTCCTGCTCCGTTGGTTCCCTTGGGGTTTAGGGGACTGAGGCAGGGGAACAACATCAGAACTTATCACTGAGCTGCACTCATCCCTGTAGGATCGCACATGAGGGTTTTCTGTGATGATAGCAGGCAAAAAACATTTTCTGCACTTTTCCCTAAAATAAAAGATGAAATCTGTGATGTTTTTGGTTTGGGTTGGATTAATACTATGTAATAGATATTTTGTTTCAGCTGGTGCTGGATAACAACAATGTGTTGTGTAATTTCCCTTAAGAAGCTGAAAACACTCAGAGTTAATGTTACAGCAAGCAACTAGTCCAAAATGGCTTCCACTTACTCGCACTCTCTACTTTCCCTTTATCCTGTTTCATGTCTCCTTGTGCTTGCTTCGTAAAGGAGGAGCGGTGAGAAAAGCTTTTGGATCCACCTAGGGACTCGCTACAGCAGCGGTTTAGTGAACACTAGCCCTGGGTAATTAGTTTAAACATGAGGAACGTGGTTGTGTGGGAAGCTAATATTTTAATAATGGGTCTGCCAAGGCAACGTGTCTCGGTGGCAACCATGAATGGAGGATTTGATGTGTTCTCCTGCCTCCAATCGTCAAAATGTGAATCAGCGCAGATCAAATCAGCCTCCCACAGACATGCAGTAAGTGAAATATCAATCAAATAAGCTATTTCATGTTAAGGATTTACACGTTAGTTTGTGCTTTGATTAAAATTCAGAGACACGCACATAGCTTGAACATGAAGACACAGCGAGAATTAGTAGTTAACGTCATTTGATACAAGGTCAACACGACCAATATTCAGTTAAAAAAAAACAGATTGTATAACTGTATTGAAAACAACAGGAAGCGGTTTGTAGTTGCAGCTTTTTTTTAAAATTCTACTTGGGTTAAGAGTTATAAAGCAAAATCTCTTCTAGTGATGTATGTTGTATAGGCAAAAGGAAAATTGGAAATGCGAGTTATTGGCTTTTTAAAGATGAATTTCATTGTTAAAATATGAAAGCTATTCATGTTAAACTGCGTCAGAGCAGTTTGAAGGTGCTTGAAGAGGCTCGATACAAAAATAGCTCTTTAGCCCTGTGCAGCTGCACTGTTTGTAAATCAAGCAGAAACTGGGAAGATGCCACCTGAAGTGTTTACAAGAGCTGCAACAATCAATTCTAAAAAGGGCATCAGATGTCAGCACCACTGTAAACATATGTTTGTATTTTGCTCTCAGTACCACACTGGTCTGGATCAGCCTGGTCAGCACAGCTCAAATCTCTATCTTTTGTTTTAACGTGTTTGTGTCACGATGGACCAGATTCAGGCGATCAGAGAGAAACAGGGTTGTGACAGGGTAGGCAAAGCAGGTTGTTGCATTGAGCTCCAGGCCGAGAGCGAGCCCGCCGGACAGCGGTGGAGTTCAATAGTCAAAAAGCAAGAACATGTTTGTGAGAACCCCTTTGAATTCAATTCAATCAGAGAGATACAGGAGACTGCAACGACACCACGGCTGAACCCCCCCCCCCCAATGAGGCCCCATGCCACAAGCATTCTGCCAAAAGCTTTGTGAGTTTAGAGGTTTGGTGGGGGACTAGAATGAGGGGTTTGTTTTGGTACCTGGTTTCCCCCAGGTCCCTTTTGCCTGGAGCCACCAAAGTCTCCTTAAACGTCCTTGCCTTGTAAAACTGACATGGATGTGTCAAGATATTTCTCAAGTCCAAGAAACGTATAAAAAACGTATAAATCAACAGCTAATTGTAGATATATATGTACTGATTTACTGCGTAAAGGTTGTTGTATAGTAAGTGGTGTACAGGAAGAGTGAGGTAATCCTCTATTAGATAGTTTGAAATGGAAATAGAAATTACGTTAATTCTTTCAGCTATAAGATGTCTCCCTCTGTGTGCATGTTGGTCACAGAAATTGTATATCAGTCTCAAAAACTCAGAATCGATCCAGCTGGACTTTACAGTTTCTATAAATACCACGACAATCCGCAGGAAAAGAGAGAAGTGGTTTACTTTTATCTAAGAGCCGCGGAGTGGAGGTAATTTGCCAGCTAATTTGAAAAGTGACACGTTTGAAGACACACACACACACACCTCAACAATCCTGCGTTCACACACTAGATGTGATTTTGTGTATTTTTTTCTCAAAAACACTTCCCCCACATTAAAAGTTTGTTGCCACCTGGAGACCTGGGGCGGATTCCATCCAGGGTCTGTTTGCTGAAGATAAGCTCCCAAACCAACACCGCAGCACACAGCACCTTTCTCGCAGAGGAATCATTAACATGGCCGCTTCTCGTGGCACTTCACCAATTCCTCCCATCGTCCTCGGCGTCCTGAACACTGACAGTGTCTACTTATTGACTTTGACTGCTGCTTCCAGGTAAGTGATTGGGAAGTGAATAATCGTTTAAGAGGGCTGAGAGGCGACGCTTGGAGGCGGGAGCAGCTCATTTTGTTTTATTATGAAAACAGATTAAATTAATCTTTGGATTAATTATTTGCTCTATGGACTGACCCTTAATTATCTTATCATACTCCTCCGGCAACACTGAAATATTACTAAGCCACTCTCTCAACCTGCTGTTCACAGTGCTATCCTCAAAAACACTGCCTTTTATTATTATTTTTAATAGTTTAGGGCAATAATCCGTCCATCCATCAATTATCTATACCGCTTATCCCTTAAGGGTCACAGGGGGCTGGAGACAATCCCAACTGACATTTGGTGAGAGGCGTGGACCAGTCTTCAGCCTATGGGCGAGATATATTCAGACATGAACTCTGGGGAATCTTCGGTCAATGGGGTCTGAACTTTCTCTGGAGTTTGCATTTCACACATGAAGATCGCAGCAGGAGATTCTCCAGTCAGACATGCTCAGGAGTGTAAAGGCAGCTGGGGGTGTAGTGTGCTGGAGGCAGGACGTAAAATATAAATTTGGCTGAAGAGAACACATGTTTGTGTTCATGCTGTATACAGCACGTCAGCACAGAAAAGCTTTCCAATCTTGTTTTCTTTCAGTCGACATCTAAGCAGCTAACAACCATTCACATCTATGGTCGATTTAGAATCTCCAATTAACCTAACTCCAATCTGCATGTCCTTGGACTGTGGGAGGAAGTACCCAGAGAAAACACGAGACACAGACACAGGAAGAATACTTAGAAAGGCCCTCACTGAACTGGGATTCGAACCAAGAACATACAGCCAATAATCCCAAACACTATTCCAGGTATAAATTTAGGATGGAAATAGATCTCGACTTGTGAGCTTATCTTTTACAGCAGATGTTTTATAAGGCAAACCCACCTTTACGCTTCTGACTGGCTGACACTTACTGCATCTCACAGCCCTTCTGCCAGGCTCTGCTCAATAACTCAACGTCCTGCAAAGACAAGCTATTTATTTACACCTGATTGTTGTGTAAAGAAGTCAAAAACATTCAGAGTTAATACTGACAGATTTACACTCATGATATTCTTTCCCAGCTTATTCAAACACTGACCTATGAAGAAATCTAGCAGGCTTCAGAAACAGCTCAGAAATATGTCACTGACCCAACACAGATGAATTGACTCATTGATTTAAGGACCAAGCGCTGTGGGCAAATGTTCTCGAGATGAAGACAAGTTCTCTTCTCTAACATGTATCTGCAGTATCTTTTCGTAATATTCTTTAATGTCATATGAGACAAAGCTTGGTCAGCCTTTGCTATTACTCTGAATTTATCAATCTGAAGAAAGTTGGCAGGTGAAAGGTCATTAATACAATATGCATCAATCATCATTGTAATCATTTTTTTTTCAATGAAATTGCACCTGTTGAAAACAGCCACAGTTGGGGAGCCGTGGGAAAACCTGTAAATGATGCATAATTTGAAGTGGGTTATGTTTTTTAATTGTTTTTTGAATGGAACTTGATGCTTTACATACATCACATGTTGCACCTCTTCTTTAACACAGTACATCCATGCTGTAAACTTCTGTTGACACATAATTGTCCTGAATGGTGGCTGTTTTTTTTAACTGTGCCTCCTTCCAACCACTTTCATTCAGGTCTCAGTGCGAGTGGCCACAAAAACTACAGCCCAAAACAACCCTGCAATGCTCTACTGGTTTCAAGGTGTCCCTCATGGCTCCTTCAGAGGACGCTGTGTCATAGCAGCAGAAAAGTTCAGGCGAAAGGTTATAGCTTCCAATCTGGCGCGGGGGAGAAAAAAGGATACATGATGACTCTCAGCTAGAGGGAACTACAGTGGCCTAATTATTGTCCAGATGGTCTGAATAGATGGGACTTCCAACAATTAATTACAGGATGCTGCACATGGACAGCAAAGGCTAAGCAAACACATCCTCAGTTCTTATTACGTGGAATAATTGAGAGAGAAGATTTTAAAGAGATTATTGTTCATATAAGCCAAGTGTGCCTTGATGTTTACATCATAAAATGCAGCTTCACAGTCGCTGCCTCTCTTGATTTTGCTGAACAAATCCTCTCCAGGGAAATTCCATGATTTATTATTACCTTGTTTATAGCGACAATGGCACCTTTCAACTCAACACTATCACAGATGTTTGTGTGATGATACGAAACCTCAAAAATAATTACCTCTTCCCTTGATCATGACCACAGCACCGGATTCAAGGTGGCTAAGTGATTGTGCTCCACTGTTTACGGGGATTTGTGTGTTCCAGCCAAGACAATTACATTGCTTTCAAACATTTAGAAGGAGGGTTATACCATGAAATTCTGGCGCCTCCTGCCAAAACAAGAGAGGACAGAAAATAGCACAATGCTTTTCCGGAAAGATTGTCTGACTGGTCAAATGGCAGGAAGTTTTTACCTTTCACTTCACAGAGTTGGACAACCTCCTTTCCCAGCAATATGAAGATGATGTGTGGGTTCGTCTTTGCCACTGGCCACCATCATTTTCCAAGTGACAATTAATTTGATATATATCATGTATGACAAAGCCCATGGGGCCCATTATAGGATTCTGGATATCCAAAGGGTCTAGAGAAATCACTTCAAACCCGTCTTCTTTCGACAGATACAGTGCACTCTCTAATAACAGAGGAGAGCTGCATGCGACCTCCCACAGACACATTTTCTTACTAGTTGGTAGTATCCTTAAGTTTGGAGAATCCTTTTTAAAAGAGGTCTGAGGTGTAATGGGGGAGAGGGAAGAGATGAGGCTTTCAGAAAATCAGTTGTAAATAAAGAGGACTGAGTCAAAACAGCACAACGAGGCACAGTCACAGGGCTTGTGTGACCATAGAGTCAGAAGTGTGAGATATAGGACGAGTGTATGTTGATGCAACGATGCCGAACATAAAGGCATTTAACAGTTGGCCGATGTGCGTCACAGGCTTTGATGTGGTTCGCTTTGTGCAGAGGGCGTGTTCCAGTTATGTTAATGAAGTACGGAGGACTTTTAAGTACTGTGTGATGTTGTTGTGGGGAAACTGGACATTTGACATCATAAGAGAGCTAATTTCATTTCATCAAAATCTACTTCCAGAGGGATGAGTTCCATGTGTTCCATTCGAAAGAGACATCACATGGAGGCTCAGGTGTCATGTCAACAAGATTGTGTACTAAACAAGTCGCTGCAGCAATTTGGATTTAAAGTATATATGAGACTTTTAATTACTCTGACCTTGTCAATAGGGCTAAAAACAAAATCTCATCTGTGAGCTTCACTAAGACAACACATATCCGCAGTGAGGATATCAGGTTACCCCTCCATGGGAAGATGATCCTCATTAAAATTGCATGCGACATAAATAATAAATGAAGCTGGAAAAAAGAGAAAAATACATATATGCAATGTAATACTTTGAAAGGGCTGTTGATGGTAAACGTTAGCTGGGCGTGTATCGCTCTTAGAGACTCAAAAGCTGTAAATCAACCGCAGGGTCTCTTATCTTTTCTTTCTCATGAATGCATATGAAGGAAATTATGTTAACAAAACAGTCCTGGTGTCTCATGCATTAAGGCTTCACGTTTCTATTTCCGGAGATACCCCATGCTTTGATAATTCACTTTCACCGCAAGAGCTCATCCTTTTTTGCCCAGTCACTCAAACAAAAGTCTCGACTTGACTCATCAAATTCTCAAGGTGCAGCTGAAAGCAATTACGGAGCCTCTGGGCGGAAGAGCTATCGTCAAGGCCCTTTTGTTACTCTGCCCCTAATAAAAGCTCGCCTTCCAAACAAGATGAATCATGCCCCCTCTTTTTCCTTAAGCCTCAGCACTTTGGTGAAACCTCTCAGACTAGCATTGTATGCTCATTACACCGACACCTCACTGCTAATAATGGCTCCGATTTCCACAGCTTTTTAGCAGAAGAAGATTAAGCCTGAAGTACGTCTGCGGCAGAGGCAGCATGTGTGAGATGCCCCTGCACAGTTCTTTGTTTCACTGTGACGTAAGTCTCGGTTTGCTTTTTTCTCTTGTAGCTCCAATCTGAATCTCCGGATATGTGACGTTTATGATTCCCTTTCTGTGCATGAATGTAAAACGGTAAGTGTGAATCCGACACATGATACTAACACAAGGAGTGCAGGTTTACACGGTGTACGTTCATGGTGTAATTGGATATTTATGTAGAAATGATGCATTCAGAGCTCAGTGTACAATTCTCCTCTGCTGCAGCATCCTCTTACTCATCTGCTCCACAGGAGAGCAGATGAGCAAGAGGATGAGAAGCTGGGTAGCATACACAAAAGTTCTGTTGTAGGGTGGATCGAGGCATCGCTGGAGTAGGCAAGCTGTTCTGACTTTCCACAAAGGGCAGCTGGCATCATGATGCCTGTGCATCATGATGCACAGGCATCCACTGGCAGCGACAGTGGCAGCGACAGTTTTCCACTGGCAGCGACTTTAAGGACGTGGATTTACTCCCATCTGTGTGAGGTGTCTGAAGGCAGTCGCTCTCAGTGTGGCACATGTGACAGATTCCAGACAGCAAGAGCGAGAGAAATCCAATACCCCCACTTAGAGATGATATCAAAGTCAGAAAACAGAATGGATATAGCTCCAAGCACCGAAATGAGGCGTTTCCACCTGACTTCATCCAGACGTACACACCCGTCACATGAACAATACACATTTATTATTTCTGATATATTTAATAGGATTACACCAAAATAAATAGACTGTAGATATGACTCCCCTCTGCTTCCTGCTCCCCCCTTTAATCCATTCTATGCAGGTGTGGATATATGTATGTGTCTAATGAAAAGACACTGTTCATATAATCCACATCCTCCAGAAAGATTAGAGGCACGTATTCAATCTGAACATTTCCAATCATATTTTAAGTGAAAGTCTCTTACCAGTCTGTCAGAGAGTTGGACACCGATACAGGTATTGCACCGAAAAAACAAATCAATCCAGAAAACAATCCGTTAGAAAGCAGGCTCCTCATTTTCACCCTGTATGTGTGTTTGCTCCTATCTCACACAAAACGTCTCTCCAGGGCATCACAGCTGCAGGGAGCTGCGGCACATTCCCCATACACAGAGGGAAAATTAAACTCTGTTGGTTTTTTAGCTTTATCATGTCTTGAAGGCTGAGTCTGTGCAAACTTCTCGAACACTATCCGAGAGGAGCAGAGGACAGACAATGAAGAGTCAATGGGTCTGTTTGTCTGCTAATGCAATAGGAGGCTGCTAGCTAGTTACCTAGTCGGTTTAATTAACCCCCAGAGGTTGTGAGAGAGCATAGGCTGCGATCTCGACAGGCCTACTGGGCTCAATCAAGACCACAAACTGAACATTGTATATAGCATAAAAGTGTTGTAGTAAACACATTCTCTCCCCTCTGCTGAACCCCGGGGAGCTCTTAATCAAACCGCAGTGCACACATGATGGGGCCTCTGCACGGAATGACGAGGACAGGAATGGAGAGAAAAGACAGAGAACATAGTGAACTCACGCCCTTGGCCTTTAATCTCCACTTCCCCGGGTTATTTTATTGCTGCTGCTCTCCTCTGAGACTGTTTGGCCAAGTAATGGGAAGAAAAATCCCAATTTAATGTCATGAATTATGCTTTGTCCTTACTTATCTTCTTCACTTTGTGTGTTATGGCTTCTCACAGTGAAGTGAGTGAGCAAAATGCAGCCGGAGCCATTTCATTGATCTATTGTTTTGTCTTTCAACAGCAGAATGTGGCCATGAGCAATCTGCTGCAACTGGTCTGCCATTCCACTCTAATGTTAGAGAAGTGAGTGTGATTCCCAAACAGCCATTTTCTTTTCAAGTGATGAGATTGCAGTTTGTTTTTCTCTTTAACTCAGTTGCTATTAAGGAGCCAATTTAAAACTGATTAAGAGCATTTCAAAAGTTCTTAATGAGCAGGAAATGCATTTATTCCCGATAATGTATTAACCACAGATTCATATTTGTGCTGCACCTGTTACAAGGAAGACTGATCATGCAGGAAAGAGGTCAGACCCCTGAAACAAAACACCGGATGATGTGTGAGGATTAAAAGACTGGCTGACTCAATGGCAACGTGCTCCTGTGATTTGATATCTGATTCAAACTGGGCTTCTGAGACATAAAGTAACATAATAGTTAATTCAATAGCTTTTTATCCATGTTTAAATTCACCGCCTGTCCTGGTGTATGGAAGACAGCACTAAAAATAACCAGAAGCTTAATTTCCATTATCAGGTAATCTGACAATTTTATACCATTTGTTATAATGTGTTAATTGTTAACTTTGTTTTCTCATAATGTCCAATTTAGAAAATGTATCTTAATTTCTTTAAATTAATTTGTAATCTATAGTTCTGCCTACAGGCCAAATGAAAGGAATTACATGTGTTTAATTCTGATAAAATGACAAACATCATAACAACAAATTACTTTCTATAAACAAAGACGTCTAATGATGATGACAAGGACAAGTCGGGGATGTCAAGAGACGGAGAACACTGATGTCGTGGCCCCAGCTTGAACAAAAAATGTTGGGATTACAAGAATAGAAACATAAATTCCTCTGACATTACAGATCTATTAATTGTCTTTAAGATCGATAATAAATAATAATAATAATAAATAATAACTAATATTGGACCCCATTTCATCCAGGACTTTGAAATCTTTCTAGATACAAATTCAAACACTGTGAGAGAGACTTATCTTTCCCCAGAAGTAGTAACTGGTGATAAACTAAAAAAGAACAAGCAGGCGGAGGATGCCACTACAGGTTCCAATCAAATCACCAGGGAGGAACATTTATCATCCATCAAGGGCCTTCTTGTGAATCACCACGAGGTCTTGAACTTACTAAGGACACAGCCAGAAAATAAATAATTAAAAGCACATTTTCTGATATGCGGATCCTGAATGATTAATGATGAAGCTTGGATGTTGAGCACGAGGAGCCAAGTTTTTCATATCCTTCAGGAGGTGATGTGGGAACAGGGGTTGTAGAATTGTATAAGGAAACTGTGGAATTGTTGTATCTCCAGAAAATAGGTATAGAGAAAGTTCTACATTATGTAATAGTTTGCACTGGTCACATTGCATTTTGTATTGAACTGTAGAGAGTTAAACAAAACGTAAAGCTACAGTGAGTTTGGCTAAAGTCCTGATTCCCTGCGATGCTGGAGGGCTTTGTGACATGAATGAGATCAGGTCTTGGAGGAAGCTAAGCAGGATGTTCCAGACATCCCTCCTTCCGGCTACACTTTTCAGCTCCTCCTGCGGACCCCCTGAGGCGTTCCCCAGATGGGATATGTAGTCCCTCCAGCAAGTTGTGGGTCTACCCCTGGGTCTCCTCCCAGTTGAGCATGCCCAGTAAAGCGCCTAAAAGGCATCCTGAAATAAAATGCCCGATCCATTTCAACTGGCTCCTTTCGACATGAAGGAGGAGGGAAGCTCCCCTCGGATGTCTGACCCACTGGCGCTATCCGTACGGCTGAGATGGAGATAAATAATGTAGCCGTTTGTATGAACAATGTTGTTCTTTTGATCACAACTGAACATAAACATACAGACCTAAAGGTTTTGGGCATTTGACTAAAAGACTGGTTCTTTCCATAAGTCCGATATGCGACATTCAATACCGGGCACTGTAAAATCTAATTTAAATTACTTTCTTTTGAAATTAAATGTATTTGTATTTGATCTACAAATTAGAAATAAACTCTTGGTTTATTTCTTGTGAGTCCTGAACATGGAAGAAACTTCCCTCATGGGACAATGAAGACCACCCATGTGTCTGCGGTGTGACACTCGGTTTTATACAACAAGAGAATGTTATCTACAATACAAATCTACTTGTTATCTGAAAGCTTCAGCTGACTGTTTATCAGACCATCCCATGTTTTATATGTAATAGTTCTCACTGTGAATCATATCAGATATTAGATTACTCATCTCTTATTTGAGGGCAACTGCAGCCGTGTCTGGTTTTTTATCTGTCAAGCTCTGCCCCAGAAATTACCCGCCTACCTCACATCTAGAAAAAAGAATAGATAATAACAGCAGAACTATCCAAAGTTCAGGCCGCTGTTTGGGTTCCTGATGAGATCACCAACTGATAAATCTGCCCTCTAGATTTTATGTAACCACAAAGTGATGTTTGGGGAGCAGGTTTCCTTTTGCCTCGATGTTAAACTGGGTTTTGTGTTTATGTTGAAATCCTCTCGGACAAAATATGAACTCTGTGCTCATAAAATAAAATATAATAATAATCATGCCTGTGTGGCACCACCGTCAATTTCTGATTTCATCCAAAGATATTTTTTACGTATGAGAAGCTCATTGTAACAAAAGGCCAAACAAAGAAATTACCAAGAGCACCATCACCGGTCTGAGTCATATCGTAAAAAATTATTGCAACCCGAGAAAACCGATAAAAGCCTTCGCAAGGCAGAATTTTTTTTCTTGAATATTAATCTAATATGCAATGAAGATGAGGTTTTGTACAGTGGATTCCAAAATGACTTAAATAATGTTGCGGAAAGTTAATATTCAGTAAATTTTACAACTTTGTCTTTCCCCCCAAAAAAGTGATTATCTCCAACGGCGTCTGAGGTTGAAGAACGACTCTCTGACAAACCTAGAGGTGCAACAAGCTTAAAGTGAAAGTAACTGACATTCTCCTATCAGGTCTCCAGAGGATGAAACTCTTACCTTCCACACAAAGCAACCAACTAGCCACTATCCACCTCCTATCCCAATCACTCACAATTACACTGGTGAGAGAGTAAAACCCTCTGGTCGCATTTGGATAAAAGATCTTTGACCTTTAATCAGGCAGGACTGAAGAAGCGACAATCCAGATGCAGTTTGGGAAAAAGAGAAAAACCCACAGGTAACATTTGAAGAACAATTCAACCACCCAGCTTGATAAGGTCTGTGTCGGTGCGGTTGGATCTAGATTTGTTTTTTCACACAAAGCACTGCTCTCTCTCGTCTTTCGTACAGAAGCACAAAAATAACACAATACACAGAAATGTGTCAAGTGAAATCAGCAAATCTATGAATCTATATTTGTACCATAAAGCTGTGATGTTAAGTGAATTTCTGTACGAGCAGAGACACAACCATGCTCCTCACCTTCTCAACGGTGTAACCCTGAGCTTGTGCTTCAGGAAACCTTTCAGCACTCTAAATTTTGAGCCGTGGATGTCAGCTCTCTTATCCGCCCGGCAGATTTGGGATCGTAACACATTGTAATATAAACCCATATAAAATGATCCTCAATTTGCCCCTCTTAGTGGCCCTGCTGAATGTGATTCCATCAGCTGTGGCAGAGAACATTGTGCCATATTCACTCCAAGAGATGAGCTTAGGTCAGAAGTGAGAGATGTACTCGTCCTCGCCCGACCCACCAAAATATGTCACTGCGACACGGAGGAAATTCATAAAACCTCTAAAACGTTAAGAGGTTTTGTCGTGAAAGTTTGTCACCAAAAAGCTTTCTCATTACTGTCTAGTTCTCAGAACATTCTAGAGTCAGGTGTTTTTTAACATTGAGGTGAACAATGTTAGGACCTGATTCCTCGTAACGAAGAAACCAGACGTGATGATTCCCGTTGATAAGTGGTACAGGACATCTTGAGCTTCTACATGAATCGACAATAGCAGTTTCTTTTTTGTGTTTAACTTCAAGAGGACTGACAGAGTTTGCGATATGTTAGATACATATTACGAACAAAGGCCCCAAAGTCACCTTGAAGGCCCTACATGGAACCAAACCACCCCTGACTTAAAAAAAACACAGATAATTTCAATCATAAAACGATTCTTTTAAAAATACAAATATTCAATTAAATAAGAGTAAAATGTTAAAGTTTAATGTGCCAGAGCCGACCACCATCAAAGAAACATCATACATTTAAATGATCGGCTCTTCAATCAAGCCTCTAAAAGCTTTTGGCAGTAATGGGGCACGGGGGCCTTATCACAGAATTTAATTTAGTGGCCTCTCACTGAATTGTTGCTTAGGACCAATCCGCCGTTCTCGGGGCTCCAGGCAAATGCCTGCTTTGCCTGCCCTGTAGCAATGCCCCTGGTATTACCCACAGTAAGGAGATAAAAGGTGTGAGCTAAATCCTATAAATCCAAAGGCTGCATGAAATGTTAACTCATCAGCACTGCTTGATCACAGCGAGTGGAAAAGCAACCTGGATAATGCGAGTGGGCTGGATTTCAGATAATGGCTGGTAGTGTATAATTATATAAGTGTGCATAATCAAATCTTTAAAGCACCCCTAACATGCACTTGGTTGAGACGTCAGTTTCTTGCTCACCTATGCATTAAACAGCTTGATGTATACATTAGGACAATAGAAGAAGACTGAGGCTGAGCTGCAGTAGATGCAACTGTCAGGGATTTTTTTGTATTGCACATTCACTCCCACTGCAGCTAGGGTGAAAATAGCTGCATTATTTTCTGCTTAATTCCCCGTAGCCATAATGTAGTAAAGAAATGAAAAATATTTGTAATTGCATAGTTTCATAAGATGTGCTGTTGCACTGGAGCGTCAACAGGAAGTTTTGTTCCAAGAAAAATAAACAAAAGACACCAAATAGGTAGTTAACGTCCACAGTTGACGTTATGACATGATTCAAACTTTGGATCTGATGCAGAATATTTCACACTATCAGCGAATGACAACATGTTTACTGCAAACACGATATGTAGATCAATCAGAGACTAATCCACTTTTTCCCATGAGTGAAAACTCTGCTTTCTCATCATATCAGCAAGTCCGTTTGATTAAATGTTTTATGATTGATTGTGGAAGCAGAGCAAAAGTAAGATAAGGAAATATTATGAAAACATCATTTTCAGGTGCTGTTAGCACTCAGTGGCATTCATGTGATTAGTAGAGGTTGAAATTATCAGCTCCGGCCGCTGCCTGAGCGCTGCGCCCTGCCTTAAAGATCTTTCCCATTCAATTTAACGGCATGTTGCCTCTGTCCTCTTTAACTGTTTGCCTGTGCTGTTCTGAGGCAGTGCATCACTTCTGCTTTCTCATTGGCTAGGACACCGCACAGTCCTAGCTGGAGATGGGTGACCATTACCACCCCAGCTCTGCCGCTTCACTTGCCTCAGATTTAATTAACTTCAACCGGCCTTACTGCATCGGGGCGATGGCCGCACAGGACCACCCGTGGGGGGGGTTTCTGATCAGCGAGCGGACTAGGAATACAAACGAGGGCTTCGAGCTAGAGGAAAAACGAAATCGCAGGCGGCTGGTTTTGATGCTGCAACTTTGCGAAATGCATAGAAAGCAACAGCCGGATTATGTTCTGCGCTGTGGGCCAACGCTTTCCCCTTCCACACCCAACACTTTATTCTACTGGTAACCCCTCCCCCTCCACCCCCTGCTCCCAGCTCACTCTCAGATTGTTCACTCCTGTGCTTAATTAGCCCCTACAGTTAAACAATGCTCTCAGCTTCTAAGGGTCTTACTTTACCAGCATTAACAGAGAGCGGCTGGAGGGGGGGGGGGGGGGGGGGGGGGGGGGGGGATTCATATTCAACTCACATAAAAGTGCAAGAAAAAAACCCCGCTGCTGACAAGCCATAATTCATCCCTGGCTCTACTTGTGGGAGGAAACAATCTCACACACACACACACATTGGGGTTGATAAAACATATAATATTTTCTATGTGCTTCCACAGAGCAGGTGGTCAGATGCTCTATTAAAAAAAGGCATGTGAGGATGTCATCTCCATTTAAATCCACTCGGGCCCGTGTTCTTCCTCGATACCAAGTGATCCATGAGGACTCCTCCGCAACAGAGTCAGCAGCGCTTGACAAATGTGCGAGTCCTGCAAAACGCTTGTACAAGCACAAACATATCTGGACTATTTATCTTCCTGCTGGAAAACGTATCAGAATATGAAAGCATATCAAGCGCATCCATTTTGTCTGGAATCAAATCTGACAATAACGGGCAGGCATTGGGCAGATGATCGATGGCGAAATGCCGTAGAAAACTGAAAATGGCAATTTCTCACTGAGATTATTTGATGTTTAATATCTTGCTGGTTTCCTTCCAGCTACTCACATGTCAGCTGCGAAGAAGCAATTGTGAATTTTGACGTGCCTTGAAACAACAGTGGTCAGAGATGATAACACTGACGCAAACACAGCATCAAATATTCAGCCCTTTGAATCAGCTTTTATTAGACCTCAAATTTATCAACTAGACGGCGGAAACATACAGACAATAGTCTAACATTGTATATGAGGACAACTGTGGATCAGTTTCCAGTTTATCCATCATGAAATGTTCATAGGTAGACTTGACCTTGTCCTGATCTGTTGTCCTGCTTATTCAGTGGTTAGTGGGAGATGTCCTTATTGTCCCTGATCATTATGACTCTGAAAAGGTGTAAATAAGTCTAAAAAAAGTTAAAAGAAATAATAAAAAGTAGTAAGTGCACTGTAACCATGTCATGACAATAAAGGAGATGGAGATCTTTTATCCAATTATGATAAAATATTGGCGCTCAATTAAAGTTGTTGCTGAAAAATTCAAAGTGAGATACGTTTGAATTCAAAACAAATGTATGGAAACTAGCAGTTTTCTAGTCTTATCGACCACTTTTTTGCTCAAGGGTACTTTGGCACGTGGGGTTGGAGAAGCCAGGGATGAAACCACAGACCTTTTTGCTTTGTGAATGACCCTCTCCACGGACTGAGCCACTGTCTGTTCTGCGTTGCCTGGTATCATGGAGTGATTATGATGTATTGTGTCTCCGGGGTGCTAACAAGGTCACCTAGTAATCCTTCAAAGAACAGTTCAAATTTAGGGAAATATTGCACGGAGTTGCTGAGAGTTGGATTTGAGGATTGATGATTTCCCCTCATTGTAAGTATAGTAAACATAAAGGGCGGGACCAGCAGCTGTTGGGTTTGCACAGAGGTTGTTTGGAGGTCGTCTGGTACTGCCAGGCACATTTTGGACAGAGCCAGGTTAGCTGTTCCCCCGTTTTTAAGCCTCAGTGCTAAGCTACACTACACGTTCGCCTCAATCTTTCCACCTAATTGTCGACAAAAAGCTAGTCAGCAAAAATGTCAAACTGTTCCTTTAAGCGCTGACAGGTACTCCACCAGGCTTTGAGATAGCTGCCTTTTAACGTTTCGGCTAATACTGTGTTGAAAAAGGTCAAAGTGATAAATGGGGATTTTGAGTACATGCACAAATTCATAATTGTGTCCTCCTCTGACCTGCTACTACAACTCGATCACGTTTAACTTCACCTGTATATGAGTAATATGTTCAGATAGCAATTATCCAACTTGATTTATACATATCATTACTTCACAGTTCTGCACATTATGTTTAATCTCACCTTGGCATCAAGTGTAGAACCACTCTTCCCCTCAGCTAACGCCTGAATGACAAAGCAACTGGATTCCCCTAAAAAAAAGCTGTTCCAACATTCACTGCCACTGTATCACTGCACTGTACAGAGTCAATGGCACATTTCTCAGTCGGCCGGCTCTCTGCGAGCAGCTTGAAGCCTTGCTGAGCACATTAATCCTCGGGGATGGGGCCCTTTAGAGTCATTTAATCACAGTCGGTGGTAAAGCGCCGCGGAGTCAAAGGTCAGTACTTGACCATTCATATCACCATAACCCTGGGGCTTCTCCACCATTGTACACGCTCCATCTGGGTGAGAGACCACAAAGGTCGAGGCACACATTGTTGGGAGTGGCGCTTTCGGTAATTTTCTGGTCACTGGCATCTCAAGCAATACTCTCACAGTTGGTTTAGCAGACGGCATCTGGTACATATTTTCAATTTTTTTTTTTTATGTAAAAGTATAATTCAATTTTGGCAGGACTTTATAGTATGAAGATAAGAAAAGTCAATGGGCCTTATCGCAGCAGATATTATCTGCGTAATAAAATGCACAATGGTTAAATCCTATTTAGATGCACAGGTTTCAGGTTACACATGCAGAAAAAGGCAAATTTAAAGACATCAATATATCCTCACAATAACTGCATTTAAGGGTACAAACAAGCAGAAGTCAGGACCACACTTTAGATAAATAAGTATGAATAATATAAGAATAATGGTGTGTATGTTTTAGAAAATGGCTCCAGCAGCATGTGCGTGAGTCATTACAGTAAACACCAATGGCCTTAGGCTATGGCAGATATTTCGTGGGCATGCAATCACATTTCTTCTGTGGGTCAAGCACTGTGGTACACAATAACTCTGAGGCTAAACTCTCATTGGGTATTCTTTGCCAGGAAACTTCCTATTCATAAACAGGAAAACAATAACAGAACGACACAGTAGCTGGGTATTTAAATAGCCTGAGGAATAATTCACATGATTTCACATAATTACTATCCATGGATGTCTATTCAGCAGAGGAGCAAATAATTACTCTTGGCAAAATATAAGGGGGAAATTAATGTTTTTTTAACATAAAGACTGGATTTTTAGTGGCACAAATCCATTTTGTATAGACCGGGTCTACAAATGTACCGCACCTTTCGCTACCACTGCTTGTTAAGTTTGTAAAGTTGGTGGTGTAACATTGTTCACGTCATTTAACTGACAGTAGGTCAGACTTTTATTTTCAGCCAATCACTGGAAACGGGTCCAGATTTGTACCTCTGTAAAACGCCCGATGGAGAGGTTGATAAAGAGAACGAGGGACTGGCGCGATGCCTAGACGACTGAGTTGGACCCGATCTGTGTTGTCACATGTAAATAAGTTTCTAAGCATAGATGACGTGCACACTGCTTTGCTGTGTGGTGCATCATCACATTGGCAGTTCTGTCTCTGCCCAGCTTCCCTCCTTTGCATTGTTTCTACTTTCACTGCAGCAACTCATCTTCATGTACTCAGTAATTTGCCTTCCTTGTTGCCTATGGAGCCATAAAGCAGAAGCAATGACGGATATAGACGGATATAGACAACGATAATTATGTTTGAGATGCTATCTTGGTTCACAGCCTTGCGTATTCAGGCACATGAAGGGTTATGTTTCTTGCCTTAAAGCAATTCTGACCGAAGCTGTTCTTCAAAATGAGTGCATGAACCATATGGGAATAGATTAAGCTTCATTCCTATTGAGTGGACATAAGCAATGTCTTCAGCATGTATTTTCTTGTAAAATGTTCTTTTGAAGATTCTTTTATAATTTGTTTTGCATTTATTGAGGGGATAAAAGAAAATGAAATGGAAAGTCAAGTTGGACGGGACAATCCTCATGGGGTCGATTTATGCTGCAATTGAATGACTTAACCATCGGGACTCTCAACTCTTTATATTCCCGCAATAGATGGGTCATGAACAAAAAGGATGTTATTCTGTTCGGAATGGCGCGAGTCCGCAAGTCAGACAAAACCAAGCTGGAGCTGTGGAGCCCGGATTGTTAAAAAAGAGGCCTTGGATTTAAGAGTCAATCATTTTACCAAACATTGGGGCTGAAGCAACGTGTACTATTCTAGCCGCCTGATTCAAGACGGCTATGCTGAGAGTGGCAGAGGAAATTATAGGGCAGATGAAAGGTCCTCCATTCAAAAGGACACGTGTGAGGTTATATAAAATGAAATGAAACGAACCAGTTGTGTGTAAAAAAGACATGCGGTGCATCTATAGCTCCTTAATGGTTTTGATTCTAAAGTGCCATGATGAGCCCTACATTCCCAATGCCTGACCCTGAATTACAAGATAAAACTGCCTCTCTGGAAGTGAAATGCACTTGAATTGTGCCCTCAAGTTTAGAACCAATGCTTTATAGAACACTCCATCACATCCTCATAGAGGTCAGACCTCTGGAGAATGCACACTCTCTTTTAAAAGTTTTTTTTCTTTCTTCCAGGTGTAAATGTAGCCATATCTCTGTCATTGCATTACACTTCAGGCTGCATCATCTCTCTCTCTCTCTCTCTGACTGAGTGCAGCAGGGACTTTAGGTGCCACAGGACTGTTTGAAAAGCCTAAAAGCGCCTTAGCTTTGTCTCCATGTCACTTGCCTTCTCCATTTTTTATCTATTCCAATACACAAATAAAAAAACAAAGCAAACAGAAAAAAGCAAGGAATTGTTTTTTAAACTCAACCGGAATTGCCTCCACGAAGGATTCAGTTGAGTTTTAGCCTTTCGGTATCATAAAGAACCAAAGGCTCATATTTCTAACACAGTAATAGCCATGGTGCAACCGAGAGGTGGGTGTGGGTAAGCAAAGATGAATGTACTCATTCAACACTCCACCCCACCATTCAATCCAGTGGAAGTGTCCTCGTATGTGTAGCCGCTCTTGAAGGATATGCTTGTCTGAGCTTTGAGGCCACGCACTGGAGGAACAGGCAGCCAGCAGACAATCACAGAGGAGCTGAGCGCGTCCATTAAGGCTGTCAGTTAGCGAGGGCCTTGATTAATTACACGCCGCACAGTGGCAAATTAAGGCAGGTCTCGAGCCCACCCCCACCAAATAATTAGGTAAGAACAGATTGCCGGAGAGAGGAGGGTGAATACTTGGTGCCTGGCATCACTCAGTCCGTCCTACGTGTTATAAAAGGTCTCACACTGCATAATCATGGGCAATAAGTGCGTTTATTAGGATAGCAGTTAACTAATGCTCTGATATCCTCTATTCCTCAGTGGGAATTGCTTTTACAATTATTAACAAGAAAAAACAGAACTTCAAGTAGTATATATATATTTTTTTTTCTGTACAGTTTTATTCAGTACTTTTAATTGTTTTCTTGAAAGCAGCTCAGGTATTCTTATTATTAATGAAAGAAAATTTGAGTTCTAAGAGAAATCCGCCATGGTTCTGAACACAATGCAATGTGTATCTGTTAGTTCTTGATATGTTTGTGCTGCACTATACAGAGTTGAGTCATCGGCAAACATAAGCACCCTGGCTAATCAAATACCAAAGGGAGATCATTAGTAAATATGTTTGCATTGGTATATGTTAAGTTTATCTACATACATGGCTCGTGTGAAAGACTGAGTACATAATGATGGTGCATTCATTTGTTTCCCCCTCTATTCCATGTAATTATAAGTTTATATATATATATATATATGTTTCGTGTTAGAGTACACATTTAAATTGAATTGCAAATACAGCAGTGCATCATGGTTGACAGTCTTCCCATGATCCCTGGAGCCAGCAGCGCCTCGTGTGCAGGGATGTAACCAGCTTTTATGCAACAATACTGCAGCTGTGGTCACACTTGTCTTGTCAATGTGAATTTCACCATCAGATCATGCCAGGATGCATTACTGATCTGGTAACTGCCGAGAAGGGATTTTTAAATCCAGAGCTCGGCCACATCCTGAATTCCACTAACGGCAGACTCTGGGGAAAGGTGAACACAATTTAAGCCCGATCTTAACATTATTGTTGTTGTATCAGCAAAGCCCTTCCCTGCGGTCAGTCCCAGCACTCCACAACATTTTTCCCATTGGAGACACACCCCCCCAGCTATGGCCTTGATCTCAGACCCATACTCGGTCTTTTTCATTGTTTCTAAGAACTGGTGCTTTTGGGCTTTAGTACACACGTTGAAAGAAACACCAATGGGTTGCACAGTAATTATTAATGCCTTTAAGCTTGGAAGGATATGATCCATTACCTCAACACCCTGTCTACATATAGCAATTCTCTGCCACACTTTTCTCTCCTCGGTCTACCGTCCATTTGATGGAACTAATGCATCATCAATGCTGCTGTCTGCTGGGGAAATTCTTCTTCTTTTTTTTTCCGATGCATCTGGATGCGGCCGTGGACGACTCTGCATCGGTGCAGAGACAGAACATAATCGATTCATGTTTTCCGCTATGTTAATTTTTTCAGCAATGTCCCACCGCTGCTTAATTATAACCACCGCTGCTTCAGAATCAGGACAGACGCACATTAAGGGACCGGTCGTCTTTTACCATGTCAGTGTCCTCCCGTTCCCTCTCCTGATGACCTGAGCTCACTTTACACCAACACAAAGTTATTAGGACCTGAACAGTACTGACGTTTACTTAGTGTTGTGTTGATTAGCTTTAGAGTTTCCGAGGCACGTATGTTCATCTGCTACGCAACACGAGATGCGCACAGTCAGGACATCAGGGTTAAAGTGGTGGGAACGATCTGGATTCGTGATCTAACATCATCGATTAATATCTAAATACATGCGGTTGTCAGTTTTTGTGAGCGACAGAGACGGGCAGGTTTTTGTAAAGATCAGCTCTAAGTGTGAGTGATTAGAAAAGAGCAGGGGAAGTGAATCTATTGTTGATCAGCAGACTAATGGGCCAGACGGAGCCAGCCTGTAACAGTAAAGGTTCAAGACGCAGCACTCAAGTCTAAGCTGATGTGGAGAGCACTGACCACTGTCATCGACTGTTGAGTCCCATTTTGAATCAAAAGCTAATTTAACAGTAAAACTACAAATACTTTTTATATAGCACAAACCGCTAGGCTAGTGAAGTCAAACAGAGATAACAAAATCAATCATGTATAAATGTAATTCTTCAATACATTTATAATTGAATTTGTAGCTCTATGAACAGGAATTGAATCGTGAGGTGCCTATAGATTCCCACACCTACTGTCACTAGCCACATAACTAATACTAAGTCAAAGTTATGCATGCAACTCTAATCCAAATCACGTTTCAAGTACACACAATTTTATCTCACATGCATAAATACATAAAGAACATTGTGTATGGGGCTGTGAGCATTCATGTATGCTTAGTTGTGTAGACACTGTCATGCAGCTCACGTGCTGTTTCCAGGTCAGACTAGGTATTATTGTTGCTGAATGACAAGGACATATATTTTCTTTGCACAAAAATCTACTAGATGTATAGACAGCAATACATAGAATATATTATATTACAGCTCTTTCTTCAATAAATCAATTAATCAAATTGTATTTGTTTAGCAATATTCACAAATCACGATTTCTCTCATATGGCTTTAACAGGGTGTGACATCACGTGTTCTTAACCCTCAAAAACAGTAAGGAAAAACAAAAAGATAAAAACATTAACAGGGTTAAAATAAAAACTAAATGCGGCCTTTAGTTGTGTTGTTTCGTGTGATTCTGCTTGTGTGGCTTGACTAACCGTTAACATGCATCTCTATATGTGGGCAACCAAACAGAAGTAGAATCTCTCACTATGCCCTGTGGGCACATTTTGTACGTCATTGCTTAACAGCAGACAGGGTTGAACAGTGTCCAGATGTATACAACATCTGGCACGTATGTTGGAACTGCTGTGGTAAACAACATTACTGAAGGTCCAAGAGTGCAAGGACTGGTCACTGGCCTTTACAATACATGTTGTTCAACAGGAAAATGGCCCCTAGGGAAGAGCAGTTCTTTTATGTGTTGGAAGGACAGTGAGTCCATTAAAATGGTTTCTCACTTTTCTAACAGGCTAGGGTTCTAACAATGTGTCAGAGAAATGAAACAGACAAACCAAAAACATAACTTAATGAGCATGTATTGTTCTAGAAATAATGGGGGCCGAGAGACTTGGTCAACTTGTGCATCATTTTCTAACTGCCCATGTCTTAGGTGACTTGTTATCTCAAACAAAAACAATGATTATGTTCTGTAACAAAATGGACATAGCACTGCTTGATTCTAACATATAGGGTTGTCAATGGCTATGTTGATACTATTCCACACTAATCAAGCCTTCAGAAACAAGTGGTGCATCAGGAAGCTCTGTATTCAATGACCTATGTTGACAGAAGCTTTGTTGTAATTAACCAAGTCAGAAGACAGTTGCTTCTTAGTAGAGGACAGCAAAGTTCACTTGACCTCCTGGTCACCAGCACTGCAACGTCTATCTCACTGACAACCAGGGTAGGAGGAGTCAGAGCCCAACTCTGTGGCAGAGATACAGGAGATGACAAACTCCAATTATCATCACCACGCTCCAGCTAGTCTGGGTTCAGTGGTCGGTGAGATATAGGGGCAAAAGAGGGCAGGTTTCGGACAAGCTACCACCACTCTCCTCTTCCACAAGAGGCTCCGTAGGGGAAATGCTTTGGAACCCAGTGGTGGTCAGATCAGGGTAAAAGGGGCAAAATCCAATAGAGTCAAAGGTGACAAAGCCACTTGTAGCTGTGTGTACAAGAAATGTGGAAGGGTAAGAATAAAAATAGTGGTCAAGATGTATAGTAATAGTGTTTGGAAGCACATGAAGCCAAGCAACATCAAATATGACTGGGTTTATCGGCCTCGCTCTGAAGGTGCATAATATTTTGATGCACTCCTTCTTTTCTAAAGCCCAAATAATAGTTCTGTGGTTTCCATGCAGGCAAATTACTATCAGTTACTGATAACTTTTAAACTATGGATTACGGAGAATGGATTTTGAGAATAAGAGTTGTGCTGTTTTTTCTCTGCTTAGTGCCCAACTCCAAACAGGATCAATCACTCAGGTCCTTGTGTAGTTTCTCTGAGGTGTTGATGTTTATCCTTAGACAACACTATGGTCGGGGCTGATAGCCGCCGACCCTAAGCCTGCTTTAGTTGGATGTTTTTTCCCAATAAAAAGTTGCTCATGGTGGGAGCTCCTTTTTTTTGCTTTATAATTTTGAAAAGCCTCAACCTTGATCTGTAAAGTTCATCAAGTGATGTATGTTATAAATGGTTTTACTATGATCTAAATAGCAAGTAGAATAGTACTGAGAAGGACCAACACTTCCCTTAATTTCAATCAAACCAATCAACATAAACATCAGAGTCCTGAATATGTCGATTTTTCATCTATATCCATGACTTTGGAAATTGGTGAACACGTACATTTTTTTATTCCAGAGCCAATTGCCCCAAAAAACAATACTACATCGAATAAACTTGAAGCCACCTTGATATACTCATATGTCCAAACAGTAGAAAGGAAGTATGACAAATGGATTGCCGCAGGAAGGACGAGACAAATGGAGACTGGCACTGTGCGCAACACAGCAGGAGAGAGCATTTAACAGGAAACGGGCCTAGATCTGCATCAAATATTCAGTTCAGTGACAAACCTTAAAAGCTGATAAGAGTCAGACCTGCCACACGTTACGGGTTATTGAATTGGGACCGTCCGTGTCACTCTCCCACGTCTCTTTCACTTTCTCATGAAACAGCAAGCCATTTGCTACGCAGCCAGAGTGTAAACATCATTGTCAACAGATCTCAGCATGCGTCTTTCAAACACTGATCAAATGGGCTTTGAGATGTGGATCTCCCCAGGTGTGCACATTGTTTTCTGTTATCCAATTCATGGCGGTTGGTGCAATACACCTCAGCATAAAATTGGAATTTTCAATGTCACCAGGAGAAAAAAATAGGAAAAGGAATCGAAAATTGAACTATATAGTGTTTGAAGGAGAGTCGGCTGAAAGTGATATATTGTGACAAAACAAATGCAGAAGATATGCCACAAGGGAGCACTATAATAAAACAACTGGTGAGGAGAGGGGGAGAATATGGTTTAGCTTGAGCATACCTAGGTAAAGCCGTTTTCAGACATGACCTGCTTGTAAAATCCAGAGAATAGGCTACAGAGCTAACCCGCAGTTTGCCTTTCACACATGCACAGCACAGCGGGAGGTGCTCTGCACAGTTGCGTTCACCACAGCATCAAATCCTCCACATTATTCGGACGAGAGGTGAAGCAGCAGGTAGAGACAGGAAGTGACGTGGACATTTACGTTCACACATGCACCCCCCTCCTGAGAAAATACATACAGTAGTTCAGTGCATGTCCGAAAGCAGCTTATGATGGCCTTGTGTGAGTCTGTGCTAGGTGCTTGCATGGGTGAGCCCAGTGTGTGCAGTCGCCCGTGTTGTGTGCTGCTTACAGAGCTAGAGCCAACAGAGAAGCAGCTTGAATTCTTGTGGCTCGATCAAAGTCCCTGGAGTAATCTCTCATAAGAACAGAGCAGGGAGAGGCAGGAGGATGCCCATTTTATCTCAAGTGTATTAAATCCTGAACACTCTCGGACCAGTATGCCCCCGCGTGGAAATGCAATTTTGGAGGGGTAGTGGATACAAGTGAAAAAGAAGAATAAAAGAAGTATTCATAAGGCCGGTGTTGACACTAAGCCAAGATTGGAATAAAGAATAAAGGATGACAACACACCTCAGTGATTGGCCGGTGGAGGAACCCCCCTGTGTCAGAGCAGATATGGCTCTCCTTCTCACCATGGTGGGGGCAATTTTGTCCCGGCTATAGCTCTTCCATCTTCTCCCAAGCTACTCCGTATTTCAGCATTTCAATTTCCTCCCCTGTGCAAGCGGCGAGTGTTAACCTACTTCAGACTCTCTCTCAGACAAGAGAGAACATGAGAGAGGGGGAGTGCAGAGATGAGGAACTGCCGGGCTCTTAGTTCAGTCCTGCTTCCGGTTTCCCCCGAGGTGTGAGAATGCATTCAAAGAGATGATGTCGTGGCTGAGATCCCTGTCTCGTGAACTACATGTGCCTGTGTTGGCTAATGACTGCCTACTGAGACAACTTCCTCCTCTGTGTCTCCTGTTTTTTAAGTCACTCTCAGCTAAATCTAAATGAGACAAAAGAGTCGGTAAGTACCTGGACAATTATCATATAGGATAAAATAGCCTATTTTCCCTGCAGACACATGACACTGGAGCATCTTGCATAATCAAACCAATTTATCTACCTGCAAGATCTGTATTGCCATTAAAAATGAATACCTGGTCTATATGTCAATGCACTTAGAGATTAAGGAGTCCACCCTCACTTTGCACATCGACAAGTCAATTAAAACAAATGTGCTGTTGTTGTAATTGAGCTTGTTGACATGTGCGGTCTACCTCTGCTGCCGTCTGCAGTTGCATTGTTGTGTCATCACATAATACCACAGAAGAAATATCCCTCATAGACACAGTAAACCTCCTGAAGGGCCTGAGCATGAGGGAACATTTCCACTCTGTGTCTTTATAACCCGACGCGTTACTGTTCACATTAATCATCTTCATTTTCATTCATCGCCCCCCCCCAATATGTTTGTCACTGTCGCTGTAATCCCTGCCATCCCGTCTTTTTTGTTCTCATTTTTCACAGTTCTCACTTTCCCCCCCGCCCCTCCACACTATCTTTGCATCATTCTCTCTCCATATCCATTTTTCTCTGACTGTTTGCAGTGCATCATATCCTCTTTCACCCGCCCCACGCCTTCTCTTCCAATTCAACACCCAGAAAAATCTCTTTCCCCGTTGCCCAATGGCGATGAAACATTTATCCACTTCTGAGACACCCCCCCCCCCCCCCACCCTGAGGTCCTCGGAAATTGTCCTTCAAAGGCTTCTGCACAAGCTCCCTACGCTGTGTGTCACATTAGAAGTAACATAAGAATGGGGGTAAAGTTAAAAACAAAGATAGAATCCAAAGCTAATTTCAGTGTGTAACACCAGTGACGACTAAACTCCAAGATGTTCGTGCTTTTACCCGCATGTCAAGATCTGCAGATATAAATTTTATAAAAGTGTTAAAATAGATTTCTGCTGCTTTCAGGAGACATGAGTGTTAAAGAATAACCAACTGATTAAAGGTTTTAGAACACCATCATTTCACAAAACCTACTGATCAGATTTCTAATAGGGTGAATGGGACATGGTTCCAAGAACAAACCCATTACCTTCTGGATGGATCGGCACAAAGGGTTCCGATACTGGAACATTGAAATTCTCACCAATTTCCCAGGTAATAATGCATGAAAGTCAGAAATATGTGGAGAACTGATATCTATGAGTGTATAATGTATTTCAGCTCGATTGAATTTAAAGGAGACTGTGGAGGTATGCTCTCTCCTAAGTGTGAACTAGTTCCAGATGTTATTCAAATTTACGATGAAAACAAAACTTTGGATTATTTGCTTTCACCTTCTGTCCTGTTCATCTTAGATCAGCTCCATAGGGTTAAGTCTGGAGACCGTGCTGCTCGTTCATCATGTGAGGCCACAGCTTGTTTTTCCTCTTTCTAATGGGTCATTATCCGGCTGTAGGTCGAAGCCCCAGTTGTCTTTCTTTGTTATACGTCTTTTTCTAACCGTTTACTACTACCTGCCATACAATAATGTTCTAATACACCATGAAAGAATGTAGTGATGTTTATATGTTATATCTATGATTGTTTTCGGTGACAATTTGTGCGAGTGAGCTACTGTCAAATGTTAAACCCCCCTGTATGCAAACTGCATTTAACACAAAATGCTTCATAAGTGTGGACTCCTGCTGTGCACGTCTGCTAAATCAGTTACACAACGCACACTTTGTGTTGTGGGAGAAATTCCTGTCGGATTTGACTCCTCACTTCACAGGTGTGTTCCCAGAGAAGGGAGGAAGTAAGATGGAGTCCACTTCCACAGAACCATTTGGGACTATGAATGTCCTCATACCTGCTGCCACAGCCTCCAAGTGATGCCTGAAGTGATGTGAAGGTACCCCCCCCCACCCCCCACACCGCTCTAAAAGTGGGACATTGCTTTTCCCTAGAGAATCTAAGCTCCCAGCAAGTGCCTGCTTTTTTTCCTGAGCTGCAGTGTCTCTCAAAGTCTGCCCGACATTTAAAGGATTTTGGCCTTCGACTATCAAAGGGTGGCATAGCTGGGACTGTGGGAGAGCCTTGGCTTCAGCCCTGAGTTTGATCTAGCCCAGGGCGGAATGGGTCAGCCTCCCAGATTAGGCCTGCTTTAGGAGACACAGCTTCAGATAAAACCACAGAAATTCAGGTATAGCAAATAAGTCCTTCTACAGTTTCTTGGCCTAGATAGACAGCTATGGGGCAAGGGTCTGAATTCATTACAGGATAACAGATGCTTCCTGCACGTATTACGCTCAGTGTGGGTGTAAGCACTGATGCTGACATTTTAAACTTGATCTCCTTCCCTCATTTCTCTCTTAAGCTTATTTCCTCTTTCTGAAAATAAACGAATTGCATGTCGGACACAGGCGTTTTCTCCGCTGCTTTTCTTCACCTGAGTAAGGACAGGATGTGCAGAACATTTCCAAAGAACATCCACATACTATATTAAATGAGTGATTCATAAATGTAGAACATGCTCGTGTGTTTCCTTGGATGGTTCAGAGATGAATGAAAAAATAAATGAAGTGGCAGAGAAAAAAAAAGCACATTGATATTGTCTGTCTATGAAAAAGCCCGGTTTCAACCCCCGGCTTACAGAGCGACATTAGAACAACTCCAACATCCACCTTTCACTCTGGGAACACACTGGTACAAGCTGCAGCCTCCCAGATCAAAACTGTGTGGAATCCTAATGACCTCTCTGCGCTAACTGGTCTGAAACCCACTGAAACTGCAGCACAGTGCTGGACGAGTAAGAAGTGAGTCAGTCAGCCAATCACTGGCCTCGTCCGTAAGAACACAGTGTCTTATTTAAAACTCCATAAACTCTGTCATTTGTCTTCTATGGGTTCAAATGTGTCAAAATAGAAAAAAAATCCCTGTTATTACTACTAAGAATCCATCAACTTTTGTCATTACTGAATTTTATACCTGGTCTTTCTGAATTGGCCGAGGACAGATTTGAAATATCACATAAATTGGATTAATCATTTGTGTATCTGCTCTATTGCCAAGGATTCCCGTTGCAGCTATATGAGTCAGTATCTAACTGATGCACACTATCACTGTCGGATTGGTGCATCCTTAATTAGTGCATGAATCAATCAAAACAGATCTAGCTGTTCTCACACAGAGGCCGTCCTGTCTTTCATTTAGTTATTAATTAACCCACGTAACAGTGCATCGGACTTGTTTGGGATTTGAATTCTGACTGGGACTGACTGGGACTGCATGTTGAGCAAATACAAGTCTCCATGGCAACAGAGGACCCGACTTGTTGCCTCACGCCTGTCGAGTGTCAGCGGAGCCGAGGAGGAGCACAAAGAATTAAGATCTTTCATTTAGGTCTAACCTCGGATGCAATTGACATCTGACATATAGTCGAGGCCCATATTAAAACAACTGCAGGGTAGTAACGTTATTATGCTGTGAATAGAAACACATTGGCTATTGTATTGAAGTAGTGAGTAGAACTTGCTGCACTCGCCTCAGGGGAAGCTATGTCCCATAAATACAAAGGAATACTGAAAAGAATGAGTCTATTAATTGATCAGAAGATATTACAAGTAATGAAACAATTCTTTTTATTTTATTTAATAGTTTTCTGTTTTAATATTTGATAGTTAGTGCAATTTGGGGGTTTTGGACGAAGACATCAATCACCCTGGGATACAATTTTCTTTTTTAAACACATCAGCAAACCCTCATGGCTGAAATACATCAACATTTCTCTATAATTTGTCCTCAATCATAAATGCCATTTGAGGCATATGTGCTTTGTGCTGTTGGTCTGAACTAGGACAACTTCTCCAGTAACAAGAAAAGTTTTCAGTAGAGTGATTTCACAAAGAATAGTAATTCATGTCTGAAAGTTTTTTCTTCCGTCAAAAGTTTCCCATAATTTCGCCTTTGTCTAGGCTGAGAGCAAATTGAGTAAAATGGAGTGGATGAACACACAGGTACACACGGAAACATCAATGGTAGTAGTAAACAAAACACTTACCTACATCAAGGGGAGCGGAGGAGAGAGAAAAAAGGAGAGAGAAAGAATAATGATAAGGCCTCTGGGAAAATATTAAAGACACAAAATACACTCAATGTGTGTTATTGAGGCTTTTAGTCAACAAACTCTGCACTATTCTTACTTGTTAATTTATGCCAATGTACCACAGGGAAAATACTTTGTTTCTTCACTAAATGAACACAGTTCCATTATCACTTTGTGGGTTAAAACCTTATGGAATAGAACGAAAAAAACAAAAAAACATTACGGTTTTATCAATGGTGCAAGTTTCAGTAAAATTGTTAGACTAAGTTCTGGGAAACTATTCATTGTTTCTTATGGGAGATGATTTCTTATTGCTTGTGGGCAGCTGAAATACCACAATCCATTTGAAACTATAAGGAATCATTTATGGGATACTCCGAGACAAAGACTGCAGCCAAACAGTGTCAAAGCAATCAGGCAAGTAATGTAATGATTTAGAGAATCTCTACTGTGTGACACTGCTTTTCCTTTAAAAGGCTCTGGCCGGAAAGAAGTGTATACATCATGTGGATTTACTCCCAACCATTAAAAATATAGATGCTGGGGATCAGATTTTGCAGTGTGATAGGATCCCTGGCGCAGGCAGCCTAGCCGGGCATCCAGCAACCGGTGAGGAGAGTGGAAAGTGAGTGGATGTGGTGAAAAATGACATCCGCATACCTGTTCTCACCCATACATCATTCAGAGGGCAGTTTTTTGATGGAGTGTGAAAAGAGGGAATGGAGACATTGGGTGAAGGCAGTGTGTGTGTGTGTGTGTCTGTCTGTGTGTATATGTGGGTCGGTGGATTGCTGTGGTTCTGCACTGTGCCTCCTGTGAAGAACTACCACCTTCGATGTGCCACTGTGCTGATATTCAACCCTCTCCAGGATGAGACCTGATTAATATTCATCACTGACAGTATTGAATTTTCTCGGCCAGTTTTTCCTGGGACTCAGAGTCAGGCGGCGCGGCACAGAACATTACCTTCAAAAGGTCATAAAGATAGCACAGTAATTATTTTGGTGGGTTTATAGGTGATAAACACCTTGCATTCAATCAAACCAATCACTGACAATAACAACATCATAAAAACAAAAGCAAGAATTAATCAGCACGGTTATTTTTCTATAAGGAAAATGTGGCAGCAATTATAAATTGCGAACCAGTATTTTGATAGGGATGGATTTTGCTGGTGCTAATTGAATTAACGCCCATAACAAATAGATAATAGAAATATTTTGGTGCAAAATCAACAGCAATTGAAGCCATATCTCACATATGTTTTTATCAATATATCTTTATTGCTACTCACATCACAATGCTGTGCAATGTTTGCACACTCAGTTATTGAATCCACCTCAAATCTCAAAGAGTTCAGTCTACAATTATTAATCCAACCCTATTTTCTTTCAGAATAAATAAATTCTTATTTCTTTTCAACATCAAATCTATCCCGCCTGACAGGTCCTCTCAATTTGAAAGAGGCACTAACACCCAGAGTGCTACTCAAAGGGGCAATACACAATTCATTATTCCCCTATGAGAAAAACAATAACTATAAAAGGGATGGCAGGTGATTTCTTCTCCCAGTTGTATTACAGAAATCTAAAGTCCATGTTAAGTTGTTGATAGTTGAATTATTTAGCTGGTTCTGACGACTCGATGGGAGAGGAAGAGGAGGCTGAAGGGATTTCCAGTCGTGCGGCATTAGCTGAAGCTGAGAAATCGCCTTCCACGAGAAGCCTCCTGTGGTCGGAGAGCGAACGCGACAGAGCTTTAATTACCCAAGCAACACCGGAGAACAAGGTAAAAGGCGTGTTAATGAAATACTAATAAGGTTCCAATTTGAGTCCGTCGGCTTTGTCATCCTCTAAAGTGATCTCAAGGTCTTCGGTTCCTTCCGTAGCTGATCCCTGTTATTGCTAATTACCGTCGCTGACATGACAGAAGGCAGTTTGGAAACCATTATTTCTGGGGAATGAATCCTCTGAGTGTTGTCCTTTGATGGAGGACACCCAGGCCCGTGTAATGGATGTCAGAATTAAGGGACAGGGGGAGAGAAGCTCGAGCCCCTGAAGAGAGAACGAGTTCATTGTCTGCCCGTCATTCGCCTCCTCCCTTCTGTCATTTCAGAACAACCTAGTTTGGGTTCTCAAGAAGGATCATGATTGTTCCTCATCTAATTTAGTTACGCTGTGCAGCTGCAGTGCTTGGCTGGAAAAGTTGAACCAAGCGACTACATGCATTTTCCTCACAGCTAAAGAAAATACGAGAGTTGAGTAAGTGTTGCTACATCCTCAGAGCTGTCTGGTAACTGTAAATCTGAGGTTAGGATCTTCAGGAGAGGTAATGAAATTTCCACTTTGGGCATCCTGCAGGACGAAACAGCCATTTCACAAGACTGTGCACCGCACTGAACCACAAACTGATAACATAAGTCAAAAGGAAAGTCTTCCAAGTGTTGGCGAGCAGCAAGCAGAGGAAAAGCATACAGGGACGGGAGATATTCTCAAAGACATTTGAAGATACAGCAATTTCTCTGAGGCAATCATTTGATGCTCTCATTCCGTGATGGCTGAGTGTCACTACTTCTACGCTCCCATCACTCAAGTGCATCCAGCACTCCAAGAAATTGATTGTTGGAGGATAGGGCTGGAATAAAAGTACACATCTCGCCCAGAGTAAAACAGTTTGCCGTCTTTGCAGCTCCGTCTGAAAATGTGTTTCTTGTAGATGTTTCAGTCTGAGCAGCAGTACCAATACAGTTTAAATGAGCTTGATATAGATGGAACAGATTGTGAGATGTTGTGATCAATTCCACAAAATGTTGTTAAAAGGAACAGGTTTCAAAGTGAGGGCTAAATGCTTTTTTAGATAAAATCAAAATTTCAAGAAACTATTATTGAATTCAACTGAATTGCAATTTGTTTACAAAATCACAATCACACAAAATCGTGTTTATTTCGACTCATTCAAATATTAAGGTATTGATTTATACGTGTTTATTCTCAAGTCTGGTGGACAGCTGTCACAGTATCTGCTCATATTGCAAACACTGGCTCATATCAGGTGTAGAAATGGATTAGTTCAGCACATTATTTGCCTCCTATAGTCACTGCAGGCTCCACTGCTGGTTTCATTTCCCCTGATCTCATAGAAAACAGTCAATGCATCACACTGGGTTGAGATGATTGAAGGTCGCTGGAGGTTTAGTGTTAATTAACATCTTTCAATTATTACTCGTCCGATCATAAATTGGCTCCATACAGATTAATTCCTCTCCGGCGTCACATTGAAAGCGTGTTAGCATCCGGACTCAAATGGCAAAACCAGAACCAGTACAAGCTCAGACAATCGCTAAATGTCACCATCAATGCCAGTATGTCACAATATTCTAATGGTTTTCTGTCAGAAACACAAAAGAACTAAAGCCTGAGAGTTTGTTACGCTGCGTCACTGCTCTGAAAGGAATATGTTCTTCAGTAAGATGTAGCATATCGTGAAAGACCTTTTCCCTTCCTGTTGCCTGCCTGGCAGCTTCGTGTTTGCTAGCTCTTGCTTGTGTTTCTTCTCCCCATCAAAATGAAATGTCAGGCTCAGGGTCTCCATGTGATTGTATCTCGATTTTTGTCTGCATGCTACTTTTAGAATTCAACTAAAATCTCTCTTTCTTTAGTAAATATCTCCTGATTTAAAAAAGACTGAAAGGGGATTTCTGAAGAGAGCCCAGTAAATCTTCTTCTTCCTCTGGCTCTGACTCAGAGTACAACTTTGACGCCGTCACTAAGACTGTGTTTGCACTGCTCACACAGCAGCGGTCGATAATGACTATGATGATAATGGGATTCTGGCCAGTATCACATTACCCACAGATGATGGCGTAAAATGTGATTATCGTTTGCCACTTTTCTTTTTTTGGGAATGGTAAATTTAAACAGTGCCAGTACAGCTGTCTCTGTTATCATTAGTAAAGTCGAGCGTTAAGCATCTTTTGGATCCTGTTATCATCCCTCTGTAATGTTGAAGCTCACGAAAAAATAAATCTGGAACACATTTGCTTTCTGTGGCTCACAGTCGTATTTGAGGATAATAATTCATACTGGATCATTTGTGCACAATAGAAAATAAACCTTCAAAATAGCTCAACACATTATTGCTCATTTGGTATTTACTCGTGATTTTGACTGCAGAACATCCAAATATCATCCAGCAAGTAGTTTAGTGTCTTTAATTAGGTCTTTATTAGACTGACTTACTGGTAACAAATGGAGAGTTTTTAATTATCAGGAAACACCATGAACACAGGTGAATTACTAGGAATTACAAATTAACTTTTCGATGCCTTGGTTGTATTTTATGCTCCAAATAAATAACAATAAACAAATGTGAAGAATAATTACATACGTTGTTGTTTGGCAATTTCTTTTGAATATCACATCTTCTTACTGAGTGGCATCCGCAAACCAATTAGATGAAAACAGAGAGAAAAAGATGGCAGAAAATTAAGTTGCTACTTTGTATTTGTAGCTAATGTTTGTATTAATAATAATCTAAGCCATTAAAATATATAAATATATAGTCATATACAGTAAATCACTATGTTGTATCTGAAAAGTGTCAAGAAATCTTGGTGTTAATTTGAGTGTGGAATAACTGCAAATATACGTTAAATGACAGTTTTCTATTAAATAAATGCTAAAACTAAGAAAGCAATTATATACATGCAATTTGATTTATAAATTGTAAATATAGCACATGTCCATTGTAGGACCCAGACCAGAACGGGAGCTGTACACATCTCCAGACAAAAGTAAAACCTATTATTCCCTGAAAAGCTCACACAGAGCTTTTTAGTTCAGTGACACGCCATCTTTATTCAGCTTGTTTTCTCTTCTTAAATCATCACTGAGCTGGTGGACAGCCAAGACAAGCCTCTGTTTTTGTTTTGAGGAATGGCAACGTACTGGGGAAGCATGGTGGCGTGTTGAAGTGATGCTGCCTAAATTGTTTGTCAAGCCAGAGGGTGTTTTGTTGGTTTGCTCCTCTGAAACATTCCTCTTGTGCTCTCCCAGCGTGATGTCTATGGCGCCACACTTGGCTGAATGACATTCGACACTGGAGGATTCACACATCTGCAAAAATCTCTTGCAGGCTTGAGCGCAGCTAGAGATGGTCAGAATTCAGTATGTAAACATAGCTTCAAATTATTCAGATTTTTGATTTAGAAAATCAGAGGCCAAATTCTGTTAGTATTTGACAGACAATGAAATTAAGAAAGAGCTACACGTTGTTATCCGTCAGATTGTACTAGGGAATTCAGCACCATATTTCTGCTATAGGCAACATCTCATGTGCAGTCTTATATTACAAACTCATTTCAACTTTAGAAATTGCAGGAGAACTGCTCCTGCATCCTAAATGCAGCGTCTATACAGTTTTTTCTTTTTCTCTTTCCTAGAGAGTTGGGAAGGAAGAGATGGGCATCCGCCTCATTTGCATTCTGCACAGGCCGTACTATTCAGGGCCTGTCAGGCAAGAGCTCTCTTCCTCTGAGGTGCCTTTGAGAGCTCGGGAGAAAGAGACGCATGTGAGGAGTTCTGACAGAGGGTGAACTTCACACTCGCCTAATCTCTACTCTGGATCTGTCTGTCGTGCAGCGGAAGCACCAACTAGCGAACCTGGCACTAATTCAATCACTGTTTCTTGATTGGCAGGGGAACACGATGTAACCCTGGGGAGGTGGGGGGGGGGGGAGTCCCTTTTGTCCTTAAAGGAAGAGAGATAACGGGGCGAGAGGCTGTCTGCCTTTAAACCGAACCAGACCAGTGAAAGCCATCTGTTGGAGAAAGAGCTCAGAAGATCAGATAAGACTCAAGGAAGAGCAGCACGGTAATAGTTGCCAAAGTATTAAAGAAGGAAAAGATTTTGCATATAACTGCACGATATGTGCTAAAAAATTTAAAAATGAACCAAGCCTCACTTCAGGCAGATCGGAGAGTCGAGCTGTGAATTTCCTTACAGCTGCAGCAGATCTCAATCAGCTGATAGCAAAGCAAATCCTCACAGGTAGCGATATCCATCTAGTTTAAATTATACCGAGGTTCAGAGGTAATTGACTGTTCTATCGAGGATTGTGGAGAAGTGTCAGTGAAGCAGAGGGACAGCAAGCACTCGACTTTCTAAAACTCTAATTGGCTGAATTCTTAGTTGTGAAATAATGTAATATTCATGATATTGAGACAGTGAGATGCCTTTAAATATATGAAAATAGAATAAACACAAAAAATACTGATTGATACACAATATAAAAAAAGAGACAAAACAGAACCAGATCCTCCTAATGGTGGAAGACCCTGAATTAAGCCAAATGATTATATCTCTGGCACCATTTTTAAATCCGAGCGACACTTCTCCAGAGAGGGACAACATTATGAGAGGAATAATTCCAGTCAGTATGAATAATTAAAAATAGTTATCAAACTTTTTTCCCCCCCTCTCCTGTCTATCTCCCAAAATATAAATAATAAATCAGAGCGGCCATCACACTGCTCATATGCATACTGTGCTATCTTAATTATCCAGCTGGATTATTCCATTGGAATCGTTATTTGTATACAGTACTGACATTAAACCTTTTAGAGATATGGCCCCTTTTCTTAAATTAAAACCCCTCTGACACCCAGAGGACCATCCCAATTAAAGGTTGACGTTAAAAATAAAAGCGATAATCAATTTCATGAGCAGATACAGCAAGTCTTAAGGTGAAATGCAGGTGGTTAAGGTGAAAATGTTATGTAGAGGGAAGATGTATGTGAGAACAGGTAAGATTTATGCACACTGCACATTTAATTGCAAGAGTAATTAACAGTACAATATTTAATACAACAGGTTATCAGGCTCGATATGACGTCTTTAACACCTATAGGCTGTATTTACAAATAGATAGTTTAAAATAAACTATGTGCAGCTCATGTTGCAGAGTGCTGCTTGAAGCTGTGTGAGTTATTGCTGCCATTTCTCTTTTGACACCATGGATCCATATAGGACAGTGAAAAATATGTTATAAGTCGTTCAAACACACAAACAAACTCAATCTGACCCAAATTTGACCCGTTTCCCCTGTTTTCACTTGTTTTTAAATTGTGAGTTGATCTTTTATTTTGTACTTGTCTGGGGTCTTCTGTGTCATTGGTACCAAAACAACCCTTTTTGGAGCATTGCATTCAAACACATAAGCTGTGTACAAATTCAGGGGCTGCCTCCTTCAGAGGTGGCGTTTGAAGACCAGTTGCGTCACAGTAGCGTAAATAGAATGTCCCGTTTCTCAGGCTTCCTCAAACTTGGCCAACAAAGGGTCCAATGGGAAACTCTAGGATTCATACACCAGTGAAGAAACCATCAAGCTACCTATGCAGGCGGTTGTGCTGCAGAAAGGGCCGCAGCTCAAAGTATGTAACGACGCGTTCAGTAAGGGACAAACTGGGGGCACGAGGAAATGCTTCGAAGTGCCGACCATGCTGTTTCTGTACGGCTTTCATGTCTTGAAACTATGAAGATGAAACTATTATAATTAAATAAACTTATAGAAAGCCTGTGATGTTCAATGAGGAAACAGTTGGACTGAACAACAGATGAATGGAATTCCGTCTGGTAGGTTGCTGGCAGCCCGATGAGAGAAAGTTAAGGAAAAGGAGTTGGACAGGAAGTGAAAGACTGTGAGAGGAGCTGCTCATGCCAGTAATTGACTTGACTGTGCTGTTGGGGACGAGTGGAGGCTCAGTGGAAACCGGCTCAAAGTTCCCCTGTCAGGGGATTTGGAGAGGCATCCTCCAGGGCACATCACTGGCTCCAGGATTGGAGATAAAACAAGCATCAATACTTTTTAATGACTGGGCCCTTCTGAGTCAGGAGTGAGGAAGACTGACGAAGATTCATGTAATTTAGCCATGGCAGGTATTTTGACATTAACACAGTTTGCCATTTAATCAGTTCCATGGGTGATCTGACAGAGTTAAAGTGAATTATCTGCTGAATCCTACTTTGAATCACTTTGTATTGTTATTAAGAATTTGTTTTATTATGTGGAAATTGATGTGGATTCTTCAGACTGTGATATATTGAGGGGCTTTGACTTTGTTTTTAGCTCCATGTTTTTTGGGGAGATAGCAGCACAGTGAATATAAATTGGACAAAACCCATTTAGTTCATTGAGTTGTTTTTTCAGATAATAAGCAAAATATCTGTCATTTTCTTGCAAGGATGTTAATGTTGATACTTATCATCATGTAAAGCTAGTACAACCGGGGTTATACTAAGACCATAGCAGCTATGTACATGTACCTGTGCAGACAATTACTACTATTAAAATAGTTGTATGGAGGAATTTGCTTCACTAATTTTCAAATTTGATTTAAAATCAATGGAGGAACAGTCTGTTGATTCTGTCTGGAGGCCGAGTTTAGGGAATCCATAACATTTTTAGATTCCCAAATATGTTCTCAGCTGCTGGATTTATGCAGATGGCTTTGCCACTGTTGCATAATGCATTGCACTTTCCTAGTTTAAGAAATGCAAAGCTGATGGAATCATTCCACGCTCGTCGCTAGGAAATATTTGCCATTTTTCACGTTATTGATGACAGGAAAGTAATAGACTGAGAGATGGATGAAGGGAGGGAGAGAGAAAGAGGCAGAAAAGAGCGAGGCGGCGTTCATGAAAGAGTAAAATGAGTCTAAAGTTTGCCTTGTAGAATATAACACCAGCTGTTACTGACTTTCTCTCCAACTGGTATTAAACAAGGGATGAGGGATGTTGTGTATCGCCGTGTGTACACTTTTAAATGAGTTTAGAGAAGCCATTTTGTCGGCAAATGTCCCATTCATGCAGTGTACCAATGTGACATATTACCGAGCATGTGTTGTTTCTCTTTTTTAAACAAAATGCCCAGTCAAGCAAAATTAAAAAATAACACTCTCTGTGCACTGGCAGGCTTTTAAAAGGCCACTAACTGGGAGTGGAGCTGCGAATGCTCGTAAATATACTGGAGCTTCTTAAAAGGGAGAAAATGAAAGTATTACTGAGACAACGGGGATGCCATGGTTGAACAAAAGGCTGCATTTATATTTGGGCAACAAAATAAACATGTTAAACCTTTTCTTCTTTAAATACAATAAAAACAAATGTGCTGTTGTACGGGGTTCTTGCACCAAGTCAAATGGAATACTTTTAAAGACTTCAATAAACAGAATTTAAGACCTTAAAAATGTCAAAACAATTTGTTTGAAAGTGAAGAGAATTTATTTAAACGGTTTAATATGCCTGGTGAAATTTCAGAATAATAACATTGCATGAGGGTAACACTTCCTGACCGAGTGTTCAAAATATGAGGACAATGTTTTACTAACACACACACACATTTTACAAACACACACACGTATGTTCTTTTTCTTTCTAAAAGCCTGTTCAAGTACAATTATCCTCGCAGTCGTTGTTACTATTATTAAATGTAATACTTTGCAGCAAAGGTATTGTCAATCTAAGACAATTCAAGACCTTAAGTTCATTGATTTTTGAATGAGCCGTGGAAATCCTGTTAGAAAATGTATTTGGGTCAATCAAAACAAGCTGACACGCTTTGTTTGGAGCTTTAAATGGATATGTGGCCTCTACTGGAACCATCAAAACTGCTGCTCAGTGCTCAGTGCTCAATGTAATATAAATCAAAGCACCACATAGTTCAAGGGATCTTTAGTTAGAAACTATCAGGCATCTCTATCGATCAGACGCCACAATCGATCAAAGGCTATTTGCCATTGTCCACTTTCTCCAAGGAGAGCAGAGGCTCACTTGTTACTTCAGTCAATAACTTTTATATCAGGTAGTGAGCGACGAGATGTACACGTATCAATATTTGTGGAAATAGATAAAGGGTGATGTTTATAAATCGATGCCTTTAAATCTTTATCCTGAACTAGATAACTTAAACTACTAAGGCCATTCTCAACTCAGCATTATCGTTAATAAGTGAATCATGTTCTAGAAAATATTAAAAAAAACAATAAAAAAAGGGCTACATTATAAAGCAGTAGTGATTGGTATGTTGATAATTTCTTGACAATTTAGAGCAAATGTCCACAATGTTTCGTCCAGTTGTCTCTAAATGGACGGGGATGACAGGATTTGACACACGTCACTTTGACCGTATATGACAGCTCCTTCATTTGAACCTCAGCTCCTCTTTGAACCGAAACCTCCTGAAGAAACAGGTTCAAACAACTAAATCAATAGCAATTTAAAGGCAATGCTCATGTCACTTCCTCCTCCTCCTTCTTCTTCTACCTCTTCCTCTTCCTCATCTTGTTTCACCTGCACTGCATTCTAGTGCCCAATTTGCTGTGCGTCATTACTTTGAGAGTACAACAAATAAGGCCCAGCACCAATTGCTGTTTTGGTGGGAACCGATGGGACACTAACCAGACGGAGCCACTGATAAAAAACAGTAAGTTTAAAATAAAGCCATGTTTTCTTGTATATTGTTTTCATGTGCCATTTAAATGATACCGTTCTTCTTTCTAACAGCATGGTGAAGATGTGATAATATAAATTAATGTGAGAGTTCATGGGACGACACAGTGGTGCTAACCAGTGCCTCACAACAAGGAGGTTCCCTGTTCATGTCCCAGTTTGGCCAAGTTCTCCCCGTCAGTGTGTTTTTTTCCAAGAACTCCGGCTTCCTGCTCTGAACTCCTGCAGAATGCTGGCTAGCTGTCCATGAAGTGCACCGCTTCTCACCCAATGTCAGGTGTGATTAGATCAAGCCTCCACCGCGACCCTCAAAGGAGAAGAGACACAGAGCTCGGAAGGATGGATGGGAACATTCCTACCTGTGCATTTCTCTTTTACCAAAGCTATATGACATGCACAGACAAAGCAAGAGAAGGAGCTTTTCAAAGTTATCCAGTAATGACAGTAGCAGTAAAAACTAACAAAAAGAAAATGCAATATCGATCATCAGCTCACACAGTGTGGTCCGTTTTGGAATCGAAACACAATGGATCTCCTCGATGTAATTAAGTTTTTGTGGAAGTCAATTAAAAAGAAAAGTTCCATTCATGCATTTCAAATGTCACCATGTCGAAACACCATGTCAAACCAATTCAACACTCCTCCTGTGGTATAGGCTGCAGGATGCTGATATTTTAAATATTACTGTTGAGCCTGCCATCCTCTGTTACGGAGCACAAATTGCAAATAGCACAGACCACCTCCTAATCCATCACCACCTCCATTATCCTCAGAGTGTCCTGCAACAATAAGCTGAGAATGAGGTTCCATCATTCACCTGCCGGTTCTCTGCCATCACCACAATCTACACTCCAGGGAGGACTAGTACAGACTCCCAGCCTGTCATCATAGGACTGGATATCATAGAGACTGTTCAGCTTCACGTGGCATCACAAAAGCTTTTTTCCAAATTACAGGTTCATCATAAATACTACTTATTGAAGTACTTACAATAAGGCTGACAAGTTTGACATATGTAATAAGATGTCAGCACTTTATGGAACCAGGAAGCTCTGTTACTTGTAGAATTATCAAAACAACAGACATTTCATTTGATTGTGTAACATCCTCACAGTAGATATACAAAAATAAAATAGTTTATATGGCTCTTATGATGCTTGTTCGGCTAAATAATCCTGTTAATTGCTCTGTAAAGGTGATTTGGGGATTTATGGTTTTCAAACTGCAGAAGCAAAGACTGGTTCAGCTCCGCGGTCTCTGAACTGGCGACCCTGCCGCCAGCAGAGTTTATGAAATTGTCGCCCCACTGTCTTGCCCTCCTATCGAGAGGTAATTGAAAGCTACTATTCCTTTTGAAAAAAGGACACAACTGGTCTCCACAGTCGGAGCTGCCGTGTCTGAACAGCCTTAAAGGTCGAGCAAATGATTCCAGCTGTCACTTTGGGTTTCTACCTCTTCACATGATCGGCAGCTAATGTGAGTGTGTGTGCAGATTCTATGGGGAAACACTGCCCTGATTCACATTTAGCTTTTTTAGATTAGATTTTAAAAAAAAATAACAGACAATTACTTCATGAAAAAAGTCAAAGAAGAGTGATTGTAAGAATCATTTTTCAATTTTTTGAAGATTCCCTAAATCTTTTTGAAATAATATGATATAATGAGCATAAAAGGTTCAACATTTCTGTTAATGGTTTTTGAAAGCTCTGCCGATTTGAAGGAGCAATCAAATTTACATTAAGCACGATTTCATTCTATAATCCAGGTTTTTTATTAGCTCAGATGCAAATATAGGCTGCACCAATGATGTGTCCCCCCCCCCCCAGGTCTGCATTTCTTACAAATCAAAATCTGCCACTGGGCCCATCTTCATTCACATTCAACATTTATATATAATCCAATCTATCTACTTCTTCCAAGACAAGGCTAAAATCACCACCATAACATCTTCAGAGTGTCACTTCAGTAGAATTTGATTTTGAAGCATCAAACTGTAAAGAGGATGTTGTTTTAAGTTTACTGTGATTAGCTGTCTGCTGAATCATGAACTTGTTAAACCCAGTTTATGGGAACAGGCGATGTGCAAAGCTGAAGAGTATAATTTTAAAACATCCACACAATGGCTCAGTAAATGTCAAAATATACACCAGCTCCTGCATTTTGTAACATTACAACATCCGTCAGAGATTGCTGCACTTCTGCGATAACACAGAATATAAAAAGACATACACACAAACACTATATATGTACTTAGAAAAGCATCGTGTTAGTTCAGCACAGGGTCTCCGTATAGGCTTATTTTTAAACCATAAAAATGGGGATTCAATCTAAAGTGAATTAAAGGAAGAGGAGGCTAAGAAGAAAAGGCAATCAAATATTGAAGACTCTCTTGGGCACTGGCACGCAACAGTCCTGTTAACCCGACCCAACTCCAGGGCTGTCGCCAAATGCAGCTCCACTGCACTGAAATATTAACTTGCTGCAATCTGTGACACCCACACACACACAAACACACACAAACACACACACACTGAGAGGCCTTGGTGGAGCTTCACTATTGATCCACATGTGCTGGATAATGCAAACATGAGGCCATTCCTTCGATAACTACGATGGTTCAAATATTAAACATACACTGTCAAAAGGCAAATGCATATAATTCATATACATATGTGATTTTGTGGTTTTAAACAAATATACACACATAAATATTCATAAATATAAAGGATATTCCCGTATACATTGTATTGAATTATTTATCACAAAGGAACAAGCTTTCCACTTTTCCTTTACACATTTACATAAACAAAAGGCTCCGTAACTACACGGAAAAAAACATGATGCTGAAGTTTGTCGAGACGTGAATTTCTTTGTGTGCTGCACGGAAATTAAGAAATAAAGATTGGTCACACATCAGCTTCCCCCTTTGGCCAAAACACTGTGTTTCTGCTGAACAGAGGTTTTGTTTCATAACCAAAGCGAAGAGTGATGACGCTCTGTGTTTGTGACCAACTTTTCACTCATCTTTTTTTAATGGCGACAAACGACAGCCAAGTCGATAATGGCCGAACCTTTATCAAACTTTATCAACATGTGGGAAATAGGACATTCACTCGTATATCTATCACACTATGAGTCATACTGAACTTACTCGAACAACAAACTAAAATCAAAGTCTATTTTAGTTATTTAAAGAGGAACACAAATGTCACCTCAGGATATTGAAATTGTAACGCACGGGACACAAAGCATCTTGCCCCGGTTCCACACAGCAGTTTCATATTGTTGTAACTCTTGGATAATGAAGTGGTGCTTCTGCGTCTCGCTCGCCCAGCTCATGCTTCAGTAACAGCCAAGGCTCTGGGCTAAAGAGATGATGAGTTGTTGTTGTTGTCATCTGATCACCGCGCTACTTTCACAGTGGATGTAAATCAAAATTCTCTTTAATTTGGGTCTTTTTACTCATTCGGCCATTTTAGACGTTTTTTTCCAGAAATCCTCCATGTCAGCTGGAGTGCAACTGTATATCAATACATTATATGTATCAGTATATTCTCTCAAATATTGCAAATGACTATCTGAATAAAAAGCTCTGGTAACACAAATGGTATCTCTTTATCTCGGTGAAACAGATTATTGTGGATCCTCAAGGTGATTTAACGGGGAGAAAAATGTCAGGATGAGAACATAGAGAAGACTTCCTGTGCAGCAGGTTTTTTTTTTTTCACTTGCCCTGAGCAAGGCTGACAAGATGAAACCAGACTGGACTCCGAACAACAAGGGCTCATGTTAGGGGACTGCTCTCTGACTCATCCTCTGCAGCTTTAACAAGCCGTCTGCAAAAGGGCCGCGTCTTCGTCCAAAGCAAAGCAGCGTTCAAGGTGTTCACCACCGCCTCTTTGGTTGTTGTTCCTCATCCGTGCTCACTCACATGATTAAACCAATCATATGAAGAACACACAAATACAACGGTGCTATACACAAGTCTTGTTTCCTGCTTCTCTTTCACAGTTTCCTTAATGTAGGTGGCATTTTGCATTTTCCCCCTTTCGGAAGCTGTGACCATTTTAAACACACCACCGAGTCAAGGAAGAGAAGAGAATGAAAAATATGTTTTATTTATACAGAATGTGACATATTTTGCTGAATGTTTTATGGTATGTCTCTAAATCTTAACACTGTTATTTTTCATTCAAATAATGGGTTTCAATTTACTCCTTTAAGAGTGAGTGAGCTTTATTTGCTTTGTTGTGAGTTTGGCACAATGTGGCTTCTCGCTGTGGTATAACCAGCAGCCCTGCTCTGCCACAGTCACTGGTAATCTGTGAGGGGTCTTACACTTTCATTTTGTCTCGACAGAAACATGATCACAGTTTGTATTTATAGCTAGTCCGCATGGACGCCTGATAATCCTGCAAACAAAAAGCTCAATCCCGCCAAATACACAAAGATAAACACCAAGCGGTCGCAATGACACAGCTTGAGGTCAAGTCGCGCTGCTCTGCTCATTTTCACATTCCCCCCCTTCCCCTTACATACGGCTTGAGACACTGAGATCTGCTGCCAAATGCCTTCGTTTTCTGGGATTTCACTCGACAGTGCCAAAAGAAAATAAAGATATATCTCCCCAGGATTCATTATCTTTTCTTCTTTGTGCCAAGGAGCAAAAAAGCACAATTGTGAGCATTTTTTAATCTGAGACTTGAGGTCAGGATCCAGGTCGGTCACACAAAGGGGAACAAACACTTCATAAAACACATTTACACCAATGGTCCATGCGACTGAGAGGGAGAGGTTGATGAGTAACTTGTGAACATTGATTACTTTCATATGAATCACTGTTAAATAACAAAGTGATGAGGTTCAGACTTTAATCAACTGCAGGAACAAACAGCAGCCGAGGTAAATTGATGTTTCCTTCCAAACAGCCGAGCACGTTCATTTATCTCAATGTGATTGGTTTCTGCTTCTTAAAAAAGACTCATTTGGTGGTTGCAATTTCAATCCAATTGTTATTGTCAGTGCCATCTATCCTTCTATCATTGTATCCATCTATTTATCTATGTATCGGGATTGGCTCAGAAACTGCTCCGTCACTTCCATGAAAGGTTTCCTGCCGGTGACACTCAGCTCATCCACTTCACGTGCATCACTGCAGACTTTGCTGAATCTTTCCTTTAAGACACTTGAAATGTTTGGTGTCAGGCTGGTGGCTGACTCAGACAATGAAAACCCGTTTGGGGAACAAATAAATATTCCTAATCTAATCAATACAGCAGGGCATTAAACATGTTTTTCGTTTTATTCCGTCCTTTCCCCAACTTCAAATGTGATGGGATTTCTCTTCACAATGAATGGAAATGTCTGGCTCAGAACATTCCCCTGCACTTTACAACTCGTTTCCCCACATATCAGTGTGTGCTCTGGCTCCGGCTGTCACCGGGATAATGAATAGTGGCAATGAATAGCGGGAGAAGTAAGATAAATAAAATAAAATATTGCTTTGTCACCGGCTTCGTTCAGACTACTTTAACTGGCACACACGTCTTCCTGCTGTCAGCACAATATCTGAGCGGGGGAGAGCAGGTGGGCCACATTATCAAGTTATTAATCATCGGGTTGGACGGGGGAGCACGCTGGAGACCCTCAATCTCCATTCAGCCTGTTAGAAGTCCTCGGGTATCTCTCTGCTTATCTTAAAAAAAAATCCCATTTCTATTTGTTTTCTTATTGCAGTGTAATTGCCTCCAACCCCCTCCCGGATTCAATTAAGTGCAATCCCAGCAAAAGCACATTTCCATATCCTCGACATTATACCTCTTTATTAAGTCCAAGTCCCATAAAAACACACTTCATCAGCGAGACCGTTTCATTAAGTGCTTACATGTGAAAATAAGGGGCCACAGTCTCAGATTTCATGTTGGATCACATCTTTTCTTAACAAGCTTCACACATAAAAAAACAGGATTTCTCGTTTCAGTCTGTTGGAAATAAAAAGCTGCAATAAATGGTTGTAATTGAAAAACAATTGAGATATTGTCATTCTCGAAAAACTTGTTAAATGTTGCACGTTTGGTAAGTTGGGTGAGAAATGAAAGCCACATAGGTGTTGACACATTTTGACCAATGTATAAGGGAGATAGGCCCTTATAGGACCACCAGGGGCCAATTCGCATGACCCTTAATAACATACATTTGCTTGGTAAGCCTCTGTAAATAAGAAAATACAGATTGAAGGTAAAAGAGCTTTTCCTGAGTTGATGCCAGCTAACTCAGCATGATTTCCTCCGGGGCTCTACAGCCAGAGAGCCGTTCAGGGGTTTGCTGTTTCTTTGAATCAGATTCGATTTGCTTTGCATCACAATGAATCACTGTCACATTCAATCACATGAAAAAAAAAACAACATTTAAGTTTAGAATCTACACAAAGAACAGTCATTTGGACTGTCACACATCTGATTGGTACGCCGCCCACCACCACACCTGACAACCTCTCCCAGTGGCAAGACATCATGTGGCATTGTGTCTATGTGTCAGAACAGTTGTCATACCCTAGCGGGGGCCTGGATTTAAACCTGAGTTGTGTCGTATGACATTAGTTGTTAAAATAGAATGTTCTACCAGTGTTGATGGGGAATTTATTCTGGTGTTCCACATTCCTCCCACATCGAAAAGTCAATGTGCTCAGATCTAAATCCTAAAATATGTGGCAGTTAGTATTTGTCAGTGCTAAGCAAATGTTTCCACACAATAAACCCAAACATTTAGACGTATTGTGTTACTGAGTAAAGCAACATCATCCTATCTTTCCAAATTTGAGCTTTGTATTTTTTAAATGTCTTGTTTGTTTATCTTTTTGTTAGCTGGAAAGATTGCACAAGAACTACTGGACATATCACCACGGAACTTTGTGGTAAGATGTTGTAGTGGTTTGGGAAGAACCCATTCGAATTTGGTGCAGATCCTGATACAGAAGCAGATTCATGATTTTTTCCCCTATTTTCTCTAACATTGCGAGATGTGGATTTATCTAAAAATAATATATGGATCTTGATGAGTGTGTCCAGTCTAGTGCATAATAACACACAAATCTGGATGTAGTGAATTTAAGTGTGGTTTCATGTGGGGACTGTTTGGCCTCGGTGGAGTTATTCACTTTCTGGGTGTCCTTGTTCTCTTTAAGTATATCTGCAGAGTGCAATAAGGAGTAATAAGTAGAATAATTAGAAAATGGAATTAATAAAAGATACAAATTTAAAGATAATTAACTTTTTATATTTGACACAAGTAATTTAAATGCAGGAGCATGCGTTCCTTTTGTGCAGGTGGGCTGTGCATTTCTTCACAGTGTAATAATATAAGATATGCACGTCACGGCTGCAATGCAAACCACACAATACAATTTTCGTCTGCATAAATATGTAAATATGCAGGGTGTTGTTAGCGATTCCCAGACAACAATGTGCCAGACAAAGCGAAGGACAGACAGAGGTCAGAGACCGAGTTCATCATCCTGATGACTGGACAGAAGAAGTTTCACTGTTGAAGTTTATTCTCTAACCATTAAAACAGGGAGGGACCGTTTGCAGGTTTACAGATATGAAAACAAGCCACAGGTTTTGTGGTTTGTAGACTGAGAAGGTATAGAGTTCAATATATGTACAATTAATTTATATTAGAGCTTTAATACTCTCAAGACGTTTATTGTACACTGATGAAATGTTACTGAACTGAATAACAATTACAACTGAACTGGAAGAAATCTTTCATGACAGCCACGGTGACATGTCATGCATGTTTACTTGGACTTAAAACCTACCCATGCTTGATCATTACATGTAATCTTCACGGTTATCACAACATTTAGCAATTACTTCACAGATCAAAGTAAGTGGGCGAGACGAGGGATATTATGAGTAATTAGGAGTCTGCGAGGTTCAGGGCTAAGCTTGGTTTAATAAAATGTATGTATAGCCTTATAAAATATATATTTAAATATTTTTTTGTGAGCTAAGTCAAACAAGCTGCTTCATAAACACAGTTTTTAACATTGAGTCACCTTACAAACGTTGCCAATCACAACAGGTTTGCATGATATTTGACTCGAGCGCAGTTTGAGCAACCTAAGCACCCCAGCAGGGAAACTGAAAAAGCTTGGCAGCATTTGAGTGTGAGTAAAAATAAAAGTTCCACACACAATGGCTCAGGCACCGGCCCAGGCCTGCAGCTCCTCCCCAGAGGTGCAGGGAACTTTTAATCTAATTAAAGCGAGACCGGGAAAGAAAACTTGAAAGATAAGGGCGCCATAGAGAGTCGGCTGCCTGGCACCGCCGCGATTCATCCTTCTCCGTCACGACTACAGCTAGTTATTGAGTCCTTGAGGGTGACGAGGGAGGGGGTGCGCAGAGGAATGCTCCACCAAGTGACAGTTTGAAATGGCAGCTTGGTTTGACAGCTGCAGTCTTGTTGAGATTGGCATCAAAATCAAAAACACAAAAATCAAGCGAGGGACAATTTTGGGTATTCTTTTTTATATCTTTTGTTCTAAAGCAGTCAAGCGGTCAATAAAAACTCAACAACCAAAAGTGCCCACACAATGTGGAAGGAGCCCGCTTTCTTAAGTAGTTCCTGGACAAAGTTTGAAATATAACAACTGTGGAAAATCACAACTACTTGAGGTAATGAAAGAGATATTAACCACACTTCATTGTGAAAACAGACTTTTTATTACTGGCTTGAAATTAGTCTAGAACAATGACAGGTAACATGGTCCTAATTGGGGTTTGTTGTTTGCGATGCATTATTAACTGCTTTCCTGCATCAATTTGAATATTTAGTAGCGGCGAATGAAGTGGGGCAGATGAGGACAGCAGAGTGAACTTTTAACTGTATGATCTAGAAAAAACTGCTGATATCAGTATTTCACGGCTAAGGCAATCCATTTATTTTAGTTTCTCATGCCTGATGAGTCCATAACAAGTTTTTCAAGTTTGTTATGGGAGGTTTTTAATTTTGCTTGTTATAAAAAAAGGTTTTTAAAACAGGATGTGCAAATATGATATTCTCCTTTCTTTCTTACCATAATGGTGCCAAACCAAATCTGCTGCAATATATAGGTGTTGTGCTCGATTGCTGAAGATCACAGACAGTTTATAAAGATGGATGATGTGACAGTGAGGTGAAGCCTTGATCGCCCAAAAGGACGTTAACCCTGCTTCCTTCATGTTAGTCAATAAGAAATGGACAAAATTATAAAAGTCAAAGATACACATTTATGTTGATTTTGAAGAGAATATTTTAGCTTAATCCTCCGTGTCTACTTCCGTGCTATAGGAGGAAGTGGAGACGTGTCCTCCATTTTTGAAACTACAGTCCATAGCCACGGAGAATAAATCCCAGTTTATGGACTAATGGGAATGTAAGGCAGAGTAATGACTGGTGTGCTTTCAGAAAGCGTCCGCTGCATCTTACACACATGTGGCGTAAAGGCATGATTGTGGGTAACTGTCTTAATTAAGCTAACAATGGTTGAAAGGATGCATTAGAGACAGACCTTAATAGTCAGAAGAGGTGTGAGGCACGCTTGAAGTGACACATCAAAGTAAACTGATAAATTCTTCAATCTCCTGCTTTGACTTTCATGTTCACATTTTTTTCTGGATGACATGACAAGACGAGTCTATTTTCCCCAATCACGACAATTCAATATATATATAGAAATAACCTGCTGTCGAAAAGAAGATAATTTAGATACCTTCCTACAGAATGACAAACTGTGCTTCAAACACAGAGCGCACAATGTTCGATAGCGGGCTACACAAATTCTACAGACAAAAAACTTCTTGTTCGTTTTATTCCGTAAGACTCTCAGACAGTTCCAAGCTGTGAATGTGGCTTTCATGTATTACTCGCCAGGAGGGGAAAGCACAGCAGGTAATAATTCCTCCACAATATGTAATAATAATTAGTAATCTTCCTTGTGCAGCTGCACGGATATCTGCTGCCCCGTAAAACAAAAAACCCTGCTCTCCGACACGTTTCATTATAGTAACACTACACGTTTGTGGAAATAATGGTGAAAGGAGCTCTTTTCTATATTGTGGATTCCTAAAACAGTGCGGATGAATATAAATAACCCATACGGACCCATTCCGAAATGCCTATAATCGTAATGTCAGGTGCATAAGGATTTTATTTACAATGAGTGTTTTTACTGCAGTCAAGCGCTCACCATGTTCCCCTCAATAAGAATGAAAAACGTCTGTATAAAAGCAATTAGGGGTCTATCTCCAACGCATTCATCCAAGCCCGGCAAACTTAATTAAGAAAGCTATCCTCAGCTGGGCCTATGTGCCACATGCAAGACAGATGCCACACATTTAACCTTTCAGCTCCGGCTTCGACCACAAACTGGGCACTTATTGTTCCATAAATAATGAAATCGTACGACCCTCTCATGTTCACTTTGTGTCCAGACACAGTGATTAGCTTCTAATGTCCTTCCGGTCCGGAAATTGAACGGCACGTGTGTTCACAGAGAACTCCTCACAGCGGCGTCTGGGGGAGTTTATTTGCCCTTTGACGCCTCTTCTGCCTTTCGCAGGCGCTGATGTCTTAATTATGATGATGGTCCTGATATTAATTTGTTTGGAAATGAGATAATAAGCATGTAACATCATTATAAGTTCCACGGCGTTTCACTCTCAACGCCGCGACTGCAGTCAATTACTTTGCCGTTCGCGAGTTGCAGTGACCTTATACGAGCTGACAAATGGCCAATTCCTTCACACCCCTCTGCTTCCCAGCATGCTTTGCCTTTTCTTATTTACTGCCTACTTTCTAAATGCCACATTTGTTCCTGTTTATTCCCTAAGAGGCTTCTTTTGTTTCATGTTTTTTTTTTGACTTTCTCATTAAAGCTGCTGACCTCAAAGTCAAATATTTGCTTCAAAAATGAATGTGTCCATTAAAGACAAACAAAACTTGTCTGGTGTATTAATATTCATTCAGAGCGAGGGGAGACTGATGTTTTTTGTCATTTGTGTGAACGGTCCCTATGGATATAAATGGAAAGTAACTAATAAACATAAATATAACATCTATATAAATGGCAGGGTGTCATGTTCTGGAACTAAATATAGGTTAGGCTGAGTGCACTATGGTTTTTATGGAGTAAACCATAATCCCCTGTACCAACAAACTGATAATGGCCTCTCCCTTGGCAGTGTTCCTAGCCCATCTCCTTGGGGTAATGACCCCTCAGAGCCACTGAACTTGCTGTGTGTGCTGATGCTACAGGGCCCGGAGTTTTACCGTCTTTCACGCACGCACGAGGGGTCAGGTTCACCTTCAGTCAGGCGTTAAAATGAAGTCCACTCCCTCACTGAGCCCATCACTCAAGACCATTCCGACTCCCGATTGAACACATAAAATGCGCTGTTATGAGCTGGCTGCATCATATATTTCCCTGTAAATGGCTGAAGACTAAGTCCATTTTAAAAGAAAGAGGATTCATGATGTGAAATAGGTTTCGGTGGAAGCGATTCCTTCGCCTGTTTAAAAATGCAAAGTTGCAGGCAGTCGGGCACCTCGCTCCTCGCGGAGATTGAAGAGTGGGTGTGCTCTTTTCACCACAATATATTCATCAATTCTGTCTTTGTTATAGTTCAAGGATCAATCTCTTTGCATAGCCCTCCCAGCTTATACATACAAATGGATATGCATTTCATCAGAGGGATTAGAGTGCAGGGTCAGGTAGAGTGCGACGCCCCTGGAGCAGGTGTAGGAATTCAGCCACTTGCTCAAGGGCACTCGGTGGTGGATGGTGGATGTAAGACGCAAGCTCAGAAAAAACCCTTTCTGTCAGCTCCAGGGCCAGAACCAGCGATACTCAGATTATTGGTTGACCTGTGTCCTGGAGGAGAAATTGGGTTTAAGGAGAGCTTCTAATGTTGGTCTTCTTCAAGCTGATTTCATGAGTGTACGGAAACAAGTATATATCTGTGGCCTCATCAAAGGAAAAGATCGAAAGTCTAGATTATGATTACTTGATTAATCAATTAGTCAACCTAGCAGCTAAAACATTGATAATTCTTTGACATCCACTCAGGCAAATGTACAACGTGGGTTTATCAAACATGAAGTTTTTCTGCTCTTCCTTTCCTTTCATTGTCCTCGTTTTACACCATGCTAAAAAAAGAGAGCATAGTGGCGTATTGGGGAATTTGGCATGGACTTGGTACCAAAGTATCTGTTCTCGTGACAACTCTACATGATAGTAGTAGCAGTTGTTTAGTGCTAGTTTTGTAGTAATAGATTTTTTAGATTGTGGATTGTAATTGTGTGTGGATATGAGAAGAAATGTCAATAAAATAATGATTTTCATTTTCGCTAATGCTGCTACTTTTCTCAAACTGTTTTTTCAATACAACAGTTTTTGCCTGTTGGATACTGAGCTGTGTGTGTGTATGTGTGTGTGTGTGCGTGTGCATGTGTGTGTGTGCGTCAGCGATTCTTGGACAGGGGCCATAGGATATGTGAGACTGAAAGATGATGGTCCACTGCTCCTGCCCAGGAAACTGCCTCCCTCTCAATCACCTTATTCAAAGTGGTGTATGCTCGTCAGCTGCAGCATTGCTCCTCTCAGTCTAATATCCTGCATGACACAGGCCTATTTGTTTTATTAGGGTTGTTCCACTGGCCATTTAACTATCAACCCTTTCAGCCAACCATAGTGTTTACACCTGCACTGGACCTGGAACAAACCAAAGGCCACATCATGTCACTTCTTAAAGACTCGCTTAAATCAAACCAATCCATTTGTTGTCAGGACTGCATTCTAGATTCTCTTATCACAAAACCCGCCTGCATTTCAAATGCTAATTTTAAACTAACCTTGAACATGTTGCCTGCACCATTGCTACTGGTTGCATTAGCCGCTCTCAGTAACTATAGCCAGATCCCTCCTTACTATTGATCTGTATCCCTGCTCCTTTTTAACTGTGCTGTGAGAAAATGCTTCATGAAATATTTATTCTCCTTGCATTTCCCTCCTTGTTAGAATCCTAACCGTCCCCACCACTCACACCTGCTGATACCAGCCATTTTGTCCAGGCGTGGATGTAGTCCTCAGCCGGCTGTGCCTGGTGCATTACTGCACATTAAAGGCAGAAGTGGAGGGTCGAAGAAAGACATGGGCGTTAGTACCCCATCGTCCTGATCATCATCACCCGCTGCTGCTGATGAGAGAGTGAGTCCCGGCTGTGTGAATGTGTGCCAGAGAGAGGGAGATGTTTTTGAATACACACTGAGTTTTCTAAATGGGTTTCCTCAATTAGAAATCACTAGTTGCTTTCAAAACAACATAATATGGTTTCTGTCTTAAAGTGGGATAGGTACACAGAGGTTAGGCTGAAATCAAGGAAAAGCCTCCTGAGACTTTACATAACAACAAATCCCCTTATGCTGCAGGTTAAGTGTGTGTGTCCGTGGTTTTGTGTACTGCACACTGCATGTACATTTGAGGTGAATACATAATGTAGAGTGAATGTATAATTCAGTGGGCGAGGATGGAAAAGGAGACAGATAACCGTCAGACAGAAACATTGACTTTGACCCTGAAATAACTTGGATGGCTCTTCACTCATTACTCTGCTTCAAATTTCATATCTCTTCTTTCTTTCTTTGTCCCAAACTCGCGAACATTGCACCGTCCCAAAGGTTGCATAAAGCCCTGAATACACACAGATCACGGCATCCATAAATAATAGAGCACACATAAATTAAACATTGAAGTTGAGTTTGCAATAGCCGCTCACTGTTGGCCGACTAAGACGCCTCGTTCTCCCCCTCCAAGACTTAATTAGAAGCCTTGCATTTCCTGCATGGAAAACAAAAGGGAAAACAAACAAACAAGCACGGGGGGGTAGAGAATGCCACAGGGAGCTTAGCCTTTGATTTCCCACAATGCACTCTGTTATTACAGTTTGCAATAATTGCGGTCTGTATGAGAGGACAAAGCCTTGGATGGGAACATCTAATCAACACCTAGCTCCTGCCCTCTTTTATTCACCTGCGTTATCTTCAAAGGTTAGCACTCCCTACCATCTCCTTGCAAGCCGGCCGTTCTTTCATGCATATCGGTTTGAATTTAAATAGAGGCTGAGCAGAGGCAGCACGTGTGGCCCGCTAACCGAAGGCAGTGACAAGGTGGAGGGACAGTGGAGAGTCCTAACAAACGGGAAACCACAAATTAAATAGAGACTAACACCAACATTTGAGCAGTAATGTAAATGTAGGAATCTTCAGGGACATATATAAAACCTTATTTAACAGCAGGAAGTTATGTTTTTGTCTGTTTGTTTGTTATTCAGTAGAATAGCACAAAAATCAGCTAAACTGATTTTCTTGAAATGGTGTGGAAGGGTGGGGCATGACCCAAAGATGACCCCATTGAATTTTGGTGCGGATTTTTATATCTATAGGCCTGTATGTTGAGGTATTGTCGTTTACACAATCTGAAAATCATTACAAAAACTGTTTTAACCACTAGTCTAGTTTAACGTTGGTAAATTAATTAGATCTGCTGTATTGAAGATGTGCATGTGTAGCTGTGCTCTTGTCAAATTAAAGTTCACAAGACAAACACTTTCCAAAGTAGGAATTACATGTGTACATATGCATAATTGACACATGCTTTCTTTTTGCATTTATTACATGGAAAGTTTACATACGTGTTACAGCATGGTTGTCTAGACAAGGAAAGTTAATTGTTTTGACTTACAGTAATATGCATTATTTATGCTCTTTGCAATCTAACATCATGCTGCTTTTATTTAAATGTTCCTCGTTAGTATGAGACTTATCAAAGTACTAGTACCACAATTAATCTGATCTTCGTCATCGCCTTTTTCAGGCCGGGCACATTAGGTTTTGTTAATTAAATCTGCGGTCGTCTGTTAAGATACCATCTATCAAAGGCACAAAAGCACATGTCCTTCTCCGAGCCCATTCTTAATTGTGGATCTGGTGATATTGAGACTGACATTTAAGATGTCCTCACGTCTGTGTTTTTGTAAAAGACCTGAATGAGGCCCATCTGGTCCAAGTGGGGCATTGGGGATGACAGCATGTTAATATGTTCTCTCAGAGATGAGGGGGCCGCTGTGTTAGAGAGACGATGATGATGGCGCTCTCAGTCACATCCGCTCACTTAGCAGACCTTGTCTCCTCTTGATCATTCTTGACAGTAACAAAAGGGCTGAATATTCTCTAATCAAGGCCGAAAATTCTGATCAGTGGTGGCGTGTCCCTAATCAGTCCATAATAGCGTTCTAAGGACAGTGTCAGTAGATAATGACAGGTTAGCCATACTAAACAATGAGAGATGGAGAGTTTCTTTCAAAGATATCAAATCAGCCCTCTGAAGGATGTGACACGTGTGTTCTAAAAATCCTGCAGACACAGCCTTAATTGACTTCAAGGGGTCGTGCGGTGCATGCAATTACCTGAGGACAACTGACAAATTACTTTAGAGCCAGCGTCATATCCAACTAAAAGAGTAACTTCAAAGTTGCGGGCTTTATTGTCAAGAGGAAGCTTGATGATGATGTTCAAAGAAAGTTGTAGCCTCATCAAGAGACAGTTACTTTGTTTTCTACCTTTATTGTGGTTTAATTTATGCACAAAGCATTACCCTTGTGCTACTACTTATAATTCCACACAACAACAAAAGAATAACATCATTTGGCATTATTTGCAATGCAACTGCCAAAGGCTTGAGAGAATAATGATGAATCAATATACTTGGTGGCGATGTGAGTCTATTATGAAGAATACTGGCTTGTGTGGGCAGCACAGGAAATGTAATGGACAAGATAAATACTGAGTGTTTATCATTTTTGTGAAAGTGTCTTACTGGAACTGGAAAGAAAACATCTAGTAGACCAACTGTCCACCTCATTATGAAGGGAAACAAGTTTAACATCCACTTAGAGATCCGAAGTAGAATTTCTGACATTTCCCTGTTATCATTATGACATAAAATACATGCATACTCCAACACGCCACACATGTGTTTCCTGTTTAATTACAGTTCTGCTATAGAACATTCCGGCTTAAGGATATGAAATCAGTGTCCATAATAAACTATTCATAAACTATCTTTGCTGGATTATCGCTGCTTTCTTTCTGCAATGAGCAGTCCAGTCTCCAATCCAGTCTTCTTACAGTGTCAGGGTTTTGTCCTGCATAGAGAATTGTGCGGTTGCTGCCTCCGGATAATTCCATGCTGCCTCCCGACAAAACTCTTATACAGTGATAAGAACTTATAGTGATCATGTTTGTCCCAGGCCAAATTGATCCCTTAGCTGTTAATTACTTAATAATTGCAAAACATCTGTATGATATTCCCAGAACTTGAGGGAAAGGTAACAAATAAATTTATAAACTAAGTCAATGTATAGAGAGCCAGGGGAAGACGGTGGCGCGCTCGGTTTGACTCGATTCGGTTGTCGCAGTGTTCATCACGAATGATAGAGACACAGAGAGGAGCAGTAAATTCCAGTAATAACTGTAAAACATAACTTATTTAAGGTCCTAACATGTTTGAAAAGACCCCAAATGATCAGTGTAATGGCCTTGGTGGAGCTGAGCATGGCTCCCTAGTTGTCTGCCCCGGGCTTGGTGGCGCTGTGGTCGGGATGTGCACACCAGGCTTTCCATTACAACTCTGTGTGCTGTCAGAGCCAACCTCTTTCTGTGAGATTATTTTTCCCTTTTTATATCTAAAAAGGTGCAGCCAGATCCAATAATACCATATTCAATTGATGTTGGGGTGGAAAATTGGACGAAGACGACAAAAATAAATGAATAAATAAAAAAGCAAGTCATGTCCACCATCTGCAAATGTCAGCAACAGAATCTGTAATCCCTCTGGATAAACACGCATATTTCTTTCGCCTGAGCCATAATTAAAAGCGCTGTCACAGTTTTTACTCAGGAACGTGGAATGGAGTTTGGCAGGTGAGAGTTTTGTGGGAAAGCCCCGCGAGGCATTTTGAAAAACAATGTTCACTGACTACCGCTCTCTGCCGACTGAGAAAATGAGAAGGTGGTGCAGAAAAACAGTCCATTTCCTGCTGGGAGAGGATTGTGGGAGAAACACACCTCATTGACCTACAGGCCCTGGTGGTGTGTTTACTTCTGATCCCTGCTATTTATAATAAACCATCACCTAGAAAGCATCACCAGAGAAAGGGACTGATTCAAAAAAGGTGGCACATTCTATATGTTTGGATAATAAAGAAAAAATAAAGCCTGTGTGATGCATCGTGCCTGGACTGTAGTATGTGTGAATAACTCACAGACTGGATGGATGGATTGTAAAAGTACAAACATATTCGATCCTACATAGGCGCTGGCCCGTTCCTTAGCCGGAAGCACCCTCACTCGGACATTACAGCACGAGACTGGTGCAGAATACATGAAACCTGTCAACAACTAAACAACAAGCATTCTCCACAGGACGTTGATACTGGTTCTCCTGGTCCTGAGTGCAGAGTACTCCTCAGACGAAGTACTATTTCAAGATGTAAAGAGCTTATTAAATATAACACTTAATTTTGCTCAAGGACTTTGTTTTTCCAGTTTCCCAATTACGTGCACTTTGTTCAGCATGTCATACAATCAAAATATTCAAACTGGTCCCCAGTGATTTACTAACTTCACTTATTTAACATCTCTTTTTGGTGGATTCTCTACTTATTCTATAGTTGCTAGATTCATCAACATTGTTTAATATGCATGTGTTTTTCTATATAAATACTTTGGTATCTCAATCTTTGGCATTTATTTATTTAGCAAATTCAGTAAACTGCATTTATAATTCCACTTCCGTTTCTCTTTTAAATCTTGTGAGATTAAAACAATTCACTGTCAACAAGCTCTGCGATTTACAACTATATCCCTTTGTGATGAAGCTCAGTCACTCCTCCTCTGTAACTTACCTTATATTCTGGCTTAAAGTTTATGTGATGATCCAAACTCTTTGAATTGTATATCTTGGCCTCATTTACTCTAGTGTCTTTTGGAGCAATTGTAGAATATGTTATGTATGTAATTAGCATTTGGCTCATGTAACATACGACAAGTAATAATTAATTATTTTCCTTATTTCTTTGCAGTTTTGGTGTGAGTACATGTGTCTTTTTAATTGATGCACTGTGATTAGTTATGTGTGTAAGTTATAACTTGTTAAAACCCTCTTGGATATTTTAATACCTGCCTATTATTATCTATTTGGAATCTATTATCAATTGATGAACACAACTACTTCATGTCTTAAAAATGTTATGCTGAGATGCTAAGAGAATATTTGTCTAATAATCAATATTTGCTAACCACAGACGCATTTGCATGTATATTTAAAGACTGGTCATACTTTGTGGTATTGACTGCCATGGAAACTCAGTCCCCCATGATGCAACCTGTTGAAACGTCTGCTCAGTGGTTGATAATTTCACCGCGCTCCCCTGGGAGTTTTGTTATCTTTCTTTACTTTAATTATATAGTGATTTTACAGTTCACAAGCTAATTGAATCTAAAACGACTTCAGTACAAACAACAGCAGCTGGATGATCAGCCAGTGCATCCAGATGTATGTGAAGAGGAGAAGAGACACATCAAACTTTGTCTCAATAAGGCTCCCTCTGAAGAAACACGACATCTTGATTTAGATGCAAAACACAATCCCATGCTCGGCTGGCGCCTCCCATGAGGAGCCAGGAGATTAAGATGTAATGGTGATACCGAGGGAATGACACTATCTGTCTGCAGCCTCCCATCTCTTCACACAACATCACCTCTGTTTTATTTTTGTCGTTTTCCTTCCCCCAAACACAGATGCATACACTTTACCATCATGCATACGCTCAAGCTTCCACACACACAAACACACACACACACACAAGTATGTGCATATTCCCCACAGATTCCTGCAAATGCATACAGGCTTTGCATATTTAGAGACTCAAACATGCAATCTAAAATCTGACAAAACTTTGGCTACTGGCAGATGACGGCAACGGCAGTTTGACTTGTAAATTAACGCCTGTCAAGTTGATCTTTTTGTTGCGTGAACACAAGAGCTGGCTTCAGAAAAGATGGATCTGCACTCAACTTGCCGGGCAAAACAAACATGCCTGAAGGGAATGCTCTGCTCTACTCTGTTTAAGAGTGTAATGCACGGTGCTGATGTCATCACAGTAGTTTTAATTAGATGAAGTGTGACATGAGAATGGCAACCGCTGCCCTTCAAGCGTATATTACCAGCGTCTACGTATATCCTCTGTCAGTATATACTTTCAAACTGAATCACGGTCTTGCAACACATTAATCTAGTATACTTCTTTCATCTGTGTCGTCTTAAGCGTGTGCTGAGTGAAGGAGGAAGCCAAGTCAACACACAAAAACTCACACTGTTGTTGCTAATTGTAAATCCTTTCATTCCTATGAACACTTTTAGAATATTGCACATTCTTGTCCTTATGTTAGGAGGCTGTAATCTGATGGTGCCTTCAACCACCACACCTCATCCCTTAATATTTGCTTTTACCCGCTGATGTGACCCATAGGAGTAAAATAAATACTTAATAAACAAGTTAATAAAGGACCTTAATAAACATGGTTAGGGTTGTGGGTCCTTCTTGATTGATGGAAACAATCTTGACTGTCTCACACCGTATTTACTGTACTTTGCAGTCAATGAGCTTGTTGTGTTTTGGTGAGAAGCTGTGAAGAGTTCATGTACGTCGTCCTAAATCAAGAGTGCTCTCGATGAAATTGAAAATCCAAGGTGACAAAGGGTGAACTGTTTTTCCTTTAAGGGCCCCACAGCCTGTCCTGGCTGCATTCATGAGGGACCAAGACATTATTCAGGAATGATTAGTGTGTTGAAGCTGCATCAGAGGACATCGCCTCAACAATGCGATGAGGTGACACACAGCACATGAAGCTAAAGAAGCTGGGAGACCTGAAGGGGTCGAGTTCAAGTCGTGAATAAACTGAATGAAATTGGCATCCAACGAGGTGCTTTACAATCCTGTGAGCTCCTTTGGCATCACGAGGTAATGGAACTCTTATGTGCTCGAAGGATTCTTTGAGTCGAGGTCAAAGTTACATCAAGACCTTTCTCACTTTCTCCAGTGTCCACAAACAAAGACATTGAAGTTAAAGATAGTAACAGGTAGTGAGTGACATGCCCTGTCATCTTGACCTAACAGAGACGAGAGTGGCTCTTATTTGTTCATTTCTCTTTAGCAACAGGATGGACGTAAAAAATAATGAAATCTTCCAAAATGAAACACACAAATCTCTGGAACAAAACAGCTAAGACACTGTAAATGTCTGATGCTTACCACTGTGAGAAGTAATCATCCCCACAGCCATGGCCTATTCTTCTCCCTCCTCTGTTGATGTGGTCGTCCCAGTTTTCTGTCTTTTCTCTAGAAGTAGGGAAGAGGCAGAAACGAACGGAGAAATTACAGCTAAGCGTATAAGCCACAATGAGAATCGATACACAAAGATCACAATTGCTAACATCTTGAAACCCCAGTGCTTAGAAATTACACATGTTGGACCCAGCAGAGATAAATAGTACAAGAAGTGATGACACATTGAAGCTCCACTGTGTGCTAGGCTTTCAATCCACGTTGAATACATTCCATGGTATATACAGTGTGTTTACTCTTCTTCATTTCAACCTCAGCACGCCTCACTGAGTCCATGGTTACATTTTTAGTTCAAAGATTTTTCTGCAGGAACTTTCTGATGTTTCTCTGAGCACTACGTGTGACCTACACAATGCACACTGACCACCCGACGCTACTTTCTGTACTCTAATGAGTGCGCTTATCCAGACTGCAGGAGGAAACACAGAGGATGGTGATTGTGCAAAAGGGCGTGCCTGAGTTGGTGATGAGAGGGAGAGAAAGAGAGAGAGAGAGAGAAGACAGTTATCTCCTCTAGTCCAAAGGCAGAGAGGTTAGGGAAAAAAAAGTTTGACTCAGGACACTCTTGTTAAAATCACTCTTTACACCCGGCGCTATTAGTACGCCATTAAGAGTTCAAGGACAATAGCCGTCCTGTTTTTGATCATTTATCCGCTGGATCCTCTCGTTAAGCCCAAACCCAGTTCCTCACAATGGCCACAGAATACTGATGGGCCGTGAAAGGTTGATTTTGCTGAATTCATAATAACACCATTTTTATGTGTCCTTGATATTAAAACAAAGCCAAATGTCTTTGGCTTTCCAGATTGACAATTGAATTGTTGACGCAGGCCTCCTAGTAATATTATCATGACAATACCAGGCACCAGTGATACATACTGAAAGGAAACTCATCTTGACATCGGTGTTAGCCATGCTAGCTGTGGAAAGAGCTTTCTGTTTGTCCTCTGCGTCAGTATTTGAAATGGTCGCCTCCCTTTTAATACGTAAGGCAGTGTAAATGATTCCTTAAAATAATACAGAAAAAAACTCATCTGGAACTCTTGAAAAATGTGTCTTTTACTTTTAATGCAACTTTGAAACTCCAACAGTTTCAGGTGTAAATTTGAGATCAGAGTTAATTTGCAACGTTAACATTCTGATGAAATCTGGTTAGCGTTAGCAGCATTAGCATTTAAATAAGCTTGATGTTTTGATTAGATCCTTAAAGCTAATTATATCTTCACATTTGCCAGCTGCATTTACATTTCCAAAATACTTTTCTACTTTTATGTTCGTGGTTTTCAGAGCAAAAGAAAAACACATTTGATGTTGGAAAGGCCAAACAGTGGCATGGCAATAATTTGTTTATGAAGTATTTAAAAGCAAAATCAAATGCATTCAAATAGCCAAAGGTTAAAGCACCATGGTGTCTGTGAATAAAGCCCCTCAAAGTTAATAAGACACCCAGTTTCACTTTGCTGGCTGTGAGGTCCCTAGTGACACGTGTATGAAGAAGAATGCACAGTTTCAACACTGTGCTAGTTAACATGAAGAATGGGTGTATCTTAACAGACCCGATTCAGATTGTACCTTCAGATCTTTCATGGAAAATCTGTCAAAAAAAACGCTGGTCTTTGACAAATTCTAACTGTTCCCCTGTCTGCCAGGAGCTTGGCCCTGATTCATAAGGACTCATTTGCCAACTGGAAATCACGATGAACACCAATCAAGACAATAGCTGCTCTCTTAGTGTTTCTCCCTAATTATGGGACCATTAAGTGTCTTAATATGCAAGAGCACCTGGATGTTGTTACAGGCATCAGAGCTTCATTAGCATTTGTTCTTAACTACCACAGCCCGCACCCGGATAATTGGTACTTTATTTTGTGGTATGGTGTGAAGGGAGGGACAGAAATTGGAGTCATTTCAACCCCCCCCCCCCCCCCCACCCCCATCCCACCCCCTCACTGATGAGCAGTAAGTGAGAAAAAGTTACAAATGTTATGAACAGAAGGATTCGTTATGTAAAAATGTTGATAATTGCAAAACAACAAACCATGTTCTACTTTCATAATTATGATGCAATCAAGTTTTTTCCCCTTATATTTAAAATGAAATGCTTGTGAACCTTGATCACAACAATCGAAAGGAAAGTCAACATCAAAATGAGTAAAATCGTAATTACAATGAGTCACTTTTAGTAAGGTCCAATGTGATTTAATTTGAACTTTTAATCCATTTTCGTTTTTCATCTTAAGTTTGAATTTGGGGTTCAGGGGGTAGAAAACCTCTCAAACTAAGGTCGGGCTTAAACTTTCCTCTTGTTAAAGCTTATGATTAGATCTTGCGTAGGTGAACTCAGTTTTGCTACTTTAGGCCTCCACTGCTGGGGGAACTCCAATGATGCATTGAGCACTTCTCTCTCTCACTCTGTGCATTTATATTACAGGAGTGCAAGTCAATAACTGGGTTCTCTCTCTGCTTCCACTCTCTGCCCTCATCCTGCAGGTATCTATTATTCCAGAGCTGCAGGGTCAGTATCTGTCGATATCACTCAACCATTATTATTCTTATTATTGTTATTAATTGATGCTGATTACATTGCCACTGTTATTATTGATAACACCTTTACAGCTATGGGTATTGCTGTTATTATTGTCAATACAACAACCTGCCTGACAGTAGTACAACTGCTCCTGCTCTCTCTCTTTCCCTCTCTCCCCCTCTTTCTCCTCCCTTCCCTCAGTCATTCCCTCACAACCTGAGGCGGCAGCAGCAGATGGCCGCCCACCTTGAGTTTGGCTCTCTTGGAGGTTTCTTCCTGTTAAATCTTCCATTGTCGCCAACTGCTTGTTCATTGAGGGAATTGTTGGGTTTCACTCTACATGTTGTAATGTCTCGACCTCACTCTGTAAAGTCCCTCTCGAGGATGCATGCTGTGATTTGGTGCTTTGCAAAAAATGAACTGTGATTTATTTTAGTGTCTAGCCTTAAGTGATAAATTTGAAACTATATGACAGATCTGATCCAAAGTCTTCCCCTTCAATGTCACAAACACACAGCTAATAAAGCAGAACCAATTACTTTGCACAGCTGGGCATCTTTTATATGTTCCTTTCGATCTTGAGCATTTGATTGCTTGTAAATACACGCCTGATTTATACTTCTTTACAGTGTAAAACGCAGTGGGCCCAATGACAAGAAAGCAATTAATCACATTAGAATGCCAATTAAGAAGTTGGTCTGCTCCAGTGAGGCTAGACAAAAAAAGAAAAAGCGAGGGAATTGAAGATGTGAGAGAGTTTCCCTCCAGGAAGTTAATGTGAGCCATTAAATTACATCCATCACTCCCACTCCTCCACACAGACAATGTTTCACATGTAAGCACTTAAGAGCTGTACAGTAAGACAATTTAAATCCACTGGACTCTTGTTACATAACCTTTTTCTTTTTTTGTGCGTGTGGCTGATTTGCATTTAATGTGTACGAGCTTGGACACTTATCACCATCAAACGTGCTAATAATAACAGCGGGTGCCGTATATATTATATACTTTTATTTAGCCAAAGCGCCAACAATAAGTGCTCAGTAAAAAAAAAAGTGAACAGTGTGTTCCAACCTACATTACATCAGATGATTTAAAATAGCACAACTTCAGTGGGAAAATAGAGACGACCGGGGAATCTATACCTAGATAGACAGTCTCCACTATCTTAACAGAAACAATTGAGATTTGATAAACCTTGACTAAAACTCTGTAACCTTGTCATAACCCCAACACTAACCCATGACTTCCCTTGGAGCTCAGTCAGGTTAATTTGGAATAACATGATGTATTCTCCAAGCCCAAAGGTGAAAAATATGAATTGCTAATGATTTAAACTGAGAGACAGTATCGTGGAATCAAAAATAAGTATAGTCATGGTCAGTGTGGAAATGGAGGATGTTCATGGCTTTTCTTTCGACCATGATTTGGACGTAAGCTAACCAGCACTACTTTTCTCTGGAGTTAAGAAACTACCAACTTTCTGCATCCACCCTCTTTGCCTAAAGGGCGTACGAAGAAAGATGGACTTTCGAGTCTTGCTGTAAGCTAACAAGTGGCTAAGTATCTCACCGAACATAAAATCAATGGAGCGTCAACACAGTCAATGCACTGTGGGGATCTTTGCATACAAGATCTGGTAGTCTTAGTGTTGTTTTGAACAATCAATAACCAATCAGCAATGTCTAACACCAGTCATGTCCCAGTGATGGAAGGAGGACTGGCATGACTGTTGCCTCTAAACGCGTTGACATAGGTTACCTTCGCTGATATTTGATAGTAGTTTGATTATAGATATAGTAATATATTAATAAACTTGTTAATTTAAAACACAAAAGAGCAATTGACGAGAAGATTGAGCAAAAGTTGGCAATACCACAACTTCTCAGTTTCCCACCTTGCTTTCCGGAATCATTTGAATCTTTATGTTGGTGATTGTTTATTTACTTATGTATATTTTTTATCCCATTGTCATTTAATTGGTTGACCTTTACCATATATTTATCATTGTAACAATAATAAACCTTAAAGAGGTACAGATTTGAACCAGTCTTGACCTTAATCCGAAGTATCCCCTGTGACGAAACCTTTCAGCTTGTTGTTGTTAGCATGATGACGCAGGTTTGATACCCCTGAGGCCGTCATGGCCCTATTTCAGGAGCTGTGCCTATGGGTCATGTCAGAGGGTGAGAAGAAATATTCTTTACAGTTGTTGGGGATGGAGATAAAAAAATAAACCTCTTCACATCAATCTTTGATGGGTGGTTTAAAGGATTATGGATCTTCACAGGTCAGTTATCCACCTGGAATCAGAAATTGCATCGATGTGTCAACAGCAGCAGTGACTCCAGGTGAACCAAACCTAAAGTAGCCTTAGCACTAACACAACCGGCTCTTCTTCAGAAGCAAGAAAGAGCTGCTGCGGCTCTTTTAGAAAACAATTTTGACTTTGAAGCTTTGGGAATCATAAAATATAAAGTGGAGACACCTCAAGGCTGAAACAACCAAATCTGTCTCATCTAAGCAAGGTTTTCATCACCATGCAGGGATCCTAGAGAGAAGCATCAGTGAAGTAAAGTAACAAAAGCCAGTGATAATAACGAAAATGAAGAAAAACTCCCAAATACAGTTGTTTAGATATTTGTCATCAGTACATCACTGAACTATCTGTTTGCGTACATTTATGTGTGCTCATGTACATTCTCATTTTTCATCGGACAAATCGGCCTGTTTTATATTTTTCCACAGTTTATTGTTAGACAATGCTGCTTGTGTATTTGTTCATCGTCCACATGTGTGTATTTTGTCCTATGTGATACTCTGTGTACATTTACACACAGACTGTATCTTGTTTCCAGTGTAACTTAAGTTTGACAGGCAGCTCCTTGAGGCTCTTCGCATCAAGTGGAACCATTTTGACTGGCCTCGGCTCGGGGGCCTCAGCATGACTCCGGAGAGGAAGAGAGCGAGTCGAGTGGCTGGGTTTGTGAAAAAAGGGAACTGCACCACCGCATGCTGCCTATCCGTTCCTCTTAGCCGACTCAGTGGCCCGTACCTCGCCTTAATGAAATGTGGCAACACACACAGACACATGTAGCCCGTCTACTCTAATTAAACAAGAAGGCTCAGCCATCTCCTGCACCCCCTGGTGGCATCATGCAATTGACTCCGCAAGGTTGTTTGGAGTCTGGCACCAGCGATGGAAGTCGTAGCAGAAAGTGAGCTAATAACACCACAGAGATACTGCTTAGGTATTGATGTTTTGTATAGATTGTGGTTCTATCTGAATATTTAAATAAACAAACCTTGTGCGACACTTTGCATTATTCGATTTTAGAAGTAGGCAAGGAGTATTAAATCTACAGTATATAGCTCAGACATTAAATGGAACAAATATCTGTGTTTGCCTTAAGTATGTATTTAGTATTTTACATGTAGCATAATGCATTTCTCTTCTGGAATGATAGTTAATTGTTAGTTTTGTTTCCTGTCGTCACCTCTAATTTATAAAATGCAAATGTCCGTGCAATAGATGAGTTAACGTTTGCCTTCACTTTACTTCATGTATGTATTAACATTCCAGATGCAGCTGCTGAGATAGGTAAGATTTTGCTGCATGGAGCTTCCATCAAGCCAGTGAGATCGTTACAGATTGATTCAGGGTTTAACTCTTGTTGATTTAATTATACTTACATAAAAATAATTATCACGGTAATTTAACACATTTACACGTAATGGCACAATTAAATTGTTAATAAAACAATTATTGAAATGTAATTAGAGCAGTAATTAAATGTTTTATTTCATTATTCTGTGTGTGTTGTGAATAAATTACAAAATATCAATTTAATCCTGTGAGTGTTCACTATCACTCACCGTTCACTAAATAGTGATTTCAGTGTGGTGTCCGAATGTTAATTAAGTTTTTCATCACCTATTTAGTGCACTCATAATTTCCCATTCTGCCTTATGATAAAAACTGTACAACCGATGGTCACTAACCGAGCAATATGTACCATCATGCATTGCGTTCCCGGTAGATAGAGGAGAGGAGAGAGGGCGGCAAGAAAAATCCAGCTTGTGTTATAAATGTAAAAACAAGCAGAGCAGAATAGAAGTTAACCGTGGCTGAAAAAATGTGAATGAATAGAAAACACAAAAAAGTTATGATAATTAAGCTGTCATACTAGAGCTTATATGATTTTCACATTGTACGGAATTGAATTAAAGTATGAAAATACAGTCTGTATCTAGTGCGAAAAGCTGTATATACATTGCACTGCAGTAATTATGCACAACTTGTTAAAAACTGGATCAGCTATGTTTGTTTGAACTGCTCCAACATCATTACTGTCGAATGCAGAAATTCTCCACAAGAGCCCTGAGTTGCAAAACAACAGCATCCAGTGTCATTGTATAAGTACATCTATAAGCCATAAATAGAGTAGCAGGTACACAGCAGCCAAGGTACTTCCACCCCCCTTGGGGAAAGTCTATACATTTGTTCCCCCCCCCCTGGAGTCTTCAGTCTTCCACCACTGAGAAATTGTCATCGTGAGAGCTTCTTCCTAATCTTTAGATCACTGCAGTTGTAAAATTGAAACATGTAATTCTAATGTCTCGCTCTCTACTTTTCTCAGAGGTGCACATTCCGATGATAAAAGCATGTGGGATATGAATTAGTGTGGGGTAAATATGGGCTTATATGAAGTACACATCATCATTCCACACTAGCCAACTGACAGTTTGGCAGGTGCAGCCATAATGTGCTCACTGCCTCCCCTCGAGCTATCCATAGTGGTGACTATGAAATATGGACAGCAGCAAATTGAGATTCATCAGGCACGCCTGCCTTGCTCACTGAAATCTATATTCAATTTTGGAGCATCTGTCATGGCAGTGGCAGGCTAAGGCATGCTGGGATTGAGAATCACTTAAGTGTTCAGAAATTGTACATAGTGGCAAAAGGCTCTTTCAGTGAATCGGCCTGCCACTCTGTCTCTCTTCCTTCTGCGAGTAACTTCACAGAAAAATATATATTTTACTGCACGTCGGTATTTGTTTATTATAAATCAAATAAACGTTTTCTATTCACAAACCCAGTTCAAACAGCAATTTCTCAGCCAACACCAGAGAAACCCTTCATTATTTAGTGAAATAATCAGAGCATCCGTCTGTGATCATTAGTTTAAAGAGGCTTTGTTAACATTGGCAGCCTCAGTATGAAGAGAAATCGGTGAATACAAGCTCAGCTGAAGTGGTTGTTGCTGGGCAGTAGATACTGACTGGTTTGAAGTGTTTGAGCTATACAGTGTGTACAGTTTAGTCACATTTCTCAATACTCACTGGAATAACATCAATTAACACATTCTTCTTCATTCTGTCACACAAATATCCACCAATCCAAACCAATTATTTTCTATCCCATGCGACAACGACAGCACATGGATGGTGCGACAGAGTAGACGGGAGCATGAAATCCTGTCCTATGGCGACTGCTGGACTCAATTTTCCTTTTCTTCATGCTCATAAGAGTTTATGATTAAGAGGCAGCAATTGGCTAATTATCTACAGAGGGAAGAAACAGAGAAGGTCAAGGTTTGATCTGCAGAGTCGGTGTCTGCTCTCTGTGAAGTGGGTCAGAGGAAGCTAAGAATTCTCATTACAGGCGGATCTGTCAGCAGCCGGGCAAGTGGAGCTCCGTGTCCCACAAGGACGCCGACATGAGATTACACCTGTGGCTTTTCGGCTGAGGACCACCGGGGCTCCCTTTAATCCACAAACACCGAGTTGGGGTGATTCACTTGAAGGGTGGTGGAAGCTGTTGTGCTCCTCCGTTGATCTTAAGTGCTTGACTCGACAAATCCAAACGGCAACTGACTTCCCCTTCATCAAACAGCTATTTTCTATGTTATGGTTATAGATTCAAAAGGGGTCAACAGAGAAAGCACTTCAGGAGGAAGAAGTCTGGTTCAAAGGGTTGCCCTGTATATACCCACAACATCTTACCTCTATATACCAGAATGAAGAGTCTGAATGTCAAATACATCCGATAAAGATGCATCATCCGAAATACCAATTTAACCTCCGATGTGCAAATATTAGGATAAAATCAATTCTACGAGCGAACATAGGACCGAAACTGAAACAATATTCTCCTTTCTTAATGTGCATGCAATGAACCAAGAAAGAAATATACTTATGTCAAGCCTGTTAGCAATACAAATGAGCCAAAACATACATAATGGAATCCACGCTATTAGGAATGATATTACATGCAGCTTTATGTCTGCTGAGGCAATTCAGTGGCTGCGGCCGCCCATCTGTTATTCTTTAAATGTAAAATGGCTTCCATCTTTAAGGCTTGTCATCACTCTGTCAGTGGAAAAACCGGATGCATAATGGCACCAGTAAAGCTCTTTATTATTCCATGGTGAACAATGAGCCGTGTCAGCTGATAGAGGGAGACCCCCCCCCCCCCATTCCCAAACTGTGGAACCCAGGGAAGTGACAATCAATATGAATGCTTCATTTGGTTTATGTGTACCAATGAAGAGACCACAGCAGAAAGAAATGTTTTTTTCCCTCTACCTATTGTTTTAGCACATTTTCCATCCAGAGACACTTATCGTCTCTACAGGCTGGTTCCGAACGATTAACACAAAGTATGAAACGAGTATTGATTTGCATATTTCAACAATTTATACTAAGAACAAATAAACAATAAACGTGTATAGATGTCGTGTTTCAAATTCACAAAAAAGTTGAATTGTGGTGCGATAGTCTAGTCAAAAGACGAACGCTAAATCGTTTTTTCCACCATTGGCTCATTTTAACAAATGACAAAAGGTTCTTATCAGAGTCGGAGAAAGTTCTGTCACATCCAATCTCAGAAAACACCTGGCGCTCTGTCACTCATCACTCCATCAAAGCGTCGACCAGGCATCGCTGAAATGTGTTATGACAGAAAGGCTAAAAAAAAAAATATGGGAAGGAAGTGATTCTGTAGACAGATGTATAATAAAAAGTAAGATACAGAAACATGCCTGATATTGCTTGTTATCTTTAACTGAATGGGCTGCTGGTGTTCCATTGAACACACTAGCCCTGAGTGGAGATTGTCCCTGGGCCTGATGTCTCTGGGGGACAGGACAAAACTCAACGGAGGGGCCCTTTTACCCGACCCCAGAGCCATGTTAACCATGTGTCACCGCCACAGTCACACCTCAGTTCTCCCCCCACATCCTCCCTTGTTAAAATCAGTTTGCTGCATCTGTTGCTCGAAGAATAATATAAACCTAAACACAACATAATGAGGTATAAAGAACAAGACTTTTAAGATTTGAACATTAACAAGAAATTGTTGGAAACACAAAATCGAGAGAATATTAATAATTGAATGACTGAATATCACATATCGTCTCTACAGACATATTCAAGCAGGGCACCTGAAGACCGCAGATAGCAGCACTATCATATATGTCATCAGCTGCATCAGGCAACATCTTCAAATACAAACTATTCGTACTTAGGCTTGGCTGAATACTTGATGGTTTTGTATCTACTGAAAGATGTGCATCCACGTTTCCCAGTGAACTAACAAACATTAGAAATTCAATATTTCATAAATATTCAAAGTCAATCGATTAGTCCAGCATGGTAAAAAAAAAAACTTGTTATACGGAGTGCATTATCATTTTCTCATTATATATAATTGAGGCTCTGCACCTAGAACAGAACCTTACATTATGTCAACACCTACTATTTCATCTCAAAATGGCTGCTTTAAAAAAAAAAGAAGAGAGGCTCCATGGTAATTTTTTAAATCTCTGTGTGTGGTGTACATATGGAGATTATTCAAGCATCATTTTGTGTGAAAGATAACCAAACCATCCACTTATGATCTCTGAAGAGATCGCTCTCCACTGTTATGCCGGTTAAGAAATGGGGTAGCTCAAAGAATACGTCTGGAACAATTATCCCTCAGGGAAAGGAAGCTATTGTAGCACTTGGCTCTTTTTGAGTGGTGCCATTGCAGCTCAGACGACTGGAAACAGAAGTCCTTCATTCCGTATGCGCAATGCATCAAAGCTGGAGGTATTTGTGTTCTGGGCCCTTAAGTGATTTTAGTGGGGTTACAGTATTTACGAGCCTCAATGTTACATCATGTGTTGATCCTTCAAATTATTTGCTCCAGCATTTGAGGCAAACAATTATAATAATAACTTGAATAAATATAGCACCTTTCATAAGACCCAACGGTGCATGCACATTTCACTAGGGACCAAGAGAGAAAAAATAAAATCCACATAAAGCCGGACAGAAATAAATAAACAGCACTAAATGTTAGAGTGGAACGTTAACTGAGGCCAGAGTCCTTGGTGAACAGGTGGTGTCTGAGGAGGTTTTTTTCGGGGAGAGACCTCCAGAGGGGGGGGAGGTGGGCTGCGGCACAGAAGGCTCCGTCTCTGAAAGGTTCACATTGCTCAGTTGTGTCCAAATCTGCATAACCAGGCCTCGTAATCAAGGCCAGAGGATTGAGTTGGCTCTTGTTCACAGAAGCAGCTACAACACAACAAGATAAAATGCTTTGGCAAGACTAACCACTTGGTGACGAGGAGTGACCTTTAAGAAAGCCGATTGGTCCGCTGCCGCTTTAAGTCGTTTAAAGGCAATTGTCTTGCTTGGAGAGAAAACAAAAAAAGTAATAAACCGTCATTTAACTAATGTTGCAGCCGCTGCAGTGTTTCAGTTTGATTACTTTAGTGTAGTATAATGTGTGTATGAGATCTTCTGCCGCTATGCTATGACCGTAAATGAAAGCAAAACATCACGCTGCCATCTCTTCACTGTTCTCCTCGGGCTCAGATGACTGCGGCGGGATCAGTGCAGTCCCTAAGCAGGAGAGATATGAAAAAGGTCACAACGGGGGGATGAGAGAACAGTGAGAGTTAAAGAAGCTACATGTTTCCGTTCGGCGCTCTGCTAAGAGATTGAGTTACACGGGTACATTACCGTGTCCCAGAACTACCCTGGTCCCACATCTGGCTAAAAATGGCTTCTTCTGTTATGTTCAAACCAAGCAGCGAGGACAATCCAGCTTTGTCTCAGAGAACACAACACTCAGCCGCACACATGAATATGATTTATTTATAGGAATATGGTGAGTTTTATAAAACCTAATCTGGATGTTATGGCTATAATTCTGCACTGGAGACAAGTACAAAGAGGCAGGTGTGAACCGGAAACATTCATGTCCGCAGTACACAGCCATCTCACAGCTGTAGATTAAACCTCTGTGTTTGTATTAGCCTGCATTAAATAAGACACTTAAATGGCTTTCTCTGCTGTCAACCCACTAATGGAGACTCAGTAGCAGCACTGGTTAGCTGGGAACCTTAAGTACTTGATGGCTTTTTATCTAGAGAGGTGTTTTGGTCAGAATGTGTGCGGGTTACAAGTTAAAGTTACGAGCTCCTCATCAAAACAACAATTGGAAAGAACAAGATTCTGTCCTCCCCAAAAAAAAGCTATAGAGCCCACGTGTGATTTTCAAGTTAAAAGGAAGTCACTTGGCCGCAGACATCAACTGGTGATCAGCCGATTCTCCCCAGTGCTCTCTAACACCCGGTTCACAAGACAGAGGGGTCTATTTAAACACCTCAGTTCCCGCATCTATACGCCATTACCTCTTATTATTTTGCAAGCTAACAGATACTAACGAGACTCGTGTGACTATGAAAACACTGGTGTGTGGAAATGCTGATTAAAAATGCTACATTAGTTTTTATGAACCGGATGTTAAATCGCTCTCTTAACCTTTTTTTTATCATTGTATTATTTTTATTTTTCTGGCCTATGACCTGAATGACATTACCTTCATTAGCTTTTTCTTGGATTGCTGCAATACACTGAAACCTCCTGTCACCATCTGCTGTATTCACCGATGAGGGGATTACTTCATATCACACAGCAGAAAGATGATGGTACAAGAGGTGAATCACAGCTGATCAGCTCATTAGTGTGAATTATATATCACATTGCGTTAATTAAAAATGTATGGCCCAGTGTATGCCATCTTTTATATCATTATTACAACCTACTGCAGAGTATTGCAGCATGTATGTAACACAGATGTCCTGGAATTGCCAACAAGAATCTCGCTAAATGCTGAAAGTATGTGAAAAAGTTCACAATAATGTTAATCAGACGTGACAGCACGAAGTCCCAGTAATGATCAAAACACTATGAAACATATAACGAGCCCACAACACAACAAAAGGAGCCATGATAGATTATTGTTACCGCCTCAGGACATATACATGCTAGATAAATACAAGTCTGTCAAGTGGAAATCTAAATATTTTACTGATAAACAGACATCACAGTGTGGGACTAATGTTTTGTTTCATTGGACTCAGTCACTGTGTCGTACAATTAGACAAAGGTTAAATACACAGATATGCCTCCAATGTTGTCTTTACACCCACCTCCTCTCTGTGATAAAGAAAACATGGAGGTGGAAGTCAGCGGGAAATGAAAATGCTCCTTTGTAAATTCCCACTTCTGCCACAGAGGTATTATTTGGCATCAAACTGTGTCGGGAGGTTAATGTGGATTTAATTTGCTATTAATTTTAACCTCCTGTCTGCGAATTCAAGAGCAATACACAAACTGTTTAAATCATATTCCGTCGCACTTAACGGAGATGAGATGCCGAAGTGCGCGGAGGCAAGGCAGCAGAGAGACGAGTCCATTTGTTCACCGCGTTGCCGGGAGTCAGGCAGCTGGTTAATTGGCTCAGCGTTCTCCAAAGTGCTAAGAGCAGTAATGATGTCAGTCTGGATCTCTCCAAAGGTACATGGGTTCACCAACAAATAAGAATCACTTAACAGGGGCGATAATTGTGCCGCTCAGCAGTTTGTCTGTGTGGCGGCGGGGCGGCCATGTTACAACTTACACAACACGCACTGAACCAACATGGACGGACCTCATGCTACATAAAACAACAAAGCACAGCACCAGTGCCGCCTTGTAAACATGTTTACACTTTTCACAGGACGGTGCAGTGGCAGCAGAAAAGTCTCATCTGTAATGGACAGCATCGTTCTAATATCGCCCGCCGGAGACAGATCTCCCAGCCGGCACCACTTAGTCAAGAGATTCTACATTTCAGGCAAGTCCTGCACTTGACCCACAACATCTCCATTCAGATACCTGTCGATACAGAGAGGGACTAACACCGAATCCATTAGAGCGCTGCATTCAGGGAGATTTATTCCAGTCTGACTCTTTGACATAAAGTACCAGACCATTTTTTTTACCATGAAAAATATGAAAGCTTAAAATGCCTTAGAAAGGAAATTAAATCCTGATGCCTACTTGCTAAAAATGCAGTTTAATATTTAATTAATTTCTTCTTTTATTTTATCAGTGTATTTACTTCATTGTTCATCCTCATTATGTCTGAAGAGGGTTGTTAAAATGACAGCTTGTATTATTATCTCCGCTGCAGACTGATTAGATATACTCTGGGAAGAGTTTAGATGTAACAATGTAAATATGGCCGCTAAGGCGCAATATAACTACAACTTTTGACTTAATAAATGCAAAAAATAATTGCATTATGTTGCCTTAAACTCTATAAGTAAATGATTAGCAGTTGCTGCAGTAATGTACCGAAGAACATGACAATGCACTTTGCGAGTGAGCAAACACGGACATAAATAAATCAGGAACTAACTTTACTTCTATAATTGATTTTGCAAATATATTGTAAGTGAGAGAATGTGTTCAAAACTGTTCGAGTTCAAAGTTACAAACAAGACAACAACGCGGAAGGTAACTTACTTTGTTTTACAAGAAATCATAGGGGAGCAAGTTTTAGAGACACCAATTCAAGATTACACTTTATCAACATATACTTGGTGACCCAGTATAAGCCCAGTATGAAATAAACAAATAAAACAGTGCCACATATCACATGGTAACTACCTGTCTTAATGCACCTGTATATATATGCTACATTCTGCCAAGCACCAATTTACTCTATAACAACTAATGTGCCCTCAGGCTGCCGCAGGTGAAAACCCCGGACACACAATGAAAGTGCAGGTCTGGTGCAACAGGTCACGACATCTGGAGACGACTGGTCAGCATTAGAGAGTGGCGCCTCAATTAGCTGCACGGCAAAACCACAAGCTTTACGAAGCAGGAGTCTAAGGTCTCGACATGCGGCTCTCCTTTCAACGCAGGTCCAAGCACACAGCAGAGGAACCACACAAGATCAGATGACCTACCTGTCTCCCCCCCGCTGGATCGACCTCGGCTACTTTTGTTTGACGTCTTCAAAGTGGCACCGCGCTAACTAAATGCTCCCACTCGGGACCTGTAGCCACCACTTTACACCGTCTGGCTCTAAATGGCTTAATAAACGTCCCTAGACATGGAGAGCATCACAATTGAAACTGAAACAGGAACAAATTTATACAAACCCATGAGGTTACATCCAACATGCCATGTATCTTAAAACGCTGCTCCAGAGTACTTGGGAGATATTTATATATATTTTTCCATACAGGACATTTAGAGAGAATCGATTTGTCGGGCGAGCAGCAGAAAGGGGAGGGGGTGTCACGGAGCGGGGCATGAGGGTGGAGTGTTGCACTCTGGGTATCAGGTGTCTCCTGCACTTTTTCTGGGCAGACAGCGATGCCAGTGTGTGGGGCCTGCGTGCAAATTAAATGGAGAGACAGAAAAATGCATTATTGATTAGGGTACTGCCCGAGTGTCTCGCTCACAGCACCGCATCGGGTTTAGGTACAGGGTAATTAATCCAAGGGCCTGAATAAAAGCAGAGGAACTGATCTGTACCCCCGCCTTCCTCGTCTGCCTCTGCCTCGCTCTTTGTTCGAATGTCTGCTTCATTCAGCGCAGAAGAAAAATAGGTCGCTAGCTCGTAGGCAAAAACCGGTGCAAGGCGCCACTGGGATATCGAGAGCACAAAGAAATGCACACACTCACACACACACGCACACATGCTGTTGCCTACGCATGTACGCTCACTCACAGACAGACACACGTGCAAACACACGGGGTGATAAAGAACCGGAAGGAGGAGACAGAGGAAGAGAGACTTTGAGCACCTGGGCGTCTCTTCCCTTTCTGACAAACTGAGCAGAAGCAGGTGTCTGTTTGATTCCCTCTGTATCGTGAACTGTAATCTCACACTGCAAAGTGTTAACGCCTTTTAACAAACCTTTTACACAACCAACATTGTTTTTCATTGTGTATAAATGTTTTCAGAGTTTACTTCAATTTTTAGTTCAATAATTGTAATATCTCAGTAGGGAGGGTTGGCCACTAACCAAAAGGTCGGCGGCTCGATCCCCAGCTTCTTCCGTCTGCAATCTGAAGTGTCCTTGGGGGGAAAAAACACTGAACCCCTGACAGCTGTGCAAACGCTGTATGAATGGTGTGTAATAGAAAAAGTGCAGCGTATTGAAGTGCTGTGTGTGAATGGGTGAATGTGACTTGTCTCGTAAAGAGCTTTGAGTGGTTTGTAATAATGGAAAAGCTCTATATATACAGTCCATTTAGAGAAATGTGAAAGCTGTCACCCGTAAAAAACAAACCACAAATGATTATCTCCCGGCTCTGGAGCTCCTTTAGCTCAATGTTGGGTTTTAGTAGCTTTTAGCTTTGGTTTTACACAACTTCATTGCTGTAAAGTTGTGACATCACATAGTTACACACGTCCTGAAGGTACAGTTTTTGAATACAGGCTTTGGCTGCATTTCTCCGTGTGGCTTCAGTATTCATGTGAAGTAAGAAACGGAAATATCACTTTTTATAATATGAGAAATCCTTTTTTTTAAAGGGTATTTTAGTTTTTCATGGGTATGGTTATTCTTGTGATCACTAATTTCCATATAGTCCCTCACAGTCTGTATGACAGTGACTCTAAATTCCTGCACTGGGTATTGTCTCACAAAATGCAGCTTGTCATCATATTCAAAGAAAAGGAGGATTTGATGTAACAGGAGCCTCAGGCAAGTCATATTCTACATCAAGACAATAACCAGATGGGCTGAGATACCTACAGACCCAACGTAATACACTTCTGAGTTGTGTGCAAGGTTACGAGGTCCCTCTTGTTCTGCGTTGCGCACTTTTGTCAACAACAAAGTATAACAAGCCCCAAGGAACAACATTACCAAGCAGAGAATAACAAGGAACTGACTGCAAGATGCACAGCACTCACATTAGTTTTTGTCAATTTATCTTCCTTTGAATACAAATAATTGTGATTTAATAGAATTAACTCATGATTGGGGTCAGATTGTGATTCTCATCATATTTGTATTTGTTCACAATGACTCCACAGAACTGTGCACGCAAAACATTTTTAATACAAATTTGAAAACCAAGCTGTATTAGTGACCTGTTGTCCTGAGTGGTGTGTGGATTTTTGTGAATAACTTGTTTCTGTCATTCACAAAATTTGATTTATGAAGTTTGTCATTTAAATGTAGCATCTGGCTGCAGGTTTAAGTGTGAACAGATTAAAGATAGATTGGCCAGTGTCACTGAGAGAGACACAGGTGACGTGTGAATAAGGTTTAACACTAATTCTCAACCTTTTCCCCCTGATAATGGCCTCACTTATTTAAATATAACTCAATGAATAAACAATATGTGGTATATCCCCACCTCAACTGACTAGAGAATAAGTTCTGAAAATTCATCGTCAAATCAAAATGAGCTTCAACAATTAAAGAGAACAAACTACTGTGTAACAATAGCTGCATTGTTTGGATGTCCTGTGGGATAGAAGTGCCTGTATTCCTACCGACCTGGAAGGACACCACTGAGTGACGTCTATCATGTGAGATCCCAGTAGTAGCAACTGGAACATTCATTCTGGTTGTAGGGTTTCTAAAAGCAGCGCCGCTTCACAATTGAACAAAGGTGATACTTTGATGCCGAGAATACATTTGCAACTCATCACTTTCCTTGAAGATGCTGATAAAGAGAACTACTTGGCAGATGGTCATCTTGATACACTTTGGGTTATAATATGCAACTGAGAATTTCCATTAGCTGGTTCGCTCCCATCACTATAATGTGTGTGGGCTCCTGCTCTGCATCTGTCTCACTGAACGCTCACAACCCACATCCTGCATTTATGCCAAAAAAGGGGTTTGTACTCTAAGTCTCTAGTCTTTTTACAAAGACATCTGCTTTCTGAAGTATTGAAAGCCAAGATTGCACATGAAGGTGGGAGATGAGTCTCCACTTTAGCTAAATTATCCTGGATACAAGTGTCTCCATCTTGTGCTCTTCACATCGCATAGTAATTCAACTTTTTAGTTTGGTCCATGTCCCAACTGCTAACATGGAGGAGGCGGGGGTTTATGTTCATATTACAACCAGCCACAAGAGGGCGATAGTGATTGTTTGACTTCACTTTTGACTCCTCCTATAGCACCTTTATTTTAGATCAACTGATGCATCCTTTTGTCAGTGCATCCCCCAATTAGAGCTATTTGATGAAATTAACCAATTAAGCAGTAGACTAGTGCTCAGGGAGAGATGCATCTCATAATAGCTGAGATTCACTCACAGGAATGCCATGTCCATATCGCCTCTCCACCTCATTATCATGCAGCTATTAGCCATCACTCACATCTACTGAGGCTCACATGCACTCACACCCAGCAAACAGGCTTTCATCCATGTGCTTTGATGAATCATAATGCACAAACACTCGAGTGACTGGAGCGCAACAGGAAACCATCCGCTGCTCCCGGCAGATACAGTCCCTCTGTCAAATCGGTGAGCGGGCAGATAAAATTAAATGGTGTGGGTTCAAGAGCATAAAAGCCCGTACTTGACCCCGGGAAAAGAAAAGCAAGAGTATGAAAAGGCAAACGTGAACCTGGTGATTCTGGGAAAAATGCACTATTGTTATGGCCAATCTACATTATAAAGAATTTAGGTGAAGCGCAACAGAGTCATCATAGATATTCTGTAAATTATTTGTGGAAAAAAGCAATGACTGATTTTACTTGACAGTATTTTCTAAATAAGAAATCAACACAATATAAAGTAAGCCTAAAACATTTGACATGTAAAATTCTAAGAGAGAAGAGGAGCCTTAAAAGACTTCAAATAAATAAAAAAAGTTCTTCAGAGGGCTTTCACCAAAACTTAATGAGAGGGACTAAAAGTTAATGGCTCAGGAAAATATTGGAGAACATCAAATTGCCAATAATTTAGCAGGGCGATAATGTCAGATCGGTTTCAGCTCACTCAGCTTCGCCCAAATCGTCAGATACACATGAATAGAAAATGTCTCGTCTGAAACTCATCTCTCCTTTTCAGAGGGAAAGAGGCACTCGATGTTCTCGGCCTCCTATTTGCTCCTGATTCGCACCGTCACCCCTGATTTCCACTTCTGCTACTGATCACTCCGAAAATCCTCTTTCCTCTTTTCCTTATCACATTTGTAAGCTGTTGTAGATCATTATTCTTCTAGAGCATTAGTGCTTCTTTACACATTTTGACAGAAAACGTGTCATCGTTTTAACCTCTTTGTGATACTAATGATAAAGAAGTCTCAGGTTATTGTAAATCAACTGGGGTTACATTTAGAAATTTGCACTGTTTTGTGTCCTTCTTTGCTTTTCCTGCAGAGGTGATGACTAAAGGCAATGAATAAATAGTCATTTAATTCTAATTTATATTTCTTATTGAAAAAATGTCCCATAATCACGGCATCTAGTCAAGTTGCCTTTACACATCTATTTGAATAGGTTTCTAAAATATCTTATGTAAACTGTTTACATTGGTGTACTCGCTGCCTTGAGCACAGAAGCACTTTATTATCCATAATTTGCAGAATATGTATGATTGCCTGATAAATATGTTATTATAGAAGGTTGAATCACAGACTCTAGACTTTGAATGCACAGTAAACACATTTTTGAAGATGAAAAATAAATCACAAATATGATATATGTTCCTGCGTCAGTGTAAAAAAAGTGAAACTTCTACCAGTCACTTACAGTGGCATAGTAAGAAGTGTATTATAAATTTCCTGTGTGTGTTGGCAGCGGTATCAGAAATCACGACTCGACCGTGAGACTTTCAGAAACACAATCTCCTCCTCTTGCAGGCCTTAGTGATTTGTCATCTGTGCTTCACAACCTGAGATGGAATAAACAGAACAGAATCTGGCAGCTGATGTTCTTTTTGTCAAGCCTTCTTTGTCTCTTTACCGGTTTGAAAATAAACCCTCTTCTCTCTCTGTGTAATCGAAGCCTGCGTGGCTAAGATTAGCAGCCGCCCGCCCCCCCCCCCCCAGCTCCTTGTATCTGACCCCCCGGATGTAGCTCCAGGGGGTCATAGCTAGTGCAGCCTCTGACAATGTGGGGAAGAAGAACACTAACAGAGACGAGGCTAGATGAGAAGAGATTCCCTTGCCACTCCTCAGTGGAAAAACAACAACAACGAAACAAACAATGCTGGTTTGAAATAAGTCAAACATCTGAACTGAAGCTGCTTTCAGACATGCACTGGACTCTGGAGATCCTCCAGACTTTCTCTTCAGGGGCTGCATGTGCCAGCACATATGTCTGAGTGAGAGCCTCCGGAGTTACTGCTGACATTCTCTCTGCGCCTGGCCCCCTGGTACAAAGTCCAGAGGAGCTGATGGGACTACACAGCAAGGGATCCTCACATTCACCACGAGCAAAAAAGAAGGAAAACAGATATCTCCAGATAAGAAAGTGGTGCCATACATAGGAGACATGACGACACAGATGTCAAGAGAGCTTTTGTAAATATGAGCCACCGTCGGTGTCATTGTGCTGTAAACAAAAACATGTGATCTCTGCCGCAGGATTGTTACGTTACATCCTAGCCTCTGCTCCCCCCCCCCCCCCCCGATGAATCCTCCAGAGGCTGCACTGTTCTTGTGTGAGAAGGAAAACCTCTAGAGAAAATCCAGGACCCGATACTCCAGAGCTCCTCCAGAGGTCACGTCTGAAAACGGCTTTAGAGTTTCAACTTCTTTCATAAAATCATTTTAGAAAAAACATTTTGTTCCCTAGATATAAATCCTCATCCCCATTTATGTTTTAAATGTGTGTTTTCCATCTTGTTCACAGGTAACGTATTCTTGACTGAATTAAAACTTCCCCACAGCTCACCCGGGTTTCTCCATCTTCCTATCTGGCCTCCAACTCTCACAGGACTCATTTGTGAAGCCGTCTTTCCTCTTTTTCCGTCTTTCCACAAATAAATGGTCACACGCCTTTAAGCTGTCATTTCGTTTTCCCACCAGATGGCAGGTTGGAGGCTTTACACTTCACAGGGGGGTGGGGGGGGCTGGTGACGACATGCTCATCATTCCATCAGGCTCATCTCAGTGTTAATTGTCAAAGCATCACTTAATTTGTCTCTGATGGGGAGGTATTTAAAATGCTGATGTTCTGAAAGTGTTGTCGTTATTTCATTAAAGAGCCACAAGCTCAGGTCACAGAATGATGCACCTTGAAAATGATGCCAGCTCCTCTTTTGGCAACCAATCAAAACAAGCAAGGAGACTGAGGTTTTGGACGCCGCTGTGTCGCTCTTCCTTCACTTCTTTCCACATTTAAGAGTTTGTCCTTTTTTTTATTCTGATCAAGCTGTTGATTTTCAGTCCTTGGTGATGTCAGAGGAAGTGAGACAGCATCTCCGGCTTGGTGCACGTACTAACTCAGGAAATTGGCCTCTCACCCATGCAGCACACACCTGGAGATTCTGTGAAAGATTCATTCTCACCAACCGGAAAATATTTCATTTGGTGTGTGGGCGAGGGGCGGCGCCCGGGTCGAGCCCGCAGGAGGCAGAACAGAGACGTCATCACTTGAGGAAAGTTCAAGGTTGCAGTGGATGTGTGAACGCGGCTTTTAATAAAAACTAGAATTAATAACTCATTTTTACCATAGATTAATGTGCCAGGCAGATATTGTTTTTAAAACACACACATAGGGTGTTCGAGGTTCACAGCAAACTGCAGGTATGCTATTCTGACCATAAAGAACCTGATGATATTTAAATGTGAGCACACAGAGAAAGCAATCACCGAACACGTCAGCTGGAACACGGTGTTGTCAAATGTCCTTTACATGTGACGAGCAGGAGATTCCTTTGTTTGACCTCTGACCTAAACAAGAAGAGCACGGAAAGGAGATTGGGACACATACATGTGTAATGTCATTTTTACATTCATGACACATCCATACACACTGCTTTGAATGGATACGACACATTGACTATTCATACCATGACAACAGCATTCGACCTTGTAATAATTCCCGCTCCGGTCGCCCCTTCCAAGAAACGATTCTCCCTTTCTGCTGTCACTTCAAATTGACATTTCACATAAACGGTTGAATGCGAATATTGTTTTTTTTGTCAGTGGCGATGATTTTACAGGAGTTACACTTTGTGCCGTGAGCCCAAAGCATATTCACAGAAGGTCCTACAGGAATAAATCAATTATTTTTTTGCTGCTAGGTTGACGTGTACAGCCCCAACATTTCATGAATAGAAAAGCTATGATTGTTTTTTTAAGTATAATAGCACACTTCAATCACACAACAAAACAGTGTAATTAAAATGTCTTTTTTCCTTTCAACACATGAATCCGTGCATTATTTCCATACGAGTTAGAGTGCAGGAACGCTCTGAAGCTGAAAACCTGGCGTAGGTCATCATTCGTTTTATTTTTCTTGCTCAAGGGCGTTTCACACAAGGCGGCTATATTTTGGATCAAATCAGTGACAGTCCAATCAGGAGATGGTTCTGCTAAGCAGCCCGCTATACATACCCACTGCCCCCGTGTGATTAATCAAAAACTATTTGACACGTACAGGTTATTCAATTATCCCTTATGCCAGTGGGCAGAAGGACATTTTGGTAAGACCCTGAGGGCAGAGAAGTTCTTGCTTCAAGGATTCAGAGGCAGCCAGAAGTGCAGCTAAATAGGGCAACACAGCAGCTGGCTCTTCTAAGCAGAGATTTGAATGAATATTTAATGGCTGCATAGTTTCTGGGATAACGCAACACATACTAAGGAAGCACAGCATTGGTTTTGCCATTACATTTGCCATTGTACTGTTAAGAACGTACCCTCTCTTAGTAGAAATGCTTTGAAATGCCTTTAAATGGGACGTCTGCTGGTGAAGCGTACACCAGTGCATCTGGGCTCCAACATCTGGACACGATTCTGCTGAAATCGGGCAGCAAACGTTAAATGTTTTCACGTGAATTAACATAAAGTGATCCGTTTAGTGGTCGTAAAAGCGTGAGGTGGTGACTACGCTCTGCACGTCGGATGAGCAAACGGCTTCTGCGCTCCTGGACTGGCACAACCCCCCCCCCCCCCCAAAAGAAGCATGTGGTGTTTGATGGATGCTTCCGTTTAAAGAACCTTTCAGCCCCTCAAGTGCAAATCTTTGTTACATGGTTGACCTCTGCAGCACGACAGCCCCTAATTCAGAACTATTGAGTCACAATGTTTTTCCCAATTTAGGGCCTCACTGGCAGAACCTCTCCATTTCTTTCAGTGAAGACTTTTGGGAAGTCTGTTTGATCACTCTGCAAAAACATGAACACTTTTCAGTCCAACACTTTAAGAATGGATTCTGTGGATTTAATTCAAGGTAGAACAGCTACTCAAAATTATAGCATAATGTGATCAAATGTATAATTATTAAGCTAATTTTGTAACACTGTTCCACAAGTTCCATCAATTATGACTAATGCCTTTTTTTTAATAATTTTTGGGGGATACAAATTTGTCATTTAAAAGGCTAAGAACCAAATATATATCAAAGACTAATCCATCAACCGGCTGATAGAGTCCCAACTATCATAAGGATCTTATTAATTTTGAGCAGATTCTTTACTATTACAAATATACAAGTAATATGTTGATGTGATTGTTTGCTGTGAACTCATAACGGTTCAGATGGAGCCCTACATCTCCTCATCTGTCCACTGTCGTGCAATATTCAAAATCCAGAAGAAAACTGGAGCTGATTTCATCTCCTCTTCCCGGTCTGGCCTCGTCTTTATGTCTCGAGGCTTTGTCCTGATTTCAAATTGGCTTCTGCTTGTTAAATTCCTCCACCACTGCGTCACGGAAAGTCCAGACTAACAGTCGAATGAATCTTCAGGCAGCATCAACAGGGAAAATAAAGATCTAGATTTAATCAGCTGTTTAACCTCTGCCTGTTTATATTTTAATTAAAACAAATATAAGATGATATGGTGACGAGTGTTTAATAATGCTTGTTTCGTGTAATGTGTTCTAATCTTGATTGAAGAGCCAGGGTCTCTCCCGCTCTCCCATGGCTTCAGCCTGCTCCTTTGTAATGATGGATGCAACAGACTGAGAACCGCCTCCATTGCCATCTAATGGTTTGTAATCAAAGATGCCGAGCTGCAACTTTATCATCCGCAACAGTGAGGGAGTGTCTCACCTGTTGTATCTCCCTCTCATTACTCATGCAAATGCAGGTAATGATTGCAAATGAATAGTGACACGTCGCCTCCCAGGTAATTGGATCTATAAGTGGGAGCCATTATAACCTCTTCTTTTTTCCTTTTTTAAAAAGGGACTTACATCGAGGTACGGGCACCCGGGAGGCCGATGACAGGAGGTTGGGTAATGTTGTCGTTTTTTAACACACTGGGATGCTGAACGAGTTGTTATGGATGTGCTGCTTGTTTTTCTTTGAGGTGAGGTCACAAGGCCCTGATTGTTCCAGACCTCCTGCTTGGCACCGTATGACGTCCCTCGCACAGAGTGCTCGCAGGAAAAAATAACCAGGTGATGGAACTGCCCATCCTCTAACTACACACTGAGCCACTGAGGGTTTCAGCTCAATTACAGTCGTCGACATCTACAATTATCTCAGTGACTTTGACACTGACGGACAAACAATTTATTTTTCTTTTCAACAAACAACAGTGTGTTGTTACATCAGTGCAAAATCGACCCCCCCCCCCCCTTGCTGTGTAATAACAGTGTTTTCAATGTGGCCGTCCGTTTTCAATAAATGACATGTATTTAAAGAGCAATTTAATGCATTTTTCATTTAATATCTGGTTAAAAGAAATTGATTTTTGAAAAACCGCAATCAGACACATGATCATCAGTCACTGAATCATGTTGCCACAGGCAACATATGAGGAAGAACACGCTCATGCAGAAAGGCACATTCGAACTGTGACCTTTTCTAGAAATCTATTTCCATAGTAAGTATAGTAATGTGTTTATTGTCAGTAGATAATTGACTTAGCAGTGAGAAGTTTGATTAATTCAGCTTGGATGACTTTCCAGAGAGGTGACGTGAACTTGGACGTCCTCCCTCAGGTGCAGCTCTCTGCTGTCGGACTCCCCACTGCCTCCTGAATCAGTTTTTTTGCTGAAGGGCAGCAAGGTTAAGCAGGTTCAGCAGAGCAAATAAATAATGAATTCAATGAGGGTAATTAGGAAATCACATCAGACGAGCAGCATGCAACCTAATGGCCCCCCCCAGAAGCCCCAAACTTAAAACCCTATTAAAAACAACCATGTTTCCTTTTACAACTCTAATTGTAGCTCGTACACCGAGGTTATCACATCTTAAATCCCTAATTATCCAGTTATTTAACATCTTGGGCAGACAAGCTGCAGCTGTGTACGGCTATTAGTCAAAGGGGGAATGTAGGTTGTTGACTTTGACGGTGGAGGGGAACAGGTCTCTGATGTACAACAATGTCATGTGAATGATTGAGTCTTTGCCTCCGTCTCTTTGTGAAGTGATGCTAAAAGCAACGACTAAAGTACGGCAAAATAAATCCCTGAATAACAATTAGAATATTATAATGACGAACGTAAATGACTAAATACATTTCATCAAAGCTGCGGCAGCTTTTGATCCCTCAACATCTACAAAGCTTTATGAGTATTATCTCTTAAATGAAGTAATACAATATACTGTAAACAACTGGCATTAGTCACAAAGCTGCTTAATCATAATTTACTTATTAATTTGGGGATAAATACCCTTCGAGATAATATTAAATAAAGGTTTATATGATGGGGTTACGGCCTGGTATAAGCAAACCGTAAAGAATTGAACATTGTAAAGCCGTCCAACTGTTTTAAGACTTTAAACTCTGCATTTCTTAAAGAGATTTGTCTCAGCTCCCCTCTCGTGTCACTGTGAGTTACCAAAACGTTTTTCACCACATGTTATGAGACATAATGACATCATGAACGTACAATGTGATGAACTAGAGGAGGGATGCCCTGGCTTTACACTGAAAAGAGAGGGAATGCTCTATTATAAGTTTAAACACGATACAGTGAAAATTTCCCGGCTCAATTTACTAACTTTTCTCTCACAGCAGCAGAATGGATTATATCTTATTGTACTAATAGTACATTAGCAACCTTGATGTGGCTTTACATCCCAATATGCTGCAGAGCTTTAAGTCGCTACACTGCCAATGCACGTTGTCGTACATTACAAGGCTGCAGACTCGTACAGTTGAAGGGTGGCATCGGCTGTGTTCACACCCATTGTTGCTGATTCGAGCAGTAATCAACTAAATGACGATTACATCTGGTTAACTGCACTGGATCCCATTAATCTCCAGAAGGCAACAGATTAAATCTGTCTGTTAACAAGTGCTGTGTACGTTCTGCCCCAAATGCACCAGGAAGCTCCGGCTCATTATCACTGCAGTGCATGTTTCATGTTACATGCCAATGTGTGCATGTGAGAGATAAGTACCAGAAACAGAGAGAAAGAAAGGAGATATGGAGATAGAGCACAATGAAATTATGAACTCGCCTCAGAAAAGTCAAATTGATGTTATCGGTGATCGTACAGTCATTATAGATGGAGTAGATACAATATATAGATCAGATTAATAGGCATTGAAAGGCCGGTTCATAGCAGATTTCAGCATGTAGGTTGATTTCCCTGGTTCCCCTAAGGGACCTCTGCGCGTGACGGAGGAGATATTTCATGTCTCTCAGATGTATAACTCATGACAGCAACCCCATGGGTCTCTGCGATGCTTACGTGTTTTATGGTACATGTCAATGGTGTCCTTCAGTAGTTTCGGCAGAGTCAAGTAGTGCTGACTTTGGTTTAAAGAGCAACAGCTTGAGGAAGTTTGAACCTAGCGACCTCTGGAACTATGTGGATCGTGTCAATAATTACTGAACAGCAGACTTCAACAACACACTGATTTCTTTATAGCTGCATTTCAAAATTTGCAATTTTCTGCAGAAATTCAAAGTGTTGGCCGACGTCCAAATCAAACAGGAGGAATATACGATACAAGTTAAAGAGTCAACACGGGGGAGAAGAGGTCACTTTATAAACACACATTGATTTTATGTAATTTAACACCCTCAATAGAAATGCATCATGGTGAGTTACTGAGAGCTCAGACATGAGGCCTGTGAGAATTATTTGTCTTGTGTAGTACACACAAATGTCGGATCTCAAATTACACAGACAGACCAGGTTCAGTGTTCTGCATGTTGATTCTGGAGGAATTGATGTAACACTGTCGTCCAGTAATGTTTTTCTACTGACATACCAAGCGCCTCCTCCCTGCAAGTGGTGGATTGTGTAAATGTGGAAGTGGAAGTGTGTAATAGTGTTTGGGGGTCTCTCTACTAGAGTCCACTTTATAATGTGCCTCCGGGGGGGGGGGGGGGGGGGGGGGGGTCATGCAAAAATTAATGAAGCAGGTTCCTGGGAAGGTGAGGTCTGGGTGGTGTATGAGTCAGTGCCTCATGGGGTCTCCGACATTGGAACAGACACAAGACTGTATGATAGGGAGGGTAACAAAAATAACAAAAATTTTAAAAGTATAGGTGCCACAGGGCTTTTTTCAAGATATCGTACCAAATTGTTATCCCTGCCTATGTTAAAAGGATTGTGGGAGTTGTGTGAAAAGCTAGAGCTAAGGTGTTAAGAAAGTTAGATTTTCACAATGCATTATTTTCTTTCTATCTCCTACCTCCTTTAATTATTTAAATACACCAAAATAAAGAAGAAACCTTTCACAGAAAAGTGCTATTCTCAACAGCTCTGAGTCTTGAGGAAGGTATCAGAAGAGGGGGGGTGAAGTCGACTGACCTCAAACTGAATCTGGACAAAAAAGAAAAGAAATTATATTTATGTTTCACCTCTCTCATGCTGCAGAGAGCCCTTTAATGTTTTTACTTTTTCTATTCTTCCAAGACCTTTAATCATTAGAATCCCAATTATCACAGTAACATTTATTTTATGGTGTAAAACCTGAAAAAACATCCTCAACTTTCAGGGATAATGTACAGTAAAAGCTGTAGGGTGAAAGCCCCAGAGTAAAGGAATCGTGTTTTCTAACGCTCCGTCAGATGTAGTACAGTACGTAGTATTCAGTAATATTTAATCTACTACATTCAGAGAGTACACAAAAGGATGCACATTAGAAATGCGCGCAGCAGCTCTGACATCATCCTAATCCACACGTATGCTTGATTCATCCACACATCACCCATCAAAGGAATTATTTTCTTTAATCTAGAGACCAGCATGAACAGTAAAATAAATAAAATAGAATCCACTGTGCCAGGATTCAGGCGACTCCGCCTCATCCTCAGTGATAGCTCCGCTGAATGAGCGTTTACTCGCAGAACTCGTTTCAGGAAAGCACAAGATCCTCAATGCAAGGTGCTGCAGCCGTGGGAATGAGCAGCCCTGTTTCTCCCAAAAGGAAAAACTAATTCTACTCCGACGTCTCAAATTGGCTAAGTTCCCCGACCCAAACCCCCAAAATCCAATTTTTACAACCAATACCCATCTGACCTGCAGATGAACCGTGAGTTACAATCTGCACATCCCTAACGCACATCCAAAGTAGATAATCACCTACGAGGATCTACTCGTTTGTTTACCCTCCCTGGTAACATTTGGTGCTCAGGCCCTGTCTGAAGAAAGGTCCCAAAACTACCTGGTGGGTTGAATAAATAGGTGTACTTGAGCATTAACTGGTGTGCGGACATCCTGGTGTTCGATGGCAAACTACATCAAAACAGTGGTGACTAATGCTCGGAAGCTACAGGAACAAAACACTTTTATTCAAGGTCCTTGTAATGCATCTTAATGCTACCACAATGTATTCTACTCATTGCTGGAGCATATAAATCTTCTATTTGTATAAGCCTGATAAAGACATCACAAGCAGGACTCACAGATCTCTCCCACTCCTTGCATTACATTTGACTCCGCTCGGCTGCGGTGATCAAATCGTTTTTTTCAGCGTTGAGGGGAATGCGTGGGCGATCCCACTTTAGCAAGGGACGGCCACATGAAAGTGTGCAAACATGCGTGTGTAGCTGGAAGCATGTCCCTCTTCAAAAGGAGCAATTAAAAAAACATGTAATTTTGAGCGTGAATCACCGCTATTAGAATTCACGGTGATGGCGTCACCGAGGGAAAACACACCATTAGCTTCTGCTTCAACGTTATAACAAGCAGTTGTGTAACCTGAGTATTTTTATTTGAGCTGATTTGCAGATGTGGGATTTAAGAATAACGTTCTCTGCTGTGTTCTGACCTTAATAACGACTATTTCAAAAATAATTCCTCCGACATTTACTATTTAAAGTGAATGAAACATTTACTGCATGAATCCTTAGTTAGTGTTAGCTAAGTTTTTATGAGCTTCTCAAAACACTTTGTCGTCTTCTACTCTTTTGGAGATTTGTCTCATCACAAACTTTGTTGATTTTATTTATTGTGATGTAAAAGCAATATACTTACAGTTCTAAAAAAAACTTTATATTTGTTAGTGTTATCCTGCAAAAATCCAAAAAGATAAGATCCAGGCGTTGAAGGATGAAAGTTACTATTTCCAAAGTTAAAAAATACTTTGTTGTAACATATTATTTTACCGATTTTTAAACTATGTAAATTAACCCACCAGCTTTTGTGGGCATTGGCTGAAGGGCTTTGAATTAAAAAGTTTCCTGAGGGATTTTGATAGTTTGAAATTATATTTTGCCGACACGGGACTGTGAACACAACAGGGACAGTGACACGTTGTACTGGAAGCTGTGACTCAGCAAGATGCTGACAGAATGATGGATGAAGAAATCTGCCTTCGTGAATGTGAAGACAGAGCATGAAGATAATAGTTGTCAAGATCAGATAATTATTATAGAAAACACTGAATCATCAATCCAAACTCAGGAAGATGTTTGTATTGAAAACAATATTATATTATTTTATCCGGACACATTCAATTACAAGAAAAAATGAATTATATTTGAGGCCACATTTAGTAGTGATGTGAGGAATCTTCTTATCCCTTATTAAACAAAGCAGACTGAAGATTATTTCTAGCAGAACTTTTTTTTGAAATATTAGATAATGTAACGGTAAACAAATATTTATAATTTCTGTATAGAAAAGGAAATAACATCATCTACAGAACACAAAACAGCAGATCTACCATAAAGTCTTCTATTTTATTAACCATTGAAATATATGAAATTTGTCTCAAACAATTATGAATATGAATTTAAACCCCATCATTGACGTCATGTTCATCAGGCGAATGCATTTTAAATGAGCATATTACACCAAGGCACTCACTTAACAAGCCACTCAGAGTAATTAACAGATGGAAAAGCAGCCTGTGGTATATTTTCGTCAAGAAGTCCTGATGTACATTTTAATTACTGACGATTTCCCCCCCTATTAGTGGTTTTTGCGTTTGAACAGAGTTTGATTGGAATATGTAGGTTTGAGGTCCTCCAGAGATTTGAGCTCACTTTACAAAGCTCTGTTCTCAGTCAGTTAACCGTACAATGAATGTGTGCTCTTGCAGCGCAGAGGTTTTTCAGAACAGTCACTCATTACACTCAACTGTAAATATACTTTAGGTCAACTGTTGCATCAACTGTCTTTCTTTCAAAAAGCTAAAATTATTTCTCTGTATAATATGCTGGTTTAAAAACAAGGGAACATTTAAACCAAGGGAAATTGGTATAAAGCTCTACATTTTAGTTATTACCACTTTCCACTGACTTAAAATGGACAATATGTAAATGTTTGCTATTACTGCATAGCCGAAATTTGGATAAACAGCTGTATACTTAGAAATGTTGCAAGTTCAGCCTAAAATCCTTTACTTGCCAAAAGTATTGGAGAGCGACGCCAATGTTAACTCTTTCTATAAACTGTTGCTTCTACTACTTGCTAAAAAGCTCCTTCTTGCCGGTCTCATCATTGAAAGCGAGAAATTGTAGCATCCAGTCTGTTTTGAAGAAGTAGTAGTTGATCAAAAACTACATATTACACTTTAAAAGAGACATATATTCTCATATGCAGGTTCCTAGTTCTAATCTGGTTTACAGTTTAAAAGTGTCACATGCTCTAATGTTCAGAACACCCAGTTGAACACAGGAACCTGATTGACAGTCACTGCATGCAGCAGAATTATGATCTGTTCTTTATACCATTTATTATATAAAAAGTTGTTGGAGTGACATTAAAATCAGGGGTTAGTAGAAAATGTTACATATGAATGACAATCTCTGCACTGGTACCCATGATGACTAATAGCTTTCAAATATCAGTTTTAAATATTTCCTTCTTTGGCTTTTGTTGTCCCAGTCATGTATCTGCAAAGGTTTATTTGAGTTGCCACTTGAAAAGCACCTGTGGCTGTGCTTAGAACAGCCAGTCAGAAACCAGAGCCCTCTTCCACCTTCACCATCTGTGCAGCCGATGATGGCAGACATGCTGCATTACAGATACAAAAAAGCAAAATGCTACCAGGCGAAGGCAGGTTAGGGAAACTCTGCAGAATCCTTGACCGCAAAAAACTACCCAGCCACAGCTTCTCAGACTGTTTTCACACTGGGTTTGTTTGTTTGTGTCTGATCCTGAGGTCAACTGCAACCCTCTGACCCAACTGGTCTGCTCTCAAGCTGGTCACTGCTGTGCCAGGTCATGGTATGTTAGTGGAGTGGTTTTCTCTTCAAAATGAGTGTGTTCACCACAATGTCCTCTGCATGAAATCGGATTGACAGGCATGTGTAGATGAGCACGACTGAGGGGAGAACAAGTTGTTGTACACACCTGAAGTTTGGAATGAAGTTAGGCTTGCATAACAACGGGGGTCTACATTTTACAATAAATTATTATTTTCACTATTATCTAATCATTAAATGATATCAAATATTAAACCTATTTTCTGTAAAGTTTCTTAATCAAGGAAAACAATACAAAAAAATGTTGAGGTTAAGAACGACTGTCAATTAACAAAGTTGTTATTCTTCTCAAATAATCAACTTATTGTTTCTCTGCAATCTGGGATTCACATGGATCAAGCTCCTTGCTTCACTCCCAGGTAAAAAAAAATGTTTATATAGATTCGGACAGAACTGGCAAAGCGGTTGCAAAATATTTTGTTTAAAGTCTGATACCAGAGTTAAAATTTATTTGTTTACAGTAGTTGTACTGTTTCAAAGATCAAGACTGAGCATCCATGCGTGCTATCAGACAATGTTGTGCCAGTTTGCTTTGGGGAAACTTTAAAAGACTCCACAGGCAAAAGCAAAGCAAAAAATGTTGTTCCATTAACTTCATTCTTTCTGACACGCTGCTTAACATTTAAAAGCCAATGTGACATTTAATTAACAAGAAAACGTTTGGGGAGTGTGGGTGCCCTTTTCCCGTACAGCCTTTGCTTCACAGTCTCATGGTTAAACACATTCACACATGAGAGCTTCACGCGGCAGCCTCCATCTTTTACAGCTCAACACTGAGCAGCTTCACTGGAGCATCTGGGGGCTGAGCTCTTTGCACAAGTGCACCTTAGCGGCGGCAGTTGGGAGAGGGAGAGAGCCGGTGTACTTGACCAGCTAATTCTCCTTTACAATAAACCTCTGAGTCTGTCCAGTCACGAAACTTGGCTCCGGTAGCATACTGCTCCCCAGCACCGCTCCTCTTGCGTGTTTCCACTCGGGCTGCTACCTTGCATCCCTTTCTCCCCTTAAGTGAATGGAGGGGGGGCTGAGAGGCGATGGCAGGGATCATTACATCACAAAACACCCAGCGGCCATTGTCCTCAGCAACTGCCACACAACATTACCACAACACTCTCTGCAAACAAGTGGACAGGTCGTGTGTGTGCCACGGCGCAGACACATGGGCGGGAGGAAGAGAGAGAGAGACGGAGGGGAAGAGAATGTCACGAGAAAGACGAAGGAGGGAACGAGAGATCAGAGAGGGAAAGTGAGGGAATGCTGCGGGACAGACAGAGCTGCAATGTTTGTCCCCAGGGTCCAAATCACAGCTATTGTCACGCGGACACACTTGACATTTGTATTTCCGCGATTTGTATTTCCGCGATAGAAAGTCTGCATAAAGTCAAAGGTTGAGGAAGCGGGCTGGATGTCAGACTGGTCATTGCCACCTCGGAGCTCTCTCTTATTACCATAGAGGCCTGGCATTTCTGTCTCTATGTGACGGCGATGAGACACCCCCGCCCCCGCCGTCCCCACCGCCGCCATACAAACATGACCTCTTTGTTGGTTCAGCAGAGGATATGCCCTCGCTGGTTTTATTGCTTGCACACCAACATTTTGCTTAGTATGCATTCAACCTTTGTGGCTCCACAGGGGGCCGGGACACGGAGACCGACTCACTGAGCACGCACACAACAGTTTGAGATTGGATAACTGCATTCAGTTATTAAAGATTGAGATATAAACATATATTTTTGGACAGTGCACATGTGCTGACATGTTAATTTGATATATCTATAAATACGGAATGCATCACTTAAGAGCTGCAATACTTTATTCATTTAGAGTCAGAGCAGTAAAAACCACGAAATAGCCAAAAGGTAAACAAAAGTATCCTATTTTTTATTTGAAAATACCTTTCTACTGTTTTATAAGACAGTTTTAATAAAAAATAAAGATGCCTAAAAAGACAACTAATGATTGAATAATTCACTTTAGATTTTCTGCTTCCTGTGTTTTGTATCACTGCAAACTGAATACCAAGTGTTCGAGGGTCTTTGGCTGTTTGTTGAATTAAGAAAAACAATATGAAATGTTACCTTTTGGTTCAGAGAAATTGTGATGGATATGTATTCACTGTATTCTGAAATGTTGAAAGGTTAAAACATAAACAGGTTTAAAATGGACGATATAAATAAAAGCAAAATAACAACAAGCACTGCCTTGCAATAAATTCATGAGACATTACTAAAAGTTTAACGTTTCCTACAGGGCTACGTCTGTATACTGCAGTTCAACACATACAGAAAACTCTCAACAGTAATTATTCAGAACTATTGGGTTGGACTTAATATGTGCGGCAGCTACCAGCATCTACTAAAAGCCACGTAATTACCCTTATTGCTGTTATACAGGGTTCCAATAGCACCAGAGCACAAACTTCCAACAAGGGCAAACAACCCATGTGTGTCTAGCTGCTATAATAGAAGAATGACAGGAAAATAATCTTCACCAAATTGTACAAACTCATGCATGTCATCACCATCTATAGAAATGTCAAAAATGCATGATTTCCAGAGAAACTGCAGAGCAATGTGCATTTCTTATTGTTAAGAAAAGTGATGGAAAAGATTATCCTGGATCTGCTCCTTTCACCAGATCCAAACAAATATTTAATGGGCTCTTCCCTGGCCCGCATCACTTCTCCTCAAAAAGTTTCGTGCAAATCGGTTCAGTTGTTTTTATGTTATCCTGCCGACGAGTAAGCAAACAAACCCACAAACAGACATGGGTTACGAAAACACAAGGAGTAAGATGAAATAAGGAGGAGGACATGTTGCTCAGCGCCTCACTCTGGTTTGCTCTTGACAACTGCACCAGCAAACACCTCCTCACTGCAGCAGCAGAAGCAAAGAGCAGAGAACAAACACATCTTTACTCAGTGTAAACATTAAGACAAACATAAAAGCAGACAAACACAGAGTGGAACAAACTGAGTATGACAACAAACAAGTTGGCCAAATAATGTCAAATAGGGAGCCACAGAAATAAAGGGCAGGGGACAAACAAGGGTGACCCACACCAGCCAGGAAATGGAAAATTCAGATTGTATTATGCACAGCCCCCCTAATGCAAATAATGTGGCTCGTATAAATTCCAGGCATATAAATACAGGAAAACCGAGGAGGTAGATAAATAAATAGGGGAAATAAATCGAGAAGAGCGAGAGGCAGGGAAAAACTTCAAATGAAGGATGAACGGAGGAAAATGGGAGCACAAATTCATGGTGATGGGATGGATAAGTGTTTTTTGATCCAAGAATGACAAATCACATCTACGTGTTCTGTAGCTGAAGTGATGCTTTGTTCATTTCACAAGAAAAATAAACGTCCATTGAGCTAAGAGGATGGATCAATATGCAAATGCTCCCTCTTTAATGATGTCAAAACAACAAGTGAAGATTAGCTTATTGCAGAATTGTTATTGAACTGTTTTATATCACATAACATAACACAATCTTAAAACAACAGATGTAGAGGGAAGACATTGTGACAGCCTTAAACCTTTGGCTCCGTGGGAACAGAGGAAGTGAAGGGGTGAAGAGAATACTAGTTTAGAGGATTAGGAAACACAAAAATATACTGCAGCATTTTCTCGAGTATTAATTAGATAGTTTAACTTCCTCTGGTCTCATCAGGTTTGTCTAATTAAACAAATCTGAAACTGAGGGGGGAAGAGGAGGCTGCTCACTGCCGTCAGCAATAAGTGATGAATATACATTTCCTTAATTTTTAAGGTGTCACAAGATATAAAGGTTGCACCGGCATAGTTAATAGAGACCAAGCATCCACACTGTCTCATGAGATTCACTGTGCTTGTAAAAGTCATTGCTTGGGGAATGTATAGTATTAAATTCTGCAGAGTCTACATGCTTGTGCACAAGGCAAAAAAAAAGCAAAGACACTATGCGATGAACATTTCGCAGCATTGCATAAATTTAACCATCAACCCTGGCAAACTCTAATATTAAGCACCTATAGGACAGTTCCCACTCCTCCTCCCTGGAGCCAGGAGCTGTGGTTGATGTAAAGTCACACCATCTACCTCACCACAGTCATTGCACAGATGGCTTTCAACACATTTCAATTCAAAACAAGTACCAGGGGAGTCGGGCTGTCACTGAGATCCGATCCTGAGAAATTATCCTACATGACTTTAGCCCCCCCGAAAATACCTCCAGTTATTTCTAAATCATTGGCAATCCATACATATTACTAACATGTCCACAAGATTTAACAATGTACAAATAAAAAAATAGTCCGGTCATAGCGGTAATCTATACTCATGTCCCTGCTTTCCTCTCTTCCAGTAATTGTTGAAACCAGAGCAGGCTTGTATTTATAGCAAAAAGTATAGAGGAAATCAATGTAACAAACAGACTCATCTTTTCCATTTAAAAGCTCGCCATGTCGTCCATCTGTGGACAATTTGTCACAACCACCTTGTGCTGTGAACGCCGCTGCAGCACCTATCAATAAACCACCCATTGAAACATGCAGCTCCACGTTATTAATGCCCGTCTTCATGGTAATCCCTCAAAGACATCACTGATGGGGGGTCCGCTGTATTTCTTTACAGTCTGCCCTGTGGGATACTTCCTACAGCAAATTAGAGAGAGCTCTCTCCCACCTCACTCTAAATCTCCTCCTTGTGCCCGAGATAAGAGCAGAATTGAGTTATCGAGCAGACAGTTTAAGATATAAGCTCTCGCTAAAGCGGCCCTCAAAAGAGTCCCCATAAGAAGAGATTGAATGTTTTTTCCTAACAGAGGAGGCCGTCTCATCTTTGCCATTTGTCTAGGGCAATGTCCTGATTAACCCCGCGGTGAAAAGGCCACAGCAGGGGATGGAGGCCTGCTGCCTGTACTTCGCGAGCTAAATCCCACTGTAATGAAGCGGCGCACACCTCCATTAGCTACAGTGAACTATTGCATATGCGCAGGAGGCCCAGTAGATAATGTAAACACCTTTATAGGGAATTTGATGACCTTAATCACGATTACAAACACTGCTCCAAAGGTGGGTCATGTTTTGCTGCATGCTAATTAGCAGAGCTTGTCAGATTATCAGTCCATTTTATAAGCAAACATCAGAAACACCCACATGCTGCAGGTGGTTCAGCCGAAAGCAATTTCAAACAGGAAACATGTAACAAGTCCAAGGGGCCAATCTCAGGAATCATCACACACTGTTGAAATAGGTTCAAGTCAGAAATCTACAAAAAAAATATTTAGGAAAGAGTTTTATATTCCATCAAGGATTCTTCTATGTCAAATTAGAGTGGGTTGGTAAGGCAAGATACTAGAGTGAGCTCACTCCCAGAACATGCACACAATGACACGCACACAAAAGGCCGGTTAAAAGGTTCAGTCGGGAACCTTTAGAAAATAATAATAAAAATAACTTGTGTCACTTTGCTCTGAAAGTAAAACATGAAGCAGATACACGTTCTGGTTCCTATAATACACCTTCAGCAGATGATGCAATTTGGAATAATCCAACACTTGCTTAACTACCAATCAGAGCAAGGAGGAGTGTCTGACCAAGTGTAAATCACTGCTGCACAATGCTTCAACTGCAACTAATGATTATTTCATCATTAGCGTTACTGTTTATATTTTAAATACTGTTATCCGCAGTATGCACGAACACCAGCAGAGCAAATAATACAACCTCACTTTACCAGTGTACTATACTCTCTGAACAAAACTGTGCCAGGCAGATTTAACCATTGCTTTTAAGATCAATCTCCACTGGAAATGTCCTCTTCAATTAGGAAACCATTGTAGACCATGTGGAGCTATAAACTGACATAACAATTACAGGAGATTTAAAAACATACTTCTAATCAAGAGCCGGGCTGCCAGAGGTCTCCGAGGTACTCCAGTCACACACCGGCACAAAGTAATAGAGGCCTGAATGCACTTACTTCCCAGTGAAAAGGCCGGTTGAGAGCGTCATCTGAAATTCACAGAGCGATCCAACAATGGAGAGCGAAGGCAAAAATGTGTGCGGCATCACATTTAGCCAAGAGAGAAAAAAAAGAGGCCTGGCAGGTGTGAAAATGTCCTTCTGCAGTGAAGATGAAGAGCACAGGGTGATGCTGGCTCCGATAGCTGCTTTATGCCTTCGAGTGCTGCAGTCAAAACGTGATGGAGACGCACATCCACCATCTTCAGCATCCATAAACATGAATGTGAAGAGAGGATTTCAGAGCGGCGCATATCTCAGCTTGACATGACTCTTCACTCCCACATCCACAGTTTGCTTTAACATCATTAGACGGGAAGGCACTCGCTCAACGCTTTGGAGGTTTCCGTAATCTGAATGTTTAATGAAGTTTACTCACAATGAATGTGTTTCTTAAGCCCTGTACGCTATATGTACTCATATACACCTTGAATAAAAAGTAGAAAGAGTTTGACTCACTTAGTAAAGCTGAGCTCTTCTGAAAGGGATGAGTCATGCAGATGAAAAAGTCAAGTACTGTCAACCATTCCTGCAAAAGCATTAGCAAACTTGTCATAGTTTAATTTGGCGTCTATGTCAGAACAGGAATATTGTTTTTGTTAACAGGTTGTCGTGGGATTTTAGGGCAAAATACATTAGTGTCACTTTATCATCGAGGTGACAATACAACAAAAAACAACATGTCAGACAACGATATCTACAATCCTGGAAAAGGGAGAAAATCGTTATAAGTATATAAACTGCCAGAAAGAATATAATTTAAATTTTGTTTAGGTTTACGGATTCAGCTTTATCCTAAAATAAACCTAAAAATGTATTTTTTAACATCAGCTGGCAGATCTATTCATAATACAGAATTGACAAAAGAATGGAGAGAATAATGATGATTTTGTGTTTATATTGATTGTAACAGAATAAGTTCCATTCGTCAGATTCTTTATTGTTTCACAGTCAAATGAAAAACATTGCAGATGAAAATACGGGTCAAGTTTGAAATCAACTAGGTTAATAATCCTGATGTTTAAGATCTATTCAACGACTTCAAAATCATTTGGTGAAAAACCATAATTTTGCCATAACTAAAAGAAAAAAAGCTATAATAACTGCTCTGTTCTTGAACATCTCTACCAACCAGTCAAGGTACACGTAGTATGAATTCTTGAGATATGGCCAGAACATGTTTCAAAGGTGTCACAGTGAACAGTCACGGCCGTCTCCAGCGCAGGGGCAGAGAAACACTACTGCAATGCATTAAGATAGCGAATTCTATTTTTACTCTCAAATAAAAGCAGAACATTCAAGCTACATTCCCTTTAAAAAAGAATCTTTGCAACTACTGGAGAGAATCTGTAATGCATTTACTTTTCAAACCTCATAACCTCTTCCCCCGGGGTGTGTATTTTCCAGCTTTGAAAAAAACAGGAAATACAGATCTTCCTTTTTGAACTTTTGTCCCATAGCACTGTGGTGAGAAAATGTCCATGTAATGCAAGGAGATTCCACTAAATCCTTCTGAACTGGACCCAGCAGGACTCAGCTGTACCCTGTGGTTGGGTTCTAACTGTGTGAAAAAGTAAATCAAGTCGACTTGCAGACTGGAAGAAAAAACGTGCACAACATTTTGTGAAACTAAAATTACAGTGCACCTGAGTACTTATGCCATTACTTAAATTATGCGATTCCACAATAGCTACAATGCTGAAATAAGAAAGGTGACATTTTTTTTCATTGTGTGAATTAAGTTTGAAAAGGAAATATAAATGAAAACAGGAAACTGTCACACAAAGCTTCATTAAACCTAGCGCAGGTTATCCCGGATCACCAGTCTCACGCTGTCTGATACGTGCTCCTTCAACTCCATGAATGTTCCAATAAAGCTGTGATTGCGTTCACAACGCAGGGATGTAATTTGTAATAAATAGGCAGTCACATGCAACATGGACAGCTCCAGCTGAGGCACTTCAGCATAGGATGAATTATTGTGCTGTCACACAGGAGGCTATAAAAAGGTTTTCTATTCATGATGACGACCCGCTGCTCATCACGGCTGCAGTAATGAAATATGAAAAGCATTGGTTTACATTGAACCAGTCACTGTTGGCATACCTGATTTCTATTTTCCTGGGTGCAGTTAAACTGCAGCGGTAAATTACATCCATCAACTGGTCTCCTATTGTTAGAGACCCCGTCTAGGCAGGGGCTCGAAAAAACCATAATAATAATAATAAAGTGTCGTGTTATTGCAGTCGTGACAGGACTGACACGGGGGGCGACATCTTTCTTTGAGCACCACTTACATTTGACTCAAAAATCACGATAATAATAACTAATATGTTTTTTGACAGGTGTTAAATGTGACTTGTGTATCTTTACATGCATTTCCTAATTCACTAATATCTGCAATTGTGTGTTTGTGTGAATGAAAAGTAAAAAAAGGCTTCTGTCCAATGTTAATGGTTCAGTGTAGCCTGGGGGCAGCCATTTTAAACTCAGAACATATGTTCCAGAGGGGAACTGGACAGACGAGCGATTGGCCAGCAGCCAACCCAGTAATAGGTTACCATGGATACCACACATGAAAGGGAGTTCACCAGTCCAAAAAAGCCAGTTAAACCAGTTAAGCACAAAGTTAGCTCACTGACCCATTAATCTGGGCTTGTGAGCCGGGCCTGCGGATTTACACCGATTTCTGGTCCAATCCGCAAATGCTGATGCTCGGTGAAAATGTGTGAAGTGAAGGGAAATAAACAAAGGAGGAGAGGAAACGCGCAGACACACTGCAGATGAACCGTCTGCGGCTGCAGCTCCCCCGAGGACAGATCCTCGGGGGAGCTGCCCACAGTCCAGAGGAGAACGTAACAGGGAGCGGAGCTGTCCAAGGTGCTGACTGCTACTCGCCTCTCGGCTCTGCAACATTAGTCCGAACAGACAACCCCCGCTAACACATCGCCCACTTTCAGAAAGTCCTCACCCTCTTGTGTTTGTCTGCCACATCCCACTCACCTCAGCAGTGTAACTCTGCTTTGACAGGGATGTGCACGGCATATTTTGAAAAATCCTAAAATCCCCCCAGTCAGTTATAATTGCATGCATTCCCGAGAGTTTTTGTTTAATGTCACGAGGAAATTTGTATCATTACAATGACATTATAATAATATGTCATTATGATGTCAAGTCATGTGCTTAGGACGGGGGGGGGGGGGGATGCGTGGAAAGCTGCGGAGCACACGGATAAACGCAGCAGTTCCTCAGCTGCACATACATATTCATGAACCCTGCTGTCATGGACAATCGCGTTCACTTAACTTAACATTACATCAGGAAAAGGATTTATTTATTAAAATGTGTTGCAATGATTCAAAGTACTTCTGTCACACGATTACAGTACAGTGGTAGATGTGGTGGGGAGCAGCTCGGCACAGTCCCACTCCTCCTCCCTGTATTATTCAACAGCCTCACTGCAGACACAAGATGCTGAGGGGAGAGTGGAAATCATTCACCTCAGCAGCTCGTGCATTGCCTACGAGCGAACCTGGGAATTCAAACTCGCAACTCTCTGAGGAGGGCCCTCATTTTCTGGCCACATTAAATGAGTTTTGACAATCATTTGATTATTAAAAGACATTGTCCATGATAACAGATATGATATGGTCAAGATATTCCTGTGTTTATCGAGCTATAACTCATAACAGTATTCATATTCAATGTGATCTGGTGTTTGGGATTTAAACCTTAGAGATGTTAAAGCGACACGATGCCACTTTAACCAAGATCCAGTGGTTCTCATATAAGAAAAAGCCTTTAAATCTCTGAAGTGAAACACAACTGAAAGGTGGATATTACCCATGATCCCCGGCTTCCTGAAGCAGAAGAGCAGCCGATGTGACAAATACACCGATCTTTATTTCATCTGACAATTTAAGGTACAACTTTCAGTCACTTCCACAATTCTCGCAGGAAATTGTTCCCACTCACCAGAGTTACATAGAGCTAGGACAGGCATTTAGTTTGAGGGGCTGGAATGAAAGCAGCACAGTTCTTCCTATTCCAAGTCAGGGCACCTTCAAGCACATTTTTAAGCTACTGTAAAAAATGCATAGTGTTGTTTAAGTCAATTTTATTCAATATTGAGTGATTCCAAATTAATAGATAGGGAGAGGGCCAACGCTGCATCTTCAATGTCCAACAGGAAATGAAAATTGTATGAACATAATCAACAGTCAAATCCAAATGTTTTTGAAAGCCTTAAGATGAGGCTTACTTTTTTTGTTTTACACATTACACTTAATTTTCTCCTACACACATGCAAGTTACACGTTGCCCTGTTTGTCTATTGTAAAGAAAACTATTGTCTTTATCAGGGGGGGGGGGGGGGGGGGAGCTTCCAGCTTCGGCTTTTAAGTGGTTTGCCCACGACTTATAACATCTCCACGTCTGTCACGCCCCCACGAGCAGATACGCTTTGCTCATGCAATAAATAAGATGTTATCCATGCTAAGCAGAAATCATTTAACTAAACATATTTATATATATATATATATATATATACTGTATAGACCGTCAGCAGTCATGGCTTTTGTCTTTGCTTTAGCATTTCAAGTTGGCATCCTCTGTGTCAAATTAATCTGAGAGTTCTATTTCCATTCCCAGTGTTTATGCCAACGGCAGAATTACAAAAAAAGAAAATATCAAGAGGGATTTACCGTGGAAAAAAGACTTTAAATAGATTTAAATATACTGATGTAATAAGCTCAGCAAAAAAGTAGTAAATAAAATAATACTAGTTTCTGATAGGTACATTTGTCTTCAGAGGCAAATGGATTTCACTTGGCTCCATCTTTCTCTGTGTCTAATGCACGACGCAGATCCCTGATGATAGCAGGGAGGGTCGGGGTGATAGCTGGGATGTGCTGGTTCGGCAGCAGTAACCGGTGGCTGCTATTCTCCACAGTGATATGAGGGGTAGCCCTCTGCAACCTCACAGTAATCATTTTTTACAGCCCTTGATTAATTTAAATGTCACATCCACTACAGCCAATATGCAGCAGAGTTCTCTGCAAATTAAAAAGGAATTAGGCTGGCAGATGTGGCCTTAATGACTTAATCATGATCCCGTTTGTTCCTTTAAAGTGTGGCCACAGATGAATATTGTTTCAACTCTCACATCCATGAGTAATGCCTGCAAACATTTTTAGAAATGTATATTCGGAGGCCGCTGCTTTGAGTTTGAAGTTTTAACCGGCAAATGAAACAAGTCAGAAAATGGAGTGTATCCTGTGATGAAGCAGCCAGTCAGTAGGTAAACACTCATTAAATCCTGCAAAATGACCAGACACACTGGTTCATCCCTCTGCTGGAGTCACTGCACAGCTGCAACCACTGTGTGTCATTCTACTTCGATGAAATATTCAGTGTGTTGCCGTCGTAAACTGCACCTTGCATATGGGAGGTACCACAAGTACTTGTCTTGTATTATGATTCAATGTAGTAAAGGCAATACTCCTATAAGTCCGACTGAATATAATTTGTAAGAGAGAAGAGCCTTTTCAATATATTGACTGAAATTAGCGTAGACTGTAAAGCAGCTTACAGACTGACAATCCTCTCTAGACGCCTACAGAGCATTTTCTGTTTTTTGGAAACTCACAATATTAAAGCAACAGAATCATTTACAACAGATATTTTCTCAGTTTTTGTGTCTGATTAAATCATAATCTGATTTTCTTTCTTTTCTTAAGACCTCACACTGACCTAACTTGTCCTTCAAATCCCCATTGCCCATATGCTGTAACATCATATTATACAGCAGCATCACCAAGGTTGCACAGCCTTTCTCCGATGGATTTTACTGTCACTCATTCCTTGTTGTTATACAAAAACCTGCAAGTGGGTATTTAATTAACTGTATCATCTAACAATCTGTTTATCATATTGGATAGGAGGCATTTTAATGAGAATGCACAATGTGTTGCCATTTCTCTTTCAAGGACGGTATAATGAACTACTTTTTAATGACTACACATAGTAAATCACCAATATTACTATGAGACTCATGAATATTCTCGTGTCTTATTCTCGACATGTGCTCCAGTGCACATGTCGAATCGTTTGGAGCCTTTGTAAAGATTTGGAGGTTGACTAGGTGTTACAGTTGCATCATATATGTAAACATAGGATCTGTCGTTATATAAAATAAATAAATCACAACATATATATATAACAAATATATTTATAGGTTGTATATATAAAGAAGGGAAGTTATTTAAAGTTCTATTATATTTGTAAATTATCCTTTTGGGTTGTGTTAACAGCAGATAGTGTGGAAAATGTACCTTAATGGAGAAGCACAAATTTCACACTTCTTAAACCCTGCATGAGATTTGCATGTGCTGCTCTAGATTATCCTACCTAGAGTATGTTTATCTTTCCTCTCTGCCACTACACCCTTTTCCCCTGAAAGTGTAATCCTGAGAATGAATGTAGAGAGTCTAAATTAAGGGACCCAATTTGCAGCGGCACCACTTCACTGATAAGCTGTACCAGTGATCTGTGAGAGCACTCAGGGTCTGCTACATTATGACAATACAGAGGAATAAAGCAGATGAAAGGGAATAGCCTGGCAAGAGCAGAAATCAGATGGGCAGAGGGAGAGGAAAAAACAATCTAAAGTCTAATTGTGTTATGCCTCACGGCAGCAAGGGGGTTCAGGGAGACACATTTTCTTTCCACACGTCGTTCAGCACAGTCCCTTCCTCGACGTGATCACATTAATTTCCAACCGGGTCCCAGTCGTCCTTGCCACGTTCTCCCTCGGTGCATTTATTGAACAAGAAAAACTGCCTTGGAGGCGAACCCCCCCCCCCCCCCCCCCCCCACCTGCTTCAATTGCAATCCATGTTCGTCCAGACTTTAATATACGTGGTGCGTAAAAGACATCAACTGTCTTTTTTTGATGGAATGGAAACTAATCATTACATTGACATGTATCACCATCAACTTCTAATCAGTTCATTTATAAGTCCTAATGAATGTTTTTGTGAAATGTTGAGAAATTCCCTCAATGAACAACTGAGATATCGTGTTGTCAAGGTCAGAAACAAGTTTTTTCTGAGGATGTAGACCTTTGATTTCTAACCTTTAAACACAACATTTAAATCAGTTTATCATCGAGTCGAAGCACTACAGGATATTTTGTCAAAAACAGTTTGTTTTTTTAGGATCTCGACCTGTGACTTTTGACCTTTAACCTCCACATCGAGTTAATTCATCCTTGAGTCCAAGGGAATGTTTGTGCCAAATGTAATGACATTACCTGTGGCCGTTCTGTGAGGTCGATGCAACTCTGACCTCGTTCCAAAAATCGAATCAGTCTGTCTTTGTGTCCAAGTAAACGTTCTCAATCTGAAGAAATACCATTACGAGGAGGGACAGACAACCTCACAACACGGCTGTCGCTGGCATACAAAGTGACATGAAGGGCTAATGCTGGAAAACTTAACCAGACCCATTAAATATGACCAGAAACATGCAGCACTGGCATTTGAGTGCAGGCATTTGAGCATGTGGTCTGGATGTGTGTGTGACATCCTCTAAGTCATCCTGTGTCATCGCTGCCCTTTGGGGAGGAAACGTCACTTTGACGCCCGTAAGCATCGGTGAGCCACAGAGAATATATAAACGATTTTCTTCTCTTTCTGTCGCCTTTTTTCTTGACAAAATATTATAACTGATGTCAGATTCAAATAAGACAAACCTGTCAAAAAAGGCAGGGATTCTAATGTCATGTTTTGATCGCAGCCACAAACACAAACTTCTTTTAGCAAGCCACTTGCTAAAAGTAAGCTTGAGACAAAATCTATAAAAATGTAATGTTTAATAAAGGGCGAATCCCCAAAAGAACATTAAGTCAAAATAATTGATTTGATTCCACTTATAACTGCTTAATATTGAAACAATCAATTGTCATCATGACAGCATCCTCCGTTGACTCTTATATATAATTTTTGAAAGCAGCACCACCAAAAAAAAAATAATCCTCCGATTTGCTGCAGTGATTTCTCCAGAAACAGGGATCGATCGTTAAGGAGAAACTTGACATGTTACATCCATTTGTCCACAGTGCTCATGGCGTCTAATATCTCAATTTAGCTATTTACCATAAATGTGCTCATGTGATCAATTCCAGGCGGAGCAATGCTGGATCTGTGATTCGTTATAAACTCGGGGTAATTGGGCTGTCGCTGTCAGGAGCAGTTGGCAGTGAAATCAGGTTTACTTGCAAAAAATTAATTCTTACATGACTCATCCACTGTTTGTTTTGTTTTTCTGCATTTAAACATAAATAAATATAATTAAAAATATGTTCTATGTTTGTTTTGAGCTTTTAAATAATGTGAGATGAGTCCTTTTTCAAAAATGGCTCTACAATTGGTATGTGTGTGTTGGTGCTCGGATCTGTGTGTATGTGGGTGTTTAGGATTTAAACCTAAATACAATTGGACACATGTATTTAGCTTAGTCTTTTTTATATTCAAAACTGACCTTTTAATCCAAATCTTACTTCCAAACCAGACCCAAGAACTGAAATAAAAATACAACACCACCCACAATTACAGGAAGGAATGGATTCATGTTGACATACCTGCTGGGCTTCCCGATGTCAGACGGCCACACACACTCGTACAGAAGCAGAGAAGTCCTTTTGAAAAATACCCGTGTGACTCCCTTCACAGGTCACTTACTCCAGGGTCTGAGAGAAAAACAAAAAGAAACACAAATAAGAACCGACACGGAGAGTGAGCTCACAACTTTAACCGACTCAGCCACCACAAATGCCCGGCGATCCGGGATAAACATCCTTGAAGAAATGTCAGTCCAAGAAGGAACATTAGGTAAACCACACCAGGGCTGCAGCAGCCAAGAGAAGATGCACATGACATATGCACAGTCTCTTCCTCCCCGCCTGGTCAACCTGATCAGTTCTCTGCTTAAACAGCTGCCAGAGGACGGCTCATTACACCCCCCATCTCAGGTGGGGGAGACAGGTGAGCAGCATTTGCAGACGGGCAATGAATGCAGCTTGGTGTCCGCCCGACTGACTGACACATTGTTAAAATGCACATGGGCAGCTGGTGCCAACTGCGTTTACCCAGTGTGAGTATAACCAAGTCAATGCAATACCTTAAAGTGACGGGCTGTCTCTGTGTGCAAGACCATTTTCTGCTCATTAGAAGAAGGCTTACATTTAGTGATCAACCAAATCCATAGCATCTTATAGCAAAAGCATAGATGTGACTACTTAAAGGGGACATATTATGAAAAGTCCACTTTTGTAGTGCTTCTCCATGTTAATTTGGGTATCTGGCATGTCTACCGTCCCAAAAACTCTGGTAAAAAACCACTCCCGCGATTAGTTATGGTTTCTCTATGTCAGAAACGTCATGCTTGAGTGACTGCGAATGAGCTTCTGTATGCTTCCCTTGTCACAAGCGAAATGTGACCCCTACATTCATTATAGATACTCAAAACAGGTCAATCTGAGGAGGGGTGTGATCCTTGTGGTATGTTGACCAAAATATGTTATAGACATTTCATTAAGACCCCAAGGAACCATATCAACTTGTGGTAAACTGGGCATAATATGTCCCCTATAAATATACGATTACCTTTTTATATTCAGGATCTTGCCCAAGGACACTCCATCATGCGGAATGATGTAGACTGGGATCGAACCGTTGACCTTTTGGTAAGAGGATGATCCACAGCCGTCCCTTTAGAGGACAATAATCTATTGGAGGCAGTGATTGTGCCAAATTACAGGTTGCAGGATAGTGGGCGGGTCGAGAATTCTTTCAACACATCGTAATCAGTGAGGTTTCAATGAGCGTGCACTCAGCTGTCAGCAGAAGCGCTTGGCGTCAGACCCACTGGTCATCACCTCATCAGGAAGCTGGAATTGCTCATGGGCTCACTGGATTTTCAAAGATTACCAATATAAACAATCATTTTGACTGGTAGGGATCTGGACTAGACTATTTCTGAAGGTACAATGAAGAGAGATGCTGTAGCGCTGGGTTGAAATAACACTAGTAAATCCTGGAAATATTTTTTATGTATATGTGTTGCAGCACACAGTTTCTCCCTCATCAAAGAAATAAATGTGGTAAAAGGTGAAGTAACAGGATTCTTAAAGTTATGAAACGGTAAAGTCTTATTACCAGATGGAAGTTATTCACTAAAGTTCAGTGGTATCAACTTGCTCACAGATTCCACTTTCTAAGCCATAGTTGACTCATTTAAATAGGCCCCATCTACAGTAGCAACACAATTTATATAATTTCAGATCTGATAAATTTTTCCTTGAACTCACACTGTTTGATGCACACCACTAAGTCGAGCGAGTGGTGGCTGCTGACACCTAAAGAAGATGCTCACCTCTTGCTGCTATTTCCATCCCACCCACTGATCAGCCTAATCCACTGCTGGAGGATTTGTGCACTGCGGTGCAGAGCAATTGTGCTGCAGCAAAATGAGCGTGGCTTAATTGGAGCAAAGACTTAATGAGGGCCCTGTGAGGATTATCATCTGTGGCTTAGAAATGGCCCAGGTAACGGGAGACGCGGTCAAAAGGATCAGTTCACAGCCTCCCAAATTGGACTGACATTGCTGAGCCGCGACAGCCAATAAAACCTTTACATTTTTCTTTAGATTATTCATTTCTCTTTTGAGGGGGGGTCCTTGGAGAGAGGTGAACTAAAGTGGAAATCTCCGTGGAAAATACGAATGCAGGACCAACCGCAGTCTGTGTCGGCCGCAGGAAAGTGACGAAGCAGTTTTTTCCAGACGGTTTATCGTGAAGACTTCAGTTCTGCTGAATTTAACCTGGTTTAACTTATACTTTATTACTACATTTTCAAATAAATATGTTATAATTAAAAAGTTATTATAATGTTGTATTATTTCAGTTAATAACTTTTCTTCATTATGATGTTGGATTGAGATAAAGTGAAAAATCAGTGCTATTTTTCAATATATTCATTAGCAATAAAACCGCTAATTATTTTCTTTAAATTTTTTTATTGTTTGGTCTATTGTGCATCAGAAAACGTTAAAAAGTGTAAAGTCATTTCACCAAATTACTTGGATTGTTTGACCAATCATAAAACACCTGATATTATTAAATGTATAATAAAATATGACATGAAAACTGGGTATTTTTTTACCTTTTTCGGGGGAAAATGACAAAAGACTGTTTATTAGAATAGTCATCAATTCAATAATTATTAACCGACAAACCACAGTTCCTGTGGAGAAACATACAGAGTGATTGAAGCCCTGCTGCCAGGGCAGAGCGGGGTAAAGTGGACCCTTCACTGGGTCCCGAGCACTTTATCTCTCCGAGGGACCCTCTACTTTCATCTTCACTTGACAGCCACAGATCAGATATGACTGACCAAGATAAATGGTAAGGCTCTAAAGTCAGATCAATTCAATCTAGGAACTGTCCTCGGCAGGAACGAAAGGCCACTCTGTCAACAAGGCTCAACTCACTTTACTGCTTATCCACTGTCTTTTTGTCCTTGTTACGTAAATGACAGGAAGCGCAAATATCCTACTTTTGAATTAGGTTGAAAAGATAGCATTGCAAAACTTTGAAGGTGCTCATTTTTTCCGGTTTTGCATGCATGTCTCGTTAGTAGTCTCACAGTTTTTCATATGCAGTGAAACCTCTTTCAATTTCCAGCTTTCCTCCAGGCTGCGCAATGCATCCACCACAACCCCCGTTGTATTTATGACCCCGACTTTACATCCTCTATCATGAATTATTTCCCCATTTCAATTCGCTGGGTTTTGCGGTCTGATCTCCGAGCCAGACTGAAGACACGGCTGGAGTCATCTACAACAGCGTTAGTCAGCCCTCGCCCGAGGCAGCGCTTTTATTATGTAGAGCGGCACAGAGGGAAAAGTTGAAGTTGCAGCCTTTGATTCAACTGATGACACAAACATGCCAAAGGAAGCTATTAGGGCCCGGCTGCATTGATCCAAAGCTCAATTAAATTACATGCACGATAATGAGCACAAGTTACAATAATTTCTTGACTCCAATTACGTTCTGGCGCCGACTGAATGGAAGATTTCGAGTCTCACATTAGCTTTGGTCAGATTGTCTTTTTCTTTCGGTGCATTTTTAGTAGTTGTAAAACTTAATCCTGATGTTTTAACTATAGATTCACTTTTAGATTCATTAATAATTATATCAGATTTCAAGGTAATTCTGCTCACTCACCACTGTGCCAATGATTTATTGTCAAATATGTTCAGCTCCCCCTCAAAATGTCAACTGTTGGACTGCATTAGTGAGCCACATAGTGATCAATTGAAAATTACAGAGTGGGATATTGATTTGTTGAGCATAATGTTATGTTCTCCACAGTGTCTGAAATGTGGAGCCATAACCTGACTATTATGGTCAGAACTAAGAGCTTCAGTTCAGTTTTCTAATGTTTTTCTGTGTGCCTGGATGGAGAAGGCATCATCTGTAAATTTAAGGCCTTAAATATTCAGTATTCCTCCATTCTAACTCACAGTGCTACAGATCATTTTATACTAAATTGCTTTAGAGTATGATCATTATGCGTTTCAGTGAAACAAATTAAAATAACAAATGGAAGAAGATGCTATTCTCAAATGACTGTTAGAGGGGATATGGGAAATAATACAAATTCTGGAGCTGGATTCAACGGAGTAGCTCAGGTGCATATAGAGACGCTGCCAGCCTCCAATCCATATTGCCTGGAGTCGCTTATGAAAGCTACACCCCCACTCCCTTCATTTTCTCCTGTTCATACGTCTCTCTTCAAAGAGAATAAAACAGAATTGACAAAAAGCAAATTAAGCCGTCTTACATCCTTTTTCTTTTCTATTCTTCTTCTCATTTATTTTTTTTTACACACAAAGGAAAAGTGAATATGAAAAAAAACGAACACAGAAACGTGGAGATTATTGGTTCAAAAGTTCAATAAAATGTCACAAGACATTGCATCAGCTTTTGCAGGCAGATCTACAGTGCACGCACTCCACTCTCATGAAACATGAAAGGAAACAGCATCAGGAAGGTGTCAGTGCCTAAAACGCAAAGCGACGGTGATGAAGAGATGAAGGTAAATCCACCTGCCAGACTGCATTAACAGCAGGAACCCAAATAAGCAAATAAACATTTAGAGATAAAAGGAACACGGTCAATACATTGAGCTGCGTAATAGACAAGGACAGTTTACAAAAAGGAAAAATCCCCTTTGGAAAATAATTTAAAAGGATGGGGACAGGTAAATACTTGTGCGTCCGGCCCCCTGCTGAGAGCTCAGTGACAATGTAATGCTGCTTGAGTACTCCCTCTAAACAAAGGTTTATTGCATCTTTGCTTTTAGCACACGGAGCCCAAGTCCCACTCCAACAGCGGCTCAACCTTGGGACCTCGTTTTATGACAGCACTCTTGAACCATTTGCCGAAAGACGACCGGAGCAGCCCCTCATCATCATCTCACCACAAGGTCAAAGTACAGAGTCAAAAGCTGAACTTGAGATATTGACATCATGAATTAGAAACCAGATAAAAACCAGAATTATTATTTTAACCGATGATACAGCCATTTTATAAAGAATCTGGTCAACTTTTCATTTTCTAACTGTTGGTGCCTCTGTGGACAAAAGCGGTAGTGCTTCCACTATCTAAAAAGTCATGGAAACCCTTCCTCAAAAAAACTCTGTCTCCCTCCATTTATCAAATGCAGACATGCAATGTCTTATGCAGTACGTTCAGCGCAGTGATTTAAAACTGCTGACCTAAAGCCCTCGCGTCCTACCAAACCAGCTCACAGATGACATGAGTCTCTGGGAAACCTGATGTGATAGCACATGCCACCAAACCCATAGTTAATTGGACACCTACTTCACAACAGGGCCCGTGGTAAACAGCAGCAGGCGAATAACAAGGCTAAGACGAGCTCCCGGAATGAACAAGAGGAAATAGCTCAGTTAAAAAAAATAAAAAAAACGACAGCAGATGTGTTGTCCTCTGCAGTTTATTGTGTTCGGAGCAACAACTCTTCTTTGACTGCATAATCCTAAGCATTCTACTAAACTGATTAGCCTTCCCATGCTTAGCAGCTGGTATCTTAGCCCAATTTGTCCAGCTTGGAAATGTTAAGCAGAATCATGTCTGCGGCATTCTTCGTGCCAAATGGACGTTTGTGAGAAGAACATGGTCAGCAGCCAGGTACTGAGGAGGGATTGCACACGATCAGAAAGGATTTCATGGAAGCAGATTGAAAGAAAGAGAGACTTATGGAAATATAGCGCTGAATTGTGCTGGGTGTCTCAATTTCCGTGAGCCCCGTCCACATGAGGTTGTTTAACGGCAGGAAGATGAGAGGGTTTACAAAGCTACCCAGCTCACCAGAAGCACTTCAGTCCTGCTGAAGTAAACAATGTGAACATGTGAACTGTTGACTGATGGTGTAGCTGAACTCCGCTGGGCGGGTGTAATTGTTTTGCTGACACATTTTATATAGGGTCTCAATTGTCATGTTTGATTTTGTTTATTTGAATTCAGTGTTGTCCTTATACACAAGGATGAATATTATCTGAAAACAGTGGACCTCTCATAAAAGTCGACCTGGTTACTTGAGTTTTTTTATGTTGAATACAATCATTTTTTTTATTTCTGCTGCACTTCTCCTCTATATTTTGCCATCAGCTTTCTGTCCTTTTCTACAAGTCCAATAATATTTGACTCTGTTGGTCTACTCTAGTGCAATTACATTTCATTCGAACTGCAAATTTCTTTTGTGTTACACTTGAATAACTGCTCTAATATTTGGCCCAGTAAGGTTACATAATGTATTAAAAAGCTCAAAGCAGAAAGCCACATACTGGGTTATGTTTTTGTTCACATAGAAAAATACTTAAATTTGATTTCTTGGCTAGATAGACTGTTCCATGAGTGCTGGCCACTGGCTAAACAGCCGACTGCCAAAAATAAATCTGACTACAAAGCTTTGTTCCCTCTGCCAATGCAGCACTAAGTAAACTGCAACAGTGAAGGAGACATGTATGTACAGAAGGGTTTATGGTTTATGTTTAGTTTGTACTGTCCTACCTGGGTTGCCTCTGTTGATATGTGTCTATTTATTTTTGTAATGTACTGAACTGGCTGTGAATATAAAGTTCCCCAAGGTGACAATAAAGTCCAAAGTTTACTTTACTATTTATTCTTATAAAATTATATTGATAAAGTGATTTGTCATGCATGTACATTTGGGAAGAGGCCTGATTATCCAACACATTTTCACAACCAGGTTTAAACTCACTGAAATATGGAAGAATTAGGATCAGTGTATATGATGGAGTAGTAGTATTAGAATTTGCCAGAGGTTCCAAATGTGGACTTTCAGAACCACATTTTCTCTCCATTGGCCGTGACCCGAAACCCGTGAACAAGCCTGGTTTCCTTTTCCCACTGGCTGCAGCTCCATACGTTTGTGGAAGGCCCCGTAGGAGCCTGAGATTTCTTTCCCCACCACCTGCCTCGCAGTGCAAGAGATGCAAGGCAGCGAACCTGCTGCTTGTCAGTTTCAGTTGTACCACTCGCTCTAGCTCTCACATCTGCAAACTGCAAAAAACAACACAAACAGATTCACTGGGAAAAAAGTTTCATGACTGAAAACGGTTGTGTAAGGACAAAGAAATGTTAATAAGAGATGACGTGCTCATTAGGAGGCCTACTTCTTAGAAAGTATGTAGGAATTTTGGTTAATGTGTGCAGGGATATCAAATAATCTGCAGATTAATCAATATAAAGGCCATGTATTGTAAAGAAAAATACTGCTCAAAAGGGTTTTGAGCTCGACTGAGTTTGTCAACTGCCCAGTAGAACTAACTGTCCTCTCCAGTATAGAGAGAAGAACACACAACCCAGTCTGTTGCATGATGAGCTTTGAATGCACGGTTCAAAAGCTTGTCGTTACGTATGGATTGAATCACACAGTGACTTTGGCATTGATCTACTGAATGTCAATATTTGCAGAATTACATGTACAGAACTGACAGTCAGTGTAATATCAGCATTTCAAGAAGTGAGGGCACAACACTGGACTGCTTCCAGGCGGCTGATGCAATGCAATCACTATTGTGTTTGTGCTGGAAATAAAAAAGGGAGAAAACATGTTTACTAAACAGTCTGCATCTAAACGGCTCAATTCTTGTTATCTCTAAATTTGCATAGCACAACCCACACAGTACATTAGCTTCACCCAGCGCTCCATTGCTCCTATATTCACATCGAGGCGGAGGTTAGAAAGGCAATGTGATCCACACCGAGACAACCACCTTCGCAGACAACGCAGGTTGAAATTGATAAACACGGCACTTAAATACACATTAAAAGTATAATATCACTTGAGCACTGCAATGTCCCAAAACGTTACGGCTGACCATTGTGAAAAGATTGTATTTCCCCCCCCCCTTTTCTTTTGTACCTGAAGCATTTTCTATCAACTCAGAACTAGTCTTGTGAAAATTTAATTTCATGGCTGACAATGATGCAGATGGGATACTTGTTTCCGGACAATTAGGATTAGATTATTTCTCAAATAAATTTGTCTCTAAGTGACACACCAATTTGTCCCCGAGCACTTTATAATAGTGTTTCACTTCGAGCAAATGCTTCTTTATGACTTAAAGTTGGGTTTGCCCAAATAACAGCCTCTTTTCAGCATGAGCACGGAACTGCAGAGAGTTATTCTCGATCTGAGTGTCTGCTTCGCTTATGCCCATCTGTGTGACCCATGAACAATTATACATATCTACCATTATCATATTTCATCACATTCATGCAAATCCCGAGCATTTGTGCAGCACGGCCCCCTCAGGACTACACAGTTATTTTATTATATTCAAGCTGGTGAATGTTTCTTTCATTTGACAAAATGACTCAAGTCTGCGATTTAAATATTTGTACTTTTACCTCAACAGAAATTGAGTGGAACAGCTTGACTTATGCAAAGGAATCCAGCTACAGCATATGGAAATGAAATTAATTGATTTGAGTTTAGCAATGAATATAGACAATTTTTGTCTACAAAATCATGTGTTGTATATAAAAAAAAGATATATTTCATCGGAAATTACTTTGCCTATTTGTTAATACAATAGACTATATATATATATATGTTTGTACTCTGGGTCTGAAAAGTAAAGCCATTGCAGAAGTGCCTGAACATTTTACTTGATTAATAACATCATTGCACATGTTCCTAAGAGTTTATGATCTCAATCTCTCAAGTCTTCTCTGCAGCATGATGTTCACTTTCGTAAATTATGATCCAATATAAAGTTGAATGCTCATATCGCAGGTGAAACTGGGAATTCCAAACCATAATGGTGCTGGACAAGAATCCCAGCTCGTGGCTTCAAAATGTCACTTTACAGGACCAATGGGTGAAGTCATGGTGGGTTGCCATTTAGCTGATTGCATCAACGTGTGTTAATGGTTATTACCAGATATGTTGTGTAACTATATGAACAAACGAAATATTGTATGAATGTGGGACTAAATTCAATGGCGTAATGAAAGAAAAATGGAATATTAAGGGGGACATGTGTTTTTTTTTCTAACAATTCGGTATAACCTGGTCTCAGCAGCCGCATCTGTCAAAGAGGACAGCCCAATTAAATCTCTGCAGCTGAAGCACTCATCTTGTAGATAAAAATCACTTTAGCTTCAGCAGATATTTCAGACATTATCTGCATCCCTGTTTTTAATTGACACCTCTCATTCCCCCCCCCCCGCCCCCCCCATGCAGGTATTTCTCTGCTGCACTCCCGGTCCACTCTGCTTGGTGCCATCGCCGGCTGCTGCCTGTGGGACTCTAGGTTGTGCATTTGTCAACAGGATACAGTCCATTGGTTCATGTGTGGTAAATACACTAACAGTAATGTCACTTATAAACTGGGGACATTACTGTTGCTACACACACAAGTTTGGAGCTATTCAATTTTCCCCGTCCTGGATGGAAATCAATTGGTTTATCTCCAAGAGCAATATTGATTGCTGTCGGCTGATGTGATAAGAGAAATGCTCGACTGTGGAATTGTGACTCGCAGCTTTTTTTTTGCCTTCTGTTATTCCTTTCATATCGAACAAGATATGGTTGAATAATGGATAAAAACAGACCTGATGTGTTTAATGGAGCCAAACAACGTGGAGGAACAACGATGCTAGATTTCAAAACTAAAAACTTAAAAACACATTAAGGAAAGTTCTTGAGTTAATGGATGGAAACAAACATTACTTATAGACAGTGGTTTTATCAGTAAAACATTTAAAATGGCATTTTTACAAAAGAATGATTTGCAACTGTCTCATTTCTTGTTGGTTATGAGTTTATTTTTTATTAGATTAAGAAACTGGAATTAATAATCAATAAACTAATATTTGACTGCATTTCTTTATTAGAAATTAGTAGTATCACAAGTGAATTTTGTGTTAGATACATTAGTGAAGTTGAATTTATATTTCACTGTATTTATATTACATGTTGTATGTATTAGTTTTCATCAATGATAGAAAATCAAGCAAAGGATGTGGTAGAAGTTGGTTGTAGAACTTTTTATGTTTTTTCCGCCATAACAACATCTAATTTCTACTTTAATTCACATTGTGGTATAATTCACTCATAACTAAATACTATACATTACAATTACACAACTGCGTATTCATCAGCAGGTATCTGTGTTCTCTCTGTCCCAGTTTTCATCTGAAACACATGATTTTGAATTGCTTGGGATGACAGACCATTTGTGTCATCTGGTCTCTTTTCTGACTGTATATGTGACATTAAAAGGATTTACAGAGTTTGATGGTGTTATTTTGGAGAAGTGTACGAACTGAGCAGATATAAAAAAGGAAGCTGTGCATAAGTGGTTTGGTTCCTGTGACTGTTACTGTAGTTGTAGTGCACCCTCTCCACGGTTCCACTGCAATTTGTGAAACGAGCCACAGAGCCAAAGGGATTCACCTGCCAATTTGATTAATTTAACTGCTAATATGCTTAGTGGGTGGACATTTCTTTCTGTTGCTTATTTTGTAATTTGTTGGTTAGATGGCTGACTGAGCCTATAAATTGCACTGTTGATATGTGTATTATTTTGTATTCTGCTTGTCTATTTTTTTGTTGTGTGTACATTGCCATTTTACACAAAAGTTGCCAGTGAATACAATTTAAAAAGCTTTTTGTGCCAAAGGAAACTGGGGCAAAATAAATAGTATAGTCAACGGACAATACCATACAATGGCTAAAATACAAAGTATTCAATCAGACGGCGCAGCACAAAAAAAAATATATATATATCACACAGAGCTTTCCATTAGTGGCCAGCCTCGGGCAACAGGAGAAACATATCGGTGGCAAAGAACCATATTTAATGGCCTCCAATGTCACTAATCAATCTGATCATAATTATTGCATATTTTAATGAGTGTGTTGATTGTAAAACCTTCAGTTAATTAGTGTAAAGTATGTACATAGTTATTAATAATTAAAACCATACATATAAATGACTTATCAGAACATTAATTCAGTCTGGTTCCTCCACCTATTTTATAAAACAAAAAACGTACTATTTGGGGGTTACAGGAAGCTACACCTAAAACAATTGATTTCATTGTTTTAAAAATCAAACGATATCATTTTAAAACCTGATCATAGAAAGTGCTGCTGTTGTATCGTCACATAAAAAGTCAATGGTGCCTCCCAGCTAGTGAATCCAAAAAGCTATGGAAACGTTTCACTTGTCGTGTTTACGGCTTTTGTGAACACACCTCAGTTATTTGTGATGCCAGTTGGGAGGACATCAACAACCCCAACATATGTTACTTGCAGTTAGCATTGGTAAGTTGACACCAGTGGATATTGCAGCTGGCAGTTCACATTGACAGAACATCAGATAACGCAGCATCAACAGGCCACTTGCCAATAACACTTGCTGGTGTATATGCAAAGGGGTCTACGTTAAAAGTCAATTATGTTTTATGAGGAGAAATGGCAGCAAAATGGCAAAAATAAAGTATACTGACAATTTATTGTAAATTATTGAGCTGCAAGAGAAAGAAAATACCCCACATGTGTGAATATTCCCCATATTATTTAGAGGATGGAAAGATAAAATGCTGGAGACCTTGGCTGCAAAAAATGGAAAAAGCGGTCTGAGCACGAGCCTGAAGGAGGAAGAGCACAGCTCCCAGGCTAAACAGCTGAAGTGGCATAAAACTCAATGTCGTCGGAGAGGAAAGTGAAAAAGGAGAATTTCAGTGTGGGTCTAAATATTGTGGCGGTGACTGGATGCATCAGGAAGGATGAAGGACTTTAAAGCATTGATTTTATTTAGATGATGGGTTTTGATTTGGAAGAAAACATCAGCAGCCAGGGGTAAGTATACTTTTTTACTCTCCTCTGTTAAAGTTGTTTTCTTGATGGAGAGAATAGACCCTGTGCTTGTACTAAACATGTACCAAAGACAAGGCAGGAGCAAAACCTGATCCCTCACTTACTTAGGATAAAGGACTATACCCTCTATGTTTTTCTTCACACATGTAAATACAAAGGAGAAGGTAACCTTTGGAAGCTCTGGGTGTGAATGCCCGTCAGATTCAGGTTTTAAAAAACAAGTTCAACATTTGTACTGTACATTGTAACAGTTGGGGAACTTTTTCTGCTTCGTTTCTGAACACAGACGTTCACAAAAATGATTTATAGTTTTAACCATCTTTGTGAAACGCACTGATATAATTTGTTTGCAGATTTTATACAAATCCTTTCTAAATATGCTCAAACTTGAATTTCTCATACTGGTTTGTTTTTGCAGGATTCCAAAGGTTGATTTACAAGAGCAAACCCTGGAATTATTTGTGCATCACTTTACAAGCTGAAAATTTATATAAGTTTTTGAGCCCATGGTTGTCGAACACCCTGCTTCAATAGGACATTTACCTAAAGTCAAGCCTTTTCTCAGGTTTCAGCTGAATCGACACTAGGCATCTCTTTAATCTCTGTAGACCAGAGGACGGTGCTGGGGATTTAAAACAAGGCCCCATTCATAGTAAATAGCAGCCAATTGCTGTCCCAGCTTGTGTGTCCATATGCATGAATGGCCTCTAAGATCTTCTCACAATCAATCCTCTTCTTTTCTGGTGTATTAGTGCCATTGCTTCCCTCTTGCTTTACTCACGCCCACACATGTTCATACAGTAACTTCAGTCTTCCTCTCACTTCCTCCCTCGTCTCTCTCTGTGTTTTGCTGAGGCTCTGCAAAGACACTGCAGCAGGAAGTGGTGTAGGCCTCCTTAACAAGAACCTGACACTTTCAGGATCAATAGGGGATTGAATCTTCACTGCACCAAAAGTCAAGGTTCCTTTTAATTCGATGACTGGCAACTGCTAACTGAAAACAGATCCTTTCTTTTTACTTTTAGTTTTTCTCTCTACCCTTTTTTCTTCAATGACAAGAAGGTTCATTAATGAAAATTCTTCACTTAATCTACAAACGCTTGTATTCATATGGTGGTTTTTGTTTCTATACATCCACACTACTTATCAATAGTTTTAAAATGACACAGTGTTATGTGCACCTGCCGTCCAACGCCTATGACAGAGTGGTTAGGGTCAGAAATATCTACACCTCATTGTTGGTGCAAGAATAAATCCCTGCCCATACTATTCACCAGTGTACTGTCCTGTTCGTAGTATTTTAGTGAATCTATGCAGTTTAAAAACACCAATGCCATAAATAAGTCCCATATTATCTAGCCCCTTTTTCTGTTATTGTATTATTTTGTTTGTCGGAATCATAGTGCGTCTCTTCCTTAATCTTCTTGAAAACACAAATTTTTTCTCTCCACCTGATTCATGCTGACACAGGGTTCCATTTGTTTAGCAGGGGATTTGGCTGAGAGAAACGGTAATCCCTTAAACTTGACCTTTTCTTCCCGGTATTCTCAAGCTACTACGTGTGCAATCCAACTGCTGAATGATACATGGGGCTAAGTCCGTCTAGATGAGGACGCTTATTTATTTTCTCATGTGTCAGTGCTCTATACTCTTAAGGCTATCGGTTACCATTTTGGCCGAACTGCTTTGCAAAGTGGAACGTATTGATTGAGACCGTGGATAACTTTAAGCGTTAACTACCTTTCAATCCATGAGTCCCTTCCTGGAGAAAGAAAGCAATGATTGTGGGGCATTGTATTACAATTACATTACATTATTCCAGATCGCTTGGACATTATATTAAGTTTAATGCATTATTTCTAGTTAGAAAAAGTGAATGCATGAAGGGAAGTCACCAAAAATTAGCATCTAATAGATTTTTTTCCAGAGAAACTCATCGAAAGCAGAGATGGTGGCTGAAGGCCCAGCGGTCCCATCAAGTGCCATCAAATGTGTCGTGTCATTTAGGAAATCCTGATGTGCTTCGGGTGAGTAAACACATCCTGCATCACAGCAACATCATTTAAAGAATTAACTGCCTCCTCAACGTCAGGCCTCACTGACCAGTAAGGACCCTGCTTTGTAATTAATGCCAGAGGTGAAAGTAGAGAACAATCAGACACATTGACACTTGTTCCAGTGTCCTAGCTTGTGACTGTTTGGGTACCGATTGGCCTTTTGCCATGTGAGGCATTAGACCTTTACACAAATCATTAGCCAAGTCCATGAGAAGAGCAACGATGGAATCTATAATCTCTGCCCCTTTTATCTGGCTGCTCGCTTTAATGACCACACAGGTGTTAATGATGATGGAGACCGAGAACGACTCTGGCCAAAGATCCATGAGCTGAGTGTAATGGGGTGAAAAGCTAGCTTTGGGACAAAAGTAAATTATGGTCCTAACAATCAATAGTAAGCATGACTGAAAGCCAATGGGGCTCTGCTCCAGTTCTCCTCATAATATGGCGGAAACGATTCTCCCTCTACACAATGTTTGGTTTTCCCATATTGACTTAATTGAACATGGATTTTAACAAAATAATGTGACTGTAAGCAAAACGCTAACGGCCCAGAGTTCGAAATATGAAGGGGCTAACACTGTTAATTATTTCTCATTAATCTAAATTCATAAAATGTAACCAAATAAATGTTGAACTAACTGAAACAAGTACCAGAAATATTAAGTGTAAATGAATCGTTGAATTCAATCTGTAAAATCTACCACTCAAGGCTAAATTATGCAAGTTCTGGAAATCAAACATTTGATTTTGACCATTAATTTGCAGTTAACAGCAATGTACATTATCAGTGTACATTTGTCCTGGCTTTATGAAAAATATACTTATAAAAGGACTTATTCCCAACAGCCACTAATCAGCAGTCCGACCTGAGGATGGAGGGACTTAATAACACAAGCATCCTGCAATTTCTCTGTGAAATCAACTTCATGCAAATACGTGGTGGTCAGCTATTATGTAGGAATGGAAGTAAGATGGGGAATTCACCAAGGCAACAGCAGGCAGACTCCGAGCACAGACATGATGACAAACGGCAATGTTAGTGCAGGCTAAATGTGTTTCTGTGAAATTCATTTGCATTAGCTCAGTGTAGTTTTACTATAAATCAAAGCTAATTGCTTTTGATCTGCCAACTACTTTTAAAGATATTATGGTTTATCTATAAGACAATGCATTGTATGCATTGGTAAGTACGCTGATCTTCTTTATCTTACTCTCAAGAAACCACATGAATGGACCAAAACCCCAAAATTACATTTAGAAACTGTTGAAAATGCTAGGCAATTAATGACAAAGACCGAAACCTACAAAACACTAAAAGAGCTTTTCATTTCTACATGTACTTTTTGGAAGGGATCCAGCAATTAGCATCATCTAGCTACGTATTTGCATCTCAGCATGCTAGCTTGCGCTGTCATTCATTCCTTTGAACTCATTATCCAGCCACAAAGTATAATCATTTCCGACCCTGCTCTGTCGGAGAACATGACTAATGTTACAGCTGCTTTGAGGATATGGTGCTCTAAAAAACTAACTGAACTTTCCTCATTTTAATAATTAACTTGTAAGAGTTTGGATGACCTGTACTAAACTATCTCAGGCATCCTGGTAAAGCGGTGTGTTGATTCATGGTTCTAATCTTAAAACTACCATTCACTTTCCCTAAAGGGGACTATCATGCAGTAGATGCATTATTCAGTTATAGTAATCAACCGCTTGTAGAGATTAATTTGGCCGTGACCACTGTGAGCAGTTTTCCTTGTATTAGAAAAACTGCAATATGTTCATAATTAAGTTTGTTGTGTTTTAATGAATACAACATGAAGTGACAATAGTAGTTTGGTAAATATACAAACTACTACAGTCCCCCAGTACCAACCACTCCCAATTTTCATACAGGAAAAACCCTGAAAACCAGTCACAGCCATGTATAATATATACATATATATATAGATTCACACCCAGTCAATCTATTATAGCATCAATAGAGGATGCATCAGAATGCTTCACATCAGTGGCAGCTATTTTGGTGGTTAATCAAAATGATTCAGCAACAGTCGTGCGCTCCTCTGTCTGTTCTCACATCAAACTGGCCTCTCTTTAGATAAATGGTCTGATTGGCTCGTTTCCAGTTTCCCAAACCAACCCTGATGGACATGGTGTAGTTGAATTGATTCAGAGAACGTTGGGTGTGAATCATATACGAATAGCTGCAGGCCTCTATGTGCCCCCCCCCCTCCGATACGTTCGTGATATATATCTTCCTTTTTTCTTTTTTTTTTTACACCAAATAATTGCAACTGCAGCTCCTCTCACATTCTGTCTCTTTTTTCAGATTCACTGCCCTCAGTAGACGACACTTGTCTATCAATCTCTGCCAACCCCTTTTTCCCAAAGGTGCAAATACAAATCATCAATAAGGTTTCGGTACATTTTTGAGAATAGCAATGTATATTCTACCTTAAACCCGTTGGTAATACTATTTATAATCCTCGAGACGATAATAAAATCCCCGTACAGGAAATATGTAGAAAATTGACAATGATAAAATAACATGTATTATTATATAATAATAATAATTGGGTTTTGTGCTGCATAAATGTGAAAGGAATTACAGCTTTTATTCCTAACTTACATTCGCAAAGGACTATTTGAATCAGACTTTGTTTACTGACGAATTTCCGCACGACATCGAAATGTGAACACAGTGGAGGTGAGAAGAAGATTTCTTGTTCACCTTAAAAAAGCTAAATAAACAACACTGCTGTACTCTTGAATATGAGCTGTTGCGATATCGCTGCTTCATTCCAGTTTGATACTTTTTGCTCTGAATGAAGCCACAGGGGTCCTTGTAATCAGCAAGTATATTCCCCGGTAGACCACTGAAGGAACAACAAAACCCTGGGTAACGATGACATTTCTCCCAGCTCTCCCAGCACACCAGCCTGATCTTAAGAATCTCGGGTGAGCCCACACAGGGGCTGATAAAAGCATTTCTATCTCACCTCAAAAGGGAAGATACTCGTGTAAATCTCCTCAGTATAAAGTTAAAGGAAAAACAAATGTAAAGCTTTCCTGCCTCTGTTCACTGACACTGACAGACCAGAGGGACTTTCAGGGGGACCTCTATGGTAATTCAGTCTAGCATGGGCACTCAAAATGGCTGGGAGGCTGCTGACACCGTCGCCAAATGAGGACCCAAACGCGTCAGTGTAATTAGCTGCTGTCCAAGTAACATCATTAATGCGCATTGTTCACCCGGCTCGCTCACCTCTACAACTTCTGAGTAGGTAAACATCAACAAATGCGCAGGGTGTCAAGGGGTTAGCTCATTAGCTCAACCATAAATGACAGAAGACATAGATACTAAGATCAGAGCGCTCGTTTTTTAAGCTTCACAATTGTTAGGGTTGAATATAGATACAACGTTTTCTGTAGAGAATATTTCTTTAAGTAATGAGGTATTGCTTCATGCATGGTTCTTCTTTTTAGACATTAAAAGTTCTTAATGATTTTTTCAGAATATTTTCTGACACTTTTAGCCTGTTATCCTGAAATTGGATTAGTGAAAGACAAGGGCTTTCTGCCCTACTTAAAACTGCATTGTATTTTAATACCTTAATGGGTTCCCCTCTGTTCAATATAGTTTTAGAAAAGCTTAGGAGAAATAAGCAACAGGCGTGTCACTGTTATGGGTTTAACAAATCGAAATAACCGCAGGATTTATTGTAAATCCCATCTCTTCCTGCTAACTCACTTGTGCATATATTTTAAATGTGTTATCCAGGAGTTAGTAATGAGTGTCCATAATGATTGTTTGGACGGTGGCCAGAGTGAACTGTAAATCAGAGAAAGAACATTGTGGTTGAGGCTCCAGACCTCAAAGGCCATTCAACCCTCTTTGTCTAACAGTAAAACGGGGGGGATGCAATTTCTGCAGGTAATTGCTGATGTTAATCACAGTCATATTTGAGAGGGGGGAGAACCTCGGCCATTCTTCTAAGCAAGCGAGGCCAGGGGTCAGCTGCCCCTTAACCATGAATGGCGTCTCTGGCTAATTACTGCAGTCAGCTGCCTACACTCTTCAGAGCACTCTCCCTGCTTCTCTGTCCGAGCACTTCTTTTTCTACTCTCCTCTCTAATCACTGTCAGTCTCTATGACTGCATCACATCATTCTGTGCAGATTTCTCAGCGGGGCATTGATGCTGCAAGTCTCTTTTTCTAACACATCCCACTAGATGTTCTATACAATTATCCGTAGATATCTATAGATCTGGTGAAGGGGGAAGGCCATTGAAACACAGTGACTGGTTGATGTGTTCGTGAAACCAGTCTAAGATACCTTTTGCTGTGTATCACTGCACCATCAAGCTGGATGTATCTATTAGCAGATGGCTAAATTATGATCATGAAGGGATGCACATGGTCAGCAACATTACTCAAATAGGCTGCAGCATATAAACAATGAGTGATTAGTATGGAGGGGACCAAGGTCTGCAAAGCAAACATTCCTCACACCATTACACCACCACCACCACCACCACCACCAACCGGGATTGTTGACACAAGGCAGACTGGGTCCATGGATTCATACTCTTGATGCCAAATTCTGACCCGACCATCTGGGCGACGTCGCACAAATGGAGATTAATCAGATAAAGCCACATTTTCCAGTCTTCAACCGTCCAGTATGGTTATTCTCCTCTGAACTCTCATCTATAAAGGCCTTTTTCTATCCACTAAACTGTTTTTCACTGAAGGTTTTTTCTTATTAAATTCTGAGTAAACTCTAGAGACTGTTGAGCATGAAAATCAAAGAAGATCTGGAGTTTCAGAAATACTCAAACCAGCCTGGAAGCAGCAGTCATGCCACAGTGAAGCTCACTGAGATCACTGATCTAACATCAGCTGAAGCTCATGGCCTGTATCTTTTCTGATTTTATGCATTGCTACCACCTGATTAAGCAATTATCCAATGTGCCAAAGACTTAGGAGTCCAGGTGTTTCTCACAAAGACTTCAGTGAGAGTAAATTATAAACAATCTGTAATTTCAGTGGAACTTGATGAAGAACACAATTCTGACAAAAATATCAATATCATGTCCTCCGAAAGTCTTACGTTCCCTTTGAAAGAACGACCAAGCATTCACCTTCGAGCTACGCCAGTCGGCTGTGTCTCAACACCCTGAAAGCAATCTATAAAGCATCCACTCCCTTCAAGCACTTGGGAAGCTCACTTAAAGACATCAATACTCTGGAAATGAGACACAGAGCAATGGCTTCAGAGGCTAAGAAAGTAGACGGCTGATTGAGGTACCCTTACATCTTATTTAAGATGTTGCAGTTCAACGCAATAGTGTTCATCGAGTGAACTGCCTCCTTTCTTGTTAAAACATCAAACTGCACAGGATGTACAGCCAGAAGGCAGCGACTGGGCATGAGGCCGGCAGGTGAGCTGCTCTGGCATAATGAAGTGAACGGTACATTTGAGATTACAGTCAACAACTATGTGAAAAGTAACTGGAACTTTACAGATATTTGAGTGTTTCATGTTAACATCGACGACAGTGTCAGAAACAAAAATTAGGTCGCTTCGGGTTCAGACAATTGTCAACAGACAAACACACAATGTGTTTCAATCACTAAAACCTTCAACATAATCTTTTAAACACCTTTTCTCTCCCTCACCCGCAGCTTGAAGGACTTTCAGAGCGCACAAGGAAAAGGATTAATCCTCCTTTTGAATATTCACGTCGTTTCCCTACCTCTCTTCTGGAATACTGTCGCTGTCAATCAAATGCCAGTCATTGAGTCTTTGCTGTCAAGCTCAACTTTATTGAGTTGGAAACTTAAATGAAAAATAAACTGGGAGTACAAATCAACTGGCATTAGAACCACAAACGAGTCAGCGATAAAAGTATCACAGATTACTCCAGACAAATACACAACAGATATACATTTCCAACCCTGACAAAACTTGATGCAGCATGAAATAGCCAGGATGTAAAGGTTAGGACAATCTGATGAGTAGATGTTATATTTTCTGCAGATAAGTGATAGTGTTAACAGACATAAAGCTGAAATGTGATTTAAAAAGTTCCAACAAAAAAAAAAAGCATCATCTGTCTCCGCTGCACCGGTTTGCCACGATTGGTTGTGTTGTTTGTTGTGGTTCCGCTCCGTTATCACTTGAGCTCAAATTTATGCGTTATTTGTTATCTACTAACTCAGTTCCAGCCCGACTGCCACACTCTGCCATTGCCAAAGCTAATCCCTGCTGAAGCAGCAGGTATGTGGAGCTCTAACATCTGAGGAAATAATAAAAACTGCAAAGTTTCAGCGATACAATTTTTCGTTCTGCGTCACATCGATGAGGTTGATTATCACTATCCTTTGCATATTCACTCTCAAGTTACAGCTGATAACATCTGTAAACGGCTCCTCCTTGCTCTGAACAATCATCTCACACTTTCATTTGTAAAATCCCTTCTAGCAAACACTGTTACACATGGCATATGAGGCACCAAACTGAAAATCAGATATCCCAGAAATAGATTATATAGGCAAATACTCACTTTCACCACTACAAGTTAACCACTTTCTAAAGGTGAGGACATTAACAAGGATATTTCTGAGTTTAAGCTGTTTTGACATCCTCATTTTCTGCCCAGTGGCTCCTCTCCCTCTCTTTATTTCTCACACCCGCTGTTCTCCGTCTCGTGTTCCAAAATGGTCTGATGTGCTACTTACGGCCAGGTGGCGATGAATAGTTTAACCGTGTCCAGCTTTCCCTTTTGGTCTGCATACCATCTAATTAGGGATGGAAACTGATAAGCAGTTACAGGTGAGAAACAGTTCCACATTGTCTGAGCCATCTGAACCATATCCCCCCTGCTCATCAAGCCCTTTTTCAATGTCAGAATGATTCCGGCAGCCAAGCAGCTTAAACCTGCTCTATTTCTTCAAAAGTGCTAGTTCCAATCTCTGTAAAACTATAATTTCACATGAGGCTGGAAACACCAGCAATATGCTGAACCACCTTTCTACCCAACATGGACTTTAATTCTAAGAATGCCTTTTACTTGACACTATGCTGGAGTATCGCTGTTTCCCAACCGAGCAGCCTGTCTGAAACCAAGGGTAAAAACCCAATGTTATAATAGCATTAGACAAACTTAGCCGATTTTTCCCTTTGACTAAGGAACCCTAAATGAAAATAAAAATAAAATATGACCTTATTACATCCATCTTAGATGATAACATGATAACAGACAGATTTTTGCTGCAGCTACCTCTCAGGCTCCAGCCACCCTGACACGCTTGTTGCACAGGGACAGAAATGTGTATTCGTGAATATATTCTTTGCGATTCATTCTGGATATTGCCATCTATAACCTATTATAGAAATATTATATATAGATTATAAACTGTTGAGTATATATAAATAATCAAAAATAAACAGTGACTTGGAGATGGAAGGTAAAATGACAAAAAAGGCAAAGACCTAAAGTTTGTGGTAGGAATGGTGCAAGAAGGTTAATGTGGCTATATGTGGAGCTGTTGCAGAGAAAATAACACAGTGTGTTGTAGCCTATGTACTTATCTCTGTGTGGCAGAAAATTTGCAGTGGAGATTGCTGACTTGACTGAAAACATTAAACATGAAATAGTTCTAAGGCCCAGAGCAGCATGAGGCATAAACTTCACAGGGCCGATACAGACTAACGAAATTGCTGCAACACGTAACTCTACATTTCATATATTGTACGTTCCACAATGAATTGAACTTGCTTCTCTAAAATGTTGGTATGTGCAATAAATTTAGGCAGCTTAATTTTCAACACGTTTCACAGCCCTCGAATCACTAAAGTCTTATAAATTGTCATCCCTACATCTAATGCGTCCTCTTTATGCGCTGCCACCTCCTCACCCCATGGCATGATGGTGCCGACTGTCAGCTCATGGGAAGAGCCTCTGATGTGGCAACTTATTCCCTGCAGCTGCTGCTGGGCCCCTGGTGGGACCGAGGTTGGAAAGTGATGATGATGTGTTGAGAGAGAGAGAGAGAGAGAGAGAGAGAGAGAGAGAGAGAGAGAGAGAAAGGAGGAGAGACTAATGCAACTCACAGTTTTGCATGACCAGGTATATGCAGAAGGTGGCATCAAACAGATTTAATGTCACTGCTGGGTTCCAGGTGGGCTCCAGGATTAACATGTATTAAAACATGTTAAAGGTAACATCAAATATTAATATTCCTTTATTCCTAGTTGTGCCTGTGGGAATGTGCATAATGCTAAACTTAGTATTACCTTTTGCTTACTTTGATCATACGACAAAAACTGAACGATGAAAGTTGCCATGAAGTCTCTTCTTGTTTCGTCTTCACCGCAGTGCAGATTTGGTGAATTCACATCGATACAGGATTATAACACCAGCCCGGCCTGTCTGTGTCTCACTGCCAAGGGCATCATTAAACCTACCTCAAAGCAAAATGTAAGATCTTCATTGAGCACGCAAAGCCGTGTGTGCCAATCCAGAGACAGGAAAAACAAATTGCATCATGCATCACAGAACAACGGGGACACTTAAGTGAAAAGCTGTGGGAAATGTAAAACAAGTGCTTCTCAGACAGGGACAGGCCGAGCACCGTGTGAGGTCTTTGATCAGTTTGCATTGTGAATCAAACACCATTAAGAACCCGTCACTATTGATTAGCTCACCTCCTCTTGAAAATGCTAGTTGAACCTAATCAGCCAACCTGAATTTGTTTTATCTAATCTCAATGAGAAAAAAACGACTTATATAGTGTATTCAAAACACAACACTGACATAATTTGCTTTGAGAGGATACGGGTATATTCATTTCTTCTCTTTACTTTCACTTTTTTGCTCAATCTCACCTCAGTTGTAAGGAATCTACATTTTAATGACGGCATCAAAGGGGTTATAGTCATCTGTTATCCTGTCTACACCATTAATAAAGGGCCTCAGATGTGGATGTGCAGCACAGCAATCCCCCCAAAGTGAAATGACGGCACAAAATGTTCTATTACAGAGAGTGATATGCTTCCTGCTATGATTGAAACAAATTAACCATGAAATGAATTGATGAAAACTAGTGTCTGACGATGTTAAAGTTTGACTGGGGGAACTGGGAGTGAGGTGTCGCTGGGTGGTGGTGTCTATTCTGGGAAAACTCTGAGGAAAGAAGCAAAGGTGAGGCGAGAAGAGGTGTGGACATATGGACGAAAGCAGATGGGTGGCTGATGGTTGATAGCAGGTCGAAGAGAATTAGTTTAATGGCCTGTGAGAGCATGAAAGTCTCATTGAGACCGTCGTCAATTAGTATCTTTCAGAAGGATGGAGCGATGAACATCAGCTTTTACTGATCTCATCCATGGTTGCCCTTTCAGTTGTTATTTTTGTAATGGATGCAGATACCAAGCAATGTAGGTAGATGACATCTCCATTCACATTCCCACCTACAAAGCTCCTTTTTTTAAAGCACTGAACAAATAGAATGGTGATGTGGGCTGTGATCCAAAGGGTCTGGGACCAAACTAACTAAATCTCAATGGCTGCTTAGAAATCAGATCTCATTCAGCATGTTGCAGACAAAGGGACTTTTGGGGTTGGTGAATCCAGTCTAGGATCTGCACACGATGATCTATCGATGCACCAATTTGATGAGTCATGTTCCAGTTTCTATAAGCTGTGACAAGCCATCTTGAATATGACTCATTACATCTTCTAAAATCAGATACAATTCAGGGATTAAATGTCTGGTACCCACTGCACAACCGAAGTAAACAAAGCATGTTGAAAATCTTATGTTTTGCCTCTTCTCTGGTGGAATAGGGGTTATTTAAGGAGGTAGAACGTTTACTTCTCAATTAAAAACCTTTCTCGACTCGAGGTGCAGTGTAAAAATAAAATGAGTGTCTTTTTTCATCTATACTCAGCATTGGCATCTTGGCACCAGAGAAGTCGTTCTGGCTTTAACAAATCCTCAAATACTGAATGTTTGCTTATCAAACTGTTTTTTGCATATGTGTTTATGCACAAAATATAATTAATCTGTTCCCACAGCCACTTTTGCATCAAAATATTGGAAATCAGGCAAATCTGATAGTCTTTTACACACAGTAACTAAGCTTCATTCTTATTATATTATCAGGTCACCCTTAATTGAGCTTCTGTGAGAAGAATGGTTTAATCTTTTTCATGAAACTTACCTAAATTCACATTGATTAGATCTCTAATTCAATAAATATAATCTCCCATTCCCCCAAAATCCCTCATGCTGCTGTAACAAGATGCAAAGTGACTTGAACTGGTCTTTTCGTATTAATATGTATGAGAATCCCTCTCAGCAATACATCAGAAACATTTTAGCGTGAACGCTCTCCCCTTCTTTCAGTGGTTAACTATTCTGACCTGGCCACACCCAACATAGTGGCAACAGCACAGATGGGATTCCATATTTCATTTCCTTTGAAAAAGTGGAAGATAAATTACAGTCTGCACCTCCGCTCAGTGTTCTACACTCAGCATTTCATGTCTTTGAAGACTCACAAGCTGTCTGAAAAGCTACAGTTGGTATAGATCATTTTTACTGTCATCACAATACCAGTAACTGCAGGCTAGTAACAGCAACGTCTGCTTCCATTCCGTCACTCTCCCCAGAGCTATCAGGCTTTTACTGGTTCCCCATAAACCCCGAGCAACATTTCTGCCCCCCGTCTTTGATTAGTTGTATTGCCAATTAAAATAAACCAACCTGCTCATGATGTTAGTAAAAACTGTATCAATGCAGTTACCACTTACAGTTTAAAATATAAAGGGGGGGGGGGGGAACTATAATTACCAAAGGATTCTTCAATAATTTGCTACATCATGCTTCATTGCCTCCCGTTCCACTGTGCCATGTCCTCTTCTCTAACCTGCCAGTGCAATCGGGGACCGCTGAATGGGCAGAGTTGTTGGCATGGAACTGAGACCTGCTCTTATCATGTAAAGCACAATATCAGGAGCTGCTGCAAGAGAGCTGCTTTAATGATTCTGTAGTTTTGCCCCTGGGCTGCAATCATCCTGACCAACCGACCCTCGTGTAGCCATGTTTAGCCCTGAGGGAAGTGTTGGTGCCTCCATTTTGAGGCTGCTTTTCAGCAGCAGATACAGAGTTCTCTCATCTGTTTTTGCATCACTGAAATGTCCAATGCTACAGAAATGAGACGGAAACACCTCTATCCGGCAGGTATACTGACATGTTTAATTATGCAATTACAATCCTACAATGTTAGGAAAGTACAGAATTACTTCTACCACCATATTTCCACTGCTCCAGAATGAATACATCACGCAGGTCTGCCCTAAATACTACAGATTCAAAACCTTCACAAGGGGTTGTACAGTCGCACATCAGAGACTTAATGCTTACATTCATTAATTCTTTATCACATCTCCATATAACGCTGAGTTGACAAAGCGATGTCAGAAGCAATCTGTTCTGACTGTCAGCGGATCCCCAAAAGCTGTATGTGAAAAGAACAGTGTGTTCTGCTGGCCTATTTAGAAGAGCCCCCCCATGGATTCACCCGCTTTAAATGTACCTGCGGGTGCCTTTGTATATAAACTACCATCTCCGAGAGGGAATCTCACACAGCGTATGGGTTCCGGAGGCTTGTCTAATTCATGCCACAGAGTGAGCAGTGTCCACGCTTGCTTTCTTCCTGTCAAAATATAACTAGATGAAGCCAATAAGGAAGGATTCCTGTTATCGACTTAGTTTCCATATTAAGTCCCCTAAATGAAAGAAATTCTTACTTTCAGAATAACCTCTCTTTCACGCAGGTTGTGTTCGGTACTCCTTGACCCGTGTCTATTCATAGCTCCAAGAATATTCAAAGCTAACACGTGGTAAACAAAATCTATAACAAGTTATGCATGAAGGCCGGCTGTTTGTTCCCTGAGGAACACGTTTATTCATGCTAATAGAGACACAAAGGATTAACTTACCATACTGGAACAGAGGCGAAGAGCATGTCTGCTTTCTGCCAGAAGAGCGGATAGGTGCCTACACAGATTCAGCCTGGAACCTGAAATAAAGAGAGACTCCAGTAAGGACACACAATAGGCCTGACTTGTGTTATTCCACAAGACAGACGCATCAGACACATTCGGGATGTCAGCATGCAGGCCGCTTGCATCATCCACTCATCTACTCTGTGTCACATTGAATAGGATCATCGGCTGGATGAATGTAAATCCTGGACCTTTTCAATGGCTCCCATCCATTCCTCCTTGTATATTAAGAAGTAGAAAACATTATGACTGTATAACATTTTTTTTCATTTGATTTCCTTTCAAGTCCTAAATTATCCCTCAAGGTTCAGTAAAGAGCGATACAAAAACATTAACGTATCATTCAATACATGCTGGGTTAAAGATTTCAGAGACACTGTAGATCTACTGTTAATACCGAGTAGCAAAATACCCCCCCCCCCCCCGGCTTTAAAATCATTTGTTAACCCATCAGCCTGATCACCCACATGATTTGTGTTCGGTGCAGCTTTTATACAGTACATGATATTATTAAATGATAATGGCCTTCCACTGAAGCCAGGGTTAGGTGATATGATGATTTATTCCACAAGACAATAAAGAGCTGGCTATGATTTCAGCCTTAGGCTCAGGTTATTAAAAAGTTGTAATAATTTTGATATCTCTGGTTGAATTAGAACACTGGAGACAACGTAGGAAATTACGGAGGAAGTCTGCTATTCCATGCAAATTATTACCAATGTGATAAAATATCTTGATTTGTCAAGTATTTTTAATTCATTGTATTCACTGAAGAGAGAAATTGTCATAAAATTACATATACCTCGATTAAAATGCAAAATCCATACGTCCCACTTTTGACACATCATCTATCCCCTCCATGAAAGAAGCGAGTCTAAGTCATATTTTGTACACGTTGCGTCTACACGTGTCAAAAGACTGCCATGCGTTCCACAAACAACACAAAACACTTGTTGTCATTTAAGGTTGAATTGTTTTGCCAGTTGTTCCCACTGGGTAGACTTGCAGCAGGACTGGGTGGCTCCTGCAGCTGTCAACCTGACGCACTTCATACACAGGAAATATGCCTCCGTGTAGCAGCATTGAAAAACCTGCCTCTGTCATTTTCAATGACAAAACAATTCGTGTTCACAGCGGAATGAATAAAAGTGTTGATGGGGAAGAAATGTTTTGTAAATCTAACAACGATGCAGCACCTGGTTTGTGTGCTTGTCGCTCAACACTTCAACATTCAAATTATATTTTTTCACTTTAACGTGCATTTTGTATTTGATGAGATTCTGTTTGAAGTGAAGGGAAAAATGCATAAAAAGAAAACTCTACCTGCCAGTCACCACTTCTCCTCCTTTCTGACTACATTTGAACATGGAGCCGTCCTAACGATTAGATCTGGGCTGTACTGTTCCCACTCTACAGGGCTAACTGCTATTCTGTCTGATTTAATCACAGCCTTGTGTTGAATTAGTCAGGTGAAGGATACAGATGTCTGCAGCTTTTGTCTGGATCTATGGGATCATTCTGTTTTTTTTTTCCCCTCACAAAAGGGAGAAGAATAGCACTGTCCTTGGAGAGGGTTTGGGAGGAGTTTGGGTGAGAGGACAAGGAGAAAGAGGAGAAGAGAGGGACAAGACACCACAGGGATCAAATCTTGAGTATGCCAAGGTCAGAAGAACTCTATGAAATGAAACGCTGCCAAACACAGACGCCTACACACTGAAAAAGGTACACACGCACACACACACACTCAATCGACTTACACACACACTTCACGTAGCATCACACTGCCTGTATTAGCTCTTCCCTCAAGACAACCTGCTGAGAACTGCTAAATAACCACTGGGCTCACACTCTGCTATCTGCCTGTACGCCCACGCACACAAACACGTTTTCTCGATCGTGTCATCGCTTCGGTCTCTAGTCATTTCGAGATCTTCACCTTTTTTTTTTTCTGTCAGTCTTCTCTGTGAATACCAGGATATTCATATGAATGCTGCTATGATGCAGACTGGGATGTGTTCACTCATTTGAGCTAAAATATTCTGGACTTAATGTGTTAATATGTGGTTATTAATGCTCAACTCCACGTTTCATCACATTGACATCTTCCCATTTCTTTTGCCAACCGAATATGTTGGCATCATTTAGCTAAAATCAAACTGTCTACTGTATGTCAGAGGAAATCTCATTCTATCCCTCCCACTCGCATCTTGTGATTGATGTACTTGCTGAATTTAGTAGGCATTTTGGAAAAATAGTTAAATGACAGTTGGAACAGTACAACAACAATTTCTAGCCATCAATCGGTTCAAATGCCAAGCATAAAAATATTTGTAATAATAATTTACATTGTAATGCAACATAACAATGACCAATTCAGTCAGAAAATACCTCCATGGGTGTCTATTATTATATCTGCAATATTACATTGCACTGGTTTTGTACTGAGCCATTTTATCAAGTGAGTTTTTAAAAATAATCTAGGCTTCTGAGTCAAGTAAGGCATATCACTAAATGCATAAATACATAAATGCATCCATGTTTTTTGAATATTATAGATTCTTGCATTCCTCAAGGACAAAACTGAGTAGTTAGGATCCAATGCATCCAGGGGACACACACAATATTAAACATTTATTGCCGAAACGCGCATCGTTAAGTATATGTTCACCGAAACCGTGCATCTTGCTCAATCACACAATTACATTAATTCTCACTCCATGACAGATTTTGAGTGAGAATCTGTCACGACGTGTTGGGAAGGACGGCTCTGAAGCCTGAGGCTTACACATCACACCCTTCAGCAGGAAAACAAGCGGTGTGATATGATGCACACTCACAACCCTCATATTGCTGTTCAGAGATGCTGTTTCAGATCTAGTCTACTTTATTACGTCGTAAACCGTCGCTAGATTCACATAATGCACGTTGCCGTCATAACCCACCAGGAGGATACTTCACAGGACTCTATATGGATTATGTTCAAAACACTAAATAACCTTTTAAGTCCATTGAATACACATCCTTTAGTCCCCTTGTGCAATGTTGAATGAGACTAAACCAATGTTCTTGTTTGGCTGTATGTTGAACTAGTTATCAGTCTTAAAACATTCATGTTTATTCATCATCACAGACGGAGAGGAGACGGGGGAGAATAGGGGAAACATTTCAACACCACATGGGCATTTACCCACGATAAACAGAGTGCCTTTTGTAATCCCTTCAAAGGCTTCCCTTAACTACCAAAGTGCTTTTTGTGATAGTGCATTTTTTGGGGGGGAGGTGTGGATATGGATAGGGAGTTCTGCAAAACATTCATATTTCATCATCTCATTTCAATCAACCTTATAGCCTTCAACTCCTGATAGAGAAAATACCAAAACTAGTATGAAAAATAAAGATTTATAAATACTTATTTTCTTGTCTCTCACTTGCATTCCTCATCATAATTTCTATAAGTTCCCTGAAGGCAACAGGCGCTAAATAATTGATGGGCATGAATGCAGTTTGGCTCTGTTAGGGAGTGCCTGCAACCCTCTCGGGACGCAAAAAGCACCGGCAGCTTTGAAACCGGCGGAAGCAGGCGGGCCTCGGTTAGAATTAGTATTGTTTCCGTCACGCCAAACATTCGGTGCTGAGACAATGCAATGCAGTTTCATTACATCGCCGGGGCCTCGCGGGCAGAGACATCAAAGGTCCAGTTTTTTCTCTCTGCCTCACTTTACGGAGACAATGAAGAAACGGATGTAAAGTTGAGACTAATTTCAAAGAGAACTACTGAGACTTCAATTATGAAAATGTGAAAATAGAACAGTAAAGTTTTCACCTCAAGTCACAAAACTCTCCTAAATGGAAGCGATGTTTTGTATTATTCTTCCTAAATAATTGAATTGCTTGCAAAAAGGGAACAACTCTTTTGAAAAGAAACAGGGGAACTACAATGTGATTTAAGGACATATACTCCAAAACATGTCAGATTTGTGAAACCATTCATATTTTACATTGAGATTTTGGTATTTTCTTCAAATGCAACATGCTAACAACTGCTAACAATTGCATTATAAGAGGTTTATTAGTTCAAAATGTTCAGAAAATTATACTTAACTGCCCAAAATCATACAAATTGAAGTTGACCACATCTTTGCCGAAGGATCTTAGACTGATAAAAAAAATATATTTCTTCCCTTTATGTGAATGGGAAGAGGCATGATTGAGGCAATAGTTGACTGACAATAAAATATCTGGAGCAGCCTTGTAAACAGTGTCACACTTCCCAGTGGGACCACGGCAGCTTTAATTTGGGAGGCTTTACATCTCCAGAATCAGAATGTAGGCCACAGTACAGCAGCTTTAAAACACAGTGAAGCTTTTTAAATGCCACATCACAGACAGTGCGGGGAGAAATTTTCCCACAGCGGATGGATCATTGTTGTATCTAGTAAAGTACACTGTCGGCCAAAAGTTTTAGACCACACCAATTCTCCAGTGAATCAACTTAATGGTACAACAGTAAGGTGTCATTATTAAAAAAAGCTCGTAAAATATGGTCCGATAATGGCTCCCAGTGATTTATTTTGGCAGTAATGGAAAAAGAACAAATTTAAAATGTTTAAAAGGGTTAATTCTGTTTCCCTTTATCACAAGGAAATATGGGAGAAATAGTGCTGCCACAATTTACAACCATTGGCCGTAGAATGGCTGTTTGCTTCTACTTCAGTGGTTATATACATGATTTGTTTTAACACTCTGATGCGCTACCAACGAAGACGAGATCTGGGGAATACTGTAATGTTTGCTTTTGAAATGGACTTCTTACAGTCCATGAATCGGATGTATCGCGGAGGATGATCATTCAGCCAACACATTAGCCAAGTTAATGTCTGCGAAGTGGCTGTATAGAAATGGCAAATACCATCATTGCGTTAACACAAATCTGCATAACTATCAGAGCAAAAAGTCTAATCGGAATCATCACGTGCTGTGACGAAAAGCACCACATAGATTTCCCATTTTCTGTAGTGAACATCAATTAGTTGTAATGAGATTTGTCGGACTGTATCTCAAATGAAAATTGCAAAGTCCCAGATGTGCATTGGACGTGTCGACCACATCTGTCGCTTATGGAATTAACAGTGGGAAAGTGTCAACCCCTGTAATATAGTGAAACTCTAAGACATAAGCCATAAACAGCACTTGAGTTTTAATTGATTCAGACAGTTATGTATCAAGCGTAAATATGACACCCAAATTTTAGACTAAGGGGAAAGAGATTGTCAAATTAAAACATTTTTAAAGTCTTTTATAAGTGCAGACTCCGTTTATCTACATCTTGTTAACTCTGACAAAGACAAGGAGTTATACAATAACCTTGTCCATCAATTTATATATTAATTTCCTACCACAATACTGTCTCCTACAGTACTAACCTTACTGAAATTTACACAAGTTCAAGTATCCAAAAAGTAAGGTCTCTCATCTAATGCAGAATACAGTAATGCAGCACAGGAAGAAATGTCAGGATTTCCTTATAAAACTATTCTGTGCTGTACCAAATACTATTTCCACTCTGGTGTACATTTTGTGAGCAGGAAGAACGAGGTGTTCAGGGAATGAACGATGCCCTAAAAGGATCATTTATTGCTCGACGCGTCAAGGAGAAAGGTGACGAGCAATTCAGACGTTAACAGACGTGATACAGAGGAGAAAAAAAAAACTGAGAAAGTCCTTGAAAGAACGCAGTATATATACCCATAAAGTCATACGTGACTAACTTACATAAGGTGGTTCTATACGTTGTGTTGGGCCAGAGCCCAGCGGGGGACCCCCAGACACTGGAGCCGAGAGGAACAAAGGGTTGTTAAACTTTGGGCGGGAAAACATCCTCCTGCAGGCTCAAGAATATCCCCTGGTGGTGGAAAAATGTCCTGGGGTTTTCCCAGAAACCCCTGCTCAGTTCCAAGCCCCGCCCACTCAGATCCATTTCTGACACTCAATTGGCTTAAAGCCAGCACCATCCTATGACCAACTCCTCAAGGAGGAGGATCTCTCAGGTAGAACAAAACCACTGAGACATCAAACATCGCTGCCATTTTTACCCTGCTCTGAAGACAACACCAAGCCCCCTTCGGGGCCTCCCAGCTGATTTAGTTGCTAAAGGGGGCAACCAGAGTTATTTTCTTTCATTTCTTTCATTGTCTTTTATCTCAGTCGACGTTTTTATTTTCAAAAGGACTTTTGCTCTTTTAACTTGAAAAGACCAAACAGGAAATTGCACGCGGAACAATCTCAGACTGTTTCACTTTCCCCACGGACTTTATTTTTCTTTTCCCAACGATCTACAAACGGCTTCCACAGCCGTCCCCTGCAGAAGCGCGAGATTCATTCCGCTGAGGAGCACGAGCTCCACATCCCTGAAGAAGGACGACGTTCATCCCGTCGAGGCAGCACGAGAAAATCCGCTGCTTGTCCGGTCCAGCGGCCGAAGACCGCTTGAGAGACCACGTGATTCACTGGCCCGACGTGCACGCACACCGCGAGGGTGGTACAGTAAGAGGCTTTATTGTCTGGGCAGATGTTAATCTAATACGTAGCGTATTGTTTTAATACTTGAATGTATTTGTTTTGTATGAGACCGCCGAGTCTCTAATGTTTAGCGGCGATTCGCCACTTCCGGTTTCCGGTTACGGCCTTGTGCCACAGTTTTTAAGCGCCGTGAGCAGCGTCTCCAGCTCATTGTGACCGTTTGAACAACTTTAAAGAGACTTTACCGGTCAAACCTCAGCACACAAGGCCACTTGGGTGCTGAGTGGTAAATGTAACTTGTCTCTGACGGTGCTTTTAAGAGAGTCTCTCTCTCTCTCTCTCTCTCTCTCTCTCTCTCTCTCTCTCTCTCTCTCTCTCTCTCTCTCTCTCTCTCTCTCTCTCTCTCTCTCTCTCTCTCTCTCTCTCTCTCTCTCTCTCTCTCTCTCTCTCTCTCTCTCTCTCTCTCTCTCTCTCTCTCTCTCTCTCTCTCTCTCTCTCTCTCTCTCTCTCTCTCTCTCTCTCTCTCTCTCTCTCTCTCTACACACATCCGATCTGTATTTAGAATACAGTTCATGTAACATAGTTAAATCTATATTCAGAGAGGCTGGACACATCTGGAAGCCATGCGGCCCAACGCCAAAGCAGAGACAAAGAATTCTCTTTGTCTGAAAATCCCTTGGTGTAATTCATGTGACGACCACCAGTGTGAGCTCCGGCCACATGGTGTCATTAACATAGACTCCATTTTGAATAACGCAAGTTAAACCACCATTTTGAATCTATTATTGCCAAGCCTCCTCTCTCCCTCTCCCTCTCCTCCCATTCTGGCTCTAAATTCATAACGGCTCCGCCATCTTGTTTTGTAGTCAATCCGCCATTTTGAGAGTTTTTAGGCCTTGATTCCACGAATCATGATCGGACGCCATCTTAGATGTGACGTCACCACGTGACTGCGTCATCGCCACGCCCCCTTCTTTTTCTCTCTCTCTCGCTCTCTCACACACACACACCCACACAGACACACCCACACAGACACATATTGATAGACACAGACAGATACACACACACAGATACACATAGATGAATACATGTGTTTTTCTAAATTGTGATAAGCGGCTGCCGTTGTTATCTTTGAAATATGGGAGTTTGTTAAAATGATGAATCATTAAATAACACTAACTTTATTTCACATGCATACACAGACACACACACAGAGAGACACTTTGACACAGACACACACACACACACACCGAGACAGACATACATAGGTAGACCGCCGGTTTTACATGTATTTTCTGAATTGTGATAAGTGCTGCTGCTGTGTTTATCTTTGAAATATCGGAGCTTGTTAAAATGATGAATCATTGAATAACATTATAACTTTATTTCCCCTTTTTAATAAATGCTTTTGTAATTAAAGTATCTGTAGTCTGTGATTATTTGTGCATATGTATGTGATTGCAGCTGGATTATGATTGCCTGTGCTCGAACTTAGAAGCCTTCACTGTTAATTAAATAATTATTAATATTAAATATTGAGATTATTGATTTGAAGTTATGAGACTGATATTTATAGTTTGACTCGTTGGTCCCTGTAACCAGGGTGGTGCCCCGCGACAATAAGCAATGATTACAGATTTGTATTATTCTTAATTGATAATTTTATTGTTTTCATTAATTATTTTAACTATTATTAATGGATAACCGTATAATTTATAATTAAATGTGTTACATTTCTTAATTAATAGCTTTATCATTTTTGATTATTTTTAAGAAATAATTTTTATTTTAATAATCATATTTCATGATTATTAATAATTAGTCAACGTCAATTCTACTCCTACTATTGCACAACAGTTGTAATAGTACGTGGAACTATTCTGAAGGAGAGTTATCCTGTCTCCTGTCTCACCCAATCCACGCTACGACTTCCCTTGACTCTTCGCTCTCTCGCTCTTTGTCTCCCACAGCATCATTGTGCATATTTCTAAGAATGTTTGTAAGTTCCTTCAGTTGTTATCTAAACAGATCCCTAGGCCAACCTTGGTTGCTATGGCTGATGATAAAGAGGCCCTATCCCTCACCGGAGATAAGTAGTGGACCTTGGTAGCCTCATTGAGACCTTGCCTTTTGTGCCGACTCTTACTGAACAAGCGAGGCCTAGTGAGCGAGACGGTCCATACAAACTAGGGAAGAGATTGAAGCTAAATGAGAAAAGTAAACATGCTAGACTCTGGTCATTAACCATCATTACATGTGTTTTTTTTACGCTTATAAAAATCTCTTTTCATACCGTGCAAGCTGTTTCCCTCTCCTTTAAGTGCGGAGCCAAATAAATAGAAAGTCTATGCTGATAATTGTGCACCACTTTGGAGAGGAAGGATTTGTTATTTGTCCCAAATATAAACTTATACTTTCCTCTTGTTTGAGAAGGTGCCTTACATCCCCAGTACATTGAGGTTTCTCACCCAGTTCTGTGAGAGATGGCTTTTAGATTGGGCAGGAAAATTGCTCTGTATTTATCTAAAAATAAACAATGATCAACACGTTTCACACCAAAATTGCACCTTTGTGTCGGATCATTGTAGAAACAAAGGAGGGGACATGAGGGCAGACACAAACAATAGACACCTCCATGATTTGGCCAGACCTTCTTATTACATTCATTTGGATAAGTTGGACAAAATCACAGCATTTTGTTTATTTAATTTGATGCAAGTGACAATGTTTTGGGAGTTTTATATATCTGGGCTGTGAGCTAACTATCCCTGACTATACGAGTATTTCCGTGTGAAGATTTGACTTCATGACAACATAGGATGTAACACTGAACGGAAACAACAGAACTGAAAGAAATGGCATATTTCCTGTGTTAGTGACGGCCAGTAACAACAATCTTTACAGTTTAAAAATACACAAATACAATAAACTCTAACTAGAATTACAATTTATTTCCACAAGTCTTTACTATACACTAATGCAAACTATATTTAACTAATACGACTGCTGCTGCCTGAATGGACGCTCCTCAATGTCTTAATAAGGGGAAAAAAACTTGTGGGTTAAAGAAAATTTTATTTTTTGTATCTGTTTCTTTGAGTCTGTAATGCTTAATTTAATTTAAGAATGAAAGACTACAACCTTTTAGCATCAGACATTGTAATTTATGTATCTTACGTAAGGGTTAGCATTTAACATGAATATTGTACCTAACCAGTTATCCTGAAGCTTATCACTGATATTGTTCAGTTTGGAACAGAAACAAGTTGAAGTTAGTGTCATCACTTAATAAAATAATCCATCTTTTAAATCACGTCAATTCTCAATTCTACAGAAATGCATCTCTACAGTTGCTTTATCTTATCCATCTTATCTATTTTCCTAGTTTTTTATATATATATATATATATATTATCTGATCCTTTATTCCGTTTTATGTCTTTGTTGTTTCTACCATGTTCCATGTTTTTATTTTTGTTTTCATTCTCTGCAGCACTGGAACTGAATCTGAAGGATTACACAAAAAACATTATCATTCTGTACTTTGTCTGCAGTGACATTCCATCCCAACATTACAGAAGACTGTTTAAATGTCACTTCCTCAAAGAACCGATCAAAACAAAACTGCTGAAACATACAATACAGGGAAGGAGATCTGGTGTGACATTTGTACAACATAATCAGTTCATACAATTTGCTATAAAACCCTTTCTATTAAGGAGAAGTGCCAACTACACAACTCTATATCATGAAGGAGAAGTTAGGTTTCCCTAAATAGAAATAATGGATTATTGTTCTGTGCTTTATTGGTCTTGTACCGTGGTTGAATGTCATTTTACAAGCACAGCTATGTGTGCACAATGTACCTGCTGGAGCTATCATGCCCAACCCAAGTTTGCTCACTGACCCAAAGAAAACTAGCAATGTCCTTGTGGTGCTGTACAGAGGTAGCAGAGCTATGCACGCATGCATGCTCTTAATGCTCCCTATGTACATATTTGAATGAATAAAACATTACAGCCAAAAGGACCCATTCCACCATGCAAACTCTGCAACTTCCCTTTCCCCCCATTAAATCCCTATGGTGCCATTTCCTCTTATAGCTCAGAGTGACCACTCTCTCGTTAATGAAAATACTGTAGTATTACTGCTTGGTATAAAGAAGAAGAAGTAGATGTGAAGAAACTAGTATGTAAAGAAGCTGATGAGATCTCCATGGACATGAACAATGTAAACAAATTAAAGTATAATAAAAAATTAAAGCTAAAACACTCAACGAAGAAAAAACGCATAAGTTGCAGGGACCAAAGTCACTTATAAGGCACATACTTAGTATGAACTATACTTAGTGCTTTTAATGCTCATTTATACAAATCTATTTTACTTTAACCCAGCTGCTACATTCAAGTTGGTTCTTGGCTTTATTTAACTCCACAGGTCATTTATAATTTAAATGTGAGGAGAATACATAAGATGCTAAACATTAGCACACCTCAACTCTCTACAGGACTGAGTGCAACTTCGTTAAAGATAATCTACCCTGGTGGGACATTGCCCCATATGTGATAACTCTAACAGGAGTCCCCAATTAAGTGGTTAATAGAGAAATTAACAACAAAAAAAGGGAGAGATGGTTGATTTGTAGATTATTCGACTATTCTGGACCATGTTTTCATCCTTGAATTTGCTCACAGGTGCTTCATATAAATTTTAAAAAGGTGTTCTGTTTACTGCTTGGGGAGGTTGCTACCTTTCCCTGCACAGTTACCACATACATAGGCAAGAATGATGCAAGTACATTTGCTTAAACCCTTTTTCAGAGTGAAAAAGAGCATCTTGTCATTTTTTCCCCATACCTTCACACAGCCAGCCTTATCTCTCAACTGCAGTGTTTCCCTTTTTGTTCTCCCATTGTCATGCTACTATTCATCCCCAATCTGCCTCTGTTTTGAACAACAAATCACCGTTTGGCTCTTTTTTGTCTTCGGGACAACCTACTGTCTGTTTCTTCTTCAGGCTCTCAGCCTCCTTGCCACATTGTCCTCACATGCTCATTGTCTGTGGCTCCGTCTGCCCCCTTGTTATTTATGGAACGCAAAACTGCAGGGGTACAGAGAAGTAGCCTGGAGCTGTTCTATACCAACAGCCAAGCAACCCAATAACTGCCAAGAGATTATGGAAAGACCTTGTCAGAAACAGGAAGCCTTCTGTCACCTCTGCCACGCCACCTACGGTCCTGAACAATATCCTGCCCACTCACACAGGATAATTAACACTTTTACGTGCTATGAAAGACTTTGGCTCGTACACTAACATGTGCATCTCATCCTGGAGAAAGTTATAAGTTCCGTCATGCACAAGCCGTACGAAGGCACATTAGTTAGTAAGAAACATTTGAATCTATGTGAATGTCTGTATTTACAGAATCACCAATTAAAATGCTGACCTTTACTAGATTTTCATGGACACTTAAGTTATTAAATTAAATTTTACAATAAATTACATTTTTTCGTGGAGTGACTCCAAAGTTGACTCCATTTTCTACAGTGCTAAAGTAGCTGTCAAGCTGTCAACCCAGCCCAGTCCCAATCTATTGCAACAAGGGTACAATGACACCCCACAGCCAGTGCTCACTCCCCACTATTGTTATACTCCAGGTGCTGTATGACTTTGTTGTAAAATTTAAGGAGAGAGTAGCCCTTCCACCAAGGTTAGGAGCTGAGATAAAAACCAAGATGTCACACTCCCCATGCCTGGTGTAAACCCGAGGAACCGGAAAACCCCTTCCAACTCTACTGCAAGGCTTGGTTAACCATAAAACCAATTACCATAAAAATCACCTCATGGGTTCCACATACAGGATGGGAACACATGCCCCTGCATACAAAGCAGAGGCCGCTGGAGCCTGATGACTAAAGAGCCTTTTGAAAACCACTGAATCTCCCTAATATGTGTTCAGTGTCTTTCAGTCTTATTAAGATTTAGCAAGAGATGAAGATATGAGAGAGGATGAGAGTGAGAGTGGGAGCATTCACATCTCAAGAGCCACCATTAACAAAATAAGGGAAAAGATAAGATTTTATCCAAAATGCGAATTTCCTTTTACTTTCCAAAGCTTTTTAAAATGCCCAGATAGCCATGAGTGAACTAAGAGATTGTGTTAGACTATAATGAATGTTTTAACTCATTCCATACATAGATCAAGGTACCGTTATCTTGCTAAATTAAACCTTTGGAGGCTGGAGTGGATCTTCAATGTGGTCACTAATCGTAACTCACGTGCTTTGCCATTTTCTTTGTGTTTCTGAGAAGCCTCTGCAATAGAGACTCAACGAGTCCCAACAGCCAAAGACTCCAGGTCCAATAATCGCTTATTCTCAGCGAACCATTAGGTTTCTGGCTGTAACTGCTGTCCAGTTTAACAGAAGGCATTTATTGAGTTGCTGCTCTGTTGCACAGCTAATTAGACAAGCTCTGTGTTTTCTGTACTCTTGACATGTATTAGCTTGTTTGTATGACTGAATGGACGCCAGGCATCGTTTTAAATGGTCGCTGCTTTCAGGCATTAGTGTAAAACCAAGGAACTGAAAAACGACCCCCAAGATGTTAATGCACAGGCTGAATATGGATAATAACAGAACCTGCTTCCAATACTGCAGCACTGACAATTCAAGTTAGTGTTGCTTAAGGCTCATTTATGCTGCCTTTATTAAATAAATAAGATATGCAAGTTTCAAACCCGCGTAACCGTCCCTTCATTATACGCTTCATTGTAATGGTTGTCAAGCAACACGTCCACTAGAGGGCAGCACAGAGTCGGGGGTGTACGCCCTATAGCTTCTTATCAACTTGCAAAGATCCGACATTGTTGAACTTTCTTCGTCATCTACATTTTCATCTCGCATGAATTCTTGGCTACACAGCACCCCCCCCCCAGCGATATCCGAGGGTATTGCTCCGTTTTGTCGGTTTCATCCGTATCCGTGAGCTTTTCTAAGATGTACGCAAATATAGATTAAAAGATCACACAGACAGCTCTGCCTGTGCCCGTAGGCATTTTTAATGTCGAGCATAAATGAGCCTCAACACTACAGCAGAAGCAAGATGATGGCAGAACTGCTATAAAGACATGTTTAAGGTCATTCTAGAGTATATACTATATTATAAGGTTAGATTTAAAATGTTATCATAAACCATTAAATACAGCGATTAAGGGCTATTTTCAATTTCTGAATCACAACAATACACTTAAGATGCAGATTTACGTCTTATTCTCCCTCTCAAGTATGCACACACATGCAAGAGGAGTGTGGTTGATGAGGTCTCGTCCTGCCATGTGTGTTATCGCACCTCGTCGACAGTGTTGTGCTTTTTGTGACTGAAGAGTATATACGATGAAAAATGTGTGAGAGCTTTTAACGATCTCCAGCAGGATTCAGCCATTAGCCAGAGATTTGGTGCTTTTTGAACTTGCAGAGTGTCACCGAGTTCTTTTTAGATCAATATAAAATTGTGAGTCACCTTTGATGTGTTATGCAGTTGCTCACTGCTTAATCATCCTTATTCTGTGCAGTGTTACCTCTACATGCACCCAACAGCAGTGTTACTCCGCTGCTGAATATATATATATATATTTTTTTCTGTTTCAACAAGAGGAAAAGAGAGAGCTGCTCTTTTTTTTGACATTATTTGGCAATTAAACATGCCAATGCTGGTTTCAGATTCGGGACTTAAGTTCACCACAGGGAAAACAGTCCAACTTCAAATGAGTAACGCACACCAACATGACGGCAAAATATTCCATTCGACAGAAAGACACAAGGAATAAGTATTTGTGAAATAAACAGCATTTGAAAGATCCATCTTGACACATAGATATTAGGTATTCCACATGCATCAGTTGTTTTCTTCTTCCTTGAAATAGGCCTCACTGTGCTCAAGGGCCACTGTGACCTGCAAAGGCTGTCAGTCTCAAAGACAACTCACCGTCTCCCTCACAGAGACGTTCAAGCCGTATATATCTGGAGAGGAAACCATGTAAATGTTAATTAATATGTCACTGAACATATCAGTAAACTCAAACTAATAATATGACTCTGTTGATAATAAACCTTTGTGATGCAAGTACATTTTTGATAAAAAGGATAATGATGAATCATTTGTAGAACTAATAAATGCGGCCTAGTTCATATTAATAATTTTTTAAACCCATTGAAACCATGGGTCTGGAAATGCAACAGTTTTTTATGCCATTAAACTGGAAAACAGATCAGTTAAACACCCGGGTATCTGACTTGGCATAAACCTCCTGCTTCTGTTTAGTAACTTCGAATGGGTTGATTAAATATTGTGTTATACAATGAGGAGTGTAACATACTCTTGTATTACACCAGTGAGCAATTGTCTTTTTACAACACAAAAATGGAACAGGCTGGTTCTCTCTGAGGAGAAGAGCAGGCTAGTGGGATGTATACTCTTTGTATGCACGGCCGTGTGAAACCGGAATTTGTACTCAGCTTAAGAGAAGCCTCCTGATTTACTCAAGTAAAACAAGAGGCCCCTCTGTGCGTGACACTGAGACTGTGCAGCCCTGAGCAATATCCATCAATGATCATATGTTGATCCAAGAGGACAAGTCCCTTTAAGCATTGCATTACAATGCATCCCTGGCTTACTGTACGAGAACAGATTTAAATTGAGCAATCAAATCTGGAGATGATGCACGGCAGTCTCAGGTGAAGAGATAGCATGTCACAGTGCAGTGATTCTCATCTGCAATCTATCCCGCTCATTAACACCATGTTTTTCCATGAGAAACAGATGCCCGTCTCAACACTGGTTACAGCTTACCACTGGGAGCCTTGGTTCAACCATTCAGGCTGCTCAGTGCCGTTCCACTTGCATTTCAATAACATTCCCATTCATGACCCAATCAGTGATGCCTGAGTTCTGACAGCTGTGGTACAGCAATAAATCATGAAATGAGATGAGCCAGACAAAAAATGCTCTGCATGTAATTATAATTTGACTCCGTCAATGTGGCTCTGCTGGCAAACCAGCGCCTACGCACAGATCTTTAATTAGTTACCTCAGAACAGGCCAGTGAGTCCAAGTGGGCATGTGTGGGGCAGCATTTACCTGGCTGCAAATTACTGTGGCCTCCCCGCTTCTCTGATGAATACATTGTACATGTGGCTATAGGAGTTATACAAGTCAAGATATGATTCATGACTATAATAAAAAAGTAGAATACTGCTATACCTCTATATCATCTTATATCTGGTTAAATTTGGTGTTGCAGTGAATTATGTTCCTTCCACATATTGTACTTGGCTGAAACTATTCCACAGTTAATTGTAATCTTCAGTCCCAAAGCATATATAAAGTATATGTTCAAAATATACCATTAGAATGCTATGTGATCCACAGCAGAAGGAAGCCAAAACCCACAATTACACTGAGCTTAACTGACTCACGTAGTTTCATGATGAAATCCGTTTTTGTGTCGACATTTGAAATCCAAAAATGCAGTGTTTCCCCTTACTGCATCGTGCTGCTGCAGAATATCCACATGGTGTCATGGTTATTTAAGGCAGACTGTGACCACTCCGACCACGTACTACACCGCCTGCAGCTGGCTGCGGCTGGTATGAAATGACGAGGACCCTCTCACAGACCCACAAACATACACAAGCCTGCACAGAGAAGTCACCATGCAGCCGCAGCCAAATCACAAGGTAATAGATAAACATATATAAGCTTCAGAATCGAATCAAACAAGGACCTTTTCTAAATGCCAACACTAAATTGTAAAGTGGCTGCATGTTTACAGTGGTTCTTCAGCCTCAACAACCCATCACAGTAACATTCACACATCTATACAGTAATCTTATATTTATAGTCTTTCTATCATTTATTCACTCACCTGCACTGTGCAGGCTCCTCCATACAATTTTTTACAAAAACAATGTGGGAACAAATTCTTATTTTGCTGGTTGGAAATAATCCCAGTCTGAGAGACTCGTACGTATCCGTTTTTATTTGTTAAATTTAAATTGTCAAAGTCGTTCTGTGTGTTGAAGCGTTTCATTAGTTCTCCAAATGGGAAGACTTCCTGGTAAATAAACACACTTGAAAAGTCTCATCTATAGCGATCCTCTCTACGGCAAAAGTCCAGAGCTGCAGCGATTGTGGACTCGCACAACACTGCAGTTGCGGAAATAAATCCGAAGGGAAAGACTGTAATATGTATGTTACTGCTGCATTATTGCTTAAACAAAGACATTTGCTTCACATGAAGCCTTTGAGTAACATTTCAAGGTAATTGAAACCTGAAAGGCAGGGATTTTTAAACCCGAGTCTCTGAGCTGTGAAGGAATGCAGGTACATTATTTGTTCACCTTCAAGTAAGTGATTAGAAACAACCATAAGAGTGCCAGGGAATTAGCCTGAATTGCTGAGCTGCATTCACTGAGTGAAGGAAATGTAAATGTTATTTCCACTGAGTGTCTCTTTTTAAATGTTCCTGTGCGTTTCTTTCAAAAGTCCAATAAAATTAGCGAGCTTCAGATACGGCTTAGATGGAATTGCGCCTCCAGGAAGTGGGCAGGGAGTGGGAGTATTTGGAAATCCAATCACCAGAGAAAGTGATTAAACACTATTTGAAGTTCTTTAGGCCACTTCGCTCTCCACAGAGAGAAAAAAACAGGTTAGGATTCTAGTCTGGGAATAAGAGTCTATAGCTGAAATTCTAGGAAGAGAAAAAAAAGAAGACATAGCAAGGGCAAATGTCCAAAATCCATAAGTCAACGAATAGGCCCGCTCTCCATCGCTGGCTGTGTGCTGGCTAAACTACTTTCACCTGGAGTGAGCGGTAATTCCCTGTAATCATTCCTGATGCTTAGAAGGTATTTAGACCTCAGCACTCGCTGCAGAAGGAAGATCTCACTTGTGCGTCACTAACTGCGGAGGTGGCTCAAGCCAAAGAAGATGATAAAAGTTTTACTTTCGCTGTCTTTTTTAATTTTACAGATAATACTTAGTTGGGGTGTTTTCTTGTAAAGCCTAATCATTCCCCACAGCACCTTTTTTGGTGTAGTGTAGTGTTTTGTGCTTTGTATACAACTCAAGTGTCAGTGAGGGACCGAGGTTTGCACAAAATCTGGACAGCCTATTTTTCATCCCTGCCATGAACCAAATACTGAAGTTATATGCTGCATTTTAAAAAACCCCAGCAGCAGCAGCTCAGCAGAACAGCACACCAGCCCAATCAGGACGGGTTTTCACAGAACGCTCCTCGGTTCACCTCTCTCATTAGAGCTCAACCTCGTCGGGAACATCTTCATTAAAACTGCTGGCTATTATTTAGACAGTAGCCTATTTGCGTGCTGTTCAGTTTGCCTGGAAACACTGTGTTCTTTTGCATGTTTCCTCGTGCAATACAGATTTATTTATGTGCAGATGTGGTAAAAGGAGCCTTATGTTACTTGAGTTTTCAAATGTTGGGAGAAGATTTTACTTGAATTGTATCGTTTAAATGTTTCTACTAGTGACACATCCACTGCCTCGGATACTTTCATATAAAACGTGTACTATTGATGATATCTCTCCGATCATGATAGACTCCACAGGCACTCAGCAGTTCCTTAATGTCAAGTCATTTGTACAGGAAAAGGAAATGGTTACATTAGCTAATCCACTTCTGGTAAAAATGGCCGCAAGAACTCGGATCAGATGACCAGTCACAGGAAGACAAGTCAGGCACTCTCCACCAGCTCCATTTTACATACTGCCCTATAATTAATCAAGAAAATCGAATTATCTAATTCCTGCTCATTTCTGTAAACAATGGAGGAAATACTTTGGCTAATTGGATGTGAGGAATACTGCAGGTTTAACAGTACACATACTTTCTCTGACTATATGAAAGGAAAGTACCAGCTGAACTGATAGAGTATGCTTATTACCTCCTTTTGCCAATTGCATTTGGTCTGTAATGCACAATGGTAGAGGAAAAAATATGCAATGACTGAGCCAAGTCAAAGATGAGTGACAACACTGAACGTCATTGTTGTCCATGTTCCCCACAGAATAAACTTGGTGTATGGCGGTGATGGGATCCACGTGCACAAAGGACACTCAACAGATTCAGGTACGCAGACTAAAAAAGTGAAAAACAACTTTTCGCATGAGAGAAAGAGAACTACACCCTATGTCACAGCTGCAGCTGGATCTATGAGGTCTGACAGCCTGCGTGGACAGTAAAAACGTTATGGACCATAGCCTGAGCATATGGCGGCAGGCGGTAGCACGAGCGAACGTTCAGCAAATACCGCCACACACACCGAGTTAGAGATCACTTGTGCAATCATGAGAAGTGTAAAACTGGATTGGTGGATAATGAATCTGTGGCAGGACAAATTAGAATACGGCTGACCGCCACAGTCTAGATAATTAACTCTGATCACAATAAGCAATATCTATGTTTAGTAAATTTGATGCTTTATTACATTATTATTGTTGAACTGCTCATTCCAAAAGTAAATCAAAAATAAGTATTTTCCTGTAAGACAGCAGTCTAAATTATTCCCTGTATAAATTCCCTGCCAACAAATACATAAAAGCAACCATCATACTGTACACCTTATTTAAAGGATTATTCACATTTTATGCAGTTATTACTACCTTAAAATTACAGTGGAATCTATTTGAAGATAACGCATTACCATATTCCCGGAATAAAAAAAAGAATCCTGCATCAAAAGGTCAAAGCTCGCTTAATGTCACTGCCTCCCAGAGCGGCCCAGAGATCAAAGTTCCAGCTTTAAAGGGTCAGACAGACAGACCGATACAACCCACAAAGGATCTCTTGGAGTGAGCCCCTGAAACCCAAGGGTATCCAATCAGTGCCTCTGCTCCGAAGCCCACGTACTAGAACTGACAGCAAGAACGCCCTGTGCTCCATTTTGGTTCTTTCCGCTTGCATGTTCTCCCCCCATGCTGGAGTGGGTTTGCCTTGGTTGCCTCTGTTACACGAGAGAAGAGTGAGAAGACGGGAGGATTTGGCGTCAAGAAAAAATTAACCTAATTGACAACATTTGGATGATGCCAAGAGGGAACCAGAAAATATTAATGAGGCAAACTGCAATCTTTGCGTGAAGAAGGTGGAGGAAACAGTTCCAATACACACAAACCTTCAACCGCACCACGAGAGTGAGGCTGTTCACAGTGAAACCCAATGTTCAAAGTAAGAGAAGGATATTGGGTCTACGCCTTTCTTTTAAATGTCCAGTGTCATCGGTAAAGATGGGTGTCACAAGCTCAGAGTATAAGGGGGAAATTCTCACTTAGCCACGTCTGTAGTTGGTAGGGATGAGCGAGTACAGCATTATCTGTATCTGTATCTGTATCTGTTAACCATATGAATTATCTGTATCCGTATCCGTACTCGGAGTGGGCGTGGTCTAACCCGGAAGTGGGTGTGATTTAACCCAGAAGTAGGCCGGGTTGTCTTGAAAGCATGCAATTGATAGGGGTTGATCAGAAATTGTTATATTTATTGCTGATTAGAAAACTATTACAGGACAGCATCAGCATTGAGCTTCAGATCAATTTTTGATCATTTTGATCACAATAGCAAACGAACTATTTACAGAAAAAGTTTTGCAACAATGAATACAACACATGCTGTTGCAATTATGAAGTGAAATGTAATATAATATAATATAATATATATAATATATAATGTGTGTGTGTAGCTTAATTTGTAATATTTTTTATACCACTACTACCGAGAAAGTGTCAGACACTCAGTGCGTGAAGTAAAATAAAACTGGTTAGAGCCAACTGACGGTTTAAAAAAAAAAACTCCGACAGGCAGAGACGCAACGCGAGTCGCTTTCTACCAGCACCACGTCTGAACGAACCCACGTTTAACAGAACTCTACTGGTTAATAAGTAAGTACAAACTGAAATAAAAACAAACTTCAAGCTTAAGAAACCCTAAACGTTAACGGAAAAGACCCGCGAACCTGAGTGACTGAGAGACAGAGAGCTGTTCTGTGAGTGAGTGAGCAGAGCGGTGTGTGAAGGGGAGGAGCGCTGTGACGCTCTGTGAGGATTTTCATTCAGTCCGAGCACAGATATTGACTCGTATTACTCGTATAATACTCGTGCTCGGCAAAAGTGCTTTATCCGTACCGGATACTCGTTTCAGCCGAGTATCCGGCTCATCTCTAGTAGTTGGTACCTTGATGCTCCAATATCCTCTCACAATCTAATGCAGAGCTGTCCCTAAGTGCAAGCTGTGGGCCAAAGGACTGCCTGCTCCGACTTCTTTCTTAATTTATAATCTCAAATAGTGGCCAAGGCCTTTATTTACCTCAGCTGCAGAAGTTCACGGACAGAACTGCCTTTACTTCTAATTCTCTTCGTTTGTTAAATATAATTGGTCATATTTTAGAACGCAGCCTCATTTGCCCTCTGCTCTCTGCCTGAGGCGGGGCTTCGGTGCATAATCCACACACCCACCCACGCGCCTGCACACATGGAGCGAGCAGAGCGCTGAGTCTGTGGTAGACACAGGGAACCAGGTGAAGTGAGAATAACTCGAGGTGACAACTACCCTCGTTACTGTCAGTGCAATAAAAAAGTGAAAAAAAAAGTTAAAGTAGCTAAAACAGAAGCTGTCTGTCTGCAGTCGCACTGATTAGCTTTGCCAGGAAATCACAAAAAATTTGCAAACTTGGCCTCTGTTGGTTACAAACCCTTCATTTCTCCACCGGCACTACCTGCGGGCGGTGAATCACACCGGCAGCAGAGGGAGTAGAACAAAAGACTGCGACTGACTCATGTCTATTTTTTTTTGGTCTCTCAAAACTTAACTCAGGTATATTGTTTATTTTACTGACATTTCAAACTTCTTTTCAGGGAGAAATTGTCGAGTCGAGTAAATTGGATGTTGCTAGAATCTACAAATTGTGTTTTTAAAATAATGTGCAAAATCTGCGGCAGTGAAAATAGTGTATGTGCTCTTCCACATTGTTTATATATATTTTTATTTTCTAAATAAATAACAGCGGGTAGACACAAATTTCGAATTATCTTGCTACCATTCGTAAACAATACAAATCTGACTTCAAAACACAGAACTGCATCATAAAGTCAACATCAGTGATAACGTAAAACTGAAGTCAGAAGTCTTGGTTTATAGGATCATACATGCAAATCCATAAGGAGAATGATATTTGGGATGGGTTTGTTTTGCTTAAATAATGCAGTAAATGCAAAATCTTATAGTCAACGTTGTATTGCAGAGAGAAAAGATAAGACTAAGTCATGAAGCTGAGTGGAATAAGATGCAGTATATTGCAGATGACAGCAGAACAGAAGATGAAACATGAGCACTCAAAACTAAATGTGCATATTGCAGACAGTGTAGGCTCTGAAATGTTTTATGAACCATATACACACAAACAGGGGCATAAAAATCTCAACAAAGCAAATAGAGTATTTACTCAGTTTCGAAACATACACCAACGGCTCCCATTAATCTAATTATTCCAGAAACCCCTCGTCTGCATGTCTCGAGAACTGAGCGTCTCATCCGCTTCACACTTGACATGTGTACTGTTCAAGGCCCAAGGAAGTGTACTGTCTTATTTGGTGCAACACTTTGTTCAATCGTAGTAAAATTAGAATATACAGGCATGGAGGAATCTGTAGCAGTGGCAGCTGGGACTCATCAACACAAGTGACATTGTAGATCAGAACATAAGTGCGTTCACTGAACTGACAACTGGTTCTGCGTACTGAGTCGATTCTCACTGAACTTGGGATGAAGAGGTGAGCAGCTCTTTGTGCAGCAGCAGCAGCAGCAGCAGCAGCAGCAGCAGCGTGGCAGCCTCAGGGTTCTGCGGACTGAGTCCAGCAGCCGCTCCTTAATTACTGCAGGTCACTTTACAGTTTCATTAGGAGAGCTGCAGCCAGCTCCACCACAGACAAAGCAAACCACCCATTCCAAACAGGCAGCTTAAGAATGAGTACTGCACAATATAATTTTATAAGAGAAAATATTCTGCCTGAATTTTTTTAACCAAAAACTGTCTTTAGCTGCGCATTGGTATTGAAATAATTAAGCCATATAAGCAAACCTGATATTTTAAGCGTTTCTCAAGATTGTATCTTACTCATATGGCACCGAACAGCAAAGTCCCATAACAGCCAATATAATGTCTCTACTTAATCAAGTTAAGATAATAACACTGACCTTAGACTGATGTGACAGAACATTAAGCTCGTGTTCCACATCCAAGAACAAGCGCTGTCTCTCAGGTGCACTTCCTCCATATAATGTTCTGTATCTTGTCCCTGTGCAGTGACCTACTTAAAATCTAATGAAAGTGTGCCCCCCCCCCCCCCCATTATAAGGTTACCTGAGTTCAGTGAGAACAGTTATTTTGAACTTCCTCCAAAACAGATTAACTTGTGACACACCGGATTTGCAGTGAAGTTTACTGGAACAATCAGATTAGTGGCTTTCCATCGAGGCTCGTCAAGAAAATACAAGATGAAAACAAAGTGAACCGTTTTGTGCACTTATCAGTTTTCCCCAATGCACGACATAGACGGGAAATTGTACTTTATTTGACAAGTCTGAGCGGATGGCAAATGAATTCATCACCTCTTAATAACACTTAATGCTCGATTTCCATTCTAGAGGGATTAACAGACAATGACCCGCTGGTATACAGTAGGAGGGGGGGGGGGGGGGGTGTATCTCATGACAAACAGCCTATTCAACAAACTGAAAGGTTAAATCCACTGCTTAGGTGTTTACTCAACTTAATCAGGCAGCAGTGACAGGAGGAGATGCTCCTGTCAACATCAAACTTTTCTAATTAAATCCCCAATGATAGAAAGCCAAACTGCTGCTTATCATCTGACGATCTCTGCCACATCGTCAATGATTGTACAGAGTGTTTTGTCAGCGGGTGACAGCGAGGTGCAAGTTGAGAGGATGGGAAAAACTAATTAAATATATACCATAAAGTCGTCCCTTGTCCAACTTCAGAAGAAAAAGGATTTTCCCCCACTCACTTTGTCGTACATCACAGTCAGATGACAGGTGCTTCGATTAAACTGGGAACCAAAACTGAAATCTGATATGTCCTTAACCTTAAAGTGTGAATGATCCGATAAACCAAAACAAAAGGATACGTGATTATTCACGAATCCTTTTGAGAAAATCTATTTATGTAATTCAGGGCATGTTGCTTGAGAATAGGTCTGACCTAAATGAAATACATATTGCTGTAAAACTCTTAACAGCTCAACATTAAATGGACAATATGAACAAAAATAGGGAGTTTAAGTCTTTCTAGGTTATAAATCAGATCTATCTAAATATTCTGAAAGCCTCAACATGCCAAACCCGGGGACCAAACCAATACACATTCAGAAGCTGTGCCTTAAAACGAGCAGACAGGACTTCCCTAGCTGTACAGTTACTGCCCCCCCCCCCCCCCCCCCTCCCCCATGAACCACCACTTGAAATTGTATTTGTACGTTATTTAGCTTTTTCATCTGTATGGTTTTGGAAATTGTCTAAATTACATATGTTGCTTGTTTGAGTTTCCTGTATTATCAATCACGGTGTTTTATGAGTTCCACCAGCTATTATTACGGTTGTGTGTGGGGGGGGGGGACTGGAAACTTGTTTACTCACAGTGGAGGGATGAAATCCACAGCCTGGAGTCAGAGCTCCAAGAAAAAAAGGATAAGCTGCTTCACGGCTTCGTCTCTGTGGCTGCTGCCCAGGAAGAGCATATTTCGTTTATGCAGTCTTCCACTCTTGCTGTCCCTGCTGCCTGATCACCCAGCTCCAGGATGTCCCAGATGGTTGCGGATTTTGTGGCCACACACACTCTCCTGGCTGGCCTCAGCACAAATTGGCACTGTAACTCTCCGCCTGGAGGTGTCTAGCGACTGAGGAGAGTGGTCCTTCGAAAGTGAGCTGGAGGCAGGTGCAGCAGGCTCCACCACTCATGTGTTGTACCTGAACATAGTGACACAACGGGCGACCACCACAAAGCCGTGAGTTAATCCAAGGGTTTGCACAGAAAACAGACTTATTTAGTTCAAATTGGACCGTCTGTTCGACTGAGATGGGTCTGGAGCCTCTCTTCTGATTGGCTGATTGTTTCCTGAGTGACAAAAAACCAGGCCAACTACAGGTACGCCGTAGCTTGGTAAAAGGCACCAGTCAGCAAACAGCCAATCATCAAACAGGCCGACTAGGTTGTCAGAGAGAGCCCAGTTCTCACTAGAGGACCAGACGAAAAGTATGAAGGAAGATATGAAACCATGATATAACCAACAATCATATTCCCATGGATGATTTTCAAATGAAATCCTGTGAGATATAAAAGCAGATACAGCCCAGTCAGCATGTAGCAGGTGGAGATCCTGTAAACTAAAAAAAACCTGAGGGTGAAAACGATTTGTGTAGCAGGTGGAGTTGTTGTTCTGTGCCGCTGCACAAAAGAACACTGATCAATGATTGCAGTCACACTGCAACAGTTTGCTGATTAGCTACAATTTGAATCTCTCAAATATAATCTGGAATGTAAATCAGGCTGATGAAACCGAGATACGCTCGCTCGGGAACCGCACATCAAAGATGTTTCCTCAGTTACTGAATAGGCATGGCACTACCCATACTGGAGCATGACTTTTGCTAACTGTTTGATGCCTATAGCGAGCAGACCTTTTGATCTTATTTTAGTGTGTGCTTTGCCCTTCACAAAAACACTCATTATCTGTGGCGCAGTGAGAGAGGTGGTACGGCGCCAATCGGATGAACCATCAATTCTAGCTGAAGGAGCGACTTTGCACCGTCGGAAATGAAAGGAAAAGAAAAATCTGAAAAATTGATTTTTCCACAGAGAAACTCTTGGGCTAAGAGCCCAGCCATCTGGGTAAGGGAGGAACAAGCCCAGTGAGGGGTATGACAGGAGAAATAAATCTGCACTTCTGTGGTTTTGCTGTCATTTGTTGGAACACAAAGCTACACATCAACGTCTGCAGTGTATTCATCACGGAGCCTGGACACCTTGGAGATTGTTTAGATGTGTATGACTTCATTCCTAAAAACTTTGACAAAGTTTGAGCTTATCTTTCCCCTTAGGGGCAAAATACAACACATCCTCCACCAGATTAGCTCAAGTTAAACTGTATTTGACCTGGCTAGGCACGACAATCTGGTTTCATTCTATTTCCTACTGATCCATTAGATGCTTTGACCTGCTTTATCAGCTCCTTTCAAATGATCAGGTGCTCTATAATCTGTCTTTTCCCGGTCCGCTGTCGGTCACAAAGCTATTTTCCCAGGATCCCGGTGAGGAATGGATGCTGCATCACATCGTTTTACTTCATCCTCGCTCATTGTCGTCCTCCCTCTTTAACAGTTCAGCATTACCATCCGTCTGCCGTTTTCATGTATCACCAAAGATTTTCTTCCCCTCACCAAGTTTAAATATTCACTTCTAGTTCTTTCAGCAGTACCTTACAAACACTTGGAAATAATTGAGTCTCAGAGGGCTGACAAAAAGAAGGAGCAGTGATCGTGCGCACTGGAAGTGATCAAATATGGCCTTGAGCCAACCGTCTTTGTAGATAGTCTTTGTATCCCCATCGATCCGGGGGTGGAAACACCCGAGGAATACATTATTTTTTTCTCTCACCCCACAGTTGAAAGTAGTGACTCACAAGCAGTAATGGGATTAGATGGGTGTCGCACCGGAAGACTGGAAACCAGTGCCGCGGAGTAGATGGGCAACCCTAAGGACCAAAGACAGTGGCCGCAAAACATTGGAGTTGAAGGCTTTTATCTCTTAATAGAACAGTAATTGTCAAGATAATGCACTCCTCAATCTGACTGTGCAAAAGATGCACAGCCATTCCTCTGGGTATGGGCCCGGAAAGTTCTTTCAGCAACCTCACAAACCTCCATGAGTAGATCATACAGGAAAACCCTTCCTATTAGAGCCATATCTTTCTCTTCCTGCAGGGCAAATAGCTGATCAACTGTTCAGTCTGCCTCCGATTTCACCTCATGAACATTTATGTGGTCGTGTTTTTACCGCGCATCCATCTAAACTGATAAAACACTAAATGTGGTGATCTTGTGTGAGCCTTTTCAGTGTTGCAGGTCATTAAGTTGCCAATTAGCTGAAAATAAGCTAAACATTATCCGTCTCTTAAGTAATACAAGGAGGCTTCCTGATGCAACGACCTACAAAAATCCCATTCTTTTCTGTTGAGTGCTTTTAGATATAATGCATCTTAAGATATATTATATCTAAAAGCATAATGCATCTTAACATGTTCACAGCATCTAAATTATTCAAATTATTCATACGCGTGTGAATGCGTGCGTGCCTTTAGGGGCCACATATGCCTTAAATAAGAGGAAAACATCATCTACCATGATACAGTGTGCTACATACCATTACAGTATCATACAATATGGGCTTAACATTTTTTTTTAATTATATTTCTAAATACTTTCCTTTCCAAATATTTACTTTGAACATGAGACAATGTGACTGTGAACAGACTGCACATGTCCTCTGCTTCCAAAGGTTTGCAGCAGACGCCATCTCGTCCTCTGCAAAAAAAAAAGGCTGCTTGTTTTCCTCTTCATACGTCAGAGGTAAATCGTAAGGTTGTCATTCATCGCCTCTTACTTACTGCAAATCCTTCATCCTCCTCTCTGTTGTACTGAAGACAAAAATGTTTCAAACATAAAAGGCAGCTCAAGGTCCATGAACCGTTGAGGACCATGAACTGCGTAGATACAACATGTGAGGGTCATTTGTACACCAAAGAGCTTTCCTCATGCTCTCTGACTAACTGTCCATCAGAGACAGAACTTGGTCCATTTTCTTGGCGGGGGCAGCATCTTTGTTGCTAAGCACCCATTTCTGCATTGTGTTTGCATTGCACATCACATAAATCCCTTCTCTGATCAAGTAGTAGGTCTATGGTTCACTACTGCACTGCCTTTCCCTCTCCCTAATTGACACCGAACCATTGACGCTGCTGCCAAACAAACATATTAGTGGTTTAATCGTTTTCAGCAGAGAAAGTGAACGTTACATAAACATATATAAATATGTGTGGCGTTTCAGCTCAACAGTATGTATCATGGAGCAATACCTCTCAGTTTGTGTAATATGTAGGCTGCAACCATTTTTTTCTAAATCAGTGCAATAGAAGTCCTCGGTCTCTGTATCTGATGAGCTCCAGGCTGGGACCAGCAGAGCCAGAGCTTGACAGCCTGACATCCTCTGAGGTGCCCCTGTTTCCCCTCACTACTCATTCATACATTACCAGCCCCAAGTGCTTGAGGATTTAGCACTAATACATACTCGTTGATTTGTAATTCACTCAGGGACCGACGGCATCGAGCGCCTTATGCATGTTGATGATAGCAGTGTCTCCTGTATACACAGGGAAGTAAAGGTCTGTGTTTGAATTTAGAAGTTTAGTATGCAGTCGCCCCAATTTTATTCTAAAAAGGCATGTGATGTAATTTACCATATTTCCCTTGTACATTAAATTAGATTATTTATATACACATTGGGTGAATCTAGATTAAAGCCAATAATAGTCAGTTACTTTTCACAAAGATGGTCATGTAATGATCAAAGTGAGAATAAACAATCTTTGGCTTTAACCCAGTGGTGCTTGTTGAAACCCAATTCTTTACAAAGAAAAATTCATGTAGCAAATCTTGTAGCGACTAAGACTATATTGCAATCCCTCTAATAAGATGATCAACTTTAAATCTTAATGGGAAATATGGAAGTAAAACCTCTTGGTAATGTAATACAAGTACTTAAACTTTGCAGATACATTCAGTAATGCAGCTGTAAAAAATCTTCACCATCAGTCTGTATCACCTTGACACAAGCCATACAATTACAAGAAATAATGTAATGATGAATTTCCATGAATTAATTATTCACAACTGATAAAAAAAACCCGTAATATCCTAACAATACCTGCAATTAATTAGTTTTACACTGCCTTTAGGCACAAATATTTTTCTCTCTCACTTCCCCCAGTAGTTAAACCAGCCAAACGCATGGTCTCTTACGCCCACACAATAGCCCACATTCACTCCAGACAAGCAGTTGAATCATCACACAACATCCCTTTGTAACAAAAAAGAGCGAGACCGCAGCAGGCAGATGATTATGTGCTGCCTTCAGAACCTCCATCGCTTCCCGGAAAAAAATAAAAAAATATATATCTAGAGCCTGCACTTGACGGTCAAACCTCTGCTGACGCACTGAGCAGGTTGGTAAGAGGAGAAGAGAGCGCCGGAGAGATAACGAGAGAGTAAGAGAAGGAGCTCTTATCTATTCACTCTGTTCCCAGAGCCAGGAAGCAAAGGCATGACAAAGGTTCTAATGAGTCTCTCGCCAAACTGACAGCTATCTGAGAATAAAGTGGCACGCAATAAATTAAAAAGGGCAACAGTGAATCATCGCCCTTCGTCTAAATTTATTGGCATTTTATGCAGCAGCCCAAAATAGAGCAGAGGGTGACCGCAGTATATGGGCGTTCAGGACAACACGGCTGTTATGAAATTGGGTGAGTTGTGCTTACTGGATAGCAGCCAACCTTTACTATATTAAAGGTCCCGTATTGTTGAAGGTAAAAGTCTTATTCAATTGTAAATCAGGTCTCGGTGCTATATAAATACTGTACGAAATAATAATAAAAACATTCGATCCACAGAGCATGGACATGGCCCAAAGTCAGAGAATGTGCCTTACATAGGAATAGCACTGACCCCCACAACAGCCCATCAGGACCCACCATCCAACCGAGAACAAGAAGAATCCCGTTCTCCAAATGTTTAAGTGAAATGTGCCATTTAAATATTGTGCTACGACCATTATCTCCACATAAAAACCTCCATTCCTTCCATATGCTTGTTTTAATGTCGCCAACGGTCTCTTGTCTGCAGTCCTAATCAATTCCACTCAAAACTAAAAACGGTTTGACATCAACAAGAAGGTGTTTCTTCCCATGGTAATCTTATAGCCATGTTCCACGTTTGCAGTCCCAGCTTCACAATCATTCAAACAGCGTTGGAGTTGACGCTGCATATACATAACTGTAAATGTAGTTATTTGCTACTGCATAATGCTGTTACAATACCTTAACAAACCCAGGGAATCCTGCACCTGCAGCGATGGATCAGAACCTTTATCTCTGTCTCTTTTGGTTGCTACTAGAGTACTGTTGTGAAAGAACTGAGCTTGTGACATGTGTCAGTCAAACTGTAATGAAATCTCCACATTAAAGGACTGGCAGAAGATGAATGACATTAACGCCCCCAACCCAAACGTCTTGTTAATCTAATTTGATCAAGTCCATTTGCCTGATCATTACCTTATGCCACCGTCTAATGGTTCATGCTGGAGAGTTTTTCTTTTCAATTTATCTAAACTAATTATATTAAACATTAAAACAATATTAAGCACTAAATAAAAGCCTGAATAGTTTGAAATGTCTCCAGCTGTTTCTTACACATCCAGATAATTGTTCACTGCTTTGGAACAGCAATAGTAAGCTTATTCTTTACTCTTTGGCACAAGGTGGGGATTATTCTATGCCTTTTAATTCACATTAAAACAGCAACTTTATGAACTAATTTCTATATATTAAAGTACTCCCAACATTTCTTTGAAGCTCTAATATTTAGAAAGTTGAAAATTGATCTATGATCCGACCGGAGAAGTTCCTGTATATCTGTCTGAACATCTGGGGAGACGAGCCACTCTATTCTCCTTAAAACAGGTCTTCTAGTCTTTGTGGGATTGGAAGGTGTGTAGGTGTTGGACTCCTCCCCACAGATTCCTTAAAGACTAAGCAACTAACATACACCTGAGCTGCACTTTGGTCTATATCAGCTGTCAGCCCAAAGGAGGCGAGGATCAGTGACCTGCACTAACAAGTGCAGTCCCAGTGTCCTGCTGGGAGCCTTTCATATTCTGGCAGAAGCCGAGTTATGGGAGGTTGTCCAGTGTAAGAAACACAAGTGCTGTTGGAGAATCTAAAGTCCCCTAAGAGGTAAAAGAAGTATCCATGTACTGACATTTCAGCTATTGTTGCATTGAAAATACTCCACATCTACCCTTGAAGCATTAGTGAGAAATCTGTAGTGCTTGTAATGACCCAACCTCTCTGGCAACCAATCTGGCACCTCACAGTTGAAGGATACTTTTTTCTAAACTACCGTCTAATGATATTTTATAAGATCTTTTTGCTTTGGGGCGAGAAACGAGTGAATAGTACATTTAGTCATAGGTGAGCACAGAGTGGTGAAGAGGAAAGGGCATCCTGCCTGGCAAATCCTCAAAGGCCTGAAGAAAACAAGTTTGATATCTTTCAAGGTAGGAGCCGGTGGAGTGACCCAGCCGGGGGGACTACAGGCCCAGCAAGTACTGGCGGGCTCTCAGGGAGGGTGGAGATCACAGCTAGCAAGTCTTTTTTAAACTCTGCAAGTTTTTGTAATGTAGTGCAGCCTAACCTCGACACCGCGACAGTATATTGATTTATAGATGTGGGACATTTGATTGTTCATAACTCAACCAGTGATCAGTGTTGAAATAGCTGGAGCACTTTACTCCTGAAGGTTTGCGTGACACAGCCATAAACAAGAGAAAATAGCCACTAAACCAGACATTCGTTTGTGCTCTTGCACTTACCTTGATATTCAGCCCTTGATCTGCTCTGCTAATACCCATCGTTTAATGAGACTATAGATCAAGCTTAGCAAAACAATGCACGGGACAAAGAGATGAATATGTAAGCAGCTCCTCACCTTGATACGAGAGACACGGCGTTTCTGTTACCGTCTAAATGGCAAAGCGCTCAATACTCTAAATACCTGGCTTCACAGCAGAAAGCTAAGGGTGTGGGGGGGGGGAGGATGATGTAAGGACATCCTACAGTGGCTGATGGAGGCAAAACACAAAATGGATGGTTCCAACATTGGCCTCGTTAACAAAGGAACCATTATCAATCTTTTCTTGTCGTTAGGATATAGGCAGGTTATTCTACTGACTGAATATTTAATGAGCCCTAATTACCTTTAAAAAAAACAGAACTGGTCAGTAATGGCACGTAAGTGGTTTGGCTGCTGTGTGTGCAAGTTTGGGGCTCAAATATTGGGTAGTAAACAAAGGCCGGATTACAAAGTATGGAACCACACACAGCTCAAGGACTTTTTTATGATATATTGTGTGCTTGAAAACCTTTACAAAATGTTTTTGTTAAACTTTTCATGTGTGATGTTGGAATACAAAATTGCATTCAAATTACTTTTAATGTAGCAACTGACTGTTAACTTCTTCTTGCTTGATACAGGATTTAGGAAGTTCGAAATAAATAATTCATTCATACTTCATATGTCCTTTTGCACTCAGTCATGCTTTTTTTTTTTATGGTTTATTAGCCAGTGCAGAGACAGAACATGGGAAGGGTGGTTGGGGGAGACCTAGTCAACCTACTCCTTAAGGGCAGGTATGTCTACGTGGTAAGTGCCTGAACCATTCAGCTGTCAGTTGCCCATCTGAAGAACAATTTTAATGGGAAAGCCAACAAGTTCCATATCTAAAATGTGTTTTTATTCTGATGACACAGAATAAAACACGTTCTGTCTCCAAGAAATGAGGAAAATGTTCCATGTTGCAAGTTGTATACTCTGCACTGTGCACTTGACTTGTGTACTCAGATGTATCAAGGGTTAACATGGGTCAGATCAAAGTTACAGTACAAGGTCTCTTCATTTACACTGGGGGCCTCAGCTGCCTCACGGTGTGACATCCTCTGCCGGTTATTCTTACCCGGCTACGTCAGCCATGACCCTCACTAATGCCACTTGTCGACACACATGAAAAGTGACTTTTCCAAAGGTGATACAACACTCATTGCCCCCGGCAGCTCGCTCAAGAAGGTCACACTTCAGAGTGACACCGACAGCAAGGTCACTGTCAACGGAGGCTGTGCGTGGCCCGGTCCCCATGCCCCAGACAGCCCCTTCCTGATTACTGTATCCCTAAGGGCTTTCACTGCCACCAGCAGCCATTTAGCACAACACATCTCCAACAGTCGCCAGACAGAAATCCTTTGTGTTCTTGTTCCTTATCTCTTTAACTAAGAATCTGTCTTAAGTGAAGGAAATGAACTGAAGCTGTTCTTTGGCTTTATTTCAGCCTTTTAGGGACGCCGTTAATCAACTTCCTCTAATGTGGAGAAAAAAAAGAGCAAAAGGCTACAGAGAAACCACATCCTGTTATTGTCAATTACTCAATTCACTTGCTTTCGTTATGTCAGTTTTATCAGATTTTGATAATTGTAGTAGTTGTCCTGCATTTCTTCCCCACATCCCAGCCATTGTCTGTAAACTTAATAGTGAAATTAATTCAATAACATTTTAAGTAGATGAAGCATAACCTTATTAAACCAGAGCTATTTCTGTTTCCTTTTAGCAGCATTCGGCCATGATGAGTAAGCATATTCCATAAATGACCCAGCTGTTTGGGCATATTGTGTTTCGCCTCATCAGGAATTCAAAGGGCCTGACGACAGATCAGTCACATCCATTCACGGGTTTTGTCTCCAGCTGACCAGACCTCCATTTGAAATAGGTCTTTTGTGTCTCGGCCAGCTGGTGGTGTACACACGCTATAGATGTGGGTCTCATGATAGCTACCCTTGTTTAGTGGGAGCAAAAATTATCTGAAAGCATTTGTTGAAGCCATATACACATTACTGTGTGATGTAAATGTGAAGAAAGTACTCCCACTCTTGATATTACCCAGAGACAGAATAGAAACCCAGCAATGTACACATAACCTAATACATTAACTGCATACATTACATTAACACACACAATGCAAAAGCTCCGTTACATTTATATCTGCGAGTCCCTTTTATTGACCAAGTTTGAATCTGATATTTGCAAAGTACATATTCCCAACAGCATCCAAAGGTCATAGATGGAAAAGAAACTTAAATTTGAAACCCAGTGTTTCAGTCTGTGATCATTGATTTTTCTTCCATGTCCTTAATGGACTAAAGGCTAAAAATATACTGTTCTACATCTGGGTACCGGTCTTGTTTTTGACAGGGCTCTTTTTACATCCGTCTCCCAACAACACATTAGACAGTGAACATATGCATGTATTTTGAAAAGGACTGCAATAATGAATTAAAAGTATTTATATGACTTGCGGATGTTGTAAAAATATTTAAGTGAAATTGTGTATTATATATTACAATCATTTTATAAACTGAACCTGAAAGAAGCGATGATGCCACTCTGCTGTAACTGATCGTTGAAACACTGGAACAAATTCAATTTATTTTCAATCTCAGCTGGATTTTTCACAGTTTTAAATGCTTATAGAAGAATATAATGTATATAGCAGATATGTTGCATATTTTTAGTTTAATGAAAAGAAAAGGTGATATCTAATCTAGATAAAACCTTGACTTCAACAAGAGGGGAGCTCTCGCAAACATCTTGTTTTTCTTAAAAATTTAAATTAAATGATCTGGTCTATCACATTTGTTTCAGTAACAATTCAATATCGCTCCAAGACAAATCTAAGAGATATTTTTATTTGTTTGCATTGAGCTTTACACAAAAGATTGCACTGGATCTACACTCTCCATTTTGTAACAGCCACTTTCTTGAAGCTGACCACATGATGAAGTCTCATTGGACAACTGGCAATACATAAACAGCAAATTAAAATGGCACGTCTGATTTGAAACTTCTATAATTGACTTGATATTTTGCTGATACCAAACCAAAACGACACACATGACTGCAAATGATTTATGATACCTGAAAGCAGGTGTGTCAGGTTTCAGCTGCCCACTGGCGTGTGTGTATTCAGATTCAAACTGTTTCTGTGAGTAATAAATCAAAAGCAGCATTTTTTCCATTAGAGTCATTCCCTCGGATTTCTGCCCCATGTGAACATGCTGTCAACATCCCTGAATAATCATGAAGCAGAGGGCTCCTTCCCTCTGCTCCGTCCATACTGTGACTCAGTGGATGCATAATATGTCTGCAAATGAAGGGGCCTTGTCTTTGACTTCTTTGCAAACATAGGAAATTTGACAAAACCTGACTAGATATTGTAAATCCTTTGTACAGCGAGAATGGGATGACACCCAGTGATGATACCTGTGCAAGCACACACACACACACAGATACACACACAGCCTCGTAGCAGCGCACATACGAACAGCGCCTGAACCAAATCATTAACCAAATCCAAAGGGCTGAACGGGGCCGACACAGCATTGCTAATTCAGAGTTGAAAGAAATACAAGGAAGAGCAAAGTCAGTCTTAGTGCTTTCCTTTACCCATGCTACCCCATATCAGAGGCAATGCGTCAGTCCTACCATGGTTAACACTCAATAAAACATCAAAAGGGATGAAGCTCAGAGCTCTGGACAAATACACACCCACGCAGACACCAGATACAAACTCCCTTTCACTCTCATACGCTCGCTTAGCACATGTATGTTTGTGCAAAAAAAAAGAAGGAAACACTGTTTTTGCATCCAAATACTGTGGATGCAGCTCATTAGATTAAATGAATGGAGCAGGTAGAGCAGATGAGGTTTGTATCTCAGAGGAAGCAAACCCACACACACGCTACGTCCCCCGTATGCTAAACATGATTTCAGTAGCACATTGGTGCACGGCATCGACACGCAATCAAGCTATATGCAGTGGAACAATTGGCAATTTGAGCCACCTATAGCCACACAGCCGACACACAGGCGCTGTCATCAACTTCCCATCAGGCTCCACTTCCCCCCAGTGGATGTTCTGCAAGAGGAGACACTTTGTTTGACAATTTTATATCCAGAGGCAAAGACATTTAATGGTCACTGTTCTGCATGTGACGTGAGGAGGTGGTATTCTCATCATTTGCGCAGACAAGGTGGGTTCGGACAGCTCGGACAGGATGTTTATTATTCAATTATTGTAAATATTTCAGGGGACCGACAGGATGCTCATGCAATCATGAATATTTCAACCATCGCCTTACAAAAGGAGGGAGCCTTGCACTGGTATTGATCAAGAGGGCAGCCGACCCACTCCTCCCAAAAAGGGAACAATCTTTCCGTCTATTAGTCGGTATCATTAAACAGACTTAATTTCGATTTGAAAAGGAACTTGACCAGCTCGAGACAAACAGGTATTCATCACTAGGAAAAACAGGGATGAAGGAGAAATGGAGACAGATGCATCGCTCGGCCAGAATCGTACTGACAAACTTACATGGTGTGAAGGTATAACATAGGGAATCTGGGATAGTGCAATAGTGGACACCATCAGTTCCCTGTGAGCAAAGATGAAAGGGAAAGTGCAGCCTTTTTAACCGCACAGAGCCACTCACCATTAGGAACACATTGTGGATACTGTACAAAAGTAATTCACAGATACGAGCTCTTCCAAAAGACGAGGACAAACAGCCGCTGCAATTATGCTCCTTCCACGAGCAGCCTCCCCTGGTGATAACCGTTATATAGCAGGGAAGCAAAGAGATGAATTGCTTTGCAGACGGGCATCTCCCCTCTCAGCAAACACACACGCACAAGTATGCAGATAGACCTTGATACATTCAAAGACATGTTCCCTGCAGGACGTAGGACGTGTTATTGTATTTTTCAGACATTAATCACAACTTTGCTCTCCCTGTAAAAATGGATAAATGCAGTCTCTGGCACTTACACAATCCATTTCCCTTCCGTCTTTCCCCCCTCACCGCATCTTTCATGCAGAGCTTTTCTGCTCCCGAATCTGCCATTTTCTCCAAAACCTGGAGTGTCCTATTAACGTACAAGAACCCATGGATGTGGTCTTACCTTAAAATACCATCCAGAACCCTATCATCAACAAGATAAGCCGTCTAAACCTCAGTGCTGCTCCCCAACGACAGAAAAAGGAGGGGGGGAATCCTCCAAATCTCACAGAATCAGAACTCAATTCAAAGCCTTTCCTAGGAACTTACTTGATGAGATGAGGATGTCCGTTGATTCTGTGCATAATCAGGTCCCGTTTTACTTCCCTGCTTCAGGAGAAATAGTTTTGGGTCGTTTCCCCAGATATTCCACCTTGGCACAGTGAACTAATGTGCGTTCTACTGGAAAATGCGTGTGAGAGAGGCTGAGCTAGAGAGAGAAAGAGGCACTGTAGGATCTCTTCTGGTGCGCACTACCAGCTCCAGTGCAAGTGAATCCAGCCGGTCTTCACAGCTCTCCTCCTGCCTTCAGGAATGAAATTCAGCATCCGCTGTTCATCCCCCACAACAAGGGGAGGGTGTCCACCCCCAGGTGGAAACTTTCCGGCACCTCTGCGAAAGCTATATTGGGTGATGATGGATGCCAGTAAGCCCTGATGATGTGTTATTTTCCTCGATATCCTTCCTCCTCAATGGATTTTCCCCCTTTTCCGTCTCCAATTTGCCCGTTAGGTAGCTCTTTCCTCTCCAACACAGGGACTCACAGAATGGATGCTGAGAAAGCAGCGGAATGAGGCGAACCGCTTGTTCTCCCACTCCGCATCTCTCTCTCTCTCTCCCTCTCCCGCTCATCCTCGCTCGTACATGCTCCCTCCCCTGCTTCTCACTGCACCTCCCCACCCTTTCGTTTTCTCTCTCCTCCTGTCCTTCCCCCTCATACACACACAGACACACATATGCACTTCTGTAGCTCTGGCTTTTGACAATTACCGCTGTGCCATTTCCAGCCATGTCAGACAGAAAGGTTCACCGCCCATATTCCTCAGCGAAACAAATAATGCTTGATAAATATGTAACATTAAATAGATATGAATAAAAGGAGCAGCAGCAGCAGCAGCATGTCAACAAGCACAGAGCCAAGGGGCAATCTAATCTCCTTCCCTGCGTCCTCGCTGCATGATTACTTAATATGTCTAGATTTAACATTGGGTTGTGTCGCTCCTGTGTCATATTTTTGTGTTCAGGGGAGTCGATTCAGTAGTTTATGCTGACCAGCTGTCAAGTGTGACTGAAGAGGAAGACGGAAATAGCAAGCGAGAGAGCAGCACACTGCATAGAAACAAGGACAAAACCATGTGCAGTAGCAGTCGTATAATAACATCGTTAGCCACCTCCACAAATTGCCAAAAACTCTTTTATCATTGTGTGTACATACCGGGTGATTACTTGCCCAGAGGTAACGCTCAATAACAAACAATGAAAAGAACAATTAGAAACAAAAAAATGATTCTGAAACGCTTCTGGTTCAAGCCTCCCACACACACACACAGAGTCTCACCTCCCCACATGCATTTGCTGCGAGACCATTCATGGCATATTCATGTAAGAGCTGCGTGACGATAATACATACCATCTGTGAATAAATAACATTACTAAAGCCTGGGCTTCACGGTCCAAGTAAGGTTGCTTTTTTCCCCCCCTAGTATGTGAAACCTTTCACAGTTAGCATGATAATTCAACCTGGCAGTCGTGCATAACAAGCACTTCACACACAGTATGTAGAAAAAAATAATAATGGTTCTCTTATCACTTGGCCTTGATGAGCAGATTCTGACCTTGATATCATCAGGGCAAGGTCACATCTCATCAGCACCTTGTCACAGAAGCTCTGGGGAAAATGTTAAAGTGTCTTTGGCAGGGTCACTTGCCTACTGTAATCCATCCATCATGCACATCTACCCTGGGGAGTCAGGTCCACAACGTCATCCTGCTTTTCAACAGACAAATGGAGAGTTTAGAAACCATCTAACACCCTCTTCTCCAGAACTGCTGCCTAAACGAAACTCAGTTCACACCAACAGCACAAGATCAGCATCATCATCTTCATCATCATCTGTTGTCACCAAGTCAGATGAAGCCGTTGTCCCAACGTCAACATGTCACCTCTCCAGGAAAGCAGCATTTGTATCACTTTCACAGCTAAAATGACACATCTCAGCTACATTATCATAAATACTGCTGAACAGGCATCGATTGATATTGATGTAACACTTTGTGACTTAGGCAGCGCATGGCTGTTCCAGAGGTAACGAGCTGCTTATGTTACAAGATGGCAGCTGCACTTAGCTTTACCTATAAAATGTGCACATGCTGTGTGTATGACCAAGGCTACTCTGGCATTAATAAGCACTTACATTTAATTATGAGATATTTCATCATCTCTTTGTGGTCTGGCATTAGTTCAAACTTTGAAAATGTTTAACAGTTTTTTGTTTTGTCTTTGCATCCGTGCCAATCTTCACCAGGACAATATTGTTATGCCACAATTTACTCTGCATCTTATCAGACACAAATCTAATTATGTTAAAATGTAAGTTAGTTTAAAGGTGATTTTTAAAGATGAAATGTACTTAAAGTCTGTGTTGTTGAATTGTTCACGTTCCAAGCACAGAAGATTTTTACTTCATAGCTAATTTTCATTCAAAGTATAAATATTTCTCAAATGACCTAACAAGTGATTTGAATACTGATTGCGGGACTCAAAATACAGCTATATCCTGTCACTCCACCCATAACTAATAATAATAATAGTAAAAATAATAATAATTGTGCCTATGTTAAAGACTACTGTTATGTCCACATGTTAAAGTAGACAAAGCCGGGGAACAGCTCCTCATTCAGAGGCAATATTCCACCGACACCTGACGTAGAGACATCTGCCTCAAGAAGACAGTAGACCAGTGGGGAAATGGTGACATCGAAACACAGAGGAAAATGGAGGCACATCACTACTACATGATGGAATAAGGAACAAAGGAACAAAGAGGAACATTAGACGTTTAAAGATTGATGGTTGGAGTTTCATGCTTAAATATAAGATTCATGCTGTACAGTCCCGCAATGTGTGGCTAAATTTGACCAAAATAATGCTCAACCTAAAAATGTCAATACATGTCATTTGGCTGACGCGTTTGTCCAAAGCAACTCACAATTAGTACACTCAACATTTATGAGGGGCCATTTAGGGGTTCAGTATCTTGCCAAGGACACTTCGGCATGCAGATGGGAGAGAGTGGGATTTGAACCAGCAGCCTTCTGGTTGGAGAGCCACCACTCTAACCACTAGGCCACACCGTCATGACTGTTGTATAACTGTCGAGCCCTTTCAGTATGTGTTTACTGTATAAGATAAGTGTCTTTACTAAGATCTCTCTCTCTCTCTCTATGGTACAGCTTGCAGATAAGCCCGGGTAAGCCCTCTGGCTGAGGCACCAGCACAGCCATGCCTGAATCCCATTACCGAGGGTATCACAGTTTCCAACCAACTACCAACTGTCCACAGTTCATGGGCCCACGCTCTTAACAGCCAGTAGCTACGACACATTTTTTCCCACTGTCACTGCATCTTCTTTAAGCTAAACGTATCTGACTAACGTGACCATCAGTTTCCCCTTTTTTGCCCTGAGTGCAAATTTAAACAAATATGGATGAATTAGTAAGATGATCTTTGACAAACCAAAAGCTGACTAACTGATTTTTTTAACATAACATGATTTAACCATAGTGTGTCTCAGACTAGGTGGAAAACATTTTCAATAAAACATTGTAAATCAAATTAAATCCAGGGATTTTGCAGAATCACTTACTCATGTAACAGCCTTCACATTACTGTAATTTATAATTAGAGATGTGCAGCCCCCCCCTTGTCACGAATATGTGAAATACTTTGCTTCTTTTAGTGTCACTGAAGATATTGGAGTAACTTATAATACATTATTTACTATTAAGCGGACACGTTTATCCATAGCGACTTACAATAAGTTTCGAACAGTCATCTGGGACCATCTATTCTTACTGTTAACTAGATGTGGTTGGTAAGAATAGTGGATGAAGAAAAATAAACTATGGAGTAATTTACTAAAAAACTAATTATACTTCCTGCACATGACATTAAGGCTCAAAACCCTAACCTGAATTCTCTGTCCAGGATGCGTTCAGGGACACCATTGATTATAGATCACCTGCAATTTGGCAGCACACAAGAGTCCAGCACGCAATCACCACCTTTGCTCGTGTAAAGTGAGACACAAAAGGAATAAAATAATAATTACTAGTCAGATTGCATTTGTGCATTAAAGCACAAGTGACAAACAACCCAGTATGCAGCCTGCGTGAGCACAGTAAGAGTGACTAAGGTAGAAGTGTATTTGTTCCGACAAGCACGCGTGAGATGGACGACTGAAAAATGCAGATGAAACACATCCTGTGTAGCCGCTCTAAATACAGATCCAAATTGTGTATGCCCATTAAGTAAGTGTCTTCAGGCCATATACAGCTTGTCTCCATGAATTAGCATATTATTGTGTAAACATGCAGAGAATCTCAATAATGGGTTACTTAAGGATAATTCTCTACAACACACAACCACTTTAATCAATATTTACAAATGTGCCACGAGTCAACATTTCATAGACATTAGCTTGATGACTTAAAATAAATAAATTAACTCACCAGACAGTAGAGACAGAAAACATCTCAGACTTCCTGATGTTTCAGTGACAGCCACATCCTCAAGAGTTCAGGTTTTTCCTCAACAGCTTTTGTCAAAGTTCATCTTCATTTCTCACCATTGTCAAGAAAGAGGGTTCAGGGTCCAGGTAAGATGGTCCAGAGTCTGGGTAAGATGGTCCAGAGTCTAGGTAAGATGGTCCAGGGTCCGGATAAGATGGTCCAGACTGTGGTAAGAGGGTCCAGAGTCTGGTAAGGGGGTCCAGAGTCTGGGTAAGATGGTCCAGAGTCTGGTAAGATGGTCAAGAGTCTGGTTAAGATGGTCCAGAGTCTGGTTAAGATGGTCAAGAGTCTGGTTAAGATGGTCCCGAGTCCGAAAAGAGTGTCCAGAGTCTGGTTAAGATGGTCCAGAGTCCAGGTAAGATGGTCCAGAGTCTGGTAAGATGGTCCAGAGTCCAGGTAAGATGGTCCAGACTCTGGTAAGAGGGTCCAGAGTCTGGTAAGATGATCCAGAGTCTGTGTGTCCAGGAGACAGGGAGACATGTTGCTGTGGGGAAGGAGTCGACATAGAAACAGAACGTTCTGGCAGGGAGGCGCTGATTGGTCAAGAGCATCAGGTGATCAGCTGATTGGTCCAGAGCACTGATTGCTGAACAGACAACAGGTGCGTGAAGAAAATGGCGGGAGGAGCAGGGACCAGAGGACACGCCCACAGCCAAGACCCCTTCAGGAGAAACATGTTAACCACATTAAATTATTTCTAGCTATATATCTCTATAGTTTCAAGGAATAATATTTTAGTTGTTCCTACGTCTGCTGTTTCCTTTTTAAATTCACATAATAGCTTCAACAGCTCATCCAGAGCCAGAGAAATGTTTTAAACCAAGGACTAAAATGGACCTGAGCAATAAATCCATTTCTTTTTTAACCTTGTGTGGATTTTACACCAAAAACTATATTTTTAACTTTTAAAAAGCTTTGTTGAAGTTTCCAATGTTTTGAATATTGACCTATGTATAAGACATTAACACATTTTTATTTGTGTCCATATTTTCTGTATTAAAAGGTGCTATACAAATAAAGTTAATGAATATATTGTGATAATTCACAGAACATTAACTTGAACATTGTTTACTCTACAATATCAGAGTTCATAAAGTACTCTTATTTGGTCTCCACTTATAAATAGATAGATAGATGGATAGATAGATATATAGATAGATAGATAGATAGATAGATAATAGATAGATAGATAGATAGAAAGATGTTCTCTTCAAAATTATGCTGAAGTCAAGTCTGCAGATCCCTTTTCATCATCATCTGTGTTTGCAGTCTACAGATGATCCAGCCTCTCCCATTCTGTTCCTGGAAACCCCGCCGATGTCAATGTGCTGGTCCATGACGCCCCTGGGACTGCTTCATCTGTTGCAGTATAACATATCAGATGAAAGAGATCTGTCCAGCTCTCACGCTGTGATTAGGGGATCTTGGTGCAGATGACATTTCCTATCATCTGCTCTCATTCATACCCTTAGCCACACACCTCTATTTGTAAAAAGGCTTGTATGTGGTTGACCATGACACTGACTGACTCCTCACGTTCATGTGTCAGTGGCACTAGTCATCCCTCCTGGTTTGTCTGTTCTTAGTTCTCCTGCTCTTTGTTAACCATTTAGCGTATGGCTCTAGAGAGGCTCCTGCTGCAGAGCCAGCCCTGGCATTTGGAATCATTAAAGTTTGGGATTCCTAAAAAATGTTGCCTGACACTTTTAGCCTTGAGGTAAATGAAATGGTTGGTCTCCACCACATTGATCAACAGTGGAATGAAACTCTGACATGTTAAGGGAGAACTAATTGGGTGTGGGATTGGAGGAGAGTGTGTGTGTGTGTGTATTTGTGTGTGTGTGGTGTGTGGGGCGGTTCTCATTAAGCCTCATTAGAATAAAGATCGGAAAGACACCAAGCACATTCCTGTGATGCAGACGTTTTATCTGCCCCATAATATGATAATAAATCCCCAGTGTATTAGATTCTGAGGTAGATAATATGACCTAGCCTTACCCCGCTTCCAGGGGGGAATCCTCTGTTATGGGGCGGGGTTTAACCAAACTTGGACCTAATAAGTGTTTACAAACAACAGCACTCAAATGCTGACCAAAAGATTTTATGTTGCCATCTTAAAATATTAGGCAAATGTTGCCCCCTATGCATAATCAAATCAGGTTCATGCAAGTGGTTTCTGGAGAGCAGTGAAGTTAGTTTCTTCCAATCCATAAGGATTTGTGCATTATTGTCCATCAATAGAACTGTTGTAATTTATAAATGAGTCTCAAGAGAATCCAAATTCCAAAGAATTATAAAAAACATGGAATCACTTTAAACTGGATTAAACCATGTGTACTATGCATATGGTGAAGTACGATCCCCCATATGGTATCATGTAACACAGCTTTGACTTCCCTTTCACAGGCCTTCTTTATGTAGTTTAAAGATACAAAGGAGAATTAGTAGCTTTTGACTAAATACGACAACTTAAGTGAGAGCGGGCAAACGCTGCTCTTCAATACAGTTCAAACCCAGACAAATCCTAACGGATCAACAAGATCTTAAGAGATCAAGATATCAACAATCATTTTAAAGAATTTAGCTCTGATCTCTTAACCTCCACTTCCACATCAGAGGAGGTGGTTCAGAGTTCTCTGGGTCCTCAACACTGCCGCAGTTAAACGAGTGAAATCAGGGCTGCAGAGGCAATTAAGGCATTCCCCACAATTAAATGCCCTGGTCTGGAGCTGAGTTCTACCAAGCGTTTCATGAGATTTTAACACCTTTCTTGCTCAGAATGATTAACGAGTCAATTGCAGGAGAAGCACTTCCTCTGTATACCAGACCAAGATGTATGCGTGTGATCAAAAAAGAGAAAGGATCCATATCCTAGTTATTTGTCTATTTTCAGGGACACATACATGTTCTGTAATGTACCTGATAACATGCTGTGGTGTGTGTTTGGCTCAGCTGATAGGCTATAATATAATAATAGATGTCGTAAATCATAATTGGTTAAGCTGATGTGAAGAGCCTCACTAGTCCAGGCCTGTAATATATATGACGTCCGGGTTGCACTGGGAGATATTAAACGAAGCTGAATATTGCTCCTCTGTATCTATAATAATGTGAGATTAGATAAGAGGGACTGTGCTGTCAAGTGTCCAGTCCTCAACAGATTTGGACTCTGATGTAATTCAAGTATCATCTCAATCAGAGTGAGCATAAGCTCTGACCTTAGGTTATGCAATCATGTGGATTTTAACTTTAGCTCTCGAGTGGAGTTTCCCGCCTGCAGTGTCTGAGCGTTAATAACAACAACCTTTCTGCACATCTGTGAAACACTCGGCTGCACAGAGAATTTGGATAATAATTATAGCATTTGATTATCCCTGAGGGATCCAACCTGTCTTCTAACACCATGAGCGATTGGGTGGGACAGCACAAGTCTTATCTCCTACTCACTGTAAGAGTTTATTTTGGGTGTTTAAGCTCCAAATGTACAGATTTTCATGGATCAAACTCTTACACCATGAGCTATTAGGTCAGACATGAGCATCTGAATGTTTACTTAGGGGTGAAACCTCAGAATTCACTGGAGTTGATGAGGCTCGAACCCAAAAACCTCAGACCTACTAAGCAGATTTCTAACTCCCTGACATATTTGAACAAATTTATCTCTTGATCTCCTTTGAACTTAATGCAGCTCCTACGGATCAAACCCAGAATCCCAAACCTACCCAGCCGTCCCCTAAATCCCCTGTGCCGCCTCACCGGGCTTGCCAGAGGATCAAACCTACGACCTCAAAGCTTTCTGCGGGGCCTGGCTACTCAGGGGTCTATTGACTCGCTCACCATAACGTGCCGATGGCAACAACTTTTCCTTTGGACAGAACCCAAAAGAAAGAGCCAGAAAAAAGGAAGAAACAGTCTTAAACTAAACAACTAGAGACCACCCTTCAGGCAACTTCATCAGGTGAATTTGAAGTCCAGCTTCCAAAGCTCAGGTTTGAAGAGACTCACTCACGTATTTTTATGTCTTAGGTTCAGTTTCCAGGCACTGTACCGGATTTCTGAAGAGCAAACACCTGAAGTAAATACTCAAAGGTGCGAACAAATATCAGTCAAGTGTCTTTTTTTTATGACTGGCTCTTTGTGTTAGAGGAGTGTTGTTAAGGTTTGGGTTCAACTCAGTCCGACTCGGATGCTCTTAGACATACAACATTGAAGTGTCGGGTCAAATGTGTTGGAGGCAGCTTTGAGGTTTGGAGGATGAGGGCTCAATCCTCTCTGAATTCTGAGGGTTGAAGCTAGTATGAAGTGGCGCAGTGTGTCAAGGGAAATACTCTGAGCTTTTGTGGATCTGGAAACTGTGAGTGGCCCGTGGGGGGGGGGGGGGGGGGGGGGGGGGGGCAGAGTCTGGTTAGAACTCCGCCATATTTTGGTACCTAGTATCAAAATAAAATCAGTTTTTCTTTATTATTAGTTTTTTCCAGACAAATTGAAATTGGGGTCCACACTCAGTTAAGACACTTCACCGTTGGCAAGGTATAAATATTTGAGTGTGCCCACGTGCATGCGTGTGTGTGCTGCCCAGGTGACAGCAACTTACATTGGCCCCTCAAAAACAAGATTTCCATTCCTAGTCATATCTCTACATTCCTCTAGGCAAAGGTCAGAGAGGGAAGTGCGTAGGCAGCAAAAGAGGACTTCAAGGTGTGCAGCAGTGAGTCAGACGAGGCTCTGTCCTCACACGAGAATGTCGTCTGGGAGTCAACAAGAGCATTCTTTTAAATAGCCCAGCTACTCACAAGGGGATTTCACATTCAATTTGAGGAAGTGTTTTTTTTTTTTAGCTAAAGCTCAGTTACACAGGGTTATGAGAGATAATGTGCATATTACACAAAAGCTGGGATAAGAAACATATTGTCAACTCATCTTTTTCAAAACGTAACATTTAATATCAATGCCTCTTTATATGATCATACTTAAACAAAACATGAATGCTAAAAAATTATCTTTTCAGCAGATGCGTGATACCTTAATTTCTGGAGAAGCTGGTGCTGCTTACTCTCTAGGGAACTGAACTATTTTCCATAAATAGCAAAAACACACTGCACTAGCAAATGTTTTTTTGTTTTGTTATTAAGCTGTCTCCTCACGCGACCTGTCCATGATGTGTGTTACTGTACTTAACCAAATTAGCATTCCAACACTGTAGAACAACCGTTTCAAGACATCACTTGTTCCCGTGCACTATGGGTAAAGTGCATCCAAAGCCCTTAGCCATCAGTTACGCCGTGTAATGAATATTCAAAGAGTGTAGTATTTAAAAGTCATCCTGCTCGTGTTGCCTTGGCCCTCAGTCAACACGACCCCCCTGTGACCCTCGTATTAACCACCTGGCACTGGCTGGATCCCACCCAGCTCCCTGACCTACTGTATAATAATGTATAATTATCTCTCGAACCTTGAAAGAGGTTGTCCAACTCTCCCGTGTGTGAGATTCTGCCTGAAGTGCTGTGTTAGGCCGTCAACAATCGCTGAATAAGTGTGTGCTGAGGCTCTGGGTGCTTTGATGTCCTAAGTATGTTTCTTTAATCAAGACTTATCCGAGGAGATAATAGCTTCATAGATAATAAAAAGAAACTAGTGTCGTGGTCATTAAGGATTAAACATTTAAAATTACAAGTGAATGGACAAGTAAGCCCTGAAGACTGTCCTGTCCTTCATAACTCCCTGCTGTCCGCTCTCAGGCACACGTTAATACTGCAATAATCCTCTTGGACTTTTTCCCATTTAATACGTAAAGTGTATCAGCAGTATGCGTACATTCACCTAAAAATTGTGATAGCAAAGTCCCTTTATGGATAGAATTAGGACTATCACCTTCTTTTCAAGTTTGGATTGGTTTATTAGTGATAACACAGAGTTTTTAAAGAAAATTGGTACTGAGACAAAACGTTGTGCTATCCATCCTTCACCTAATTTAAGTATATCTTTGGGGGCAGTTGCTTGTGGTCATACAGGAGCAATTAGGATGATAGTTTAAAGTGAACATCGCCAATTCAGTGGATGGGGTCCCTCCTCAACCCAACAGAACCTTTTTTCTGATTGGATTTAGGCAAGCGCAGAGGCACAAAATCAAATTATAAGCAGGGTTCATTCTACACATAGATACCAAACGCTTGCTGAGCTGAAACTGGATTGATTATAATAATTTAATTTATCCTAATAACTACATTTTATCAATTTTCTTAGCCTTATATTCTGTTTATAAGAAGAAATTGGAGATTGTGGAATTCTGATTTGCAATTTCTTCATTACCTCCACCCAGGAGGTTACGTTTTCAACCCTGTCTATTGTGTGTTGTTTGTTTTATTTGTAAACAGGAATATGCAAAAAACTTCTGGACATATTACTGATGAACTTGGTTTAATGATGCAGTCTGGTTGAGGGAAGAACACGCATAATTTTGGTGTGGATCTTGATAAGGGGGTTAATACAATCTTTGATTTCTCAGAGAATAATTCATGGATTTGATGAAAAAAATCCAGCATATTTATAGGATTTATATTCATGAGTGTGCAATTACGAGAATATCCACATGAAAATCTGGATCTACTGAATTTAGATGTGGTTTGGCCTTCCCACAGGTCTGCATCTGGATATCGTTTAATATGCAGGTGTGGAAGTTACACAGGACTCTACCGAAATTGTTTTTTGTAGACACACTCATGTTCGAGCATGAAAAATATCAACCATCAACATTCATTACAGACGTTAGGACAAATGTTACAAAGGTAAAGAAGCATATACCTATTCATTGCTTTGACTTGACTACTTTCTTTTCACAGCTCTGGTTGAAAGAAAAAACCTTCGTACCACACTGACACTGAGCTCAGCCATTCAACATCACAGCTAAACAGTCGTGAATGAATGCGATTCTAAGTCCAGGGTCAATACAACATGACCGTTGATTGTAAATGGGAACATCTCAACTTTTCAATTCATCTAATACATTCACACTCATGCGGACAGTATAGCGTCTCTTTGTGCAGATAGAATCTTCATTTACAAACGCTGGGTATTAAATGGTAGGAAGGTGAATTTTTCTTTAAGGCATGTGCTGCAATAACTAGACGTCAGTTGCTAGTGGGAGGAAAAGACAAAAGCAGATTTCAGTTAACAATTAGGTCCGGACTTTCAGCACAAGCCGAGAGGAGATTCTTGGCACAGAAGCACAGAAGCACAGTTCAGTTGAGAGGTGCTGCAGCAGGCGGGGGCAGAACGTAACAGAACAACGTGTTTTTGTTTTGAGCGCATTGACACCACGGCCGGCTCTTATCACCCAAAGCTCTCTTGACATCTACGTCAGTGTCTTGTATGTGTGTGTGGCTCCACCTTTTCATCCTATATTTTCTTTCTTTTTCTTTTTCATTTTCTTTTTCATTTTGTCGTTCGTCACGTGTTAGAAACATCATCACCGTGCCCACTCACTCGTGGAGAATCCTGCGGAGGATCTCATGCCCACATCAGCTCATCCAGAGTTTTAGCAGACTCTTTTTTACCGGGGAGAGTCCAGAAAAGGTCTGGATGGTCTCACTCGGACATTTCCCACTCAGTAGTTCAGTGCTTTTCTGAAAGCAGCTTAAGAATCTTCTTCTGTCACTCCCTTAGTTTTTTTTTCATGGAAGATTAAATGTATAACACAGATGCATTATTGTTATTGTAATGAGTGAGTAGTGGAAAATACAAGATTATAATTATAATTGTTAATGTGGCATCAAGGAGTGAAATCATCTCAGTCCAATTTTGTATGTAAATTAATGTCATTGTCACACTTCACAGGTTCAACATATGTTCTCGCTATCATTGCATTTCTATTCATCTGTCGCTTGTTTCATTAAATCTGTATTGTGTATTAGACCTTGCTGAATTTACTTTCCTAATTGCCCCCTGGTGGCTGGTTTCCGTGTTCTCTATCACACACATATGCCAATATCTCGGTACACTGAATGGAGGAAGATGGGAATCAAACCACCGTGGACAATCATTAAACTTTTTGTATAATGTGTTATTTGTTAGTAGTGTAAAGTCAACCTTATGCTCCAGGTGAGGATCGAACTCACAACCTCGGCATTACTGCGCAGATCACTGTCTATAAGTACCGCGCGCTAACCGATTGCGCCACTGGAGCATGCTACCCTCTGCAAATCTGAGATATCCTGGCTTCATGTCCGGAAAGCGGGGAGGCAGTGTAGAAGCCGCCTCCATGTTCATGTACAGTTTCTGAGCTGTAATCAGGAATCCCTGTTAACTACCCTGGTTTACCAAACTCGTATGGGTTTAACCTCAGTTATATCATTCGATCACAACCCATTTTACTTTCTCCACTCCTTTAATGTGAACCTTTTCCTTTCGACAGCATTGGGCTCATTTGCTCTTAGTCCTCATTTTTCCTCCTCACTTTCTATTACCAGATGCATTTCCTGAGCTGTCAACACAGCAGAAGTATCTCGTTCACTATAAATTCTGGTGATCAGCATATTCCTGCAGCACGAAAAAAAAAAAGAAAAAGCGTGGGGGTTATAAAATATCCAGATTCATTTTCATTCTGCTCCTTTTAAATAGGCAGTTGAAACTTTATGACAAAGATGGTTGATCTTGGCAAGAGCTCTCTGTTATCACATCCAGACAGTTTTAATTAGATTTATAATTCCACAGTAATTTGTGACCTTATCATAAAGTATTATTGTTGTCTGTCTATGTGTGTGTCTGTGTGACTCGACAAAAGGTCAATGTTGTGAGGTATAACTGTGTAACTGTCCCTGAAAAACACTACATTGGTTGTTGGCAACCGGCTAAGTTTGTGAGATGTCACATTATCCAGGTGATAGTGAAGTGGCAGGTTGTTCCCCTTGTACCAGTCTAATTTGCTCATAAAGAATCTCAATTGAAACATGAAGCTTTCACAGTAGCTCCGTGTCTCCACGCTGACAGAGAGATGCCCGGCAGCTTCCCGAATACCACGTCGTCACGAGAGAGAAGAGAAGGCGAGTGTCTGTTTTCCAGGAGTTCACACCTCCCTCTGCTTACCTGTTGTTGTTTTGTTCGTCACTTGCTGCTGGAGCTGACGCAGATATTAATCATCCCTGGATCCTGAGGAAATCAACAACATCAACCGGAATAACAACAGCAATCCACGGCCCGCTGTGATAACCCAAACTGCAACAGGGTCGCACAACAAAAACACTGTGGGAGGAATCTTTATGTCGCTCACATGGGTGTCGCTGCAGATTTTGCACGTAGCTCATTTGAATCTGCACAAGCAAACAGAAAAATTGAAGAAGCTGTTAATGCAGAACAGAGAAATTAACAAGGTCAAACCCCCCCCCCCCCCCGCATCATGTAATGAAACTTAGCCACACAGAAAGGAAAAAGTGTATTAAATTACTCAAACTGTGGAGCAGGAAAGTGGTAACATGCTACTTTAAGGTGCTGTATACATCCTGGTATTCATTCCATTACAGAATGTAATCTGAATAAGAGTCACGGCTGCAGGAAAATGTCATTTGATATTTACATTAGGCGAGGAGACAGGTCCACATATTACTTTGCAACACAGAACTCTCATATAGAGCAGGGACATTACAGCCGAATATTATGTACAGCACAAGATGACAGAGCAGGGTACACGGCACTGGCAACAATGCATATAAATACAATATATATATTATACATGACGCACCTGGGAGCTCAGGTAGCATGTGCATGTGAATACAAGAGTAAACGTGTCGTACAACTGTGGTATAGGTTCCTGAAACGCCTGAAACAAGTCATAACCACAGTCAAGGAAGGTAAAGTGGTCCGGGCTGCAAAGGTGCAGCCGCTGCTCATTTCTTTTTATTTAGTCTGAGCAGCTAAACGAATTAGCAGCCATCTTGCTTTTGGCGTTGGTGCCAAACAAGATCAAATGGCGCCATGCACCGTTGTCTGCTAAACAACTGAATAATGAAGATTTAGATCATCAATTAGGGCCTCAAACATTAACCGCCCTCCCCACACCACTTGAGCTAATAGATCCAGGTTTTCATGCAGGTTCAGCACGGCTCAGTGGGATGATCAATTGCCGCGCACAAAGTTCCAGCTATCATCCAGGTTCATTTGTCAAAGTGAGCTTATACAGTGAAAAATGAGATGTATCTGCAGATCTGAGGCCTTGTGGTCGGCCTTTTACCTTTGGGTTTGGCTTGGTCCGTTACAAGAGCATAATCATACAGTATGTGCCAGGGACATAAAAAGAAATAAGACTATATGATGGGGTTTCTTTGCGTGTAATGTTGAATTATCTCCCACACGCTCTCTCTCTCTCTCTTTGCACTGCATTCTCATCACCGGTGGCACTCAGGACAGCCTACGGGAGACCCCTGCCATTATTTATTATGTGCTAATAACTGCCAACCTGCCAAGTCGGAAAGTGGTCGATAAGAAAAAGTGGCAGCGAAAGCGTTTCATATTAAATGTGTCGGTGTTTGTTGAATACAGAGCGTGTGCGTCGCCCCTCTGTGAAGCGGAGGGAGAGAGCGAGAGAGAGAGAGAGAGAGAGAGAGAGAGAGAGAGAGAGAGAGAGAGATGCATCTGAATCAGGTTCACCTTCAGCCCTTGTTTGATCTGTACTCGCGCTGGAATGTAGTGATTAGTCAAAGAATGCTTTTGTTTGGATCAGAGCTGACAGAGTGAAGACCTGCAAGGCTGATAGGAGTCCTGTCTTCGCTCAGGAGAGATAAACATAAAAGCTGCATTTTAATAAATAAACAATTTGAAGAAGTATACCCTGCAAGTTCTGCTCTGCTGTTGTTTTTAGTAGCTTAAATATTTGCTGAAGTGGTGGAATAACACTTTCATGCCCCCTCACAGTGTGTACTCTCGAACTGCTTTCGGATAGCGGGTCTTAAACATGGAAAGGGAAGAAAAAATATGATATCACACTTCTGTATTAGAGAAAACAAATCTATTCCTTTACGAGCCTGTAGGGATGAATGATGGGACCTGAGTAACTGATCTGCAGCATCGAGGATAAAAACACAAACTGGACACGGACTTTAACCTTGCTTGTCATACACAGACAAAACAATACACAGACAAACAAACTGGATTATTGCATACTGGATACAGTGCAGTAATGTTAATATGATCTATAACAGTTATTAGTATGAATACAGCTCATCCCTGTGCTTCGGCCATTAGCTACTCAGCCTATTGTAGCAGACGGACCCGGCTCATATGTCCTGTGTCTTGGTTCAAGGATGTGAGCGGCCTCTGGGATCTTTCTACTGCTGCTGATTCATTTCAGACACCGAAGACAACCGTTGAACCGTAACAGGCTTCATGGACTTTCCCCTCACGTGACCAGTATGACGTGACCAGTGACCAGTGACCACTTTAAGTTTGCATGATCAGGTATCGACTGGATCACGTCGTGGATCATCGCACCTGATGAATGCAAAGCCCTTTATTTACTTTTTATTGTTAACTTTGTCTCATGCTTCAACAAGCCTGGATCTCATGCACCACCATGTTCACCAGCTAGTTGTTAATTCTGTCTCTGTGTCATGTGATGCTGGAAAAGTAGCGTCCAGTTTTCAACTAAAAACAACGAGGCTAAAGATAAAGCCTGGGCGATAACATCATCTGTTTTCAGATATGAAGATTTCCAAGTCAGATGTGCAGGAAGCAGGACACAACGTTTAAATCCTGCTGTGGGAATGATGTGTTTTTTACAGCACCCACTTTGGCCCTTATCACCCAAAGCTCTCGACATCTTCTTCCTGTGTTGCACCTCCGTTTCATTCTAGGATATTTGCATGATTTTAGTTTTGTGTCTGGAGGGGGCTGGCAGGAAATACTCTAATACTCTAGGCTAGAAACCTGGAGCAGCTGATGTGGACTTTTGCGCTGTCAGAAACAGTCCTTCCAGATAATTTCAGGAGGGCTCTGTGCACGCTGAACCACTGAGACAATGAGCTGAAAGAGCCCGTCTGTGGGGACCTGAACTGGCGGGCGCTAATTACCTGAGTGTTTTCACACACAAACACAATGATTCATTGCTCATGCGAAAATGTTAATTTGAGCGGCACCGAAAACATTCGGGTTAAATGCACGGCTTCTCCCTGTAATCCTGTTAAAACTAATTTCAAAGGATTAAAAAGTTTTTTTTTTCCAAACCATAAATAATTATGAAATTACATTGCTGTTGCAATCTGAAACTGAAACTGCATCACCAAAAAACCAAAAGATATGAAATAAAGGAAACAGCAGGATGAGCCCACATCTGTTTTCCTCTGCCTTCCCGTAATCTGCTGAAGCTTCCTAATTGGCTCATATGTAGGTAGTGGAGGTCGCCCCCGAGGGCTAAAGTGGGTGGATTAACTCCTGAATTGCCACAAGTGGTTCTGTAATAAGGGTGTGCACCGTTTCAAATACCAAGGGGTTGATTTGTGAATGAAGTGTGTCCCCTCTGAGTGCACATCCCCCCCCCCCCCCCCCCCATGTGCTGTCACTCAGGGGGTCGAAATAATGTTTTACTTAATAGAATTACATCTGTCACTGTGAACATGGAGTTGAATGCGGCCGTCCTGTTTCCCTCCTTCCATTAAGCCTTCCCAATCCGTGTTTGACAGGGAATAGTTAGTAAAGCCCATATTGCTAAGTGCCTTGTTATCCTTGAATATGTAATGAATTTAACCTCACGGAGCTCAAAGAAATTGATGAGCACGCCCACCAATCCGTGTTCAGGGACGAGCTCGATGGCTTCTTAGCTGCAAACGCACAATTTGGTCTTTAGAAAACACATGCGTTTCAACAACTGTTTGGCACGCTTCAGTGGCGAGTGCACAACAGATGATCTGCAAAAAATAAACAGAATCCAAATCTCACTTTTAAGCATGTGCGCCCCGTGTAAGTGTTGGATAGATAATGAAGTATATTGAATATTAAATATATTTTCCCAACGTCCTCGAAAAGGAAGAGGGAAAGCTGATCCAATAAATATTGGTTTAAAGCCAACATTAGAAGGCTGCACCCTCTGATTTTATTATTATGACGCCCTCGGCTATTTCTCCTCTCACACTACGTCCATAATCTCCTAATCAACTAATTTACCCAGTGATTTTTCTTACACGGGACTACAGCAATGTGCATTTCCTTGAACCCACATTTTCGAGATCCTGGAGGCTGGAAGGTACTTCAAACAGAGGCTGGATACACCCTCGTAGTTATCACATTTTCTATTTCTATGCACTTCATGGTCTGTTTGATGTTATTCATGAGCTGTAACTGAAAGTAATACAACTGCATGGGACCAGAAAACACTTTTGAATACAAAGTGTGGTCTGCTGTGCTGCAGGATCATATACATGCCGACTGTTAATAATGCATTGGGATTAAACGCCACCTATCAGGAATTACTGCGCCCTTTGGTTTTTGCCTCCTGAGGTGGGGGAGTGGAGGTGGAACTTTTATTAAGAGTTTGTTTTAAATTATGGATTTCATAAAGGGTATGAGCTCATTATTATGCAAACAGAGACTCATGCTAGATTTAAAAAAGCGATGCCCAGGTTTGGTTACATTTGGGTGATGAGACTTTCCAGCCTCGTAAAGAAAACACTTCCACCACATGTTGAATAAAAGAGCATTTTTCATTTCTCTGTCCCCAGCTGTGAAGTTGATTCATCTTCTGCGGAGGGAAATTTATTTATGAGACAAACAAACGATGGTTATCAGAATTTCCAAGTCCTCCCACAGGAAATCCCATTTTGTTATTTACTGACCAATTAACCCTTTCAGGTGTTTGGAGATAACATTCATGATATTTATATATATATATATATATATATATATAAGAATGTGATATATAAAAACACATGTGTTGTCTTGGTTTCCCATGCAGTTCTAGAGTAAAGAAGACAGTCAAGGGGGGTTCAGGCAATTTTTTTTGAAACTCTGCTTTGAACCCAGAGCATCAAGTAGAGGTTATATAACACATTCCTCACCATTCTGTGGGTGGAATAGATTAGCCACTAGGGCTATGTGAGGTGGCTTTGTCATTTTTCCTTAAAACATTAAAAAAACTGCTGTAGATGTTCAGTTTTCTGTCTCATTATCATCGCCACCAAAACATTTCTCAAAGGCTGCTCGGGTTCCTGCAGCTCATCAGACCTGCGTGCACAGGACATGATGTGCTCAAGACGAGGTGGATAAACACCTTTACTGCATGTGACTTCCATTCCTCGCTGTGAGCCATCGCCTGAGTATTTCCACTCACTCGTCATGGAGCAGAAATGCCCCGAATACTGCCTGTTAAACACGTCTAATATTGAACAACTTGTGAGCACTGGCTGTTCTCAGCATTGGCTGCAGTTCACTTGGTGACTGCTGTGGAGGAGTGCATCAGTGCCGCTCGGTCCTTGGCTATCGTGCCAGCCCAACTGTCTACCTTTCTGGGAGGGAGACGAGCCAGAAGGCAGAACTCCTCCAATTGATTCGGCATTAGCCCGGGGCTTTGCAGGACGGACATAAAGTGCCCTCACTCACTTAAGTCCTAATGCACCGAGCCGTTGCTAACCAGTTTATGCTGCCTGATTGTTGTTTAATGCAGATGCCAGTCAGTCACTGTTGGAATGTCCCCTATTGTGCTCTCCAATTGCATTTTTCTAAATCAGCTTTGCGCCAGTGTTGCCAGCATCAAAGTGGAATATGCCTTAACGCTCCGTTCATGTCAACATGACATACAAAGCTGATTATCTCTGGCTGGAGAGTCATTTGGGCCTGTCACTGCGGACCTAACAGCGGCCATATTGTCCTTTATGACATTGTTGGCCAGGCATGTACAAGGCTTGGGGGCTTTATGCCGGCTTCTGCTATAATGAAAGTTGAATCCCCACTACAAACGTCCTTAATTATGATTTTGTTTCCTACTGTTTGATAGGATGAGCCTCCAATAACACTGTAGCAGGCATCGGTCTGCTGGGACATTCACCAGCGCTTACGCTCCCATTTCAAATCATAGACAGGCCTCACATCAAAGGTACTCAAAGAGTGTCTCTCCGGTCAAAGCAAACAACAAACAAACACAACACGCAGCCAATCACTGGCGCTCCTACTCCAATGAGAGGGGCTTATTTATAAAGTTGGGGAAATGGATTGGAACGGGCTGGCGGAGTGGGACATAAAAGCACGGATTACACCGCACACCTTTGATATCGCAAAAAAGTTTTGATACCGATACCAAGTTTGGGTAAGTGCAGCTACGTATGTAAAATCCAAACACATCTCTGCGTTCACAATAGCAACCTGGAAGACGTGGCGTTCAGAGGACGCTCCCTCCACAGTGTGTGTAGAAACAGGGACTCTAATCCCTCGCACTTAAAAAACGAGCCCTTTGAAAGTCAGAAATCCCAGACATGGAGCAGAGGAAGTTGAGAACTGATATTTTGACAACTTGATAAAATCCCTGCAGATACTGTATATTGTGCCTATAGTGATTTGAGACATTTAAACTTGTTCTAAGGCTTGAAAATATAATTTAGTTTAGAGTAAAATGTGTTCTTATACAATAAATTCTTTCCTTGTGTCTTAGGTATCAGAGTTATACAACAACACTTTAAATCATTTGAATTTATTGCAAAAAAGCTTTGGATTGAACTTCATGTAATCGCCCTCATCGGTTCAGTTGTCGCTGCTTTGCTCGCTCATTCTCTGTTGCATCATTTTTTTGTTTTCTGGCTGCTGATTATTTACTGGCTGAGCTCGCTCCTCTGATAAAAGGCTTAGTGAGGAACGGTGAAACGTGGTGTGAAATAACTTAATTTGCCTTGATGCTAAGTAATATCACTAGATTAGAGGGTTCAAATTAAATAGCATCATTGTTTGAATAATTAGATCTACATTAGAATTAATGGATTCGTTGGTTCATAAACATACGTGGCCTATGAAGCCAGGTTGTGTTTACCTGCAGTGAAGTGTGAGGACTAATGTTAATGCAATTTTGTATTAATTATATAATATGTATCAATTCTTCATTAATTGACCAGACGTATTTCATATATGTTGTTCACTTGTGTTCTTACATTATCCAAAATGTGTCCAACAGTATCTAAACCCAGAGAAATTTTCCATTTTTATCAAAACTAACAAGAAATTTTAATTTTGGTCGCCTTTAAAATGCGTCATATTCACTTTACTCATGGCTTTGTCATGACATCTCTGCTGTAACTTTGGAGCAAACAACGTATGGTGAAGGAAAAACTCTCAGTTGCAAGTCAGCTGTTGTTTCCTTCCACTGTTTGTATCAGTCACTCGAAATGCATCATGATTTTTCATTGCTGTTGTTAGATTTTAGTTTGCACAACAACTCCCTTGATCCCAAGCTGCCAAAGTTACTTATTGTTCACTTTGTACAATAAAGACTGAGGTCAGGTTTATGTGCTCCTACAAATATAGTTTAAGTGTCTGGATAGATAAGTAATGAATTATACAAACACATATGGTTCCACTATAGCTATCATGTAATTGCTTTGGGCGTTTTCATCCAAAGAGCCGTACACATCAAACTTAGACGCACAGCAGAGCTTGATGCTTCCAGACGTTAAATCTCCTGTGTTTACAGAAGATCGTGGATAAAAAATCACATGCATCACATCACATCCATGAGCTGTCTCATGCACAATGAGATGAAATGATTTGATGTTCAGATAACACGGAGGAGAGGCGGGGGGGAGCTTTACATCTCATCTCTGTGCACGGCCTATTTTAATGAGGCCTCGTTGGACTGACAGTCTGGAGGAGGTCAGTCTGATGTTGTGCGAGGTGCAAATATGGATCACGGATTTCATACAAATCTAGGCCAAGGTTAGCGGAGCCTCAGCGGCGAGTGTGGCTGCTGAGCGCGGCACTTGTGTGAAATGTGGTGAAAGGCCGACCTGTACAGGAGGAATCTTGGCAAGAGCTCACCGTGAAATTGGGCTCTCTCAGCTGAAATGGAGCCAAGGTGGAAGCTTCCCTGAAAACATTATTTGTTTTTAGAATTTGTGGCTTATATGTTTCCCGACCAGTATTTTTATTCATTGTTATTTTCCACTTTGCTGTAACTCTCTGTAAATATCAAACCAAAGCCCTGATTCATAAAACCATTTATTTTCTATGATATATTAGCAGAAAAAATATTGTTGCTCATCCACAATACACGCGACTTAAACTCTAATTAGTAAGAGGATAGCATTTTGTCCGACATTCTGAAATCGGATTTACATAATCACTTAGCAGCTTGTTGTAAATTTGATTTGGCCATATTCCCACACTTACTGATTAAATTGGACATAGCAGCTCTTAAACAGCATTTGTAGAAGACTAATTTAAGGGTGCAGTCTTAACTGTGCTTGTCAATCTCTCTGCGTGAAAATCTTCCCTAATGACGAGCCAGGTTTACGTAGAGTTCACGTGGTTATGTTCTGATTGAGCTGCGCAGAGAACAAGACGAGCTGAAGAGCTGAATGCAAAGACAGAGAAATATTTCCCCCCCGTCTTCCCTTGAATTCCTTGCCCTCTATTCTTATAGATCAACAAGCTTCTCGGTAATAGATTTGTCTTGAATCAGGATTTGTGGTTGCAGAGGGATTGCTTTACATCCCTCTCTCTCTCTCTCTCTCTCTCTATGTGCAGTGCGTCAAAGACAAACAGTACCTGCGCCGAGCGAATCTAAATCAAACATGACATGTCCCTGCTCTCCGTGGCCCCCCTTTGGTCTCCAGCTCAGTTTGGTGTGAAGACCTTCGCGTTCTGCCTACGCTAAGAAGGCACACCCCTGTCACTCAGCGTCGCTCCAATTCAACAGATCAACATGATGGCTCCTCATGAGAGCCCCCCCCGGCCGTCCCTCCAGGCTGGATGCACTCTCATCACTTCAGATAACAGCAGCTTTTAGACTGAAAGACAGTCGGCTGCTTCCCAAACTACTGTATGTCGTGAATTCAGCAGCCAGATGGCACGATCACATGATCGACAAACTGGTGCTAAACATGTTTGTCTTTTGCAAATTCCCACAAAACCACTTGGAGTTTTAGTATTCGCAGTTCTCTCGCAGTAGTAAAGCATCACTGTCAGTTGTCAGAGTAAATAACATCAGGACTGAACACGCAAGACGCACATGCTGAGTTCCCCCCCTATGACAAAACCCTTAAAAAAAACAAAAACAGACTCGGGCTGCAGAATTTCTTTCTCAGTATTTCTGTGGCGTTCATCTCTAAATCATATTTATCGTGCTCGTGCAAGTGGTTCGCCGAAGAAAGACCCTGTTTTCTCACAACTCAGTCCCCTGACCATTTTGTCCGTGGCTGCACTCAGATGTTTTCCTCTGATGTCCTTTTTTAAAGAAGCACATGACCTTTGTGCGGGGCATCTTCATTTGTAAGCTGTCTTTCAGTGTCTGCCCGCCGAAAAGGTCACCCGCTCCTTGACGGAATGGAAAAAGGCATCTCACGTATAGTTGACTAATGGTGAGCGAACTTTTAAGTTTGGACGTGTCTCCGCCGTGGCTTTTTCAATCCGTCGCAGTCGAGAGGAAGTCAATATTTATTTAAGCAGATTCAAAGCGAGATGTTCTTGAAAAAAAATTCACCAACTTGACATTTACGCTGCAGATATTCTCGTCATGTTTTTCTATTTTCTGCCGCCTAACAAGGTCGGATCCACAGATAAAACATGATGACATCACGCTTTGCAGGGAGCTCTACTGAGCAGAGACTGACAGCTGTCGTTTGCATTGGAATATTGAATAGATGGTCAGGTACCGAGCCAAAGAGCAAAGATTACATTTATTCAAGACTAGATTTTAGTCTTGCAAACCACTAAAAAAACACAAATTCTCCGCTGTATGATTTAATAACCTTAAACCTGTGGCTGTGAGTCAGACGACCTTCCCTGGGGACCTTTGGCCCATTCTTCTCCATTTTATACTCGATACATTTACTCTGACTTTTTGGGGTCACTGCCCTGCTGCATCCCTGGCCCACAGCCACCTTGGCATCATAAGCCTTGATAAAGTTGGGAAATATTTTTCCTCACGATGATACAAGCTGTTGAGACCCAGAGGCGGATTATCTCCATCAAACCTGCTGCTCCATCCAACCTGCGTTACCTTATGATGCTTCAACGTTCCCGTGTACAATGGTTAGTGTTCTTAAGGGACAAACCTTCAGCTTCATTAGTTCGGATCTTTATTTTAACATCTTACAACACTTTTATTCTGATGGATTATAATTACGAGGGGTTCACTTACTTTTTGGTTGCAGTGTAGAAAAATCAGCCCAGTCCCAGTGAAACCGAATATCACACTGTTACGTTCATACAGTGTCGGAAAGTCGTACATTTGAATCGTACTTTTGACTCAAACCTGTAATTTACAGTTATAACATAAAAGTAGTTTTAGATTGTAATAATTTAATATAATATCTCAAGAAGTATTTAATAAGTAAGTATATCATTATTATCCCACCACAGTGTGACCAGCACTTGTGTCACTTAGGCCCTTTAACTATATAATCAGTCACAACGGAGGCAATCGGTTTTGTATTTCTTTTCACATGGCAGCATTTAATTTACTGAAGTCATTATTTATTAACCGGATCAGATATTTTGGATTAGTGCACCAGTGTTTTATGCTGTTTCTATTTCTTGCCTTTCACCAAACATGCACTCAGAAGCTTCAGATGTTCGAGGAGCTGAACTACTCGTCTGGCATGAGGATGAGCCAAGACTGATGGATATAAAGGTCTTACCCATTGCACCTATACAACACTATATTATTGTCCATAGTTCTGATTTTAAAAGTAAATCGAATTATTCCCTAATTATTCTATTGAAATCATCTATTTACTAACCTGGCATTAAAACACTCGTACTGTATATTCTGCTCTCTGTGTTTGAAGGTAGTCCCACCAAATATTTCACGAATACGAATAAGGCCCTAAACATCCCTGCTGCAGATATTTTGACATTTTTCTTCACATGCATGTCTTGAAAACAGTGACCTGCTCTGACAGGGATAAACGTAGCGGTGCTCCACGCTGCTGCTGACAGCTGCTGTGCCAAGTTCTCCTGCAACCTCTCCTCATTAATTCAGCTCCGGTTGATGGTCATCTCAGAAAAAAGAAAAAAAAATCCCCTGCAGAGTATTTTGCTAGTTACGTTATCATTAAAAATGATGATTAATCTAATACTTCTGTTTTAAAACTGACGTTAGATATGGGGGAAGGGGGTGGGTGATCAATTAGTTAGATATAAAAACCTCCTACTGACCTGGGTTTCATTGTACTCAATTTCGTCAATTCCTCGTATGGCAGTCGAAACACTGCCAGGGCAAAAAATATGAAAAATAGTAGCCGTATTTATACATGAGGAGGATACACACCTAAGACTAGAACACTCTAAGAGCCAGTGAGAAGATGTTGTACAGAAGGACAACACTCAAATGCACATTTTCATGTTTAAATCCATAGGACTGCACCTAAAGGTTAAACCTTGATACAAAGGGGAACACGCATCCATTTTTTATATGGTGGCGGAAATAGGAAGCGTAGCAAAGGAAGGATTTATGGAGAGGTAGGAGGTATAGATGATTAGAAAGATGGATGGATGGATGATAGATATATAGATAGATAGATATAAAGATGGATAAATAGATAGACAGGCAAAAGATGAAAGCTTCTTATGTGCACATCGAAGAAAGTCAAAGACATCTGAATTTCTCTTATTTCTCTTATGACATAATATAAAATAATAATGCTTTTTTTTTCTTTCGCAGCTTTGATCCAAGGCTGAAGTCTCCCCGCCTAAAATAGCTTTTCTCAAACTATTGTCTGATCATAATACACTGAAGAATGTGGCTTTGGCTGATCACTGAGTCTGTCTGCCATCAGCGCTTCAGGCTGGGAGAAAATATTCCCCCCCACGGTTTTGGAAAGAGGTGACGTGGATCAAGGACATCGACAAGTCTGCATCTGAGTCAACGCATGTGTCTCAGAGATTCTTGTTCTTGCCGTTTTGCACGACGGTTACATGATGTGTTAGCTGTTACATGTGAGTATTTCGTTTCCCATGTCTCGAGCTGATGGGAAGTATAATTGCTCCTTTTGAAAAACGCACAATGTATTTTCCTTAGAGTGAAAAATCCTGCTTTCATTGCCGTTATATATATATATCCCTCTGAGCACCGTGATGGAAGGTACTGAAAAAAGTGCTTCCTCCAGGAATAATCCACGATAATCGTTGGCTTAAATGTCTCTGAAAATCTTTTTTAAATTATAATATATTTGTAATGTGTTCCGGCCACCGCACAGACACTGTAAATGCGCTCGAAGACAAAAAAATGTAAGAATCTTTGGCTATGTTTCCCAGGCTCCTATTCAGCTCTATCCACATGTAAGGAGCACTACCCACAGGAAAAACCTACCGCTCTGAAAAATCTTTGCAAGCTGAATCACTTCCAGACAAGTGGGGCAGAGATTTGCTGTGCACAATGGATGAAATACTCAGTGGGGGTTTCGAATTGGATGTTCCTCGAGTACCAGAAATCGTGAATTATAAGAAGTACACACAAAATGCCGTTTCCTCTTCTTCTCAGATTTATTGGTTGCGTTTTTTTGGCTGAACATGTGTCAGAATAGAATTCGGTACATGTTCCTTGACTGGCTTTGATATAAAGGTTCATTGAAAGCCTCTTATTATCGGATAAATAGATGTTCCCAACGCATTCATGAGCGAGACATTTCTTCATGTTCAAAGTGAAAACCATCATCAAGTATTTGTGTGGTATAATAAAATACTCAGCTAATTGTTATATGTGAAATATCTCTTAGACGTCTGAAACACACGGATTTAATTAAAGCCTTTGAGTCCCACTGGCAGATGAACTTTTCATATTTTCTACCTGGTGTGTTTGTGTAGTTAGTTGTTAGTGCTTTTTAAATTACTGACAGGCAGAGTGGGGTACACAGCTGAGGTAATTGTGAGAGGGCAAATAAACGTCAGCTTTATCAGGCCAGCTCCAAATTATCATTCTGCCGGTGCGGCGCTGGCTTTGTATTTACTTTTTTACCACACAATGTCCTGGGCCTTGTTTACTCTGTTGAGCTCTGGGAAGCTTCCTGCCATCTTAATGAAAATGAGAAAAAAAAAAAGGAAGCTTCAGTGAGCTGTCAGTCTGAAACTCAAGTGACACTGTGGTGCACTGCTGAAAGATCAAAGGATAGAAAACAGATTAAGTAAGAAAACAAGAGTTACATTGAAAAAAATACATTATAAAGGGTTAGGGGTCATGTCTCACTTATAGTGATGAACCATGGAAGGAGACTCAACCTTGCACACCTCCTCAGCATCTTTCAGTAGAATTGTTTAGCTTCTGTAGAACATCTAAAGAGCTTTAGAACCAGGCAATGTTACTTTGTGTTTGTAAACCAGAGACTGTCAATAAAGTTGGATGACGCGCCTCAACTTCCTCTCGTTAACCAGAAAGGAAGCAAAAATATCCTGGACACGAAAGTGAACATCTTAGACATTAGGAGCCTGAGTCTGTGCAGTCATGCTTTTCAATCATGACCTTTCATCCCATTTTTATAGCATAAAATAACTAATTAAACCCAAGCTTACCAGGAAAATGAACACTTGAATTAACATGAGTCTCAAAAGAACTACACAAAATGACAGAAACTGAAAATATTGTACGTGCACTTTGGCCTGTGTCCCATCCACCAACACGGGGACCGATTTAGTATTCAAGCCCATTTTGTGTTTTTGTGTGGATGAATGTGAGTTTGTGTTATTCACTTGTTTCTTGTGTAGATAAAGATAAAGAGGAGCTTGTTTCCTTTGTAGAACGAGACAATTTATTTAATAAGAAACTGCTGCTTCTCTTTGTTCTACTTCAGTGGCTGTTGCTTTGTTTTTTGTTTTTGAAAGCAACCTGAAGAACGTCTCTGAGCGTAAATTACAGAAGCTTTTTGAAATTGAGTCGATGCATTTCCTAGAACCAGGAATGCTATTCGGATTTGAAAAGTGCAGACGAATATCTAGCATGTTTGGAGCTGCATATTCAAACCATGGAGGGATTTGACGAGCAGAACGCTGACATTTAAATTAGGGAGTTTTTTGGCACCAAGATGTCTGAAGCAGAAAGTCATAGTTGTCCTCCGAGCTAAATCATTGGATTAGTTCGGCCCCTGTTTGGCTCCAGCAACAACGTCTCTAACCTCATAAGAGATCGTGTTTCCAGTTTCAGATCCATACATAGGTTACCCGACTCTTTTAAAAGCCTGGTAAGAAATGGACATTTTGAAAAAGGAACGCCACATATATCTTAAAGGCCATTTTCATTGCATTCAGTGATGTTAAATCTATGTTTGATTTTACTTTTGGGTTTAAAATACCGTCCATCTCAGACGGAGAAGGAGCATGTCACAGTTTATAAGATGCATATTTACCAATCGAGTTATCAGGCCTACTTGCACATATTAGCTCCAACACATGCAACCACCTTCAGGGAAAGCAAGTAAATATTGAGTGTATTTAGTTGAAACACTTCTAATCTCATTTGCATATCCCCCCGTGGAGAGCTACTACAGTATATGTGTTTTTAAAAGTCCTTTAAATAACCGGTCTTCATGAAAACCCATACTCCACATGCCCTGCAGCTGAGGCTGTCTGCCAATGGAGGTTTTTCGTAATGACACATTAAGAGCTGACAGAATAGATCATTTTCGGAGTTGTGCATGTAATAGTTTCTTTCTGCAAGCGATGCGATGAAATATCACTCCTGATACATAGAGTAAGTAATATCTACCTCCCGGCAGATCAAGCCCACCCACACCTGCTTCTCGAGGATTGACATTTCAAACTTCTTTCTGTTTTCGTCTGGCACATGATTTGATATTCACGGTTCCAAGCTGATGCAGGCTAATGACTTTAAAGTAGTTTAAGTGAAATCTCTCCACGACTATTGGAATTATCAGAATGTTTTTTTCCATTGTGAGAATTTTAATGTGGGCAAACTCGCTTTCAGCTCCGAGCCTGTAGACTAGTGGAGCTGAACCCATTTTCCTGTGAAGGGCCGATCCCGTCTTTATCACATCCTTCCAGGTCCGTACCTAATTACTGAAGTCATATATCAATCGTGAGAGAAATGAAAGAGCATTAGTAGATTAGAGTGACATTAAATGAAGAACAGTGATAGACTGGTGCTTAGACGCCAGCTGGAAGTAAAACTCCACGGATGAGTTGTATGAATCAGGTGCTCTGGATACGACGAAGGCTTCTGGTTGGACGGTTTGAAGGGAGATGACCGGGGGTTAAGGTGGTGCAGGGGTGGAGGTGGGTCACTCAGTGATGTGCTGAACTGACAGCTGAGTGACAGAAGGGAGAGAGAACATTTTACACGTGATTGGCTCAAGGTCACAGGTTGTGATTGGATAAACAGAGCTGGTGAATCAGAGATAATGGAACTTTGCATGTGACTTGTGCAAGACCTCCTGACTCAACTCTTTCTTGGCTTCATGTAACTCAGATCCCTCTTGTGTGATGGCTTGAAGTGGATCCTTTGGTGAAAGCATCTGAAGTCAGATAGGAGTGATGCTGATGCCAAGCTAGTTGAAGTACTTTTAGCCAAACTCATGACGCTAACTTCAGTCCATGTCTTCTCAGAATGGAACAATCCTCAGGCTGTAGTACGTGTTGTGGAGATCGAGTACAGGGAGGTTGTTGTACCAACACAGCTTTGAGCCAGTTGTTACTTCGCAGCTCAATGATTTTTCCATTGTAGGTTGTCAGCAGCGTCAACATCCAATAGAATCGCAAATCTGTTCAGCTCCTGTTGTTTGCTCCTCATGTGTCTCACCAAATGCCTGGTGGAGTTTCTAGAACTCACCGGTCATCATTGCAGGCTTTTGTTCGTGCAGAATGGGAAAATGCACAATGTTACCTCTTGCCAGTGTGCCACCCCCGAATACACACACACACACACACACACACACACACACACACAGACACACACACACACACACACACACAAACATACAAAGAGCTAACTGAGCAGTAAGCGTTGTGAAGACTGAGGGCTAAAGCAGGCTTGGCTCATTGTACTGTAACCTGACTGGGTGCTCCGCCAAGTACTTTAAACTCTAAAGGAAAAATGTGTGACACACAGTTCTGTCTGCCTACTTACCTACGTTTTATTTGCTTACTTTCCCTATTTCCACCTGACTGGTGTTGTCAGTGTACCTGCAACTTGCACAAACACTGGCAGACCTTAACACTGGATGTAGTCTGAGTTCCCCTTAGCGCTTAACTGCTGTGTTTCCAAGGGCATTTGCTATTTTTAAATATGCTATAACAACCAATTCTGTGAGGGCTCATCCTCTGATTGATTTAACTTTAACTTGAAATACCTTCTATTTCTTTCGCTCCCCGAATAATTCTTGTGTGAAGAAGAAAGGGAGAAAAAAAGGCCAATTTGTTACACAGATTCATTATATTCATTAGATGCAAACATCATTAATCACTGAGGAGGAAAATTAGGCATTTTGTCAGCACTATAATAACCTTTATAAACCACATTAAAGGAACGAGTATAGTGAAAAACCACAAATCAAAGCTTAATTTCTATAGAACAGACATGCTATGAGAAATATTCATCTCATTCAGGGCTGATTGCTGTTTATTGAGCCTCGGAGTTGTGGCTCGGCCAACCTCTTGCACACTGTACATTTTAAACTCGGCCAGATTTAGGAGACCTGTTACCTCAGTTTAGCATTTTCATTAATGCTCTGGTTCAACAGCAGCTGGATTTCCATGCATCACCTCCTCGGCAGTAAATCAGTCTGCCATAATGAATGGAGCCGCCGCTGACAAGTCATCAAATCACTGCAACCAGCAGGTGACCGCCCCAACAAGTGAGAACGGATAGGATTTAAATGGGTCTTTGCTAAATGTCAGTTTCCACACGTCAGTGGACAGTCTCTGCAGCGGAGACCCCGACTAACACGCAACCAGCCCCGCTCGACCTGGCACAGGAGGCTCTGAACAGGTCGAGCTGCAGGAGGACACTGTCACTTCACTGTGAAGTGACAGTCAATTATGTTCTGGAGAGAGACGGTGAAGACGAACAAGATCCAGGAAGTGACATGTGTCTGTGCTTCTGAACGGTTTCGGGGTTTTGTGTTGGCTAGTTATGATTTTAAGGTCTATTTTTTTTACATGTGTTGGGTTTTTTCAACTCTTTTAAACGTTTTGTCTATATTGCACATGATGGTTTGTCAAATAGGTTTATCATCATTAAATATCCTACATTTACCTTTATTTATTATGTTGTTTATACTGTATTTTTCTACACATTCAGTTTCTATCATTTTGTTTATCTTTATTTTCATGCTTTCGCTGCTTTTCTTTTGCAGTGAAGGTAAAGCACTTTGTCTCAATTGTCGTTTTTAACGTGCTTTTTAAATAAATATGACTTGACTGTTAATAAACTTTCCAAAATGTGAGAAAGTAAAAGCATAGAATATGTTTTGCTCCCCACCCAACACACACAAGTTGACGATCAGGTTGGATTGTTCAAAATTTGAAATGATATGTGGGTCCTGGTCGGGTAAGGCTATGATTGGTGATTTTGCGTTGTAGTTTGTCAGCAACGTCAACATCCAACAGCAAAGCAAATATGTTCTCTCAAAAATATTGTTGGTGGGCTTTTTAAAAGTCACCAGTGTGCACGCTGTACTCAGAGAAGACACCGGGCTCATGTGTGGTTCATATCAGGTTCGGTCATGCTCGGTTAATTTGGGTTTTAAACTGAAAGTTGACAACAGGGGTTCAGAGTTTGTATCTTTGATCCCACTTGTTGCTGCATTCAGGTTATTAAAGGTTTCATTTTAAATTAGAGAAGCATTATTGGTTTGGTTAATTATTAAAATGTCACCACATCAAGAGTCGTCACTTCACGACAACGTAATAAAGTGACAACCACTCGAACTTCAGAGTTAGATTCAAGCTGATGGAAAAACAAAGTTAAAAATAAAATCTTCTTCAATTCTCAAGTTTCACACCTTTCAGCAATTGGCTTGGAAACACTTTCATAAATTGCAGCCGACACATCAGAGCGACTAAATATAACATTGTCAGATTAATCTTCTGCGCTGAGCTGCAGTCACTTTCAAATCGTCAGTCCTCTTTAAGATAAAATTAAAAGATGTCACGTTTCCCCTGCTCACATCAGCTTTATAAGGTGAGGTCAGCCTGTTTTCATATGATTCATATTTATCGAGACATTTCCGCACGTTATTACTCACCGGGTGTTTTTCATTGTGCCTCTCTCCTCAAATCTCTCCCTAATTTTATACCACTTATCCTCAAACCCCCAACAATATGCACAGCGGTATCATTCCTGATTGAATCATTACGTTTTAATTTTAAAGATTCAATTTCATCTGCAATGCAAAGCGACATTCGAGTGCAGTGTTGTTTGCTGTGCTCCTGGTGAAATATTACACAGGGAACCTCTTTTATTTAGCAGCTTCTCTTTGTTGTGGGGTTCCTGCGTCTCGCAGCTGGGTATCATTGATTTGCATGGTGAGAGATAGAGAATGAATCCACCTAATTCTCCCTTTATCAGCGTTTCTCGGTCACTCAATCAAGCCTTATCGTAGCGCGCTGCTGCTCCTGTAATGACAGTAATACATTCTGAAAAACACGCACCGCTGTCGAAGTTCAGTCTCAGTTTCAAAAGTTTCAAACAAACAGAATAAAGGTGTTTTAGAAAACAACTATTCTTGTTGAAATATTCCTCAACCCAGGCATTTGAGCATGTTCCATTTAAAGTCTAAATTGTTATGGACTGAAAACAAAGATGACGTCTTGAATAACCTCCTGAGCTACAGACGCAAAGATCTGTATTGGGATTTTTAATACATAACACACGACAAACAATTATCTTCTGGTTCATACAATTCAACCGAGCTGCGGCTAGGGACCAGAGCACCTTCGTCACTTAGTCAGACTTGGGTCAATGGCTCAGAACGATGGAATCACATTTGATTTATACTAAATAAGCCCCTCCTTTCACAGAGGTAGAATGTTTATCCAATCAGCTCTCTGCGTGTTGTCTTCAGGCTTAGATTTGGTCACCTTCAATCTGAATGAGGACCCCTTCGAAGTCTCACTACACATTGAGATCAGGCCTCTGCTGAGTGTCAAACCTGTTTCTCAGCTGATTTAATGCACCGCCCGCCCTGGTGACCACTTCCCAAATCAAACACACCTGCCACGTTACACAACCAGGGTTATTGCTGCGTCCGGCCGAACGCTGAATGCTAAAATATTGAACGTGAATCCTTGTGACGGATCCAGAGCAGATTGTGGACGACTCTGTTGTGCGTTCAGACATTTGTGTGCAACACATGACTGATTGTAGTAAGTTAGTGTAAAGAGGAGTGTATCGATCGTGTGTGCGTTCCTCAGCAGAAACACTTTGGTGTCATTTGTCCTCTCCAGCCCCTGTGAGGTGATATGAGGATTTTTTCTGCTGCTTTATTCCGCTGTTAATTCTACAACAAGTGTCAGGATGCTTTATTCATGTAGCCTCATATTGCTCCTGCATGAAATCACTGGACAGCGATTATCAGTTATCAGTTTTATCCACAAATGAATTCATCAGACTTTATTTGTTGAGCAGATACAAGCAACGCAACGACTGGAATGAATTGGTCCATCACTTGATCATAGATGGTGATTGTGGATCATGATGGTGTATTGTGATGGCAGCCGATCGAGGATTATGATTACAACTCAATATCCTAAATAAACAATATGCCCACTCACGTATACTACTATTATTGGAAATGCCTCCATCATTACAACTGTCTTTACTCCTCCTTCACCTCAGTTGGACATTTTCTTTTCTATAAATACTTTAAACATGATACACCTCTCCATGTTAGACGCTGTCTATTCTCATCAATGTTTGATTGTGTGTCAACAGTCTCGCTGTGGGTTATGAACAGAGAATTGTTTAGCCCTATGAGACAAATTGTGTTTTGTAAATATGGGCTATACAAATCATGTAAATGCATTGAAATCCCAATGTATGTACGTTTTTCCATCTCCTAGGACCCTAAACTGTTCTTTAATTCAGTCGATCTATCATATTACCATTACTATCAACATATAACAATATTACACCTTAAGCTTTGTATTGTAATATTAGTATATTAGTCATTTTTCTACTTTAGAACATCAAGGCCACTGGGTAAAGTCAAGAGTCACTGTAAAGTCAGCTAAAAAAAACTTTCCATCCATTATTCTGTGGAGCTGAGAGTCTTCTCTCACTGCTAATCAGCTCGTGGACAGAAACACGCTCAGTTTTCAAAGTTAAGTGAAAAAGATCCTCAGAATCAAATCTTCCTCGTGCGTACCCTGTCAGCGAAGAGGAACAAAGGCACTTTGATATTAATGAAGACAAACACACACTTTAGGACAAACCCTTAAACAGCTTGAGGAAAATTCAGCTGGGAAGATCTGTCATAAAGCAGTAAATACATCCTGTCCTCAGCCCTTTTAGAGAAATGTGAATATCAGCAAATAAGTAACATAAAACAAAATGATGAAAAGGAAGAGAATGTCACCACGTATCATATAGTTCCAAATAGTTTAAAACATACTTCTGCTTCTATTAGACTCAACTAAAAGACACATGCACATTTCAAACAGGGGACAATGTCTGAGTTTGTCTTTCGACTGTGTAACGGGTCCACTGCTGCTCCTGGTGGCTCGTGAAACACACAGACAAACAAACAACACAAATTACAATTCGTTCTGCAGCCACGCCACTGGGGACAGCAGTGAGCCCATTATGACTTGGAATTCCAAAATAAATCAGAGAAGACAGTACACTGTAAAAACAAAACAAACAACGCCCTCTCTCTCTCTCTCTCTCTCTCTCTCTCTCTCTCTCTCTCTCATGCCCTTGCTCAGTTTCCCACCAGACATTTTTGGATTTCTCGTTGTGAATGATGAGGAGACCCCCCCCCGAGACAGTTCAGTGTAAAGGAGGTGCAGACACACAGGTGGCAGCTGGCGAGGCAGCCAATCACCGGTCATCTTGTTTTAACATTCACTTTTAATTTCACTGGTGAATATCTCCTCTGACCTACATCGTCCGAGGTCAACGCATTGATGATAGAAGCTCTGTACTCATCCATCACAGAGACGTCTCCACTGTGTCTTTAATTTCCCTGCCGGGACAGAGAGGAGCCCTCACACGGCCTGAGATCAGTAGCCGGTCGTCGCTGGAGCATTCATTTGATATATTTCATTGGAAGAGAGATTTTGCCGTGCTTAACAGCTGCTTGCTCAAGATGATTTTATGTACACACAATTAAATTACAGTAACTCACCAACAATTACTGCATCGACCGGCTGTGCGTGACTCAAGACGTACACTCGGGCCACTTGCGGCCATCATGGAAATCGCCGGAGAAGGAACTCGAGACTGATTCAAACGAGTTGTGTGAGGTTTTTACAATCCCATAAGAACCGTGGTTATGATTTCTTTATTATACTCATCCGCTGGCTCGGTGGCCTTGTATTTAATCCGCGAAAATCCTCTGGCCTTTGCAGATGGAGAACGGGAAGTACCAGAGTGATGAAGAAGATAAAGAAGGGATTGCCTTCGACAAGAATTGGACTTTGGACCATCACAGTCGTTTCCATTATTCTAACAGTTTCATTCCGACCGGAGGAAGCTCTGTGAAGCACTGGTATGAAACCCAGCAGCTCAAATGGTTTTCAGTCGGGCAGGAAAGACATAATTAATGACGCCCATCTAATGACTATTAGCTAAGTGTGGCCCAGAGAAGAGGGACAAAATGATGATTTTAATGAAAATCGTCAAATTGAACCATTCATGAGACAATTATCTGCACATTTGTTTAAAGCATATGATTGAGTGCTGGTGCAGCCAGATATTGGTGAGCTTAGGACTCAATAGAGAGCCGGGAAGCTAAGAACTTTTGAAGAACTTTAAAGGCCCGAATCCACTTTGAAAACAATGGTCAGCAGGATAAGCACTTTGCCTTTCAACAGAATCGAAGAGGCTTTGCTGGGCCACTCATCAGGAATGAGTGCATTTGCCTTTACGTATGACTCAAGTATTGGCTAAGTGTTTTAACTAAATGCAAGTGGCCTGTACCCCTCAATGTCTGATTGGCGTCATTTGGTAGAAAAGTGCTCAATTTGCCTCAAACTCTGCACTGATTGTAATTTGTGACAAACACGTCGGTTCAGGCTGCATGGTGTTTTGGAGAAGTCGAGGGAAAGTTGCACTCGGTTAGTCACTGATTGTTGAAGCTGTCACTTCACATGTTACACAAACGCGTGTGAGTTCTGTATAACTGTTCCCAGAAACCTTTATCTGGTTTGTTTTTTAACCACTGCAAGTGATGTGGCTTCAAGGGTGACAGGGTGCTCTTCTCTCCGGTTTGTGTATTGAGGAAACACATTTCAAGAGTTTTATGAAAGTTTTAAATTCACAGGTTGACAGATTACAGACCCCCCCCCCCCCCCCCCCCCCTCTTACTCCGGTGTCTTTTACTCTTCGTTATTTTAACAAACAATTTGCCATAAAAGCACAATCCTAGCAAACTTGGATAGATCTCTTCGGTGACGTAGATTTAAGATGAAAATGTCTTTTGATTATACATTTTGGAAACAGCTTAATATTGTCCCCACTGATGATTCCCACAAAGGATCAGTTGTTATCATTTTTGTGAATCTTTCATTTGGTGCCATCTTTCTGTTCAGATCTTATTCCATCCGATAGACTGGTTTATTGTTAATTTGTTGACTTGTGGGAAGTAACAGGAAACAGGAGTGATTAGCTTTGGCCGGACCAGTTAAACAGGCACCGGTAAACCTTCAAGCCTATTAACACTTTACCATTGAACACCATGAGACCCCCACTGGTGCCTCACTTTGCTGTTGTCACACAGTGTTTCTAAAAATAACAAACACTGCTCCACTAGATGATTCTTTTTCTTTCTCTCCTCATTCCTCTTGTTTAACGATAAATCCCCCCAAAAATCCAAAGCTGATCAGAGCAGAGTGAAGCTTTTTGGATTTGCAGATGTTTCACACATCCCCTTGCATTGTGCAGGGAGGTGGGGGGGGAGCAGCATCGGAGGCAACGGCAAACAACGACACGTCTGCTCCTCTGCTTGTGAACAAAAGGCGACAAGCAGGCAGAGATTTATGAGGCGCAATCAGGTTTATCCCCGACAACCGGGACGGGGCTGGTGCGAGCAGACCCGGAGCTGCCTCTGAGGGACTGAGATGGAGACGGATGCAAAGACACAGGAAGTGAAATTAGAGGGAGGGGGCGGGGGCACATTAATATGATGCAGTAAGCAGTGTGCAAATGAGTTTTGGGTCGTGGGGGGTCTTAAGCGGTACAAGTCAAGTGCTGAGTTCTTTGTTTTCCAGTTGCTCATATAGCCTGTAGGGAAACAGGGTGACTAGTCAAAATTTGCAGCCCGTGCCAACCTCCCCCAATGTATGTACGTTTTTCCATCTCCTAGGACCCTAAACTGTTCTTTAATTCAGTCGATCTATCATATTACCATTACTATCAACATATAACAATATTACACCTTAAGCTTTGTATTGTAATATTAGTATATTATTCATTTTTCTACTTTAGAACATCAAGGCCACTGGGTAAAGTCAAGAGTCACTGTAAAGTCAGCTAAAAAAAACATTTCATCCATTATTCTGTGGAGCTGAGTCTTCTCTCACTGCTAATCAGCTCGTGGACAGAAACACGCTCAGTTTTCAAAGTTAAGTGAAAAAGATCCTCAGAATCAAATCTTCCTCGTGCGTACCCTGTCAGCGAAGAGGAAAAAGGCACTTTGATATTAATGAAGACAAACACACACTTTAGGACAAACCCTTAAACAGCTTGAGGAAAATTCAGATGGGAAGATCTGTCATAAAGCAGTAAATACATCCTGTCCTCAGCCCTTTTAGAGAAATGTGAATATCAGCAAATAAGTAACATAAAACAAAATGATGAAAAGGAAGAGAATGTCACCACGTATCATATAGTTCCAAATAGTTTAAAACATACTTCTGCTTCTATTAGACTCAACTAAAAGACACATGCACATTTCAAACAGGGGACAATGTCTGAGTTTGTCTTTCGACTGTGTAACGGGTCCACTGCTGCTCCCGGTGGCTCGTGAAACACACAGACAAACAAACAACACAAATTACAATTCGTTCTGCAGCCACGCCACTGGGGACAGCAGTGAGCCCATTATGACTTGGAATTCCAAAATAAATCAGAGAAGACAGTACACTGTAAAAACAAAACAAACAATGCCCTCTCTCTCTCTCTCTCTCTCTCTCTCTCTCTCTCTCTCTCTCTCTCTCTCATGCCCTTGCTCAGTTTCCCACCAGACATTTTTGGATTTCTCGTTGTGAATGATGAGGAGACCCCCCCCCGAGACAGTTCAGTGTAAAGGAGGTGCAGACACACAGGTGGCAGCTGGCGAGGCAGCCAATCACCGGTCATCTTGTTTTAACATTCACTTTTAATTTCACTGGTGAATATCTCCTCTGACCTACATCGTCCGAGGTCAACGCATTGATGATAGAAGCTCTGTACTCATCCATCACAGAGACGTCTCCACTGTGTCTTTAATTTCCCTGCCGGGACAGAGAGGAGCCCTCACACGGCCTGAGATCAGTAGCCGGTCGTCGCTGGAGCATTCATTTGATATATTTCATTGGAAGAGAGATTTTGCCGTGCTTAACAGCTGCTTGCTCAAGATGATTTTATGTACACACAATTAAATTACAGTAACTCACCAACAATTACTGCATCGACCGGCTGTGCGTGACTCAAGACGTACACTCGGGCCACTTGCGGCCATCATGGAAATCGCCGGAGAAGGAACTCGAGACTGATTCAAACGAGTTGTGTGAGGTTTTTACAATCCCATAAGAACCGTGGTTATGATTTCTTTATTATACTCATCCGCTGGCTCGGTGGCCTTGTATTTAATCCGCGAAAATCCTCTGGCCTTTGCAGATGGAGAACGGGAAGTACCAGAGTGATGAAGAAGATAAAGAAGGGATTGCCTTCGACAAGAATTGGACTTTGGACCATCACAGTCGTTTCCATTATTCTAACAGTTTCATTCCGACCGGAGGAAGCTCTGTGAAGCACTGGTATGAAACCCAGCAGCTCAAATGGTTTTCAGTCGGGCAGGAAAGACATAATTAATGACGCCCATCTAATGACTATTAGCTAAGTGTGGCCCAGAGAAGAGGGACAAAATGATGATTTTAATGAAAATCGTCAAATTGAACCATTCATGAGACAATTATCTGCACATTTGTTTAAAGCATATGATTGAGTGCTGGTGCAGCCAGATATTGGTGAGCTTAGGACTCAATAGAGAGCCGGGAAGCTAAGAACTTTTGAAGAACTTTAAAGGCCCGAATCCACTTTGAAAACAATGGTCAGCAGGATAAGCACTTTGCCTTTCAACAGAATCGAAGAGGCTTTGCTGGGCCACTCATCAGGAATGAGTGCATTTGCCTTTACGTATGACTCAAGTATTGGCTAAGTGTTTTAACTAAATGCAAGTGGCCTGTACCCCTCAATGTCTGATTGGCGTCATTTGGTAGAAAAGTGCTCAATTTACCTCAAACTCTGCACTGATTGTAATTTGTGACAAACACGTCGGTTCAGGCTGCATGGTGTTTTGGAGAAGTCGAGGGAAAGTTGCACTCGGTTAGTCACTGATTGTTGAAGCTGTCACTTCACATGTTACACAAACGCGTGTGAGTTCTGTATAACTGTTCCCAGAAACCTTTATCTGGTTTGTTTTTTAACCACTGCAAGTGATGTGGCTTCAAGGGTGACAGGGTGCTCTTCTCTCCGGTTTGTGTATTGAGGAAACACATTTCAAGAGTTTTATGAAAGTTTTAAATTCACAGGTTGACAGATTACAGACCCCCCCCCCCCCCCCCCCCTCTTACTCCGGTGTCTTTTACTCTTCGTTATTTTAACAAACAATTTGCCATAAAAGCACAATCCTAGCAAACTTGGATAGATCTCTTCGGTGACGTAGATTTAAGATGAAAATGTCTTTTGATTATACATTTTGGAAACAGCTTAATATTGTCCCCACTGATGATTCCCACAAAGGATCAGTTGTTATCATTTTTGTGAATCTTTCATTTGGTGCCATCTTTCTGTTCAGATCTTATTCCATCCGATAGACTGGTTTATTGTTAATTAGTTGACTTGTGGGAAGTAACAGGAAACAGGAGTGATTAGCTTTGGCCGGACCAGTTAAACAGGCACCGGTAAACCTTCAAGCCTATTAACACTTTACCATTGAACACCATGAGACTGGTGCCTCACTTTGCTGTCGTCACACAGTGTTTCTAAAAATAACAAACACTGCTCCACAAGATGATTCTTTTTCTTTCTCTCCTCATTCCTCTTGTTTAACGATAAATCCCCCCAAAAATCCAAAGCTGATCAGAGCAGAGTGAAGCTTTTTGGATTTGCAGATGTTTCACACATCCCCTTGCATTGTGCAGGGAGGTGGGGGGGGAGCAGCATCGGAGGCAACGGCAAACAACGACACGTCTGCTCCTCTGCTTGTGAACAAAAGGCGACAAGCAGGCAGAGATTTATGAGGCGCAATCAGGTTTATCCCCGACAACCGGGACGGGGCTGGTGCGAGCAGACCCGGAGCTGCCTCTGAGGGACTGAGATGGAGACGGATGCAAAGACACAGGAAGTGAAATTAGAGGGAGGGGGCGGGGGCACATTAATATGATGCAGTAAGCAGTGTGCAAATGAGTTTTGGGTCGTGGGGGGTCTTAAGCGGTACAAGTCAAGTGCTGAGTTCTTTGTTTTCCAGTTGCTCATATAGCCTGTAGGGAAACAGGGTGACTAGTCAAAATTTGCAGCCCGTGCCAACCCCCCCCCCCCCCCTGTCCTACTTATTTGTCCCAGATCTGCTGATGCGGTCCTCTCCCTTTTTTTTCATTCTCCAGCTGTGGGCATTTATTATTCAAGCCATTCATTTTGAATTCACCCTCTTCCGTGTTTTGCATAAGGATTAGTAATGCAGCACTTGTTTGTTTTTGTTTCAAACGCGATATATACAAATATTTGAGAAACATCAAGTAGGATCCAAGGTGGAATTAGTGTCTCTCTCTCTTTCCATTTGGCTGGACGTCTTCCCAGTCCACTCCTTCTTACAGGGTTTGGATAAGATCACTCAACACTCGGCTCGGTCTGTTCACTGCTGAGTGGATCTTATCCTGTGTGAGGATGTGAGAGCTTCTCCCAGAGGGAAAACAAATGCAAAGCCAGCTGCATCCATGCTGCATCACATGGGGCCGTTTCCCCATCAACGATTCCGTGCTTCTGCACCAAAGTGTTTTTCTTAAAGCTGAATCACTTCTTTCTTAAAGCTGCTCCGTGACCCCGGGCCACTCTGAGCAATTTAAGATCACTGCTGTCCACGTCCAAATCAGTTTCATGTGTATAGTGCCAAATCACAACATGCATTACTTCAAAGCACTATATATAGTAAGGTCCAGACCCATAGAGAAACACAACAGCTCCCACAACGAGCAAAGCAACCACCGGAGAAAATAAACCTCGCTTTTCTTGGGGGAGAAACCTCGAGCTGGACTGGACGCAGTGTGAGCTCCCATCTGACTTGACCTTTTGGGGTGAGAGGAAAGACATCGGGGAAGAGTGGAAAGGAGGGAGAGAAGAGAGAGACCTGGAACAGTTGTATAAACATTATATTTAACTGGTTGTTATCGCAGCACCAGTTGATTGTCGCTCTGACCCTATAATACATTATAGTTGAGTGGTGTCAGATCCTGCAGCTCAGGATTCAGAGATAACCTAGCTGCATACTTCGCTCAGTCTGTCAGAAAATGCCCATCGCAGTGCCTGAGTAGCTGTGTTATGATCAGACACTGATTGAAAAAGGTTGTACACTGTTGTCTATGCTCCCTGTTTTCTTTTCTGATGACAACAAAGTCTTTACTGGCGCCCTTCAAAGTGTTCTCGTCTGTCTCACCCGGTGGAGCTTCAGAGACACTAGACCCAGAACAACACGAGGCCAACAGGGCTTTCTGAAGTGAGTCGGGGGAAGTTTATTATCAATCTTCTCTGAAGATGTTTTAAATGATGCGATTAGGCTCAGAGAGGACCCGGACGTTTGTGCAGAGCGTCCAACTGGTTGATTTCTCAACCTCTCAAGGATTCATTTCTCTCCCACGAAAGAAAAACCCCCAGCATCACACACTGTTCAGATATCCTGAGAGGCATTACGCAACAATTGCACTACACCGAGAGGAATTTTCAAACTGATAAATGCTCAATATTTCCAGACTTGGTGAAAGAGAGCCAGTCCTTGTGTAACCGGTGGCTACACAAGCCACCGTTGTGATTTGATGAAAATGGGCCGGACAGGGAATATTTTCATAATATTTATAACAGAAAGAGCCAAAAAACGTAATATCCGAGACACATAAAGTGGAGCCCCTTCACAAATTCAACAAACGACATATGTTAGTATGTTAGTAAAAAAAAAGGTATCATACATTTTCCTTGTCGTCCTCCATGACTCCTCCGTATCATTTCAAATGACTTGGACATTGGATTTCTCACATAGGAGTTCAGTACATGTCTGAAATTAGTTTACAATTTGAAGCTAGTGAGAAAACATACAATTGTAATACAATAATGTAGATTATTTAAACAAAGTTGTTGCGTACTTCCCCTTTTGAGTACGACAGCTAAATGACACAGGTGAATTTCATAAAGTGGAACAGAAACTTTCTCAAAAGCTCCACATATTGACTCCAGATGCCTCAACGTGTCATGTAATAACTATTCAGAGAGATTTTGACATTAAATATTACAAATGTGTTTCGGACTCTGTTACACATATTTCACTTGTATTTAAATTACAATGTCTTAATCAGTTAAATTTGCTTTCTCCTCAAATATATCTCAGAAATGCAGATCCTGTAAAAAATTAATTGAAATGAAGCTGACTTTGGAATAGCTTTCAAAATGCAGTCATGTCAACTTTAAAATCTCTTTAATGCTCCGAACACTATTACCGGCCAGAAGTCATTACTCTGAGGTAGAATCCTGTCTAAATTAAAATATCCCTAAATTTTTGCAAGGCCAGCTGAACCAGCCTTTGTAATTTCCTGTGGACCAATTGCCTCCTCTCAGACTCCCATCACGCACTACAACAACTTTGCCTCTCGCAGTAAATTATTTCCGACTGTCACTGTTATTATCTTTTGCAGCGTGTTTTTTCAACCTGAGCAAAGAGCAGCTATCCTCGGTGCTCTCTCGCTCCCGTGTTAAACTGCTCGGTTCCTCCTTGTTCTCTCAAAGCCCCGTTTCCCCCCCCCCCCCCTCCCCCCCCCTCTTTCCCAGGGCTTCCCACATCACCTCGAGGTAATCCAGCGATATGCACCTGCTGCCGTGATCAACGGTAGGTCCGCCACAGGGGAAGCGTAAACAAGGAGAAAAGCCTTTCCGCTGTGTGGATTCCTGTTCTCTGCCGAGTCAATTAAGCAGCAAATGACCCCTGTAATCCACTGTAATAAGCCAAGCACTGCAGAATTGGCTTTAATATATCATAATGATGACAGCGACTGGAATCGGACGGCTGATTGCGTTTTCTCGAGCTGTAAAGAAACTTCAGTAACAAAGCAGTAAAAATGAAAGAGCCGCCGATTAAAAGAAGTTATAAGATGTATTTATAGTGAAGCGGTTCGGGGGGGGGTAAGTAAACCACCCATGTTCTCTTTAAACACAGAATCCAGATGATTACAGAGATCTGTCGACAATCTAGAGTTGATCCAGAGCAGTTACAACAGTACTGTATCTCCCTGGGAAGTTTTTATTGCCTTTTCTACCTTGATGGTGATGCAGCTGCGTAAAATACATTGTAGATATTCTCTGTAATAGAATGGCTTTGATTCTGTGGTTATAAATACGTATTCACAGATTGAAGTGCATGGATGTACAAATATAACAACATGAAAAATAAGACACAATTTCAGAACTTTTACAACGTAATATTTCCTCTTAGATTAGGTTGTATCGTTTTTAGAGGAATGAAGCATTCAGAGAAATTACCTCACATTAAGCACAAATACCAGTTTGATTGCAGAGTTAAAATGGTGGCACATTATTTGGGGGTTTGTCAGATTACACAACTACACACATTATGATCTCTCCTGTTATTTTTTGGGAGTTAGAAGAGCATCACAGCTTTATCTAGTTGTACACTGGTATTTCTGGATCGTTGTAGTAACTCTTTGACACAGGGTGTCAGGAGATAAATTGTAAAGTCTCCACCTCCGACCGATATATCACAGTCAAGTGGTCAAGTGATGGGTGGAGCGATGTCTTTGATTCTGCAACATGTGCAACGACCTCGGCCGTGACACCACCTTCTCTGTTACTTTCCTGTAACTACAGCCTGAAGACAAACAAACAGTTTCTTTACTGATCAAGGTTTGGTCAAATATTCCCCTGTGCAGCAGGAATCTCTCTAGATTTGGACATTTATATGATTTTTTTTTGTTTGTTGAAAGAGTAGTTTTGAACCCAGTTAGAAACGAGTGATGAGAAGATCCAGCCAAAAGTGAACTCATTAGGAGTGGAGCTGTCGGAGAGATGTGCACATGAGCGTGGGTGTTCCTCAAACCTCCAACATTTCATCAAAGTTAGACTCACATTTTAACATGTACTTAGATTTATGGGTGCTCCGCCTGCAGCAGCGGCTCTGATCATGGATGCTCATGGTGCAGCAGCTCATATGGAAATTTGGCATAGGGGAGCTTATAGGAGGCTGCACGGGAATCAAACAAACTCGTTAAGTTGATTTTTGCAGAAATATGGCGAGCTAGTTCTGGCAGACAACTCGAGCTGCACTGCGCCAATCATATTACATACATCATGTGACATACATCATGTGACATACCTCAATCTCCACAACCATCTATAATACACACCCACCTTATCAGGTGGTCTATTTAACCAGAGAGACATTTCCCATCAACCCCTCTTGCTCGCACTGCTGCTGCAGTATTGTTACCTGTTGCTTCAAACCCTCCACCACCCCAGCATCCACCTGTAGGCTCAAACGGGGGGTTACAAGTATTTGCTCATCACTCCCATCATTCCTGTGTAATCATATGGGGGAGTGATTAAGTTGGAGCCTCGACGCCAAACACTAAATCTGTTGTAATAAATATATTACATGATCGAACGTGAGTTGTCTGACTGAAATCAAGTTCGCGGACGCTTTTTGGATTTGATTTAAAATGCAGGTTAAAGGACCGCATTTTTTAATGTTATCATTTTCTGAAATTCCATATTTGGATTTTTTGTCGTCTTGACATTTTAGTGGCAGCGAAGTACAAAACATTGAATATCACGATCGTGTGTTGAGACCACGGACCTTTGAGAGATCTCTGATTGAAATAGGAAGCGGTACTCAAGCGTGCCGAGTTGTCTTGATGATCACATTTGTCAAAGGCCCCCACCATTGATTTTGGGAGATAATTATCTGGAGTATGAGACCAAGGTCATTCCATGGGTTTATTGGAAGTGAGAAAATCTCCAGCTGAAAACTAGCGTGCTCCATTTACAATTCATGAGCTTATAATGACTGAATGATATTATCTTCACCCACAAACCATTTTCTTCTCCATCAAGATCTGATTGATTGATTAATCATTCCAATTTCGTTTCCATTGTGTATTTTTTACCGACGGCCGCTGATTAGTTAATAAATATTTATATCTCTCTATCGTGATTTTGTATTAAGTGCCCAATTAAATATTCGAACATATCATTTGAGTCGTTTGTTGAATCGAGTCACTATCTTAGATCTTTTTAAGCAGTAAAAGGAAAGTAATCTGTTTTGTAATGTGTATTCAAACATGTCGTGCACTTGATCATTACCTTAAGCAGGTAGGAGTTCATTTGACTGACTCTGATACCAGCACAGGTGCAGGTGCCACATTTGTCAAAAAAGAAAATTACCCGCGAGCAAAGAGGTTTAGGAGTATTACAAAAGTCATGTCACATCTCATCATTACCGAGTTCCTCCCTGTGTGCTGATATTTTGTACTACAAGAGGGAGAATGTGAGGGAACATCGAAAAATTTCACATCAAAGCCACCTGAAAATCAGGCATCTCGTTGTTAACGGGATTTGGATACACTCCTTTGATGTACCTTTCAAAGCCACTCACAGCCACGACGTCTGCCTTCTGTGTGTGTTCCTGACAGGATTACAAAAGGTGGAAAATAGATCTAATTTAATGTCAGAGCAAATAGTCTGTCCCACTAAACCACTTCGGCAGCAGATAGAAATTTCAGCGGCATTGATAGAAGCTGCCTTAGGGTCATATACAGTATGAGGAGCATTAGTCTTGGCAGGATGAGCAGCACATTCCCTGGGTTTTCAGTGTCTTAGCATTAGCACTAAACATTACAGATGATTTCTTTAAAGGAGGCATGAGATGCTCTTTCAGTTTTTCTTTCCATTTGAAAGAGACAGGAGCTGAAAACAAGCTTCTCAGACAGAGGCTGAAAAAGAACGGACAGCAGGAGTAAAGCCATGTAAACCTTCATCAAGTAATAATCCAAATTTGTATTATAAACCTGAGTATGAGCATAAATCAGTAGATTAATTATTGATTGTTATTAATGAACCGTAACAGTAGAGCATTAACGGATTCCTGTAGATCTCAGCACCTGGCGCAGTCGATAAGAAGATCAACGTCAGAGTTGACAAATGTCACGTAAAGATGCATCATAATGCGAATTATTGTTTCGATGCTGCTCCGCCATAAATCCTGTTCCACCTTCAGAGGACTGGGGAGGGTTTTTAATTACAGCAGATGTTACGTGATGGCTGCTTTGTTATCGAGCTTCTGAATGTCGCTGAAACATCTTGTGCAGCTTTTTGCATTCCTCGGTCTGTGTTGAGTTTTCTGTAATTAACACACAACAACCCTGTCTCGTGGAAATTATGTATATCATTTTGCAACAGCAAATACTTTGAGAAGATTACTTTTTAAATCAGCATAATGAGGAGAGTTGCTAATGGTACCGGCAACTCCCAAACTGTTCAAACTGAGTGCATCATTAACATGATTTGTTTTCCAAAAATATCAAGATGATCACGGACGATTAGAGAAAGTGACTTGATGTTCATTCACCGCTCACAGGACTCAAGATGTGAAACCTCCTCCATGTTACCATTTTAAGTGCAGTTTACAAACCAATCAATGACATCACGGTGGGTTGTCAACTGGTCAGTGTCACACACGTCAAATATTGATTATTTTCACATGTAAATATTAATTCATGGCACAAGGCAGAACTGGTAAATTACAGCTTAGCCTGACGTCTGTGGCTGCTGCTGTGCCGACAGACCACACGTAAGAACCACCTCGCATGCCAATACAAGAAAAGATGTGAGCTCCACAACAAATGCAGTGACCTTGAATTACTTTGTGCCATCGCTTCACTTGTTCTTCACTTGTTCTTCACTTGTTCTTCACTTGTTCTTCACTTGTTCCTCACTGGTCTTTTCTCGTACCAGGTTATCACTCTTTATCCAATGCGGCCTCTTCTCAACACGAGCTGCATTCCTCACTCATTCCTCCCCTCTTACTTTCCTCTCTCCCTTCTTTCTCCTGACGTGCCCTCGGGTCAGATCAGATGAGGTAGGACCGGCCCTCTTTCAGACTGACAACCAATCGAAAAGGGGACCCCTGACCATAAAAATATATCATGTGAATTTTTGTCAAGTGTGAAGAAAGCATCCATCAAGTCCTCCTGGCCATGACGAGCCGGGGATCCAAGTGTTATTGAATGGCTGTCAGTGAATGCAAAGTAGAGCGAACAATCCAAAATGGCCTCTTCAGCTCCTGTCCTCCAGAGTTCACTAGTTGCAGATTGGTACCTCAAAATTCCAGCGGCGTATTGAAAGCCAATATTTGTTCAGGTGCTGGTCAATTTGTCAAGTCACTGGTATCGATCAATAATTCCATGAACACGCGACGCACTGTGATTATATTCGGTCTGCAGAGCAGGAAAAACACCTTATTTGTCAGCTCAATTCATCCTGATGGTTCAGTCTTTCATGTTTGTGATTATACACAGGAAGTGACAGTCGGCTGAAAGGCGTGTTATCAATGGAGGGTGCCCTGGGATCTTGATTGGCCTTTGCAGCCCTGGAATGTTCATTCAGATAATTCAAGGTCCCTTTGGAGATGTTCACTCTGATTGAAAAGGCCACTTGTCCTATCGCTGAATACAGGTTAGGAGTGACTGCCAGCCTGCAATCTGACACTGTCCCTCACAGTGATGGCAGTACTCTGCTATTTATGTCACAGGATCTACACATAGTTCTACAGAATACAAATAAAAGCGTATTGGATGTCTGCGCTGTGGCTTTTTAAAGGGGGAAGTTCTGAAGTCGATTGTGCTGAGAATAGTGGTCGTTTATCACGTTGGCAGCACACTCCCGGTCGGGAGCAAATGAACATGCACACCAACATACAAACTCATTCAGTGCTCTTTACTCTTAAAAACCGTTGTAGTCAAAGGTGCTTTACAGAAGCAACTGAGCCGGCTTGAGGTTCCTGAAGACGTCTCACCTGAAAGAGTTCTAACCGACGAGCTGGGAGTTTGAGACTTTTAACCTCTTGTGGGATCGTTGGGGTCACATGTTAGTGGTTGACCCGCCTGGCCATCATGGGAGTCGTCAAGAATCAAGCCTTCCTGGGGAGAGAGGTCATTGTAGGTAGGAGACTGCCTCCTCTTTTTAATGATGCTTGTTCCAAGTGGATGTGCTCTTTGCATGTTGCAGGAACATTCCACTAGAGGGCAAACCATGGAAATCAGTCTGCATGAAACTTTTATATTTGTTTTCTATTAAGAACGACCCTGGAGGCAACTACAGGGTCTACAGTGGTACTGCCACTACACTGCCGCTTCTATTCCTGTGCGATTTGCTTCTAGCAGTTAACTACGTTAATTGTAGAGGATGTGCACAACCGATACACAACGATATGCTGGACGCACATAGATAAAAGCAAGAATATCTCTGAGACCTTATTGTCTGTTGTTGTTATTTCTTCAATATACAGTTTCGTGCATCATTTTTAAAAACCTAAACTACAATGCAAAGCTAAAGTCTGGATCTTTTCTCCTTACGTCCACTATCAGATGTCTCATGAACAGCTTCTCACGTACTTGCTGTGCACTACACATAATCTAAGCCTGTAACCAGAATATTCCATCAGAGGGCAATCCGCGGCATTCAGACCGTTAAGAGTTTGCATATTTGAATTCTGTAAATAAATAACATGACGAAACTGGATGTCACAATCTGCCCCCATGCTCCCCCTATTGTTCATGTGGGAACTGCGTCCCATTCATTTCTGAGGACGTGCACAACCAATGCATCGAATGGATGCAATGTGTAAGAGACAGCCATGACGCATGCACATGTATATGTGTGGCCTTAGATGTAGGTGGACTGCTGTCTTGCTTGGTATGTGCTTCATTTGCACCATTGACAACATGAACTAGAGCTTATGCCCGGATCTTATACTTTTAGTTTTAGTAAATTCACTTTTTTTGACTTTGACTCAGGCACAATGGCTGTGTTTAGCAGAAATGATTATCACACTGGGTTACCTGACGTCAATGGAAATACAGTAAATGTGGTATCAAGCAGTTCTATTATTTCTTTGATTATCAAGTTAATACAGAAGAAATAGCGGAGCAGGAAGCAGAGAGCCACAGGCCTCACAGAAGCTTATAATTTGTGCTGAATGAGGTTTTTCAAGCCTGTTAGAACTTTTTCCAGTATGATGGTGTGTTGACCGGGAGGCACTCAGAATGTGTTTTATTTATTTATTTGGTTGTTTTGAAAGAGGTACGAATAAGAGCTCAATATTCAAACCCAGCTTGACTATGTCTCTTTGTGCCTCTTACTTTAAAAAGGTTATTTCATAGTCTACTCCAAATCAGTGTGGGTGATATGTGTCATTTGAAAATAAGTCACTGATGCTGTTAAAAAGTTGCATCTGATGTTTTTCTCGTCCTCAGGGTGTTTCCTCAATCTGTCACTGTTTTCCCCACTAACAGCACAGTCAAGTATGATGATGTCCCTGAAGCACTGCGACCACAGTCTGGAGACCGGACCAATCGGCGGGCTCGTATTTATTTGCCGGCCATCTGTGAGAGCAAATACAAACGAGCCCCCCCCCCCCCCCCCCCCCCCATTTAGACTGGTTTCCATCCACAATGTAACTGGTTGAGCCAATCACAGCAGTTCATCTAAAAAAAGGTGAATTTGATCCACTGGGAGCATCACGGACATATTTTCATCAACAAAGACGATGGCTGCCACAGATGGAGAGTTCTGTTGAATCCACTATGGAAATGAACGGGACTGAATTAAATGCAGTGGTTGGTTTAAGTTCTTCTGTCAGTCTGCGTCACACATTTCGATTGGTCTGAATTCCCACCAAACATTTGAGTTTAGGACGAGGCATCTCCATCATGTCTTGATTTATTATTAACTGATTATATAATTTTAATTACATCTGGCATAAACATCCACTTGGGTTCAAAGAAAACCGGATTTGAATTATGTGGACAAAGGTCAAAGGTTATTATGTATTTTTATATCAAAGCCAGATCTCAGGAAAGGTCAAAACTGTATATTTTGTTTGTCTGTGCGGGTCAAAGGTCAAAGTCGCCCTAAAATCATGTGTTTGTCCATCATTCAAGTATTAATGAGTTTATCATAAACTCTCAGACACATGTCTATTAAATTGATAGTTGATGAAGCAATCATGTTGGATATCCCAAAGGTCAATGGTCAGATTTATTGTGACATCATGTAGCTCTGCACAAAAACTTTTCAGGCCATAATTCAAGCCCATAACTCAGGAGCAGAGGGACAGATTAGGAAGATATTGCCTGGAACTTAACAGGTTGATGGACACTTTCAACCACGAGGCAGGAATTCTAGTTTGAGCTGTTTTTTTGGCTGAACACTACAGTGAAAAAAGTTATGCACATGTATATCTGTGGCCTTAGATGTAGGTGGACTGCTGTCTTGCTTGGTTTGTGCTTGATTTGCAGCGTTGACAACATGCACTACAGCTTATGCCCGGATCTTTTACTTTTAGTTTTAGTAACCTCACTTTGAATGACTTTGACTCACACACATGTCAAAATTACCTTTGTGTACAAGGCATTGAATACTTTGCATCCCGGACTTCTCCAAGGCTGAAGGCAAAATGGCTGTGTTTAGCAGAAATGATTATCACACTGGGTTACCCGACGTCAATGGAAATACAGTAAATGTGGTATCAAGCAGTTCTATTATTTCTTTGATTATCAAGTGAATACAGAAGAAACAGCGGAGCAGGAAGCAGAGAGCCACAGGCCTCACAGAAGGTTATAATGAGGTTTTTCAAGCCTGTTAGAAGCTTTTCCAGTTTGATGGTGGGTTGATTGGGAGGCACTCAGAATGGGTTTTATTTATTTATTTTGAAAGAGGTACGAGTAAGAGCTCAATATTCAAACCGGGCTTGACTTTGTCTCTTTGTGCATCTTACTTTAAAAAGGTTATTTCATAGTCTACTCTAAATCAGTGTGGGTAACATGTGTCATTTTGAATTCTACTTTGAGCCGTTTATGTGGCTGAAAACTAATGTTAAATAAGTTAATTCCCATTGAATCAGAACAGCAGCTTAAAGACACAAAAACGTTCAAGTCAGGTGAGAGCTGCAGAGTCAAGTGATGATTCTGTCAGTTTGTCTCTTTGAGTGATTCCTCTCACATCGCACATCATCAATCATTTGATCCATAATAATAAATAACACTGATTAAACTGCCATCATCAAATATCTGTCAGACTTGTGTTCATTTGCTTTATACTCATGCAGGCCTAATACTAATTATTAAAAATGATTTATGATTAGGCAGACAGACAGACAGACAGACAGACAGACAGACAGACAGACAGACAGACAGATAGATGGATAGATGGATAGATGGATAGATGGATAGATAGATAGATAGATAGATAGATAGATAGATAGATGGTGTATAAATATGACACCCAATGAAAGCTTGATATTAAAAATCTTTGTGTCTATTCAATACCAATGATTATCCCCTGACATGAGCTGCTGAGCCACTCGGTTATATAATATGAAAAGGGAGAGTTTATTAAAGGCTGCACTGACAGTAAAGTGACTTTGACAATTCCAGCCAGCCTTGAATTATTTAGTGAAAGACCCCTTTTGTATGATAAGGAACAGGGATTTTTTTTTGATTGAGCATGATTAGCATGGGTTGATGTGCCGCCCTTTGTACAGTTTGGCAGCTCGCCGCTCTCTCTCTCTCTCTCTCTCTCTCTCTCTCTCTCTCTCTCTGTCGAGATGCAAACATCCAGTTGATGTAGAACAAGGCAGAAGAAAAGAGTGGGAGCTGTGAGAAATGCAGTTGCCTGGTAGCTAGGCAACCCTAGAGACCTGCTCTGGAAGACCTTAAGATGTCTCTCATAATATTGCAGCAAGTATTACTGCTCGGAAGCTCGGAGGAAGCTGGTTTTATTTTTTTAGCTTTAAGTGTCAGAGCAAGTTGATGGGATGAATCGGAATTTTGGGGGAGTGAATGAATTTTGGATGGGAGTCACAGAGACTTCTCTTTACCGTGTCTGAAATTATGCTTCCCTCAACTCCAATGTTTTTAAATATCAAATTTATTTTTAGGAAAAATCGTGCATTACAATCTGTTCAATGGGAAATATATGCTTCTGTTCAGGTTCATAATCTTAATTTGTGTCAGGCCTTGAAACCATTTACTTGCCCCTGTACATTACTTTCCTCAAAATGTCCGCTGCTGCAGCTCCTCTTTTCAGCCTCTGTCTGAAACTCCTGAGTTACTCCTGTCTCTTTAAGACCGATTCTGCTGTGATTGGCCAGCTAGCCTAAATCCGAATTGTGAGGAAAGCAACACTGAAAAAGCAACGTATCGCCTTTAGAACAATTTCATCCCCAACTTTTTAAAGATGAGCTAACATGTCTCTTCCTTGTTGTGGCTCCATTGGACTGTGTGCGCTGAATGTCGCCTCTCTGCATCCAGCTCTTAGTCCTCACCTCTGTTTCATTATTCATAGCTGTTTGGCTGAACAACATGGACATCTGAAACCCTGCGCTCCTGCTCATGCACAAACGTTGGACTCTGTGGCAGCCGGATAAAAGCAAAGCAAAGTGATTCACCTGTGCCAAGAACCCTTTGCTTTCAGGGGTCGCTCACCCACACATGATGCGGATTCCAAGCGTCCTCACCTGAGAGAGTGAGGCAGAAAGTCGGACGGGAGACGGGGGAGCGGGACCACAGTGTGAGACGTGGGAAAGAGAGGAGCTGGAGAAAGGGGCGTCAGGGAGAAAGAAGCAGTGACACAGGAAATGAGAGAATGGGGCACGGAGAGTGCACTGGATGGAGATGGCGGGCGCCGGGGTGGGGGGGGGAGGAGAAGGGGGTAGCTGGGAGAGTCGGAGCTATGAGAGCAACAGCGGCGTGGGCACTCAAGTAGAATATTTTCCCAACATCAGAGCCTCTGAGTGCCCCTGTTATTAGGTGTGTTTGTGTTGTCGAGCCTCCTCTGCTCTGAAGGAAACAAGTGGCTCATGGTACAGTAGCAATCACCTCCGCGGACGTCAGGAGAACAAAGTGCTGATAACCATGTGTCCAGAGGCTGACATGTCAGAGATAAAAACACAAATCTGCCCCGAATAACAACAACCGCCACGATGTCAAACAGCACCAGCATTTCATTATTTTAGGTACAGGCTACACTTATGTTTCAGAAAAGATTGTCTGTTGTTTGGTAGAAATCTAATTTACAAAAAAAAGGCTCCTTTCAAAAACAATTTGCAGCCTGATGTGAAGATAAGGTGAAGAAAAGTCAAATATTTATTTGTGCTTATTCATGTTCAGCTGCAATTACAAGGTGGAAAGTCTGCCCTGAAGATTGTTTGTTGTGATTTAGATGATTTGCATGATAATCATACATGAAAAATTCATAATTTAGACAATTTAAGAGGTTGCAACATTTTTTAAGCACTTGAACAAATATCAGTGCGATAAGAATAAACAAAAATGACAGAAACCATCTTCAGACTTTTTGGTTTGGTGGATGTCCAATTCACTAACAAAGAGGTGGCCTACATGACCTATACTGCAGCCAGCCACCAGGGGGCAATGAAGATAATCTAGCTTTACATTTGGGAGGTATCATGACGGCCTACGGTCTTTGTAGAATTTAAGTAGTGTTAACAATGAGAGGTCTAAGTTCATCTGACTTTGAAAACCAAACTTACTCTTTACGGTGCCATGAAAACATCACGACTGACCCACTGGCATCAAAAGTACACAAACATTTCCCTCTTTGAGCCTTTTCCCTCTCACGATGTGTTGTATATGTTGTTTTTCTTCACTGAAGAGACACAAAACCTCGGCATTCATCTGAGCCTCAATGTCCCTGACTGGTGCAGTACAGTACAGTACGTCTTAATTATCAGCCATTCAGCCGAGCTTGTGTTGTAGCACAATTCACTATTGATCCTCCGGCTGCGACAGTTAACTGCTGCATAAACACCTCAGATTACTGACCATGACAGATTGATCATGGGAATCAGGTGGGATTAAACAATGCAGCACGGTTGCTGGGTGAAAAACCTTCTATCCTGCATGTTTTAAATTATACACACAGTCCCGGGCTTTAGGGGTCAAAAGGTCACGAAACTGACTGAATTTACAATCAACTGTGCAAACTTTTAATTCAGTCATAGCTCACATATTTTTTTGCAATATGAAGCAATAAGGAGATAATGATATTTTGTTTTAGTGCAATGTAAAATATTCACACTGTGTGACTATGCTGATTTGTTCATAAGAAATAATAACCTCGGTTTGGTTGTTTGTATCAAAGCTTTACAAAGCTGCTGGGACCCTCACACACACACAGACCCTCTGCATAAGATATTACACACACTTTTCACTAATTACAGAGTTTCTCAACAATCCAGATTAGTCGCAATGATGCAACAAACTTGCAAGAGAGCCTAATTAAAAGGAGCCAACAGCAATCATCCCCGTGAATCTTCCCGCGACTGATTTCATATCTTGAAATATGTCAGAAGAGCGTGTAGAGACAACACAGCAGGTGCAGCCCTGGCAAAACGCCACATGGTAAATAAAGTCATTTAGTATAAATGTTAACATCTGACATCACTGCACCTCCGGCGTGACACCTTTATTAATGAAGCACACGCTACACGTCAGCATGAACAAATACAGTCATGCATCTCGGGAATTACCTCTCACCCTGTGCACCCGCAACAAATCACTATCCTCTGAAGAGTTTAAAGCTGCAACTTTGCATATAGGATGTGTGCGGTGGACAAAATGGAGAATTATGTTAACTGCACTGCAGCAGTGAGAGAATTTCATTGAATTAAAAGTCGAAGGAATGAGACAAGTTTGTTATTGAATAGCGAGAGTACGAGCGGCACTCTGTCATCGTGCCACTGGAAACTATGAGGAGCAACCGCCGCTTGTAGAGATGAAAAGGAAATCTGTGATGTGGCCCTCAACGCTGGAAGGGGAAGCTGTGATGTGTGGTTTTACTGCTCGATGCCATTTCGGAAGATGTTTGGCATCGCAAAAAAAATCTGGTCAGTGTCGTGAGGCCTGAGTGGAACCAGGCAACAGCAGCTATCATGGCAGAGTGAGACCTTTTCAACAACATGTCTGTGAAACAAATATGCCTCAAAATTCTAATGAGAAAAATGAGTGCATGTGTTTGTCACCAATGTGTGCCAGCTAGTCTCAAGTCTTTCAGAAACAGTACAGCACAGAAGAAGAGTCAGGCAGGAGTCTTCATGATGCTCTGATCAAACAGGGTCTGAGTGCATGAAACTTTTTTCAGCCATCATATCTTATTAAAGCTAGGTTTGGTAATCCTGAAAAATGGGCAAGAGCAGGCCACACCTATATGAGGCAACTGATGAATGCCCCCTCCCATTGGTCCTCTTATTAAAACTGAGGCCTAAACCATTTAACTATGTGGGTTGGGTCTTTACATGCATTATATGGTGCATTTATATATTATATATTTTTTATTTGTTTATAAGAGTCTGTCTTCATTCTCTTAAACCTCCTCCCCCCCCCCCCCCCCCGTAAACAAGGTAATGACAATTGGTCTGCTTGAGTTGTGTCTCTTCAACACACATTCACTGAAACTGTAAACGCAGGAACTGAACTATTCAGAATGACTTCTGCTGGATTTACATCAGATTCAAACCAGACACTTACAATAAACATATTTTCTTCTCGGTCTGAAAACATGGTGAACAACTAAAAAGGCAAACATCCTTTTCCCCCTGAATGTTTTATTCAAAGATCTGTCTTCCCTGGCTTTCTTCACATCTCAGGTCATTTTATAATGAGTCCATGATCACGCAAGACGAGTTAGTCTCGGCTGTCAGGCTGTCAGAGGACGCAAACACCCAGGCAGAGCTGACACTTCTTTAAATAATGAACGTGATTCGGTGTGCCACTCTGGTGGAGCTGTTGTCATTCAACAGTAAACAACCCTTCACAGGGTTCACCAGGAGAGGAGGGACTGTGGAATCTGCCTGGACAGCTTCCTTTCTTTTTAATGGTGAATTTATCTGGCACAGTTAATAATGTATATGAATATCTATCTGCTTTAGAACCTGAACAACATTATGGTTATAAATTACTGTCGATCAAGTGTGTGTATGATACAGGTAAAATATGATGGTGATATTCTTTATCTGTCACTGATCCCCATTGTTTGGGAGCTTCTAGGTGTTCTAATATGATACCACTTTTACACCACTATTCTATTGTTTTGTAGTATTTTTATGTCATTTGTGAGGTTGAAGCAAAAGATATAAAAAAAAAGATCTTTACTCAATTATCAATGCACTACTACTTTTTATTTCACTGACTGTTAAAAAGCGACTATATATTCAATTGAAAAACTTTGTGCACCCTTTAGTAAGCATGGGGATGGAACTTGTTTCGCTTTGGGCTGTTGCAGCAGCCAGAGGAAACATGGCACAGATGGGTGCAAGGATGGACTTCACTAAATATCAGTAAGTTCTGGATGCAAATGTCCTCCAGTCAGTCAATGAACCGAAACTGAAAAGATTTCTGGCCTCTACAACGAGAGAATGATCCGAATGTAAATATCAGAATCCACGAGAAACTCAAACTAAAGTTTTTGGAACGCACCTCTGACTTAAACGCCTTCGACAATTTGTGGTTTCTTCTCTTCACTTCAATAATCAGCTAAGATTGTAATTTGCCCAGTTCTGCTTAATATAGAGAAATTCCTGACATATCTTCTGATTACCTGGAGGTTAATTGCATCAATTCCAGTCTTAAACTGTTTTTGTTTGTAATGTATGATGTGATATATAACTTATAAATACGTTTTCCAATCACGAAGAAGCTTTAAAGATGGACGACGCGTCTCCACTTCCTCCCACTTTCAAGAAATGAAGCCAAATATCCCAGACACTTGTCTCAGCTGTCAATTCTGCAATATAGCATTAAACAAATAATATAAAATAAACTAACAGGAAAAATAGCAGTTGGTAATTTGATTAGAAGTTCCTCAAATGACAGAAAGTGTATTTTAGAACATTTGATCTGATTGTGCTTTTTAATTGATTGTTATTTTGGTCCATGTCCCATCCGCTAACATGAAGGAGGCAGCGTTCATGATCAACTGCAGCCAGCCACCAGTTCACCTGCTTCTTATTCACACTTAAACACATTAACGGGGAGAATTATTCAAAGTCAGGGTGAGAAAGGTCAACGTGATGCACAAAAGGTGCACACAATGCTAGAGCGAAAAACAAACACAACATTACAGGCAGCTCACACCTGTACTATTCCCCCACAGAGAGTTCCAACAGAGGTGTACAGTGTCTAGCAGCCGCCCCACTGCATACAAAGCAGGTGAGTGTTGCTGGGTCAGGAGGTGATGGGGAACGAGCTCGGCCCCGGCATCACAAGTCAGCCCGCCGGCTCTGTGTGTACTGTCTGGGTAACCAATCAGCTGCGAGGGGCCTCCAGCTAATGGACCAATTTCCAACCGTCACCCGAGTCAATCAGGGAGCCATACACCTGACCAATGTCAATCAATAATTACTGGTCTCACAAACACACTCGGGGGCGATGAAAACACAGGCGGTGTGGGAGCACAACAAATCTACAACAAGTCGTAACAGTGATTAAGTGACAAAGGAAAGTAGACAATATTCGCACACACACACACATTTAAAGACACACAATAACAGCGATACTCATTTATTTATTTATTTTTAATTTCCATCTTTATATATTCGAGCTGGTTTGAACTGTCCTCTCCATTTCCTGTTAAAGATCCATGTTGGATGTTGAAGTGGCAAAGCATCAATGACTGGAGAGTGAAGATCATCTAAATATTCTTAAAGGAACAATAAGCCTCCTGCAGCTTTTCAAAACAAAAGGATTTTGGGGATTATTGTCTGGCTAAAAATAAAAGCATCCTGGATCAGCCATGTAAGCTAACTTTACAGTTATCTACATCTCAGGCAACTTGACCTTACAGCCTCACCATATCCATAAAAATTGAGAAAATGACTCGATGTCTGAACACAGAGCATCGAGAAAAACTTACAACCAGGTGCTGGTGTTAAGCTGTTGGGTCGGTGGCTGCAGGAAGATCACCAGTTCCCCAGTTCCCCAGTTCCCCAGTTCACCAGTTTACATGAACCTGCAGCATCTTTCTGTTGCCTTTTTGTTTTCTGCACATGAACACACACCAGCGTGAATGGGTGAGCATACAAGGTCGTTGGTGCAAGTGGTGAGTTGACCCCGGTTGTAGATGCATTCAGACATAATTGTTTTTTGCAGACTGCTTCTTTCAGGTATTTGAAATGATGCATGTGAACATCATGTAAATGCTTGAAGCTCGAGGGCTTTGACTCACTTCAACAGAGGTGGTGAGTATCGACTTATAAGTGTGACCTTTAGATTTAAATGTGTACGAAAAAACACCCAAAAGCCCAACATTTAAATAATCGTCAGTTAATAGTAAAACCTTAAATCAGGTGAAAGCAGAGCAGTGACAAGCTGACAAAAAAAATCAGCCAATGGTGTCACCTTGAGCGATGACATGACACTACGTGACATCTCTCATGAGACAGTCGGGCTGGAGGTCGGGGATTTTTCACAGAGCCGGGGAACATGTGATGAAGCTGGTGAGTGTTGGTGATGATGATGGTGATGATGATGATAGTATCTGGGCCAGTGGCTGTGTGTGTGTGTGTGTGTGTGTGTGTGTGTGTGCGTGTGTGTGTGTGTGTGTGTGTGTGTGTGTGTGTGTGTGCAGTGTGATAAATATCCCTATCCCAGATGGCTGTCTCTCCATGAGACGGAGTGTGTGAACCCTCTCTACCAGCGTGAGGCTCGAGCGGCCGAGCCTCCGTCTCCCTTCCAAGGTCACCATGAGCGGGAAGGGAGACAGAACCAGGAAGCAGTTTAATATCTCTCTTGCTGACAGCTGTAATTTCATTGTTACCTAGTGAAACAGATAGGACTGTCTGAAAGAGGACACAGGCTTTATCTCCATGCTTCTGTCGTGCCTGAAATCCTGAGTCTTCCTATAAACTTAAAGGATACGGTTCTTTAACAGAGTCCGTAACGATGGTGAGAACTGCACAAGCAGCTTTGAGACTTCTGTTCCCCAAGTCCAAGTATTGACGTATGAAACTCCCAAACCCTGCATTTATACCAGCATGCTGATGACTTGCTAATTACTAAGCAAATGTCGGTTTAGTGCCAAGTCAGTTCACATTACTTCCCCTTGCCAATGCAATAGTAAAATGACCAAAAAGGTTTGTTGAAGGCTGGTGCAGTGCTGCTCACTCATTAAAGCTCCAGTGAGCCTGTGAGGGGAGGTTATCTCAGTCCACTGCAGCATTTAGCATGATGCAGATGACAGCGTCTGCTTTGGACTTGTTAGCAAGCCAGTAAAGTTCAGGAAAAAAAATATGAGGCTATCGTGATGCGCATTACAATTATAACTACTGGTAACTGTGGCATATTTTCTGCCACCAATATATACAGTTTTCACAGATTAAAGACTTTTCTATAGCATAAACATAGCAACTTAAGGCTGCCAATATTTTAGATATTTGTTATTGTCGAAAAAGATCAGATGTGTTTGTCCTTGTTTCAATATTTTCTGAGTTGCCCCCCCCTGTTCATTACACTCAAGCTCATTTTCTAACACTAAGGACATAAATCCTTAAAAACCAGGCTCTGCATATTAACGTTCATTAACAAATATTCCAACAACTACACATCTGTTTGTTAGATTGACTCAAAATAATAAACAGTGATCGTGTTCATCATGTTTTTGGTTCTGATCTTTTCAGTTTGAGATGAATTTGTAGACCAAAGACAATATCACTTAATTTTTTCACATTTTCATATATAGAAATGCTTTAAGTAAACTGACCAGGTCATTGCTAATATGTCATTGTACACTGATAGTAAAGACCTCTGCCAAGGAGGTTACGTTTGTTCACCTCTGTCCGTTTGGTTTGTATGTTTGTTTATTTCTAAGCAAGATCATACAAAAATACACAATGGATTAACCATTTAACTTGGTGGAAGGATGTGATATGGGTCCGGGAAGAAACCACGGACAGGGGACAGATCCATAATTTTCAAAAATGTTCCCAAAAACAACTCATGGCTCGTGATTGTGTGTGTAACTTGGTGCCGAGACTTGGTGGAAGTATCTTCTCTACTGAGTTTCATTCTCTTTTACATCGTAATTCACTTTCAGCGTTGTCGTCACAGTCTTTTTGCTTTGACCGACAATATGGATGTGAATCTCAGGTGATAAAGAGTTTTTCCTTAAAGCGACGTAAAAGCAGATAACAACTGCAACAGACGCACAACACTGTTAGCATTATTTAACAGACGTTCACGAGAGCTTCCTGACATCCTTGTATCCTCATTTAAAACCTTTTAGCGTGACCGAGATGCTAAACTCTTCTTTCAATCCAAGTGTGCTCAACCAGTGTTTGTCGGACTTGACAGGAAAAATAGATAAATTATGTGATGATTAATATACGCTTGAGCTTATTTTAACATTATGTAGGAGTCTGTCAAGCTGGACAGTTGAATAAAGCTTCATTATGACGAAGGACGGTGATTCAGAGAGGAAACTTGTTCAGTTCAATGTTCAACGCGGGGGAAAAAATGCACACGTGTGAAAAGCTGCAAACTTTCTGTCATAGCTTTTTGCCAATGACCCAAAAATGAAGGAACGGTGAGACAATATAAATCTGTCAAGGGACACACTGCACCTCTGGCAGCCGTAAGGAAGGACGGGATGTTTTGGACTTTCAAGAAGCGCGAAGCATGATAACTTCTGCCATCTGTTTTTATTTCACCGACAAATATGACGAGAGCTGCACGTAAAGAAACTGCAGCTTCTTCAAACAGAATTTAACCCTCGACGACGACAAATGTGCAAAATGGCAAAATCAGCCATATCTGTCACCCCCATTAAAGAGTCATGGATGCTTTTATATTTGTCTGGTATATTACTATGACCCTTTATTTACCATCAAGCAGCAGCTCAGTGCTGCAGCAGGACTTTGAATCAGCTCGAAGAGACTGAACCACATTACTCTTAGTCTGGCGTCCATACAATGGCAGCCTGTCAGGTTCATGATTGATGAAATTTGATTGATAACTTAAGGTGTTTGTCGAGGCCTTGCTCCCAGCGATATTCTGGAACCTTTAACCATCTATGAGCCATTGTTCAGCCTCAGAGCCCCGAGGCTCCACTGGTGCCGACTTTGTTTCACCGGCTGAAACATTGTTCTCCTTCAAATCACCTGGTGAGACACCATTCTGCTTTTGTGTCTCTGATATAATATTTCTGGTTTGAGTCGTGTTCTTTTACCAACTTGTTAAGTTCTTTTTTTCCCCAAGAGATTATTTTTTCAACCAAAATATTAATCTGACATTGGTTGATAGGCAGGATTCTGCCTTGTGACGTCACCAGTATGTTACCAGAAACAAAACGATGCTCAAATCTCAGGTCAAATTAAAGTCTTCACTTCACCTCACCCCAATTTCTCATTTCTGTTCACTTCACTTCTTGTTGATGAGCTGCAGCCTAACATGTCCCACCTGAGAGGAACCTGCTCAGGCCCGTAAGCCACACCCGTCAGGTTCACTCCTGTCTTTAGTGTTCTCTTGTGTTCCTCAGCAGTTTGTTATTTTGCTGACGTGTTCCAGCATTCCCGTGGTTTGTCTTAACTTTTTGTGTGTTTGAATAAATCCCATTAATGCCTGACTCCGAACCTTACAGCTACCTGAGGACCCACGCTCATCTCCAGAACCTGCAGAAGAGGCAGCCGCACGTGAACCACACCAGAGACAAACAGGGTTGAGGAGTGGCACACATTCAACATGATAAAAGATACACAAAGTTGAGGACGAGCTTAAAGGACAAAGAGCGGTAAAGGAGACGACAAACGTGGGAGGAGGGCAGCACCTCTGCAACATCTGTAGAAGCTGGAGTAGTATGAAGCAGATCATCTGGAAACTACACCGGCAAAATCCATGAATTTTATTTGTATAAGGCCAAATCATTAGAGACATTATCTCTCGAGGGTAATTTACATAATAAATTCGAGACCACACGGCGACTGTGTAGAGAAAAGAGGGACCTGAAGAAACGAGAAGTCTCACTCTGACAGAACTGGGAAATAAGAACAATTCCTCCAGAGGCTCATGAAGGTGAACACAGTGAGATCCCCTGCTCTTTGTTTTTCTGCTACACACAAAATAATGTGCGTTGATAAATTAGCCTGATGGCTACAGCAGCTATTACATGTTCTAATTGTTCTCAGTTTCATCCAGTTGCAGCAACACAATAGCCTTAGATCATTTTTATTAATATTTTTATAACAAACACACAGGTTAAAGAGCAGCAGCAACAACCTTCGCTCCACAGAGATTTGAAATGCAGGTTTTTCAAATGAATGGCTGTCAGTGATTCACCGGATTCTTGTGTTTTGCGGCCGCAACAAAAGATGTAAATAACAAACTGTTTAAAATGGACCATTAACAAAACCTGATGAAGCTTTGTTCGAGAACAAGCAGCAACTTACGAAGGGGAAAATTAAACACAGGTAATTATCATTACCCATCTCTGAATACACTCACACTGTAAAGCCACGGAGAAGCAAATAGAAGATGACTCACAGCAGATGTCCTTATCCTGTGTGTAATCATATTTTTGCCTCTCAACCGAGCTCCTGCAAACACTAGGTGGGTTTTTCTGAAGGCAACATAATATTTAAGGTGCCCTTTAGGATGCAGTTTGATGAAACTGTATCATTACAGCGCTAATAGTTGAACAACATCAACACTTTTTTGCAAACGGTAGATACAATAAACTTGATTATAGGCAATTGCAGATGATGTAAAGTGCTGAGTGGAGATAAAGGGGGCAATAAGAGGGATATTACATCGCTGATTCAGCCGCAGATCCGAGGCCTCTCTCATTTGCTTAATAACTACAGACTGTTTTATTTGACAGATGAACTATGTTAGTTTTTTTCCCCTGCTCATGTTACACATTAGGCAGAAGTCAGTGGGAAACAGTCTCGACTGCTCTGACAGTCAGAGCCTGATTTAGCCTGCACATGCAGAGGTTTTAATTGTCTCCGCTGAGTGTTTCACACAAAGACGAATGTCATCCTGTCCCAGCCAGAATCTAGCAGGCTGGGACAGATTCATAGATCAGCGGTCGGGTTTAAAAATGGACAATTGCCTGGAGTTAATCCCCTGAAGGGATTTGGGGTTCTTGCTGTTTTGTAACATGTTCCCTTATGTCACTTTGAAAACTCTGAAGCTGCAGGTTTCACAGGATTGTTTTCCCTTTGTCTGTACTGTCTTACTTTTCTGTGAGGTTTTAATGCTCATTTGTATTTTTTCAAGTAATCATTAGATAGCACACGGGTCCTATCTTGTTTGTGAACTCCTAATATTCTAAAACCACAGAAATTCAAGCAGAAAACAAGGGTAGAAATTTAGTGTTTGTGTAAAATCATTAGCAAACAATAAACATTTCTCCCTCTTATTACATTAAGTTGCTTCCTATCTTCAAGAAGTATTTTTGCCAAAGCACTCTGCTGCAAAGCCTCTTATTACATTCAGAGTCTTGCAGTATTTCTCTGATAAATAAATAATTGACGTCACCGCAACCTTATAAAACATTCTCATTAATGTATTCACTTTCTGAGTTGTTTTAAACTGTATTTAAAGTGACAGTATTTAATACATGAGCACATCCACATTCCGAACCCCCCACCACCAACCGTCAAGAGGTCGAGATAGACATCCACTAGCGTTTGAGAGAATCATTATCATTTACCCTTTCTCCATCTATTCCCATACCGGAGGGAGAGGGGAAAAAAAAGAGAGGCTTGAACTCTTTCAAACCCGCCTGACATTTTTCACTGACGGAGACCTTTGATTTCTAATTGTGATATAGATCATAAATGCTGTGCAGTGCACCCACGGGTGTGTTTTGTGTAGCGCTGTAGCTCTTAAAGTGTAAGATAATTTTTTTTCTTCAGTAATGTCCGATACGAGGGCTCTGGGGGATTCGGATGATAGAAATCAGTGACATTTGAAGTCTCCGCGACGACTAAAAGGTGAGCGGGGGATGAAATATGCAACAGGAGGAGATGGGGGGAGGGAGGGAGGGATGGAGAGAGAGAGGGAGAGAGGGAGAGCACTGTTACACATGGCTGCCACCTCCAAGGCTGACCACTCATTAGGTTTCATCAAATGATGGAGCTGTGCTGCTGCTCTCCTGCAGAAGGGCAGTGTGGACCGTACATTACTTTTCCGATGTGCTGGATCTTCCACACACGCTGATGTTTCATGTGTTGTTAATGACGTGCTGTGTTAATATAAATGTATATACTGATATGACATCGAGGCCGCACCTCACTCGCTTTCTCATCATAGAAAACATGGCTGCAGCTATCAGGGGCGATTCTGCATCGGTACTGACAGATGCAGTGTTTTGCGTTACTGTAATTTCCATATCTTTAAAAGGCAAAGCATTGCATTGATGTTGTGTTATTGTCGTTTTATGCAATTTGCACAAAGAAAAAAATTGTAGAAATGCTTTACATTACTGTTTTTGTTTCAGTGAGGCAATTGTAGACAACCGTGTTATCCTGCAGATAACATGTCTTTAAGTACAGATCGTTTGTTCTATGGCCAATAGGCAGTGACTCCCAAATAAGTGAATTGGTGTTAAAGGGTCTTTCTGATTATGCTAATCCAGGTTTAATTGCACCTCAGATGCACGGATGCAGAACAGTGATCTGCTGCTTAAGACCTGAGTTTGTTCGGTTTTACAGCAGGTTTAAAAATAATGCAACCCTTGAATTATTCTTCTGCAAGCTTTGTGTTTGTAGAAAAAGAAACAATAACGACCGAACCCAAAGCTGACTGTGTTGATATCAGTCTAATTAACCAATGAGCAGTTATCAGTGTAGAGCCGCTCTTAGACATGCACTGACAGTCCAGACCTTCTCCAGCCAGCCCCATCAGGATGAGGAAGAGGAGGCGTACATGTGGAAGGCACTGATGAAGATGGAAAGACGATGGGATTTGAGAGCGACTTTATATGTGGTGTCCTGCCTCCTGCTGCTCTACCCAGGCACCGTCCCTGTAGCCCGACTCTTCCAGAAAGGTTCCTGTTGTTAGAACTTCTTCATACGTGAAACACAAATCCCGGAAAAAATGGATGTGCACATTTTCCTGACTTTGAAAATGTCTCATGTGGATTCTGCACGGTGTTAGGATTTCTGAAATTGTTCCTTTTGAGCTTTCTCTCAGAGTTCTGTTCATCGTTTCTTATATTTCATAAATGCTACTTAACAGAATCCCACGCAGCAACACCTCCATAGCAGCGTTTGCAGCAGTGATTAAAAAGCTTTTCCATTACTTATTTTTTTCCATTGTTTGTCGTTTATCCTGTGGACTTATCGTGTGTCTTTTCACAACATGTGTGCCAAATAATGTCCAGCTTTCAATAGCTGAATAATTCAACAGATATTCAAGCTGAGAGACTTCAACAGTTTGGACGTAAGGGACACCTGGGGTAGTGATATAAGTCAGAAAAGGAAATGCTCTGCAGCTATAAGTCGCCTGCTGGCTGTTTGGTATAAATCCACCTTTGCACTGCAGGCTCAGGTGCGACGCTTTGACTTTAAACATTTATGTTTCAAACTGAAACCTGCAGCCTGGTGTGTTCTGTTTGATAGTCGTGCGCTGCTATCAGAGCTGACAGGTCGTCTCAGTTATGCCCTCTGTGCTGTGCCAACGAATTCAGCGCCATTGCACTTACAGCTGAGGAAACGGAGGATTCGCTCCAACCTTCCCCACGTGCTAGGAGACGTGTTGTTTGTGGCGTTAATCTCCCGAAACATCAAACTGCCATGTTTTCAGTGAATATAGTTATTTGTGTGAAATAATTTGACAGGAACATAATGTTGTTTTTGTAGTTGATGACTTCTTCCTGTGCACTTAAGGCAAAAGTATCCCTCATGGTGAAGATGTCTGCTCTGTCATTTCCCCCTGAACACTTGTTTTTCACTTAACTCTAACTTTTAAGAGTGAACTAAGCCACGGATTGTAAAACAAAGACGGGCAACACAACAGTTCCCTTAGTGTGAAGTGTTTCCATTGCCCCCTGGTGGCTTGCTGCTGTATAGGTCATGAATACCGCCCCCTCCATGTTAGTGGATGAGAAATGGACCGAACTCATTTTTTTGCCATACACTCGTACAATGCACCTATGGGCAGCACTTGGCGTATAGAATGGGGAAGACCGGGATCGAACGGCCAACCTTCTTGGTAAAGGATGATCCGCTCTGCCCGTTCTCTCTCCAAATATAGTTTCTCTCTTTTCCGTTAGTTCTCATCAGATTACTGTATGTCTAAGTACATTGTTTCTCAGGTGATATTATAAAAACAGGATTAAATGTCATTATTGACTTGAAAATGACCCCCCCCCCCCCCCTTCATTTCTGGGTGAACCATCCCTTTAAGCTTTTATGATCGGTCTTGACATCCGAGAAGAGGAATACTTACGACTCAAAATGCTGTTACTCAGCTAAATTTACTTTTCTTTAAATTCTGAACCTCTCTTGTCCTCTGAGTGATGAGAGGCATTGAGAAGGAGCCCTTGGATTGATAGGGAACACATTCAGTAGGTTAACAGCCTTGCAGAGCGCAGAGAGATCTGGCCGCTTCAGCGACGGAGGTGACAAAGAGATTAGATGCAGGAGAGATGATGCTGACTCACTGTGCTACAAGTGTCAAGTCCCGGCCTCAAAGAAGCCATGGATTGCACGTGATACTGGAAAGTACACACGGGCAATCCGATGGCTGCAACCACTGTGTCAGCATCTGGCAAGAGGAGAAGAAAGAACTGAGCTGGAGGAGAAGGTAGAGGAGGAGGAGGAGGAGGAGGAGGAAGAGGAGGAGGAGGGGTTGATAGAGTTATGTCTCTGCACTGACGTGGGTAAGAAGTTACCTTGTGTTTCTAGTGTGACCATAATAACAGCTCTGGTGAAGGTTATGTTGGCTGATTGTCATCCACCATATAGAATTAGATCTTGACATGTCGTCATCTGCACGTAGTTTGTATAGTTGCTTCTTTTTTGTGCAACAAAACACACAAACCTCTTCAAATGTCAGACACTAACAGGTTCTGGAACAGTCTGTACCTCTGCACACAGATCGTACGATGACGTCAGCGTTATTCTTACATCAAGCTGTTCATAAATATATGTGTGACTGCCATTTGTATTGAAATGGGGTTCAAAGGGTTCGATGAATAATTACACACTGAGAACTGTGTGAAATCATAAAAACGGACCCCGCCACACCTTATAACAAATTTTCAATTTTCGTACTTAGCACAGTGGCAACACTTGAATCTTTACAAATCAAATGTGGTTTATATTGGTATTGATAGTAGGGTGGTAAACCAAGTAATTACTTATTGCAGTTTAACACATTTCAGTTTTTAATGATGTTTCTGGTTTGTCCATGATTACAAATCATGTTATCTGCAGAAGGTCGATTGCTAGGGCATCTTATTTAATGGAGGTGTATGTACAGGAGATATTTCTCGGGGTGAGTAACGTTGTCTGCCGCTCTTGCTTCTATCATGCCATAGCTGACCCTGATTCCACCTTACAGCTAATGCTAACTGTATATAGTTAACTTTAATCATCCACCTGTAAATATTACAATAATATACAATGATATTGTAATTTGTACTAAGAGTATTCACTAATATATGTAATCCAATTGGTACATTTTATGTTCCTATGAGACAGTTTTTCTTTGTATATAGTTATTTTTAATCATCAACCACTTGTAAATGTCTCTCAAGAACTTGAATTTTGTATTAAGAGTATTCACTAATATACATCTCATATCATTGTCATTATCTGTCAAACTGTTGTTTTTAAAGGGCAATTAAATAATTATTCTTTATCCCTAAAACAATGGTATCTTTTGGTTTGGGTTCTTTTATTGGGATAGTTACCGAAAGCTTCTGGCACCTACAGCCCCACCTAGAATAATTTTCACCAGCCGCCACTGCTCATAGACAAACTTGTTGTAAATAATTTTCAAGTATTGAGTTCATCTGAACCACCAGGATAAGGCCAACGTGTTGGATAATTGATGATGTCATCCCAAAATTGAAGAAATGCATTCAAAACTAGCAGGAAGAGGAATGTGTCCCTTTTGAGTTGTAATAATTATTAGTAATTTGCAAATGCTCACACTAATCAGTGTTATATGTTGTTTGTATAATTGCACACACATGCAATTCCTCTAGTGATGCTCTAGTCGGCCAAGTTGCTTTTTAGTATATGTCTTGTGTTCTAGAAAGACCGAACTTGACCAACTAGCAGCTGATTGATGTTTACAACAGAAGCACAGTTCACATCTCAGCTTTAACGAGGCAGGAGAACATGTTAGCTTCCACCTCAACCCTCTGAGGACCTTGCTGATCAGAAACCTGATCCCGAAAGAGAAATTGAGTTGATTTATTCCTCAGTTAGTTTATAATTCCGCAGGCCGTCGCAACAACTCATCAGAGCCAAGATGTCGACACTCCAAACATTTCTGATGACGAGGATTCTTCTGTTCTCACCCTGTGGATGTGTCGACTGCAGTCGCACTGTACAATACAACGTGAAAGATGCAAACATCATCATGAATCTAATACTGTTGGTAATGCAGTTTTAACTGTCGGATCATTTATTTTTATAAAGAAAGACGAGCTAACAGTAACTACCCACAACACATAACCTCCAAAGCACCCAGCTCAGGTCTGTGGGCGCTGAAGCGACCCTGAAGGCCGGCGCATGCTTCTGCAACTGCCCCTGCGGCTTTTCACGCAGCTGTGTCGTAGGGCTCGTTTTGAATTATGCTTCCCCAAGGTTTGCGCGTGTTGCAAAGCAATTCACCGCCTGAACACTAGGCGGAGTAACGTGGTTTGTCAAAGACGACCTTAGAGACGCCTTCTTACTTCTTCGTCGACTGTTTATTTACATCGCCACGCCGGCTCCGCATTGACTTTTTCTGGCGGACAAATCTGCCAGTCAGTGACGGGTTATACAAGTGGTCATACTTTCGGGTCTCTTCTGTCAAAAGCTCTTCTATTTGGTCCATATTCGTTCTTCTAAATCTTCCATGGTTCGTGCCGATATTATGGGGCATGAAACCGGAAATGCAACTCCGGAAAGGATCTAGTTAGCAGACCAATCACAGCCTTGCGGGCTAGTTAGGCTTGCAGAGCTTTGCCGTAAAGTTTAGAAAAATTGGGCGACGTAAGGGGCCCGGAAGTGCTCTTGACTTGCCGGCCCCTGAAAACGCAGAAGCATGCGCCGGCCTTGAGGAAGAAAACACTTTTTCTTTTTGGCGTTTTTTCTGTAACCAAACCTCCCAAATGGAAGACAGGAAATGTAATAAAGTACCTTGAAATAAAATACACCACTTACGGCTCAGGGAAGAACACAATCATGTGGGATGTTCGATTCTATTCATTCTCACCGTGTTAAGAGATTTTTTTTTTTTTGTTCTCTCCATTCAGCTGAAAAACAGACTTTTGACTTTGTTTGTCTCTGAGTCGGGAGTCGAACGGAGACGCCTGTTGTAACTGAGCATGTCAGAACAGATCCAGTGTGTCGGTGGCTGGGTGGTAGTGACATCCACCCCGGTGCACCTCCGCAAATCCACAGCTTTTCTCTGAGACAGGCTGAGTGTGTGTGTGGAGGTTGGCAGTCTGCCCTTGGCTGATGAGGTGTCATCATGAGGTTTTGTGTATATGTGTGTGTGTGTGTGTGTTTGTGCACCTGGATGTGTGCATGTGGGCATGTGCAGCACCTCGTTACAGCAGATTTGACTAAGGATAAGGGATTGTTTTGCCTTTAATTAGATCATAATGATGATGGCCATCTTTTATTCTTCTTCTAAAAGACTCAGACTAAAGGATTAAAAAGACAAATAAACGGAGAGAAAATCAGCGTTTAAAACGGGTCATTACATTTAGTCTTTATACTATTTAATCATAATAAAAACAAAGATTTGCTGAACCGAAGCTGTTTGTGCAGATATTTAGGAAACAGTGAGTAAACACGTCACATTATATTGACTTTAGAGGCCAACTGCTGGTTCTGTAATTTATCCCTGGGGAATTTATGGAGGTTTTAATCTGAAAGGATCAAAGTGCATTAACTTTATGTGTATTCCGGTACCAGCTTTAACCACAAAGAGGCCGAAACTCTACTCAGATGACCGACCAGTCAGTTTGCACCTCAGTCAAGAAGCAATTAGTTAAACTATCTTAAATATCAGTTTAATTTTAAGGAGCCGGGTTGGTCACTTAGCAGTAAAACATGTTTCCTCCTGTCATTTGTATTGAGAGAAGTTAGCTTAGTGTTGGCTAACAGCAGCCACACCAATCAGCCTGTGAAAGTCCCATTCTTGTGAATGCAGAATTCCCTTCAGGGAAACATTCGATTTGGAACAACATTTGTTTTAATAGTTTACAAATACGTCTACGAAAATATAAAGTTAAAGCTTCACAATAAAGTAAATACAAAGAACCGCAAACATAACAAATAAAGGAATGATACCAAACTATCAAATCAAATAACATATATAACATGGGATAATACAAATAAAACAACTTTAAGAGATTTCTGAGTCTAATTGTAACGTGATGGTAAGAGGGCGAAGGTCACTGGGACACTACAACGGCCATAACTTGTAATAAAGTTCACTATATGTTTTATTAAATTTCTTCACCCATATGTTATATAACTCTGCACAAACAAACTGGTCAATGCATGAGACCTAACATGCTATGTTTAGTTCCTTAAACAACCCTTGTCCCAGTCTGAATCAGCCTGGAGTGAGCCAGCAGCGTGGAGCCTCATCAACCAGCAGCAGGTTTGTGTGAGATCTTTGTGATAGTGCAGAAAAGAAGAGGTCACACAGGACAGAACAAACATTGTGCTGAGAGTGCTTCTAATCTTTGCTGAAAGCATTCGTTGTAACTCAGCAGGAGAGGAAAAATAAAACGAGCTCCATGATACTTGTCAACTATCTGCTCGTTTGACCAGTGAATCACAGACAGTCTACGCAGGTTGTGTGCGTATGTTTTTCTTTGCCCCTGGTTTCACTGCTCAGGAGAAATATTTACATGCACTTGTGTAACCGCAAAGGTTGATGCGTGTGAATGGATGGATTTCTGAGAAGCGCTCGGCGTTCTCAAGGTGATCTATCACGCTCCTTATCCTACTTGTCAAATCTGCTGAACTCGCCGTGTGCTCTTCAAAGCTTTTTCAAACGCAGCTGAAGGTTTTTCATATTACAAACTCCAAAGACTCAGGCGGAATAAATGAGGAAGTTACATTTTTTATTTTTCATTCAAATGCATGTATTCAATCTGGAAGTTTTTTTTGGGGAGGACTGCATTACTTTGGGAAGCTATTAAAATGTTATCCAGTGTTTGAGTTTCACCATAAATCAAGACGTACACAGTTATTTTTTGTATAAATCACACAACAGCAATATGTTTATAGAAAAAATGGTCAAACATTGTCTTAACCCACATTTTGTAAGTTGCAACAACAATGTGGAAGATGAAATAACTAGATCAAAAATCACATTAGCAGGCATCTCCTTCACTTTATTGATGATAATAATAAGGATCACATAATAAACTTCATTTATACAGCATATTTCATGCATGAAAATATAAAATGTATTATTTTACCTTAAAATTAACCTGCATTGATGAAATACTGCAGTAAACATAAAAAAATCAATCTGTATTAAGTTAACCATGGCATTGATTTCACAATGAAACACACTAAAGACAATTGTTGTTAATACTTTACACTCTTGACACGTGTTTCATACTTTGCACATCATTTCCCAGAAAGAATATTGTGTCAAAGTGCACATGTCATTTCTTTATCGCGGCCCTCAGACGGCTCAGTGCTGGGCGCTGGAACAGATCAAACACAATCAATGTCTCTTCTGCAGGGAGTGAGGGGGTGCAAGGTCAGTCAACAAAGTAAACATCCCCTGTTCTCTCTCCAACGGCTGTTAGAGCCCATTATGTGTGGAAACTCCCTTTGGATGTGTCCTGCTGTCCAAGCCTGTGTGCCCCCTGGCCCTCATCTGAGAGAGGGACGTGACCTTCAGGCTGAGGACTGAGCTCCGAGGCGGGCGGAGGCGGAGCCGCACACGTTTTTATATTCAACACAGTGATGCAGCAGGGAAACATATATATATGTATCATTCTGACACATTCAGTTTGAATAAATTAGATTTTTATTTGTGCATCAATGTGCACACAAACACACACAGACACACACGCGTACGCATACTCACATTTTCTCACCTCCCATTAGGGGATGTGCCTGTGAAAGTAATTAAATTCCGTGGTTATGACTGAGGTTTGTGCACGTGGTGTTTCCAGTAGATGAAGTCAATAATGTGAGTAATGTTGACACTGCTCAAATGAACAAAGGGGCTGACTAGTTAAAAGGAAACGTCCCTGAGAGTTATAATGAATTCCAGTAACGACCAGGAGCTGCTGCAATAAGTCAGTAAATAAAGCGTTGAAGTTTGCAAACAAATCGCAGCGTAACTCCAATCTTCACCAGGAGTTTGGAAATCCTGCTTGGCTCTGTTGGAGACGACTGAGAGGAGTCAACCAGAAAGTGAATGAAATGTAAGATCTATGTCAAGTAGGACAAATCTGAAGGAATATCCGAGTCCCGGACTTATAAATAATTATCTGTATCGACGAGAAAGAACTTCAACACACAGGGACATAATAAACTATGCAAGCAACGGAAATGGTGTTGAATGATTAACATAAATTAGACCTACACAAACTTATTGAAGAATATTTAAGCACGATTATGACTTTTAAGGCATACAAATTCAGATTATTCATACTAAATCTTTTAAACTCACCATGGAAACCCTGACGACACACAGCCCGCATTGTGTGTGCAGAGCATCTTTGTTTTCATTTGAGTGCACATCAATTTAAAAAGAAAATATTAAACAGAAATAGATAAAAGGTCGGTTGATTGTCGTATTGTTAAAATACTGCCAACATGACACACAACCGTCACACACGTTGGTTTTGATGCGCTGCTCTCTCTTTACATGAGAGTAAAGAAAAATCACATAACTTCTCTCATGGTTTTCTCTGTTGACAGATTTTGTTTCTCACTTTGTGTCCGTGTCACATGCACAGCTCTGGATTTGCCTTCAGGAGAGTATTAATCATTTTGTCGAGGAGGAGGAGGAGGAGGAGGAGGAGGAGGAGGAGGAGGAGGAGGAGGAAGGTGTCACTTTTTTTAAACGATATAAAGCTTCATCACTGAGTCATATGCACAGTTCCCACAGCTGTAAGTTTCTTTGTGAGTGAGTTGCTGTCCAACATGTTGTGTATGTCAGGCACAGCCCTGTAACCACAGCGGGTTGTATTTGTACATAAAGTGCATCTTCTGACGACTCCACTGAAGCGGCTTGTTTTATGTTTTCCCGAGCTTGGCAGATAAAATAATTCAGAATTTGACGTGGGAGAAACGGGGGGGGGGGGGGGGGGGGGACAACAACACACATCCCAGGAAAGCGAGATCTCCTCCAGAGGGTTGACAGGCCGAGCAGTCAACCATCCAAATCATTCAGGGTGATGGACAGCTAATTTTCTGTTTTTACATCTTAATGATGAATCCCCCAGCAGCGTATATTTATATTTTTAACAGCCGTGGAGCATTCATGCTGATGTTGATAGTCTGACTAACAGTGGCACTTATTCAAATTAGCCTTGATGTCCCATTTCAGCAACCAGCGTCAAAAATAGATGCTGGTGGACTTTGCAGTGGCTCGTGTGCTACAAGAGCTACTGGGAAGAGTAATGTTTGCTCTCGGACCAAAGTCACTGCTGGGTATTTTTATTGGCAGAGGCACGAGCATGAAGGCAATTATACGGCGCCACGGGGTGAACACTTGGTGTGACCCTGGCTCACATCTGAACAGGGTGTTTGTTTCCATTAAATTCTCCTTCTCCTTTAACTTCAGAATATTCCTGGCTGACACTCGGAGGATTGTTTTTAAACCAAGTATTGACTCGGATGTTGGAGGCTGAGAAAACCTCAGAAGGGCTTTCTGTGTATGTTGAAACCTCTTTGAGGGAGTTTCTTGACACATTTCTGGAATGTTTGTCTTTATTATCCTCACGCAGTAAATAATAATGATGATAATACGGCCCTGTCCTATTTCACCCCTCAGCCTTACCACTTGGAACCCTTGAGAATGGAATGGTTTCTCTATCAGACCATGTCCCATCCTGCCACTAAGTTTTGTTAACAAACTTTTGCCCCAATCCTGCTGACCACTAAAGAAATGAGCAAACTCTCCAACAGACAAACACTCGAATGGATTGAAAACACAACCCCCTGTTGAAGGCGACATTTGCTTTTGTAGTTTTTCATCAAAGGTAACATTAAAGTCTAGTGAAAGTATTGTCAGTCAGGGATATGCGTGTGCCCGATTCCCTGTTTTCATCAAACTTCAGAGCTTTGCCACATTTGATTTCCATCAAAATGACACGTTGCAAAGGTCATGAGGGGAGGAGGTGACTTTCACCTGAGTTTGACACAACAGTCGTCGTGAGCAGCTGCAGTCGCTGCCGTGTCGTCGCTCGTCCCTGTGTCACCCACTGTTTTTCTATGACTGTGTTGACTTGTGTTAAATAATGAAAGTCATAGGCGCATGAAAAGGCACTGTATCCTTCTCTTTCAGAAATAGAACAAAGGAGAAATGTCGTGTTTGTATTACTGATCCAAAGGTTGGGAAAGTTGCCACCGAGCCTTGCAGGAGCTGGAAACATGAATGGACACCGACTGTGTACAACTAATTGTCAACGGCATATATACATGTTTCAAGAAAAGAGCGTGTAATGAAGAAACATTACAAATTAAATGCATCCGCAGGAATTTTATTAATGAGTTTCATGGAGTTTTTTGAAAGCACTTGGTTCGTGTTAAGGAAATGGTCTTTGTTAAATACCTGAAAACACTAGATCTTAAAACACTAGATCTTTAAACACTAGATCTTAAAACACTAGATCTTTAAACACTAGATCTTAAAACACTAGATCTTAAAACACTAGATCTTTCAACACTAGATCTTTAAACACTAGATCTTTAAACACTAGATCTTAAAACACTAGATCTTAAAACACTAGATCTTTAAACACTAGAGCTTTAAACACTAGATCTTTAAACACTAGATCTTAAAACACTAGATCTTAAAACACTAGATCTTTAAACACTAGATCTTTAAACACTAGATTTTAAAACACTAGATCTTTAAACACTAGATCTTTAAACACTAGATCTTTAAACACTAGATCTTGAAACACTTGATCTTAAAACACTAGATCTTAAAACACTAGAACTTAAAACACTAGATCTTTAAACACTAGATCTTTAAACACTAGATCTTAAAACACTAGATCTTAAAACACTTGATCTTTAAACACTAGATCTTTAAACACTAGATCTTAAAACACTTGATCTTTAAACACTAGATCTTAAAACACTAGATCTTAAAATACTAGAACTTAAAAACACTAGATCTTTAAACACTAGATCTTTAAACACTAGATCTTGAAACACTAGATCTTTAAACACTAGATCTTTAAACACTAGATCTTTACACACTAGATCTTAAAACACTTGATCTTAAAACACTAGATCTTAAAACACTAGATCTTAAAACACTAGATCTAAAAACACTAGATCTTTAAACACTAGATCTTAAAACACTAGATCTTAAAACACTAGAACTTAAAACACTAGATCTTAAAACACTAGAACTTAAAACACTAGATCTTTAAACACTAGATCTTTAAACACTAAATCTTGAAACACTAGATCTTTAAACACTAGATCTTTAAACACTAGATCTTTACACACTAGATCTTAAAACACTAGATCTTAAAACACTAGATCTAAAAACACTAGATCTTTAAACACTAGATCTTAAAACACTAGATCTTAAAACACTAGATCTTAAACTACTAGATCTTAGTCCAGTTCTTTGTGAACCCAACTGTCCATTAAACATCTCTGCAGTTTTTCATTGTCAGTGACTGCAATCCCATTTATTCTTATGTGCTAACAAGTGGTAATTGGTTGCATATGAACATAATTTGACTTGAACTTATCGCTCTCTTACCTGACAACATACATGAATGTCACAGAAAGTCTTTGAGAGAAACACTCTGAAGCGTCTCGGTGTGTCGGGTGTTTACTCTAATGTCTAAATTTGCACATTCAAGCCTCAGTGACATTTCCCAGCAGCTGGAATCAGCAGAGAGTTCAGGGCTCTTACTGATTCTCACAGCTGATAAAGACTCAAAGTGTCAGAGGTCAAACTTAAAGGTGCCTTTTCGTTCATCACGGAAATTGTTGTGTGCCTCGATGCTTTTGTGTTGCCAGAACGACAAGAAAGACAACAAAAGTTGTTCTCCCTGATATGACTGCGATTGCATGAGAAGAAGAATCTAATATTTGGAGTTTTTATGAAAGCCTGACCCATGTGGACTTTATACCAAACCTATAAACCACTCACATATACCCACATTTGTACGCATATCGAACTTGAAGTAAGAAACACAATTTTTTGCAGTTCTGTAAAAATAAAAGTTTCCATATCCACGCACATTCCATGTGTCCGTGGCTTCTGGAACAACAGTTTTCTGATGTTATTCCATGCTTGAGGGGGCTGGGACTAAATCATTTGCCTTGGAAAATAAATCAGTTTCATAATGTGACAACACATTGTACACAAACTTGTGTTTCGCAGTAAAAAACCACTAGGTTTGGTCGAGCCAAATCTTTCAAGATATGGGTTCAAAAGATCACGTGCTCATGTTTTAAAATAAAACCTTGCTTATTATCTTCCACGTAGGCCACTTCTGTAACAATGCCTACAACTCTCATGATTATGATTCATGAATTTCTTCTTTTAAATGGCTGCACAGCCTTGAACAAATGTCTTCTCTGAACAAAATCCGATCAAAACACGTTTGGAATGAAATGTACTTGTTTTTCAGAGCGAGGGGTTGTGGACTCATGCATAACCTCAGAGCTGCAGATGCGTTGTGTTGTTGCACGAGGAAGAACTTAATCACCCTCAACTGAACCGGATCAACTTAACGTGAATTATAGTGTCGACTAAACGCTGGAAATGGAAACAAACCGTCATGTCTTGGACTTTGTGACAAGATGTCGGCTGACTGGTAACCTCGTTCGCTCCCCTCTGCCGAGATCTGACATGTTTCACATCTCATTGGAGGCAGCATGTATTGTGGCGATGATCTATGAGTCAGAGTGAGACACATGCAGCGCGGTGTCTTGCGAGGCGATTGAATCACGCGGCAGACAGTGTTTTCAAACTCTGCTCACATTCCACTTTGATTACCCAGGCCAGTATACCACCGCTCTATTATAGGATTAGCAGTAAAGTATTTAATTCTACATAATAAATACAAATAATCTTGATTACTGTGCACATTAAAACGAAGAAAGTTGGGAGGAGAGTTAAAGGAGCAAATTAAATATGATTAAAATATAAGTGCAATGAATTGAAATCATTTTAGAGGTGACGAACTATATAATCATCTATTTAAATGAGAAAAAAAAAGCAAATGGATAAATACAACGTCTCGTAATTGTCAATTCTGAAGGAGAGAGGATACTTCGGCAGTTTTTGGCGACAGTTCCCGATATTCAGTTAATGGACGCTCAGAAAACCAATCTGGATGTGAATGCAGGGATCATCACCGCTGTCACCGGGATGCCACACCATCCTCCGCCTCCCTGCTGATGAAAATCTCCACTAAGAAAAACAATATCTCGCAGCTCATTGCAGAGATGATAATTGTTGTTCCTACCAGTATGCACAGTGTGTGGGAGTGTGATTATCCAGCTCAGCTCGAGAGCCGGCACTAAGGGGCAGCTGCAGCTCCCAAACAAAAGCTATACGGCCCAGTTACAAATGAAGCCTGTGAACCGAGCAATTTAGATCAGTTACCTACACGACCTTATGGTTTGACTCAGCCCGAACAAGTGCAGACAATAACAGGAAGCATTATTTATCTGAGGAGGCCATTTAAGAAAAAACAACGGGAGTGAAATGATATCCAGGTGAAACGAATGGGAAGCTGATCACAATCATTCAAGGTCTTTTGGTGCATTCCAATTTTAGTTCGATTGATTAGCTCCAGTGAAACATGAAGCTCAGACAGTGGCTGTGTCTCTTCTGGGAAACGTTGGTTTCAGATAATGTCCAACACTGTGTCTGAGTAGATTTTCCACCAGCTGCTCTCAAGTTCAACAATTCCTCAAACACCATTGTTGCAAGAAGGGAAACACGTGTGTTGCATTTGCTTAAAGATAATAATGGGATAGTTTTAAAGTGGCTGTAATCTCATGATTAGTGGTTACTATCAAACAAACCCCAGCCGTCATCGTAATAATCTATAGAGATGAGGTTTGGTGGGGATGTATGAAGTCTGTGTTATGAGGTCTAGCTCAACGGAGCACGACTTTGAAACGGTGATGTAGACGGAGGAAGTGGTCGACCAATCAGAACAGAGACAGCCAGCTGGCCAATCAGAGGAGACTGGGGCCTTAAAGAGACAAGAGCCAACCTTTGTAAAAACCTTTAGGAGGTTTGCATGGTCGATCCTCTGAAAGCATTTGGGATCTTCTACTCTACTTTCTCTTCCAACATCTGCTAAACCCTTACACGTACAATTTGCAGCTTAAGACGGAAAGTGAAGTAAGTTGATCACGTTTACCAAACCGGGGCCATAACCTTATTAACTATGCTCTTCTTTATTAGCTATGATTTCAGTTATTCTTTCCATCCTCTGCCTGAGGGCTCTGTTTACATTAAGTGCTTCCTTTGTACCTCTTGTATTGAATGGTCTTGAACTTGAGAAGTTGAATATCTTTGTTTCACTTCCTGGAAAAAGATGCAAGCCTCTGGCATGCTTCCCTTCTCCTGCAGACGGGCTGAGGGATGCGGAGGGAGAGCCAGGTAAGGCTGGAGAGCCATCTGGAGGTCGGCTTCATGGTGTGAAGACTGCTGGGCATTAATGACGCCATTGTCTGAAGCCGTAATGAGCCCCAAGTCCAAAATGCCTCTGGCCTTGTGTGTGTAAACAGTTGGAAAAACATGTTTTTTAGAGAAATCTTCACAGACAGAGAGAAAAGCAACTGTTTAGTATTAGAACTCTGTGTGAATGTTTTCCCAGACTAAACTTATGCTCTTCAGAAGTAAGCTGCTCATTAGCCCCACACAGATGCATTATTCTGGGGACACACACAGTGCGGAGTCACACTGAGTCTCGCTGCTGGCTGGACATGTGGGTTTTCTAACCAGCGAACTCTCTAACAGCCACGAGAGACTGAACCCTCTTGTAAAGAGTTCAGCGGTACACGTGACGCAGATCACTTCGTAGTAATTCTCACTCCATCTCTCGTAAAGCTTTTAGTTTCTTCCCGAAGATGAACCATGTGATGTTAAAACCGTCCCACATTGTTAGTTTAGAAAAGAAACCATCTGTCTTATTAGTGCATTACAAAAAAACTGCTCCCACGAAAAAGCCTCTCCTCAAAATAGGAGTTCTTAGGGGAAAGTGCTTGTCTCAGCCCCCACTGTTGCCATGCGACCACAGAAAAACCCAGTTGAAGCGTGGCACCTTTTCTCCAGTTTGAGTGTTATATGTATTTTATTTTTTTACTTCCAGCACCCACTGCGTTTGAGGTTTGAAACATCAGCTCAGCATTGTTCGGAAGTCGCAAAAGAAAATTCCTTCTGGTGAAAAAAAATGTATTAATGGAGAGAAGGGAGGAAGATATGTTTTTTTTAAACGTGACAACAACAACAACAACGTCTTTGTTTTGTTCAGAATACCTGCAGGGGCCACAAAGGACAAACACTGACAGCAGCTTTATCTGGCATTCCTCTCAGAGCCTCAGAAATCTCACTCTAACCATCAGAGGAGAAGAAGCAGGTCGAAGTGTAAGTACCTGGAATCGTCCTGTTGGCGAGGATCTACCTGGTGTCTTTCACCAGAAGTCCCAGCACAGCAAAGCCTCACGGCGCCAAACTGCTGTTTTTGCACAAAACAAATCGTCTGCTTTGGGTATCTGGGCTAAGGATGTTTACCCCACGAAATGATGATGCATCTAAAACTTTTTGATTCTCCACGGGGAGTCCTCCAAATTTGCGAAGCTTTGGATTAAATGAGATTGTGTCATCGGCCAGAAAAGAAAAGTTTGCGGTTATGTGGTCATTTTTGGGGTCTTATCCTGTCCTTTTGTTGGAAAAACAGGAAACCCTTTTAGTTCCACCACTATACTGACTGTGAGCAGTAATGTCTCTAGTGGATTAGACTGTGGGGGGAGAGGGGGGGGGGGGGGGGGGGGGGGGGGGTTAGCAAAGGGACAAACCAATCACTCTAACTTTATCCCTTATTTACATGACAATAACAGACTGCTTTTTATGTGGTCGCAGTTCAAACGCATTTGGCTTCACTTTATCCACTTGAACACGGCAATCAGATAGCAGAGATTAGACTTGGTTATACGTATTATAGGCAGAGCATTGGCAGGTTAAGTTCCTGTCACTAAAATAAATTAGCTCTATTCACCCCCATAAGATTTAAAGTAAGTGAAGTAACCCCTTAATATTAAATACTCTAAACACAGACCTGGGATTTCTTTTCTTGAACTGACAACAAGATGGAACTGTTGTTGACTGTTATTGTGATAGTGTGTGCTTCCTTCTTGCTTGTTCAGGAAAGTAGTTGCGATGACAAAGTATTTACTTTCATTCCGGGGAACATACCATCAAAAGTTCAGCACTGTCAAGACACTAGTTCACCAAAAACAATCAGATCTTTCACTGTCTACATGGTGTCACTGGGCATTTCAAATGTCTCGGACCAATGACCAAAGACCTAGAGGTGATGTCCGAGTATAAAGGTCCCACAGCCGGAAGAGGGAACCTCGTGCACCCAAGGGTTCCTGCGTCATCAGCATCAGAAGCAAAGGTCGCGCCTGCAATGAGAATAGTGTGGGATTGATGCTCTCTGACAAGTCACTTCCTGATCCCTCCACTCACTGTGCCTCAGAAGCAGCTGTGTCTCTTTCAGTCTGTGCTTCAATATTGCAGCGACCCTTTTCCCCAGAACCCCCACCACTCCCCCCACTGACAGGTGGGCCCACAGAGCTTTAAACTCGAAAAAGCGAGTGTGCAACCATCTTCAGAGCATCACTTTGTTTTGCTGGAGCCCTGTCCTCCCCTCTCTCCTTGGCCAGACAGGACACTGAGGAGAGGATTCAGCTGTCACCCACCTCCCTTCTGGGTCGTCTCTCACACGGCTCTCTCCGACCATGCAGAGGTGAAGGCACTGGAGGAAGAAATAGCCTCTTGAAAAGTCCCCATGTGGTTTCATCAGTTCTACTTCCTGTTAGCCTAAGCTATTTAAATCTAAAGTCATCATCTGGTTTTTAGATTCTGTTCATACTTGGCATTAATTAGTCCTTTGTTAGGCCTGATCACAAGGGGGGGGGGGGGGGGCGGCTCTAAGAACAACTGTTACATCAGCGTCTTAAGTGAGCCCTTAATCGGATCTCACCTCCCTGATCTGTATGCAAATGAACACGTGGCCCACGTCACTGCTGTTTCCAAGGATTACTTAATTAATTTCTGTCGGTTATCAAAACCGGCGGATCGGGGGGCCTCAGCCGAGCAGACGTCATTCAACGTGTTTTCATTCGCAACTGCTTAAAGAACGTACGTGGTCCGATGTCTAATACGTACTCGATCCACATCTGCCGGATTATAACAAGGATTTTAATCAAATAAATAGAGCTCCATTGATAGAGAGCAGGTGCAACTTGTAGAGAAAAAAGTGTGTAATGGAATAAAGTTGAATCCACATATCTCCCAGTCTGAAGTGTGCGCGCGCTTACATTCTTCGACCTTTAACAGTGTGAATGAACGTCCTTGTGCTTGAATCACATTCACGACAAAACACGATTCATGGGAAGTAGTTTTTCTCCTTCATGCTCGGGCTGCCACATCGGTTTACTCTCCTGGGCCACAAGTAGGTGGCTGCCCAGCCCAGCAGCGGGTGGTAATCACCCCCTTTTGCCCGAACAGATGCTGGGCCCTGGTACATCATTGTGTATTCGGGTCCGATTAGGAGAGCATCACATCTGTTAGGGCTTCGTCTCTGGATGCAGCAAACACTGAATCCCATCAGAGGAGCTGAACACGTATGTATGGAGATTTTAAGGGAATGCAACCATCTGATTGGACAGAGAGATCCTTCCCAGGTTGCTGAACAGAGAGAAAATGCAGAGGCTCATAAAACTAGATAATGTTTATTCCCTCAATGTTATTGTTTAGAAAAAAAAATATCTAATCTGTATTTTAATTTTCAACGAGTCCAAAATATTTTCAGAAACCATTTTTGGTGAAGGACACTTAAGTAAGAGTTATTAAAATAAATATTCCTTTGAAATACATGGTTTTCATTATGTCTCCTTACTGTTGACAGCCAGTAGCTGGAGGTGTTATGTTTTCTGGTTCTCTGTCCCATCCTTGTGGACATGATATCTCTGTAACACCTTGAGGGAATTTCTCACTCTCAGACTTGGACAAAAAGACTGATTCGATATGGTGGTTGAAGGTCAAAGGTCAAGGTCACAGATGTTCCCGTGAACGTGATATATTTGGAACAGCCGTCTGGCACATTCAGTTGACCTCAACCATGATCTGATCAGAATTTGGAGGTCAAAGGTAAATGCTGCAACCTCACAAAACCCTTTACTGCTTATTTTACCAACCTGGAGAGTTACAAAATACACTCATAGATTAACCGATTAAGGTTCGGTGATCAAAAGTCAAATGTCAAGGTCAAGATTTCAAAGGTTAAAGGTCATCATGACCTCATATGAATCTGGGAAAAAACCAGCATACAGGCAGAAACTTCACAAGTTTGCAAACGCCAGCAGTCACAGGGGGGTATTTATAGTTAAGCCAAAAACAATACGATACAATTTGTACAATGAAAAGTGTGCTCTCACACACACTGGCAGTCGCACACATTGCACTGATCTTTCAATTAACCTGTCAATCAAATGTCGCTGTTGCCACGTCCAGGATTCATTTCTCCCATCAGTCCGAGGTGAAAGGTCTCATTCAGTCATTACTTCCTCAAAGTCCTTGATATGTGGAGGAATTCAAATCTAACAGGCTTAATAAGAGTCACCGAGGACCCGGCGCCCCGGACACTGACAGACCAACGCACACAATCCAAAAGCTCTTGCTGCTGAAACCGCAATTAATTGAGAATAATTATTGCTTTCACAGACTGAATTACAAGAGAAAAAACTGTTTCAGAGGGTTTTACACGACATGTCGAGAGATGACTTTTACATCCTTTGAATATTTCTGCTTTGTCCGTTCGGCAGATGCCATTAAACGTTTACCTAAATCCCAGTTATTTACTCCCATCCCCTGTAAATTACTTTAAATTAAGATGATAATTACATTGATTTAACTGTAATTCCCCCCCATGGTGTAAATATGAGAAAACAAGGAACACACTGTGTCCATTTTCTGCGGAAAGGAAATGTCGCAACAACTAACATATCCCTGGAAACATGCATGACAAATCCCGAGTGGCAGAAAACATGGTAAAAAATAATATTTGCATTTGGTGTTGACATGTACGACAGCCCTTGTTGAAAGAGCTAATTAGTGACAGACATTGGACTCAGCATGTATTAGTAAACATCAAATGGAAATGGAAAAGCGTGCTCTGAAGAGAAGACATGTGTAGTATCCGGTTCCTCCAGACGCCCACGCTCTTGTCCACCTCAGGCCTCATCGACGACTGGGCGCCTGCAGCGTGAAGACACAGATTACCCCCGAACCAGCTCCACAACAGATCTCTCCCATGAACTGTGTTGAGTCCAGATTTGTTAGAAAATAAAAATAAAATCAGTTGCATTAAGATACCGCAGCTTGCCCACATCTCCAGCCCACTTCTACTGCTCCGAGGTTATTTCATCAATAACTAATCAGCACATATAAATAAAAAGTTTACACTCACCCAGACTTCTGCCCGTCATTCATTGACAATGTGTCTGCCCACACTGAGCATCAGCGTGAACATTTCTGTCATGTAAACCAACCTTTTGTAATCTGAAGTTTTTTTTATTTACTGAACCCTGACACAATGTTTTGAATAACTTATAAAGCTAATAAGAACATAGGAGGCGAAAATATTTAAAGAATTGAAAGAAATCAAGGTTGCTTTTATTCTTCAGTGATTTGTGTATTTATTTTGAAAAGCCTCACAAGTTGAAATGAGATAAAACCACGATTTGGCAGCACAACAAAATGCCATCCATGGCCATCCAGGGGTTTAAATAGCCCGAACGCCTCCTTGAGTAGATTTTCCATGAAAAAGCTGCAGGAACAAATCTTTGTTATGCACCAAAGAAAAGTTGAAATCTTGGCAAGACCTCAATTAAGATGAAGATCTCCAAGAAGTGAGGAAAGTCAGACCTCTAAACTCTATGCAAATTTTACTTATTAAGGATATCTGTGATCTCCAGCGTAAAACAGATAAACTCCAAATGTATGTTGACAAGGACAAAGAATCAAACTCATTTTAAAAAAACACTTTACTGCTTATATTTATATAATGTATTTATTTATATAAATATATATAATTTGAACACGTACTGCTTGAAGGCAGTAGCTTAGCAGTTCCTAGGTCAGTGCTCTTCTGGAGCTTCTTTACTGCTGAATCCTCCTCCACAGCCCTGAGTGCTAAGATCCCCACTGGCACCACTGCTGCCTTCACTTTCCACATCTTCTCTTGCTCCTGCTCCTGCTTCTCGTGTTCCTGATGTTGCTGTCGCTTGGTATCGCTCCTTCCATCACTACTACCTTCTTCTGCTGTTTGTTGACCAGCACATTGTCCAGGTTGGTCAGCCTTCACCGGTTTATCCATCTTTTGTTGCCTGTCGACGAGACATGACATGCAGGGGCTTGTCCTTCCATGGTGGTTCCTCCTCTTCATCATTTGGGATCATCTATCTGATCTCTTATTAATGTGCAGCCTCAGGGTGCTTGATCTTTTCTTGTCTTGGTATCAGTGACCTGTATCTCTTCTTTTAGTTGGGTTCTATATATTTGATTGATCTTCTAAACAAGGAGTAGCAGGCTAAGGATGTGCAAGTACAGTTAAACTTGGACACCTTCATGTTGCCTATAGGTAAAAAGGTAAAGTTTAAAAAAAGTTCTAAATGGATACAACAATAAAGTTTGTAATATCAACCAAAGCAAACCACGGTGACAAAACGAAAAATGTATTCAAAAAGGAATTGTCTACGAAGCACATTTCTTTACACCAAAACTAAGCTGTCTCTCATCACCATTCAGATCCACTTCACCAGATACAACAGAGACTGAAGGTCCTGTGTCATCGCTCACATGCGGCTCAGTCCAACGTTCAGTCTGCTGCTAATCCAAGCTGTTAGCGTCCAGTGACTAAACTCTACGCAGGCGCTGCACATGAGGTTTAACAGCTCAGCAGCCTTTCATTACTCCACTATGTGTTTTTAGTCGAAGAAGACTGTGGACCAGGGGGAATCAGTGAGCGTCAGGACAACTTACCCTCTGGGGAACATGACAGTCAGGCACCAGCTTTTTGATCAGACACTGTAGATAGTAGGAGAAATAGATATTTAATGAAACGCAGCACTCTCATCAAAAGATTCCTCGTTAAAGGCCGCGCGACATTATTTGCTCTGAAACAACATTGAATTTCTATAGAGATAAGAAGGATCAGACGTCCTGCCTGAGTGAAATACTGTACGATAAAGTGACACGTTTTTTGTGCACATAACGTTTTACAATAATTATAATTGCGACTTGTTTTGAATAGCGATCCTTGGAAAGGCTTTGCAAATGCATTCATGGGTGCAGAGTGGGCGTCCTTGTTGTAAGAGGATTGAATAAGCGACCCCCCTCTGCAGACTGCTTGTTAAATTATCTCATCTGCCAGAGAGAATGTGTCAGTCAATGCTGGTCATACAAGTCGGGGAACAAAAGCCACGTTCTCACACAGGTGAAAGGACATGAAGTAGAGAAAGAGGAATATAATGTTGATGTGTGTAAGTTCTGAGAAATGGGGGGCCGAGGTTTTTCTTGCTTCAGCTCCGTGGTCTTGAATAAACGAGGGACAGGTACATTTTATCACACAATGGCTGCAAGGTTAGAATGTGTCTAAGCTACATGTCGCATCTGTAGTGTGCGTTTAAGAAATAGGCGGTATACAAACAGATCTGGTTCTTCTCCTAATGCGAGGACGTGTCCAGTCAAATGCTGTGAGTCTAGTTTGTCTCCCACTCGCACGTGAGATGACCGAACGTCTCTCTGTCTCTGACGATTCAGTGGGTGACGGCCTTTTTTCATTTCACAATTTGAGCACATTGCAAAGCGTCGCTCGGTTTGTGTAATGATGTTTTCGTTCGGGGAAGCGATATGCGCCGCACATCACTTCAGGCATGTGAGGGCTTAAATTAAATTCACAGCTGGACTTCTGAATGTGCCCACTCTCAGACAACACACACACACACACGCACACATACACACACACACACTCACACTCACAGATGGCGATGTTTTGCATTCTTACCGTATCTTCAAACATGAGTATTTGCATTGTTTCATATTTTATTTGCATGTTGAGTTAACCCTAAGGAAATGTTTTAATTACTCCTGATAACTTCTAAATTAGACCAAGTGGCCATTTATTTGATGACCAATTATCAAAGAAACCCAGAGGTAAATATGGATTTATAAAAGCAGAAATGACACTTTAACGGTTTAATCCATTCTAGCACTGAAGCAAATTAACAACAATAACAAAATGTATTGTCTGGATGATAGTGTGATAGCGTCCCTGGTTGATACGACCGAGCCCAGTTCCTTTGTTTCTTGGCCGGTAGGTGCTTTTAAGTTCAGACACATATTTATCTCCCGTGTGTTTGAGCCTGTTTCAGTATCAGTGTCTGAATCTGCTTCTCTCGGCCCGTTTCCACTCCTCATTTCTTGTCTCACCTAAAGATAAAGAGCAGACGCAATATAATTCACTTACATTTGCATCAGATCACAAATCTGATTGCATCCGTCTTGTTGTCTGTTCCGGGACTTTATGCTAATGAGCACAGAGCTCCCGAACTGTCCAGATCTGCGGCTTTAGTGCGGCTGAAGCTGTTTGGTAACTGCTTAGAGGACATAAGAAGAAGAATATCTCATGTGCTTTAAGTCCTAAACTAACCAGAAGGTCGGTGGTTCGATCCCTGGCTCCTCCCGGCTGCACTCTGAAGTGTCCTTAGGCAAGACGCTGAGCTCCAGATTGCCTCTGCTGACAGTGTATGAATGCTGTTATAAAAACAAATGTGTCTTGTACTGAAAAGGGCTTTGAGGGGTTGATGAGACCAGAAAAGCTCAGTATAAATAAAGTCCATTTACCATTTACTTGTTTACTTTAGGTTGGTAGCAAACAACAATCCTGACACTCGTCTTTTCATGGTGAAATCGTTGGAGGAACTTATTTTTCCCTGTCACATCAAGGAGATGGATATTCACTGTGAAACTTCGGTATTACCTCGGACGTCATTACTACAGGAACCAGACTCTGGAAGGGAAACTGCCACAGGCTGCGTACTTAAATATTCACCCTGGGTTGTGTGCATAGTGAACGCAAAGCAAAGTTTCAGGTCACGTTTGGCTGCAGGATCATTTGTGTGTACTTGCTTTACTCTAGCAAACACAAACCATGAGTAATTGCCTGTTCTTTTCCGGAAAGACAGAGGGGAGGACGACTTCTGGCTGAAATATAGAAATTGAAACTCTGGAGAAGACAGCACCATTGTCTGATGTGGTTCCACAAGACGACCTGGTGGTGCACACAGCTCGGGTAATTCACTGTCTTCTCCAGGAACAATGTCTATATCAAGTTGCTAGTTTGATGACCTGCTAGTTCAACTTGGTGCCAGGATCAAATATTTCAAATCGAGCCGGTAACGCAAAAGTTTGTGAGTTTGCTTCATCGTTTGTTCTAAGTGAACGATTATAGGAAAACTTATATGTATATAATATAATATGTATACAAGTATATGTGGCTTGGAGAGACTGGCTCATTTTCATCCATTCAGCACGTGGCTCTGATGCAATTCAACCCAACGCCTGATTGAATTTACATGTAAGGGGTTGTTGATAATGAAACCGGCTGTCTGCTCCACCCTGCGACACAGAAAGTGACGGCCAGAGATGCGTGAATGCAAATGGGGACATTTGTGAGCCGCCACGTCCGGTCTCCATTTCAGTGTCTGAACCAGCTCCTGTCCCCTGTGTGTGTCAGCACCTGTATCGCCGTGTTCCCTGATCCTAAACCTCTCCCTGTCTCTTGCTCTGAGCTCGTTGGTGTTTTCCTGCCAGATCCTGTTTCTGCTTCTCAGCCTGTGCCCACTCCTGAGCCGTTTTGTAATCTTGAACCTGTCATGTCCCTCTCGTTTCCCTCCAACCACACTCTCTCTCTCTCTCTCTCCCTGTGTCCCAGCAGCAGTGTTGTGCATGAACGAACGCAAAAGAACGAGTTCATTGAACACGTTCACTTTTGTGAGAACGGTGAACTGAACGCAACTCAATGACAAATAATGAATTTGAACTGTGAACACGTTCATATTTCAGCGTCCTCGCTTATAGACGACAGGAAACTTCTCTCTTCATGTGTAACTTTATTAAAGTCCAGCGAACACGACACACTTCTTGTTGTAACTCTGACACTCCTGTCATCCACCACTGTGTTCTTCACTCCCCTTCCTCATTCACCCTTGACATGCCAACTCATCAGCCAATGAGAGCATGTCATGCCAGGTAACTCTCCAGCCATTGGTCTAGAACTGTCACTTGCCCCACCCCGACTGGTTCACTGAACCTCTGGAAATCCCAATACTTATTGACATGGTGTAGTTAGCTGAACATAAGTCATAACAAACACATAGCAGTCAAACAGAACATAAACCTAACTACCAGTCCGTTACAATATTATCTGAGGTCTAGCTAAAACGTTACAGAATGTCTTCCTTCTCCTGAGGAGAGACGCTGTCTAAATCGAATGCTTGCACCATGTCGTTGGTCAGTGCCCGTGAAATGTCCGTGATGTAGCCTAACCTGAACCAAGTAACTCGACTTTGCACTACGTTACCCATGATTCATCGCACACACACATGCACACCAAACAAGCAACGTATTCCAAGTGTTTTCTTCTTTGGCCAGTGTCTCGGCTCCGAGCCGTAGTCTGGAGCTCGGCTCCCGGGTTATCTTGGCTCGCTGTCCGGACCGCTCCGTGAAGAAGGAGGAGGAGATGTTTCTTTACTTGGAATGCGGCCACTTTATTTCTCGGATATACAGCAGGAGCAACACTCGCATCATCTCTAGGTGCTCCTTCACTTCTCGTTATAAATACAGTTTTAGGGTGTCTTCCCACAATACCCAGGTGCACTACGTCACACACTACAAACTTCCCTTAAAGGGGCAGGCCACACCTGCAACACAACAGCTCTGGTCTCTTACAAAAATGGCTCACTTTCCACCTTAAACTATGAAATGAACTGAACTATGAACTATTTCAGAATTTAAATGGTGAACTATGAACGTGAACTATTCATATTTACTTGTGTGAACTGAACTTTGAACAAGTTCATGAGAAGTTTGAACTTGCACAACACTGCTGGACAACTTTAATGTGCGGGCAGTGAAGTAAAGAGATCTCGGCTCGTAGCGTCTCAGCCAGTAGAAACACTGAGGTCGGACATGTTGGATACACGGTTGAGGGCATTCTTGCTTCCGTTTTAGTGCGAGACTACCACGGTGTTGTCTGATGCTCCACAACGCCTCCTGCCGCTCCGGGGTGGGATTACATGGTTACAGTGGCTGAGAGAGCTTAATGCACTGCAAATGAAGAAAACACTTTCTGTTAATACAGAGGTCTTCAACAGGGGGTCCGCGAACCCTAGGGGGTCCGCAGAGGTACTGCAGGGGGGTCGTGAAATGTTTGGTTGATTAGACAATTTTGTATAATTTTTGATTTATTTTCTAACCAATAGAAATTTTTCCACAAATTTAAATGTCTTTAAATACACATTAACATGCATCAAACATATTGAGAGGCTGATTTGACCCTCTGCCTGACAACCTCCATCCGTCCAAGGTTAGATAAGTTGTGTGCTACCCATCAGGGTCCGACATCTCACTGATGTGGGAGTATGGGTGGCATCCACAGATGGCTTGAGGATTCACTGTCTCTTCTACATGTGTTTAAAATAAAAACATGAATCTGTGAATTACTTTAATAGCTCAGTGTTGTATGCAATATGTATGTTTATAAATGGCAGTGGCATGGCCACCCTGTACCTACCACATGTTTAAATTAAAAACATGAATATATGCACCTGTGTTGTATTTGAATAGCTTAGTATTGAATGCGCAATGAAAGGGTAGCTATGTTTATATATCGCACTAGGCCCAGTTTAATATAAAAAGCAAGTTTATAGAATATATAGTAGTGGGTCCCTGCTCCATCTCTCCACCAGTTTGGAGGTCCTTGGCCTGAAAAACGTTGAAGACCCCTGTGTTAATAGCAACATTTGTTAGAGAATGGACACTTGCATCTGTAAATGCCTTTAATTTACATATAATCATTTATTGCACAGATGGGACCAGATCATAGTTCTTGTAAACATTGATTACATTTTCTTTTTGACTCATTTCAAACAAATGATTATGCTTGAAATCTTACCCCTAAATAGGATTGTTCCCTAGGAAATCAGTAAAATGTCCTTTTAAAAACCCTATTGAAAGGCAGGGATAAATCTAGTTAATCTAGATTAACCTCCATTCATTTGAATTGGTCTCCCCAACTTCTTAATGTTTATATTTTATTCTTTTATTTATTCTTTCACAGCCTCATTCTTTGGTGCATGATATGGCAAGAAGACAGCAGAATCGCATGCTCATAAGTAAAGCCGACACTGACAGTATTGTGCGGACCCAGTGTCAGACTGTCCTGCAATTTCAAATTCTCAGTTGCTCATTTTTCAGGAATAATCTCAGTTATTTGTCTGTCTATCCTATTATCTGGGAACTCATGAAGCGATGAATATATTCTTTATACATGTACAAATGAGAGAAATAAATCCTTAAAGCACTGTTGTAATATGCCTTAATTGTAATGCCTATGTTGTGATGACTATATATTTACATAACTCGAAGAAGCTCATGGGGCCAAGGAAGACAATCGGTGCAGTTCTGCCTGTTGCATAACTTTTCATGCAGTGAGTGCATAGGACATTTTGGCAGGCCAGGCCAAACCCATCCAAGCAACAACTGTCCCACTTAAGCTACTGGAATCCTGAAATATGCTGCGAGATTTTCTTCCAAAAGAAACACATTTTTAGTCCAGTGCACAAACATAAGCTCACAGACAGAGTCTCTGAGTTTCAGCAGACGATACTGAGCTAATTTTAGGAGTCTGACCTCCTATGCCGTATTTATTAAACATGCACTGAAATATCTAAAGGATTGGTTGAAAATAGTGTTACTCAACACAAAGCTGCAGTTTGTCTGTCCTTGTCAAATAATAGCATGCTCTTGCTGATGATATAATAAAGCCAAGCTTTTTGTCCATTCATAAATATCACTCTCTAGAGGCTTATATTGAACATCCTCACAGCTTGAAGTGAAACTAATGTTACACAACCAGCTGTTAGGAGATTAAATATGAGATCAATTATGATTTTTTACAGAATTCTCATTTGGATTTGATGTTCAGTTCAGGATAAGTACTTTTGTCAAATGTTGTCCCAGAAACTCTCCAGGCATCTGTGCTTTTCATTGATTATTGCGAAAAAGGGAAATGTATAAGTTGTATTTCCCACATGTGTTTTAATTGAAATGTGAGGGCAGCTGCATGCAAGACATGAAAACACCCAAATTAAATTTAAAACATTTTATTCATTAGTCGACAACATAGTACAAACCACAAACAGAGTACAGACATGATGTCACCCAGTGAAAATTATACAGAATAGGAGCAGAGGTTGCAGTGGGGGGTTTCTGTCCATTTACAAATATCGCTGTATAAGTTGTATAAGTGTATAAGTTGTATTTCCCACATGAGTTTTCATAAAAACTTAGTGGGGGGTGGAGTATGCCATCTTCCTGGCATCCACTGTTTCCTTCAACAGAAGGGAGAGCCTTGGTGCCCTCTTCCCTTTCTCTGCAATATAGTCCAGCTGGTTATAGTAGGTGTCCATAACTTCCTTGGACCTCACCACCTCCAGGTCCTGCTGGATCATCTGGAGGAGCTGACAGAGGCCCTCAAGAGACGGCCCGTCTCCTTTCTTCAACAGCCTCCTGATGCAGCAGTGCATGGATTTCTCTGCCAGCACCTTGGAGAGGAACAGCTGCCCAATAAACCTCAGCATGTTAAGGAACCGACCGGAAGGTTTGGCGTTCTGTTGCTCTTCCCTCAGCCGGTCGGTGACCCTCACGTCCTGGACTGGCTTCAGGCAGGACCCACTCTCTTGATGAATGCCCTCCTTGTCCAAGCTCTTCCCGAACTCTGCCTGGCAGTGTTTAACCAGCAGAGACCTGAAGGAGACGCTGACTGACCAGTCGGACAAGGACTGGAACTCCACCTGAAGAGGAGAAAACCATAAAGGAATATTAACACTAATGTAACTCACATACATACATAGTGATCAGTGTGTTAAATTAAGGTTACAACCTGCATACAAATACAAGCTGTCCAACTAAGTAAGAAACAGGATAAAGTAGCTTCCAGTCATAGATGCATCACTTACTTCTGAGAGGTGTTGACACAGCTCAGCGAAGACTGCAGCAGACTCTGGTTTCTTCACGGCCCTCTTGAAAATGAGCTCCACCATTTCCTGCAGGCTCTCCTCAACGTCCAAGTCCTCGTGACTCAGATCCGTCACGAAGGCTTGAAAGTTTGCTGTGACGCAGCTGACGGACTCGTAGGAGGCAGCGCCGAGAAAGACCACGGGCTCGGATGGAGCTGGGTTCCATGGCTTCTTCTCTCCCAGCACAAGAGGAGCTGGCTTGGAAGTTAATTCCACGCTTTTCTTTTGTTGTGGCATCATGTTGGTTCAAATAAATCGGAGTTGTATTCAAGGCAGATCCAAAGAAACAAGTTCAGGAGCAAGAAACGAGTTCATGTGCAACCAGCCAAGTATTCTGAAGAGAACTGACTGAAAACTGAGTGAAAACTGACGCTTAAGTAACGACAGACTTCAAAGGTATATGGCTGTTGCTCTGATGACATTCATTGACAGTCATCAAAGGAACAAAGCCTGAGTTATAACGTTCAAAAAAATTCAGAAAATGCTTCTTTTTTTTTTAAATGTACAAGTTTATTTAGATATACATTGAATTCAAACTTAACGGTTTAAGTGAAAAATCCCAGAAGAAGTTTCTGAAACTGTGTGTTACAAAAATAAAGTACATCTACATCTGTTTCATATCGGTAAATGTGTCGCTTTCAAGAGTTTTTACAACAACAGTTTTAATTTGGTCAAACCACCACGTGGAAATGTGTCCTTCAGGGGAAATCACTGACTCTAACATTGCAGGCAAAACGTTTGCAGCGCTGTTTGAAGTCAGTGGGCACGATGTACAGTCAGAGTCCGCCTCCGTGTCTTTATTGAACGGGTGTCTCCTCTTCTTCGTCAGCTTCTTCCTCCTCTGCGCCATGTTGAAGCTTTAACGCTCCTTCAACCGTCGCTGGACAACTTTAAATTGCGGGCAGTGAAGTAAAGAGAGCTGACACTGACAGTATTGTGCGGACCCAGTGTCAGACTGTCCTGCAATTTCAAATTCTCAGTTGCTCATTTTTCAGGAATAATCTCAGTTATTTGTCTGTCTATCCTATTATCTTATCTATTATGTGTTTTAATTGAAATGTGAGGGCAGCTGCATGCAAGACATAAAAACACCTGAATTAAATTTAAAAGATTTTATTCATTAGTCGACAACATAGTACAAACCCCAAACAGAGTACAGACATGATGTCACCCAGTGACAATTATACAGAATAGGAGCAGGGGTTGCAGTGGGGGGTTTCTGTCCATTTACAAATATCGCTGTATAAGTTGTATAAGTGTATAAGTTGTATTTCCCACATTTTCATTAAAAACTTAGTGGGGGGTGGAGTATGCCATCTTCCTGGCATCCACTGTTTCCTTCAACAAAAGGGAGAGCCTTGGTGCCCTCTTCCCTTTCTCTGCAATATAGTCCAGCTGGTTATAGTAGGTGTCCATAACTTCCTTGGACCTCACCACCTCCAGGTCCTGCTGGATCATCTGGAGGAGCTGACAGAGGCCCTCAAGAGACGGCCCGTCTCCTTTCTGCAACAGCCTCCTGATGCAGCAGTGCATGGATTTCTCTGCCAGCACCTTGGAGAGGAACAGCTGCCCAATAAACCTCAGCATGTTAAGGAACCGACCGGAAGGTTTGGCGTTCTGTTGCTCTTCCCTCAGCCGGTCGGTGACCCTCACGTCCTGGACTGGCTTCAGGCAGGACCCACTCTCTTGATGAATGCCCTCCTTGTCCAAGCTCTTCCCGAACTCTGCCTGGCAGTGTTTAACCAGCAGAGACCTGAAGGAGACGCTGACTGACCAGTCGGACAAGGACTGGAACTCCACCTGAAGAGGAGAAAACCATAAAGAAATATTAACACTAATGTAACTCACATACATACATAGTGATCAGTGTGTTAAATTAAGGTTACAACCTGCATACAAATACAAGCTGTCCAACTAAGTAAGAAACAGGATAAAGTAGCTTCCAGTCATAGATGCATCAATTACTTCTGAGAGGTGTTGACACAGCTCAGCGAAGACTGCAGCAGACTCTGGTTTCTTCACGGCCCTCTTGAAAATGAGCTCCACCATTTCCTGCAGGCTCTCCTCAACGTCCAAGTCCTCGTGACTCAGATCCGTCACGAAGGCTTGAAAGTTTGCTGTGACGCAGCTGACGGACTCGTAGGAGGCAGCGCCGAGAAAGACCACGGGCTCGGATGGAGCTGGGTTCCATGGCTTCTTCTCTCCCAGCACAAGAGGAGCTGGCTTGGAAGTTAATTCCACGCTTTTCTTTTGTTGTGGCATCATGTTGGTTCAAATAAATCGGAGTTGTATTCAAGGCAGATCCAAAGAAACAAGTTCAGGAGCAAGAAACGAGTTCATGTGCAACCAGCCAAGTATTCTGAAGAGAACTGACTGAAAACTGAGTGAAAACTGACGCTTAAGTAACGACAGACTTCAAAGGTATATGGCTGTTGCTCTGATGACATTCATTGACAGTCATTAAAGGAACAAAGCCTGAGTTATAACGTTCAAAAAAATTCAGAAAATGCTTCTTTTTTTTTTAAATGTACAAGTTTATTTAGATATACATTGAATTCAAACTTAACGGTTTAAGTGAAAAATCCCAGAAGAAGTTTCTGAAACTGTGTGTTACAAAAATAAAGTACATCTACATCTGTTTCATATCGGTAAATGTGTCGCTTTCAAGAGTTTTTACAACAACAGTTTTAATTTGGTCAAACCACCACGTGGAAATGTGTCCTTCAGGGGAAATCACTGACTCTAACATTGCAGGCAAAACGTTTGCAGCGCTGTTTGAAGTCAGTGGGCACGATGTACAGTCAGAGTCCGCCTCCGTGTCTTTATTGAACGGGTGTCTCCTCTTCTTCGTCAGCTTCTTCCTCCTCTGCGCCATGTTGAAGCTTTAACGCTCCTTCAACCGTCGCTGGACAACTTTAAATTGCGGGCAGTGAAGTAAAGAGAGCTGACACTGACAGTATTGTGCGGACCCAGTGTCAGACTGTCCTGCAATTTCAAATTCTCAGTTGCTCATTTTTCAGGAATAATCTCAGTTATTTGTCTGTCTATCCTATTATCTTATCTATTATGTGTTTTAATTGAAATGTGAGGGCAGCTGCATGCAAGACATAAAAACACCTGAATTAAATTTAAAACATTTTATTCATTAGTCGACAACATAGTACAAACCCCAAACAGAGTACAGACATGATGTCACCCAGTGACAATTATACAGAATAGGAGCAGGGGTTGCAGTGGGGGGTTTCTGTCCATTTACAAATATCGCTGTATAAGTTGTATAAGTAACACTGACAAGATGGCGCCACGAACGGCTGCCACGGTGTGTTGGTGCGCACTTCTGTGTTTGTTTTTAGTATTTAATTCTGTTAATTGCGACCCAACTCGGATTACTTTCACGATGGACGAGCTTCTTAACATCAGGGACACAACACCATCTGATTTATGTCCCAACTTTCTCGCATCTTCCGTGGATTTAGTTGATTTACTGGTCAAAGGTGCGGTGCTCCTCGGCCACGCAGCGAGACTGAGGCGGAGACGGAGAGGAAAGCGCGCTGGGGCTCTGGTGCGCTTCAGGGAGAGAGGATTTCGCTCATCACTCCCGTGCATTCTCCTCTCTAATGTCCGCTCGCTGTGCAATAAGATGGACGAACTGCGCCTTCTCATCCGGACAAATAGAGACTTCTCCCTCTCTTCTGTATTCTGTTTTACTGAATCGTGGCTGACCGAAGCCACACCGGACTCCGCCGCACAGCTGACCGGCTTTCAGCTGTTACGCGCGGACCGCGACCCGATCCTCTCACGCAAGGCAAAAGGCGGAGGGATTTGTTTTTATATAAACCAGGGCTGGTGCAGCGACGTGAAAGTCATTTTACAGTCCTGTTCTCCGGACCTGGAAACTTTTTTCATCACCTGCAGACCGTTCTACTCTCCCCGGGAATTCACCTCTTTCATCCTGGCTGGAGTCTACATCCCCCCGCAAGCTGACGTGCGCGAGGCTCAACGACAACTCGCTGAGCAGATACTGGGAGTGGAGAGAAGGAGAGAGAACACATATTCCCCCGTTATTGTCCTTGGGGACTTTAATAAGGGGAACTTATCTCAGGAGCTCCCAAAATATAAACAGTTAATTAAATGCCCGACCAGGGGGGAGAACACCCTGGATCACTGCTACAGCACCATCAGCAAGGCTTATCATGCAGTCTCCCGCGCTGCCCTGGGTCTGTCCGACCACGCTCTCATTCACCTGATCCCGGCTTACAGACAGAAACTCAAGATTTCTAAACCTGCTGTGCTGAGATCAAAGAACTGGAGCAGCAGAGAAGCTGTGGAGGAGCTGCGTGACTGCCTTGAAAACACAGACTGGGACATTTTTAGAACTGCCACTTACAGCCTGGACGAATATACAGATGCTGTGACGTCCTACATCAGCTTCTGTGAAGACCGATGTATTCCAACACGCACCAGGGTGTGTTATAACAACGACAAGCCCTGGTTCACAGCAAAACTCAAACAGCTTCGTTTGGAGAAAGAGGTGGCCTTCAAGAGTGGGGACATGGATAGGTTCAGACTAATTAAATACTCGTTTGGCAAGGAGATTAAGGAGGCCAAACGACTGTATTCAAAGAAGCTGGAACAACAGTTTGCAGCCAACGACTCCTCGTCAGTCTGGAAAGGCCTTCGGGTGATCACCGGCTGCAAGACCAAATCCCCCCACTCTGTGGAAGACTTGAGACTTGCCAACGATCTGAATGACTTTTATTGTAGATTCGATAGACCCTCTCAAACCCCCCCCGCATCTATCACACCTCTTCTCCCCAGCCTGGACAAAGACACTAGCCCCCCCCACAAAATGGCCCCAGACTGCCCCATCACCTCCATCCCCCCCTTCACACCTCTCTCAATTCAGGAGAGAGATGTAAATAAGCTCCTGAAGAAACTGAACCCCCGCAAGGCAGCTGGACCAGACGCTGTCTCCCCCTCTACACTGAGGCACTGTGCGGATCAGCTTTCTCCATTGTTCACGGACATTTTCAACACCTCACTGGCTGAATGTGTTGTACCCGCCTGCCTGAAAACATCCACCATCATCCCCGTTCCCAAGAAGCAGAGGATCACAGGCCTTAATGACTACAGACCAGTCGCCCTGACCTCTGTAGTAATGAAGACCTTCGAGCGACTCGTGCTGACCCACCTCAAAACTATAACCAACCACCTCCTCGACCCGCTGCAGTTTGCCTACAGAGCCAACAGGTCCGTAGACGATGCAGTCAACATGGGACTCCACTTCATCCTCCAGCACCTCGACTCCCCCAGCACCTACGCCAGGATCTTGTTTGTGGACTTCAGCTCCGCATTCAACACCATCTCTCCAGCTCTTCTCCGGGACAAGCTGACCCAGCTGAGCGTGCCTGACCCCACCTGCAGGTGGATCACCAACTTCCTGACCGACAGGAAGCAGCGCGTGAGGCTGGGGAAGCTTGTCTCTGACACCCGGACCATCAGCACTGGAGCCCCTCAAGGTTGTGTGCTCTCTCCTCTCCTCTTCTCCCTCTACACCAACAACTGCACCTCCAGCCATCCCTCTGTCAAACTCCTGAAGTTTGCCGACGACACCACCCTTATTGGATTAATTTCCAATGGGGACGAGGCCGCCTACAGAGAGGAAGTTAACAGCCTGGCTTCCTGGTGCAGCCAGAACCACCTGGAGCTGAACGCTTCAAAAACTGTAGAGATGGTGGCAGACTTCAGGAGGAGCCCAGCCCAAACCGCCCCCCTCACCATGTGCGACTCCCCAGTTAAAACAGTGGAGTCATTCAGATTCCTGGGGACGATCATAGCACAGGACCTGAGGTGGACGGAGAACATCACCTCCATCACCAAGAAGGCCCAGCAGAGGATGTTCTTCCTGCGGCAACTGAGGAAATTCAGCATGCCGCGGAAAGTGATGGTTGAGTTCTACACAGCCATCATTGAGTCCATCCTCACCTCATCCATCACCGTTTGGTTCGCTGCCTCCACTGCCAAGGACAAGGGCAGACTGCAGCGGATCATTCGGTCAGCTGAGAAGGTCATCGGCTGTGACCTGCCGGCTCTCCTAGACCTGTTCCACTCCAGGACCAGAAAGAGAGCAGGCAAGATCATCGCTGATCCTTCCCATCCCGGTCACCACCTGTTCCAGAGACTTCCATCTGGGAAAAGGTTCCGGGCCGTCAGGACTAAAACCTCGCGTCACCTGAACAGCTTTTTCCCCATGGCAGTGGGGCTCACAAACAAGCCCCCCCCATCACACTGACTCTGCTGACCCCCCCCCCCCCCACCCTCGCACATAATTTATAACACTACATTATTGGCACTACCACCAATCTTTGCACCTTAAAACCGCACAAAACACATTTACTGTATATATTATTTTTTCGATATTGTTGTTTTTTATATTGATGTTTATATTGCTCTATATTGTTGTTTTTATATTGTTGTTTGTAAAGTGCACCAACCACACCAAGGCAATTTCCTGTATGTGAAAATATACAAGGCAATAAAAAGAATTCTGATTCTGATTCTGATTCTGATTCTAAGTTGTATTTCCCACATTTTCATTAAAAACTTAGTGGGGGGTGGAGTATGCCATCTTCCTGGCATCCACTGTTTCCTTCAACAAAAGGGAGAGCCTTGGTGCCCTCTTCCCTTTCTCTGCAATATAGTCCAGCTGGTTATAGTAGGTGTCCATAACTTCCTTGGACGTCACCACCTCCAGGTCCTGCTGGATCATCTGGAGGAGCTGACAGAGGCCCTCAAGAGACGGCCCGTCTCCTTTCTGCAACAGCCTCCTGATGCAGCAGTGCATGGATTTCTCTGCCAGCACCTTGGAGAGGAACAGCTGCCCAATAAATCTCAGCATGTTAAGGAACCGACCGGAAGGTTTGGCGTTCTGTTGCTCTTCCCTCAGCCGGTCGGTGACCCTCACGTCCTGGACTGGCTTCAGGCAGGACCCACTCTCTTGATGAATGCCCTCCTTGTCCAAGCTCTTCCCGAACTCTGCCTGGCAGTGTTTAACCAGCAGAGACCTGAAGGAGACGCTGACTGACCAGTCGGACAAGGACTGGAACTCCACCTGAAGAGGAGAAAACCATAAAGGAATATTAACACTAATGTAACTCACATACATACATAGTGATCAGTGTGTTAAATTAAGGTTACAACCTGCATACAAATACAAGCTGTCCAACTAAGTAAGAAACAGGATAAAGTAGCTTCCAGTCATAGATGCATCACTTACTTCTGAGAGGTGTTGACACAGCTCAGCGAAGACTGCAGCAGACTCTGGTTTCTTCACGGCCCTCTTGAAAATGAGCTCCACCATTTCCTGCAGGCTCTCCTCAACGTCCAAGTCCTCGTGACTCAGATCCGTCACGAAGGCTTGAAAGTTTGCTGTGACGCAGCTGACGGACTCGTAGGAGGCAGCGCCGAGAAAGACCACGGGCTCGGATGGAGCTGGGTTCCATGGCTTCTTCTCTCCCAGCACAAGAGGAGCTGGCTTGGAAGTTAATTCCACGCTTTTCTTTTGTTGTGGCATCATGTTGGTTCAAATAAATCGGAGTTGTATTCAAGGCAGATCCAAAGAAACAAGTTCAGGAGCAAGAAACGAGTTCATGTGCAACCAGCCAAGTATTCTGAAGAGAACTGACTGAAAACTGAGTGAAAACTGACGCTTAAGTAACGACAGACTTCAAAGGTATATGGCTGTTGCTCTGATGACATTCATTGACAGTCATTAAAGGAACAAAGCCTGAGTTATAACGTTCAAAAAAATTCAGAAAATGCTTTTTTTTTTTTTAAATGTACAAGTTTATTTAGATATACATTGAATTCAAACTTCACGGTTTAAGTGAAAAATCCCAGAAGAAGTTTCTGAAACTGTGTTACAAAAATAAAGTACATCTACATCTGTTTCATATCGGTAAATGTGTCGCTTTCAAGAGTTTTTACAACAACAGTTTTAATTTGGTCAAACCACCACGTGGAAATGTGTCCTTCGGGGGAAATCACTGACTCTAACATGGCAGACAAAACGTGTGCAGCGCTGTTTGAAGTCAGTGGGCACGATGTACAGTCAGAGTCCGCCTCCGTGTCTTTATTGAACGGGTGTCTCCTCTTCTTCGTCAGCTTCTTCTTCCTCTGCGCCATGTTGAAGCTTTAACGCTCCTTCAACCGTCGCTGGACAGCAGTGTTGTGCATGAACGAACGCAAAAGAACGCGTTCAATGAACACGTTCACTTTTGTGAGAACGGTGAACTGAACGCAACTCAATGACAAATAATGAATTTGAACGGTGAACACGTTCATATTTCAGCGTCCTCGCTTATAGACGACAGGAAACTTCTCTCTTTATGTGTAACTTTATTAAAGTCCAGCGAACACGACACACTTCTTGTTGTAACTCCGACACTCCTGTCATCCACCACTGTGTTCTTCACTCCCCTTCCTCATTCACCCTTGACATGCCAACTCATCAGCCAATGAGAGCATGTCATGCCAGGTAACTCTCCAGCCATTGGTCTAGAACTGTCACTTGCCCCACCCCGACTGGTTCACTGAACCTCTGCACACCAAACAAGCAACGTATTCCAAGTGTTTTCTTCTTTGGCCAGTGTCTCGGCTCCGAGCCGTAGTCTGGAGCTCGGCTCACGGGTTATCTTGGCTCGCTGTCCGGACCGCTCCGTGAAGAAGGAGGAGGAGATGTTTCTTTACTTGGAATGCGGCCACTTTATTTCTCGGATATACAGCAGGAGCAACACTCGCATCATCTCTAGGTGCTCCTTCACTTCTCGTTATAAATACAGTTTTAGGGTGTCTTCCCACAATACCCAGGTGCACTACGTCACACACTACAAACTTCCCTTAAAGGGGCAGGCCACACCTGCAACACAACAGCTCTGGTCTCTTACAAAAATGGCTCACTTTCCACCTTAAACTATGAAATGAACTGAACTATGAACTAGTTCAGAATTGAAATGGTGAACTATGAACGTGAACTATTCATATTTACTTGTGTGAACTGAACTTTGAACTAGTTCATGAGAGTATTGAACTTGCACAACACTGCCCAGCAGTGGCACTGTGTCCCACATTAAGTGCCTGGCTGAATCTATACAGAATGCATGGTGTTGTTTGTTTCTGCAGTTAATTTACAAACTAATCACCGCTCTTACCTTTTTAGCCCTCAATGGGAGATGCCAATCAACCTGCACGGGGGCTATTTAGCACATAATCCTTCAGTGTGAACATGCTACATGCTCATAACCTGCTTACAGTTAGTGTTTAGATTGGATTTGGGACACATCTCACTTTAAGCCTTTCCTCTGGAGATCATCTGACCCACTCGCACGCCTGTTAGAGCACTTTGAAATGCCCTGTGTCTGAATGGCGTTACATAAATAAACTTGTGTTGTCTTGCCTTGCTCAGCTGTCCCCAGTTCCCTCATGTAGCGCCCAGTATACATCCCTGTGTTAGTTGTGCAGCAATGCAATTTCTGGGGGGGACAGCTTTACGGTATAAATAGAGAGGCGCCTCTCCCTGCCCCCCCCCCCCCCCCCCCCCCCCCCCCATGTGTGAAGGCTACGGGTGTGAGCATCACTCAGCATGACCTTTGCTTCTGCAGAATCTGTCGTTCCATGTGTTGATAATTGAGTTGATCTCATTAAAGAAGGAGACCTCCCACCACGCAGAGCACTTCTTCAACAGCACTCTAAGTTTTGTGAGGCAGATAAAGTGTGTGTGGGGGGGGGGGGGGGGGGGGGGGGATGTGTTAGCAGGGACAGGCGAGTTTATGTGTGTCGGGATGCAAATCAGCCTTTACCTGGGCTGACAGTCTGGAGGGAGGATTAAAGGCCCTTTTTATTTGCAACTGTCTGGTACAAACTGATCATGAATTTGCATGAGTCGGAGTCAGATCACTGATTAATAACAGTGGCTCAGTGGTTTGTGGTATGAGTCAGCCAACTGACCTATTGTCAGAGTAATTATGCTGCATGACTAATCGGTTTCAAGTTGAGTTAAACTAATAAAAAGTATTCAAGAGGCATCACCAGACAAGTGTCAACATCAAAGAAGGTTATTTCCCTGTATTGCATCAGCTACCCACTGTCGCCTTTCAGGAAGAAGGTTCCTGGTTCGAATCCTGGTGGTTTTTCGGGGGGGGGGCTTGCATGATTCTCCACATGTTTGCGTGGGCTTTCTGCAGCTACTCTGGTTTCCTCCCAGAGTCCAAAGACGCAGATCAGGTTTGACGGAGGATAAATTGACTGCACTGTAGGAGTAAGTGGGTGTTTGTGTTATGATGGTCCTGTGATACACTGCTGACCCGTCCACGGTGGAACTCCTGCCCAGTGTCAGCTCTGATTGGCTTCAGTTCCCCACCACTATCCTCAAAGAACAATCTATATAGGGGATGATAGATATTTGTATTTAGCTTCCACACAACAACAGTAACAACTCCCAGGTCGTCGGCCTTGTGAGGATCAAATGAAATCCAGAAGTTAGTGAGCGAGCCACGGAAAAGCTGGCGTAAGGCAGGTGTCTGGCAGTGTGTGTGTTTGTGTGTTTTGGGCGCGTTGTGTCGACAAGAGGATCCACTGAAAGGCGTTGGATGTATCGGTTGCATTTTCTCAAAGTGTAGCCTGGCTCTTTCTGGCGTTTCCAGAGATTCAAATAAATTCAAGTGAAATAATTGAAGGTCTATAGTTTTCCAAATCTCTGCACCTGGAATGTGGGCCCAGATGGTGCGGCCTCGCTGCAGCTCTGTTCGCTGCCATGTGCTTCACAGAGAAGACATTAACACAGCAGTCGCCTGTTTCCCCAAGGGCCACGTTGAACCGTGTCTGCATCCGTTTGTTCTCACTATTGGACCATCAGCGCACCATCATCAGTATGGACTCCAACACAGAGGAAGACTGAGACAGCACAAGCTTCTAAGTCAGCTGTTAACTATCAACCTCCACCTAAAAATAACCTCACATTAGCCTCAGTGCAGCCGACTAACTGCTCTAAATTATTAGAGGGGAAAAAGATGCATATTTTTCAGTTTACCACAGGTTTGATTACAACCTCTCCTACAGATGACAAATGCTGCTAATTGAGAATCCTTAAACCGCACTGTTAAACATGACGGTTACCAGAGTGTCGATGAGGGGAACAAAAACCTCTTGTCTTTATTTAACCAGACAGAAAAACAGATTTGGACCAGATTGTTTTCTGCACCTGAGGCTGTTTACACAGGAACTAGTGAGTTGCTTGAGAACCCGGCAGTTTGTTGGCACTGATGAGCTCATAAGTAACTTTACAGACGTGCAGATTAAGTCGGGAGAGGCCATTTTATTGACACTTTAATTGACCAAATGGAGGAAAGCAAACCGCAGCTTGGCTCTGGATGACAGGGGGTGAAACACTAACACCTCCAGCACATGTGCATGCAGGGCGTTTGAGCTGTGGGAGCCCAAGCTGATTCCATGAAAACGGATGGACAGGTATCTTAAGACTAAAAGTGGCCAAAACAAACAGAGTCCTCTCTCTCATCCTTCATCCACACACTTTATCTTTGCTGGTGCAGAATCAATGGGTTCTCTATCAAATGCAAAACCAAAAGTCAGAAAGCAAGACTGCATCAGAACACACGGAGCCTCACGTTAAATGTCCTGAAAGTGCGAGCAGATGAAACCGAATGATCCTGCTGAGACCACGAGAGATTCATCGGCGTTCGGCGACACATTTCCATGATGGAACTCAACGCTCGGCTAAAAGGTTCTTACCTCAACGTGGCAGTTACTGAAACCTCTAGAGGTAAACACGAGGCCATAACTTGTGTTTTTAATCTCCCAACATATCAGACCTTTAACACAACATCTGCTTTACACAGCAGTCGTTCGACTTTAAGACACAACCAATAACGTAAAAAAAAACCTTTTAGTTTGGCAAATAGGGCACAGGACAGATAAAGTGGGTTTGGAGCAGCTGTCCATTCCGTCCGTCGCTTTTCAAACCACTTTTCCTACAGGCTCTCTCGGGGGACCGGAGTCCATCCCATTATGCATTAGATGTGTACACTGTGGACCAGTCACCAGTCTATCACGAGACTAACACATGGAGACAAACACATACACACTCCCATTCACACCTACAGGCAATCTGGTTTCCAATTCACCTGACTCGCAGGTCTGTGGACTGAGGGAGGAGAGTGAAGCACCCGGAGGACGACAAGGTGTTAACACACACGCACACACAAACACACACACACAGAGAACAGGGCTGAACTGTTGTGTTAATACCTGTTTTAATCATTAGATGAACCAGACACTGAAAAAAACACTGTGTTTGTGTGTAAGCTCTATCTGGGGATTGTCGGCCATGAAAATCCAGAAGTGCAATAAACATGACAGTTCATTACACTCCCTCGTATTTATATGTATTTAATTTTGCTCAATAGATAAAAAGAAAAAGACAATATTTGTTATTAACACACTACACAATAAAATGTTGTCATCAGCCGAAAAGGTGTAGTAGATGTATCTACCATTTTTTAGATATGGGCAGTACCATATAACATATGCATTAAACATAAGAAAATGGAAGATGTCTTCATATAAGGTTTATATTACAATATTCATCATTTATTGATATTGAAAAAAAGTATTCAATTTCAAATTTGAACACTAAAGACACTAGAATGCCCCCCCCCCCCCACCCCCTCCTTAATTAAACCACATTTAAATTCACTAGCCCCAGACTTTTTATTTGGACCTGCACCACACGCATATCAGACTTTTCTATGAAGTTTTCTATGATATCAATGAAACTGTTGACCTATGGCCTTTCACACAATGTCCAACACAGTGAAAATCCCCTCTGCACCCTTCCACCAAGGTTTATGGTAATAATTCCTGCAGTTTTTGTGTAAACCTGCTAACTAGCAGAGCAGCAGACAAACACAGATGAGAACATCGCCTCATTGTTGGAGGTAAACAGGGCTGAGGCCACAGACAGGATAGAACAGGAAGTATTAAACAAATGGTGCATTGTTTTCTTTCTTGTCTTTTCATCTGATTTCTTTATGGAAAGAACGATAAGGAACAGACCTCATTGTTTGAAAACACGCCGCCTCTCTGAAGAATGTAACTGAAAACAAACAGACAAACAAACTCAAACAATAAAACCCTAAACCCCATTCACACGCAGCCATTTTGAATTATTCAAGTACACTTTAAGTTAAGTGTTATGCATGAAGGTCAAAGTAGTTTAATGGTTGTGTTTTAATATACATGCATAATTTAAAACTGTTCTTTAAAGGAAATGCGATCATGGTTTAATAATCACAGTGTGAGTTCTGGCTGCCTGACGGGAACTGATACGCTCGGGTTTCGACGCACACACACACAGACACACACAGACACACACACACACACAGACACACACACACTCACAATCACATTTTGACAGACAGGAGCACACTTGTCAAACATAATGACAACAATATAATCCTGGAATCACAATAACCGACATCGACAGCTAATAATAAACATAGTTAGTCCTCGTGGTTGAATGTCAGCACTAAGCATCACAGGATGAAGAATCCAACATGTATTATTAAAACAGGACCGGCTCAGTATGTCGCAGCTGCGGGAGGACGCCCCTGCCCCCCCCCCCCCCCCCCCCCCTCACACTCCTGGTATCGGGATTGAACTTTGCTTTTACCTGCTCAAATCTATAAACCAGTATCATTTCCCAGCCAGCGGGAGTGAGGTAGTGAAGGGGCAAAGATGTGCACGTAGAAACTGTGGTGCTAAACAAACACATCATGTCAGAACCAAACGATTGTGGCTCCTGCATCCAGACATGAGTGAGACGGTGTTTGCATGGAAATTTCGCAGTAATGATATTTAGCATTTGGCAAAAACCCGCCTGCGTCTCTAATGAATTAGTTGAGAGAGCGATAAAAGTTTGGTCTCCAGCAGCAACATTGGCAGCAAACTACCAATTAAACACGAGTCACATTAGCAGAGTGGCAGATTGTTTTTCCGTTTCATCACCTGAAAAATAAATCTTTTGCTTTGCCTATATATATATATATCGCTATAATGAACTCCACCACTGCTGCTTTCAAGTGCTTCTCTCTCTCTTTTCATTTCTGCATGTTTTCACAGTTTTTGGCTCTTTTTCTCATTTGGGGACGACATTCAAAGACAACACTGTCGGGCTCCTAAACTTCAACAGCGACGGGGAGAATTAATCTTTAGCCGAGGAGAACAGATCGGCGGGCAACAAAGAGGCACAGCCATTAGGGCTGAGGGGGAGGGGGAGGAGGAGGAGGAGGAGGAGGAGGAGGAGGCCAAACGCGCTCGTGGTCGTAGATCGACGCAAATGACTGCGCCGGGGGGACGACAATCCCCCTCTGCTGGAGCTTCTGCTAGATCATCATTAGCGCGCGGGGTTTGATTGATATGGCACATTTCCGATGGCAGGTGGACGACTCATCTCGACATGGCACTCCCCGGTGATTAATCTCATTTTAAAATGCATCTGGAGGAGTCGACTCCGTGCAGATAGGCTGGTGTAAATTAAAGTGTATAATAATGCGGCGCAGCCCGAGCTTTTTTTCCCGAGTCAGACGAAGCTGTCAGCGGTTCACATCGTTCAAATCAAGCTGTCAGGGCGGATTGTGGGCTCCTGACGAATGTACACAAACTGGCACAAAGTGAGTCGGATTAATAATTCACCCCCGACTTTGTGGCACAGACGTGAACCGTGTGTAAACACGCAGGTGGTGCAAACAACACCAGAGAGGATTCATCACAGCTTTTGCACTGTCGGCGCCGGCAGAGGAGGGATTGGATCTTGATCAGCCATTTTGAAATCAAACATTTCAAGTATTCTTCCAGGTGAAGGAGCTGAAGAGGAAGTGTGAAGGAGGCGAGGAGCGTTTAGAGTTCCTTCAGTGCACGGAGCTGACACAGGCTAGTGGCGATAATGAGCGTGTGTGGTAAGCAGAACAATTAACCTTGATAAATAAAGGTAAAAATACAACAGCGGAGGCTGAGGCGTGCAAGGTTAATGGTTTGGGAAACTGCTTCCACCCTCTGGAGATTATTGTAATTATCGGTTCTCGGATTTGGCTTCCACCAGTGAAATGAAATGTTTTTGGCCGATGTCCCCCTGTAGCCACGGGACTGTAACATAGAGGGACGGAGAATCTCTTGATATGAGAAGCAGTGTGTTCATTTCACACAGTCTAACGCGATTGGACTTGTTCTGCAGTCTCATTCAGCGGGGTTCAGTCAAAGGGCTCCCAGGCTGCAGAGTTCAGTGGGAACCACGGATTCCTTCATTACGTTAATGCCTTTGGCTGGAAAGCAAACTGAGCCCGAGAAGTCATTGTCTGCGGCGAATATTTAATTGAAACGGAGTAAGGGGGGTTTTGTCGTTTGCTCTTTCCTTCTAAATACTTTTCCAGTATTGTAAAACTTTTTGTGGAGAGTTGATGGAAAATAATTTCTTCCCCTCTGTAGGCGAGTCTGTCTGCAGGAGAACTTATATTACAGAGATAACCCCTGTGTTGTCATGCACATCGTTATTCCAGTAAGGATTTTAATAATAATGCAGACACACGTTCTAAATTTCAAAATGAAACTTTCAAAACGTCAAATTTTGTTCCTTTGACATTAAATACACATGTAGAAATTTAATATTTACATTGTTGATTTCAAAATATTATTCCTCGATATTAATTATTCTGAAATAAATAAATAAATTTGTCTTTCATCCTTGTTGCTCTTGTGTCTGTCTGCAGGAGAAACACACAATCCAACTGCCACACATCCAACCATCACATCCAACCACTACATCCAACCACCACACATCCAACTGCCACACATCAAACCACTACATCCAACCACTACATCCAACCACCACACATCCAACTGCCACATATTCAACCACTACATCCAACCACCACACAATCCAACTGCCACACATCCAACCACTACATCCAACCACTACATCCAACCACCACACAATCCAACTGCCACACATCCAACCATCACATCAAACCACTACATCCAACCACCACACATCAAACTGCCACACATCCAACCACTACATCCAACCACCACACAATCCAACTGCCACACATCCAACCATCACATCAAACCACTACATCCAACCACCACACATCCAACTGCCACACATCCAACCACTACATCCAACCACCACACAATCCGCCTGCCACACATCAAACCATCACATCCAACCACTACATCCAACCACCACACATCCAACTGCCACACATCAAACCACTACATCCAACCACTACATCCAACCACCACACATCCAACTGCCACATATTCAACCACTACATCCAACCACCACACAATCCAACTGCCACACATCCAACCACTACATCCAACCACTACATCCAACCACCACACAATCCAACTGCCACACATCCAACCATCACATCAAACCACTACATCCAACCACCACACATCCAACTGCCACACATCCAACCACTACATCCAACCACCACACAATCCAACTGCCACACATCCAACCACCACATCCAACCACTACATCCAACCACCACACATCCAGCTGCCACACGTCCAACCACTACATCCAACCACCACACAATCCAACTGCCACACATCCAACCACTACATCCAACCACTACATCCAACCACTACATCCAACCACCACACATCCAACTGCCACACATCCAACCACTACATCCAACCACTACATCCAACCACCACACAATCCAACTGCCACACATCCAACCACTACATCCAACCACTACATCCAACCACCACACATCCAGCTGCCACATCCAACCTTCTCATTACAGTTGTATTAACGTCCTACATTTTTGATAATAAACACATCACTAATGTTGCCGGATGAACACAAATAGAACAAATTATTTATTGATGGAATCTTAAGAACACATTTCTATACTAATGAAATGGGCACGAAACTCCTGCAACTTATTAATGACAATAGAAATGTAAAATTAATGTAAAACGTCAACGTGCAAACTTCTCCCCCTGAGACCGAGACATGAAATGGTGAAAACGTTTATCAAACCTGAGGGGTGTGAGTTCATGCCTCATACTTTCATAATATCCAGCCTGGAGATAAAGTGTCTGGTTTCCCAAAGCTTCCACACAAACGCAGGTTATCTGCTGTATGAGCCTTTATTTATTTACTGTCCTCAATTGTTGTTGTTGTTCCTGAATCAAAGTCATTACAATTCACAAAAGTGTAGCTAGAGGACTTTACAATCTAATCAGATCAAAAAAAAAAGTAAGTCAGCAATATGAGACAGACTAACAGGATCCTGATGTTTATTTCATTTCTACCCATAAGCGAGAAAGTAACCAAAGATTTGAAATTGATTTTAGTGAGACGCCTAAAAACAATTACACTCCCTTTAGAACAGGAGTCAATACAGGCCTCTTCTGCTACACACTGTAGAAAGTGCAGTGTTGATTTCATCACAGAATCCCTTCCATCATGTGTCTGGCACACGGCGCTGATCGATGCACTGGGAGTAGCGAAGGTGCTCCGGATTGATCAGGTGGCCACAGCGGCTGGAATCAATACCAACACTCACTGGATCATGAACTTAGGGGGGGGGGGGAGTCACCAAAACTGAGGTCACATCCTGCAACTCGTCAAACCTCCAGGGATCCGAGTTTTAATATTTGGAATCGATCACTTTAATTGCCTGATGCATTAAATATGCAGGGATTTGAATTTGGTGACATTGCACAAACATTTACACTTTCAAGGTCAAGTTCACACAGTGCAGCGAATATGTGTGAAAACAAATAGAGGTTAGTGGTGGTGTTAAAAAAAAAAAAAGGTCTTACAATTTCTGTCTCACTTTTCATACTCAAAAGACGTCAATGCTCTGTTGTACATAGAAGACCCTCGTTGTGTCCTTCACATGTTATAGGTCATGTTCATTTTCCTCCATGTTTGTTTGCCTGAACTGTGATGAAGACTACCAAACATATTGTGTGCTTTATGGAACAATTAAATTACATTTTTCGGGTTAGGGTTAGGGTTATGTATAATGATTAAATCTCATTGCACATTTCAACATGTTAACAATACCCTGGAAATACACCTGGATCAACATCTTTCATTTGAAGATATCATTTGCTATTAAATAGATAACAAGGCTTGTATCATAGTAAATTAACAATAGAGTGGTTAATGATTTTATTTATCATTAAACCAAATTTTTACTATGATGCTGGAACTAGAAATTTAAAAAATACCTGATTTAAACGTGTTTGTTAATAATTTTGAAAAGAGTACATTACTTGAATAGGTTTCGAGTAGAACCTCATAACACCAGAGTATATTTCCTGCAGTGAAACGTCCTCTATCCTCTTTATTTACTTCCCTGTCTCCACACATGCATGAATACGTGACCTGAGGTGTTCTGACCCAGTACATATTGTATTTATTCACTTGAACCGGATGCTTATCAATTTGTGAAATTGAATTTTGGGATCAATAAACACAGATATAATTTTTTTTCGCCCTGTAGTGCACAAGACTCTGCAGCTGGAAACATCTTTGATTTCTTGAAGCTCGTTTATATAAAAGTTGAATCTTTGCAGACACGTCTCCAAAGTGTTTAACTTCTCTCCCTCTATATATAAACATATAAACAGGACGTATACGTTTCTCTGGCTTTTCTACACGAAGCTCACGCAGCTACTTTACCAAGGATTGTTTTTTTTTCCTCTCAATTTCTCTCCGGGTTTCCTGTTTCAAATTCCTCTTATGTGTTTCCTATCCTTTCACGGTAGGTTGAGCTTTTCAGGCATTGTCAGGCGTGTTTAAATTTTTAACAAGCGGGCAGCGGAAACAAAGAAAGTGAGACGAGGGGGAGAGTCCCTCATCTGAAACCGGAGGTGTATTTCCCATGAAATGCGGTGCAGTGACGTGGAAGAGTCTTTTGTGTCTCCCGATGCTCCTGGCCCCTTTTAACCAAGTGGTGAAGACTCTGCATGCTTGAGCTTTCATATGCTAGCTCGGTCTACAGGAATAAGTGCAGTATGCCCAGGTGGGTTCTCCTGAATGAGCCTCTTTAGGTTTCTTTTAAGGTTTCATTTTGCAGAAGTAATTTTTTTTTTTCACATCTTTTGCCTCGCAGTTAGTTTTGTAAGCTTGGTTTGATCCCAATAAAAAAAAAATGATTTATGCTAATCAGTTGTGCCCCACGCTGTCCTTGATTAAAAATGTAATTGGGTGAAATTGTCATCTGAAGAAGTTGAGCATGGATGGCCCAGCAGAACCGGTGTCATGTCATCTCATTCTGTGACAGGTGTGAAGGTAATTGAACGCTGCCAGACATCGGAAAAGACAGACGAGGAAAATGAACATCATGAAAACAAACACAGACACTCATGCAAACCTGAAATTGAGTTCAGCTCCACATGCACACTAACTAAGTAGAAGAGAGAATCGTACGCAGCTCCACCGAGGACCAACGCTTACATCCAGTCAAGCTGCACCACTCATACTCAAATCAGTCTCCTAAATAAACCTGATTTAACCAAGATCAATGAATTCTTCCCAGGGAACCCTGTGATAATGTGGCACTTTTATAGAAGCTTTAATCCGCACCCTGATCCGGATCCACACCAAAATTAAATGGGGTCTTCACTGATTTGTATTGTTCCCTTTCCTCTGGTTTCGTAGTAATCATTCCTGTAGCGCTTCTGCCAAACAGATAAATAAACAAATTAAGATGTATTTATTTATCCCAAACACATGCACACTCATGCATGTAGGGAAATGTAACCTCTGCTTTTGACCCATCTGGTGCAGGACACACAGAGCAGTGAGCGACCATGTACGGCGCCCGGGGAGCAGATGTTGGGGGAGTAAGGTGCCTTGCTCAGGAGCACTATACAGGGTAGAGAGAGTCCTCTTGGATTTTTGGACGTCTTTGGACGTCAGGTTCGTCTTTTGTTGTCTCTCCGTGGAGTCGAACCAGAGACGAACCAGAGACCTTTTCTGCCCATAGTCCAAGTTTCTGCCACTAGTCCAACGCCTCTCCTAAATAAAGATACAAACACAACCTCCTTAACAACAAAGACGCTTGGAGAACACAGACCTCCACCACGGCTAACACCTTGTCATGCCATGTTAAAGGAAGTAAAGAAAAGTCCCCTGTTTATCTGGATCCACTCTGACGGTAATGGGCACTCGGGTCTTACTCCACCTATGCAGAATTGCCATGGTGACCAGTCACAATAAAAACAAACAAACAGCAACGAAAACCTCCTTCACCTCCTCAAGTAACAATGCAGTATATTATTAATATATATATATAGTGATACCTTTGGCTCTATAGGGTTGTAATAAAGTGCTACCTAAAATGCTAATGTCAGCCTGCTAAAGATTGATATAACAACATGCTAACACGCCGCTGCCAAGGATTCATAACATGTTTATGTTTTTTTTATTCATGTCACCGCGTAGTTGAATCAATAAACACATTGATTATCTCCAGACAATTTCCAGGAGACGAGGTTGGCTGCCACAAATGTGAACCTCAAGGTGGCCCCAGAGGCATCAAAGATGGACAGGGTTCATCATCTGGGAACCGTGAACATCTGAAGGAAGTTTAATAGCAATCTGTCCTTTAGTTTTTAACCTGTTTACTTTGGAGCGGAGGCATGGACACTGTTTGAATGTCTAACAATCTAAATAACAGAGATTTGAGGTGGGAAAGAGTGACAGGGGTTCGAACTTGTGATCTCACTGCTTCTAGAATCCCGCTCACAGCCCTGCCCTGAAACTAAGGCTGTGAGTCTCCGTGCGCACACTTCAATGTAAAGGGACATTAGGACCTTGTTTGCTGGGGGAACCCGGAGAGAGCTGCTACTCCACAAACACTTTGGGTGTTCACTGATTTTCAATTACAGCTGCTTGCTTGCTTTTAAGGCTTAATTGCAGCTAAAGGATCTTTTAATAGAAGTAGGGGAGAAGTCTATGATGCCTGTGAGATGCATTTCGAGAGCATGCCAATGTCAAACGAAAAAAACAGGCAACTGGAGAGAGTTGGAAAACTGGCTCCATCTCCTGGAGGAGACAAGATGGGGCTCTACTGAATACACCCCCACCTTCACGTTGTCTCGATGTGCTGTTTGCTGAACATCACATGCCTCACTGAAAGGTTTATGGATAAACAAGACTCCTACTAGAATTTCCTAACGCAGCTGTCTGCTCAGAGACGTAAACAATTGCGTCTTATTGCAGGAATAATAACACGGCCGGTACTGTCTGACTCCTGCTGGAAGCACCAACACTAAAACATATGCTGCTGTTTCTGGATGTCCTAATAAAGTGCTCGTAAAACTGAACACCATGCTGTAAACGCAGAGCAAGTAAACATCGCAAGAACAAACGCAATTACCACGGAAAATATTCCAAGATATACGTTCAATGCAAAAACACTTCACACCCTGATACACAAGCAATATTTCCACTGACCTCGTTCACAAGAATCCCACTTGAGAAGGCGGCGCTGCACAGGGATAAAAAAACAGACTACAGTTCATTTGATTCATTTGTTTGGGAGGGGGGGGGGGGGTATCTGCTGGTGCAGCAGAGCATGAATTGGTCATCCATGACCAGTAATCGTGTTCCTGTCTATTAGACTGTGCTGCTGGGAAATAACAAGAGAAATAGAAAAGAGCTATGAAAGTCCTGGAATTACCGGAGCTCACTTGTCGCAAACCAATTACTTTGTGTGCGTTTGCAGCCGATCCGCTTCCCCTCCTTCCTCGGCTTGAATTCATTTCCGCAGGTTAACACCTGATTATTTTTCCACCACACGTCCTGTCACCTGCACCTGAATACATTTTTTACCCCGAACACAAACCCTCCAAAAATAATAATTTCGTCGCATATTAAAATGTCAACACGTTGATGCCCAGAATGATATATGCTCCACAGTTCGTGAGTGCAGCGTTGCCCCGTGTGGCTCCCTACATATTGGATTTTCCTGTGCCGAAGCAGCATTTGTTTATATTCAGCTGTGTGCTGGAGTCTGGAAAACAGGGAGTGATCCGTGTGCATCTCCAGCTTGTCCCTCTCCCTTAAATGAATTTCGTTTAACAAGCACTTCTTGAGGGTTTGTGTGCCAAGAAGCTCTGAGCTACAGCTGTTCCACAATGCCGCTGCCACAGTCCAAATTTAGCTGAATAGCTGGAAGGGGAAAGAGCTCTCGATGCCGGTTCAGGACCTCACATGGAGGTGCACCCGGCTACAAAGCACCACCACATTTTCTCTCCTTTTTAGAAAACCAAAGTACAATATTTACTCACCAAAGCCACAGGAGGACCCCCCCCCCCCCCCCCCCATGTCTGCAGGGAGTCGAGAGGCTCGTTGACCACGTATTGATTTGCTTTATTTCTTTGGTGTTGAGGTTTTTTGATATCTGAAGCTCACTTTGCAGCCCATGTTTTGTCAGAAAAACTCCCCCGCGCCATGTGTCTTGAAGTTATATCATTCGGTTGCTGATGCTCAATCCACTTGTGTCACGATCTGTGCACAAATCTCCTTTTGTTGTGAAGTGCTTTCAAAAGACCCCAGGGTCTTTGTCTCGCTTGCAAAATTAGCACTTCTTTCTTTTTGCTTCGTGTCTCGTGTACATGCAACTAAACCGAACTAAGTACATTCAGATAAAAGGAATAGAGCACAGACTGCCCCTCAGCACCGAGCAGCCGCCGAGTGTTTTTTCCCCTGGGTCGTCTCAGCCTGTTTCCAACGTTTGCTGAATCAAATATCTGCTTGTGAATAAAGAGGGATTTGGATTGTTTGAACCACATGTGTAGAGAAAGCAGGATGTTGTATTGTTTGGGAGGAAGCGCAGCCACATGCTGTACGTCCATATGGTTTTTACTCTAATGATGCATGCAGACGTTTGGCTTCTGAGTGGAAATGTAACTGACAGAGAGGACCCGGCTCCCTGGCACAGCGGCTATAGGCGGATACTTCATTTACCTTCAAATTTCACTCGAACACACTCGGTTATCGTGGCTGTCGATGTCAGGGAGCCGGTTCCACGGCTGATCACCTTGAGGGGTCCCTGGGAGGTTAGTTTCTCTGCAGCTAACTGATATGGACTGGAGCCCAATTTCCTTTCGGCTAATTAGTTTGGCTACAATACCAGTGGCAGTCCTCATCGGCCCTGAAGCCTCTGTCTCTCTGTCCTCCTCTCTTATTTCTTTCTTTAGATCTGTAGGAGGCAACATTAAAAACAGCCTGGAACTGTTCACAGTGACAGGTTTCTGTTGGTATGGGAGATTAGAACATGAGCATTCACCCGTCGTCTCTTTAAATTTCAAAATAAGTGAAATTATTCTAAGGTATAAACTAGTAAAAAGCCCTCAAGCTCAGTTCAACCTCCTGAGATTACCAGTCTAAATGGAGAATATTAGCAGAATATTCACCAGCTCACTTTCTTCAATGACATCCACTACTATAGACGTTTTGTGCAAACTTGTTTTCTAAGATCTCTGCTGATTCATGCACAAGCAATTGGAAATATTACATCACAGATGTTGTGCATGAAATATGCACGTGCATGTTATATCAGTAGTTGTTATAAAAGCATTTGGGGCAATGTGCTCATTGGCTTTCTTGCCTGCAGTTAGATGATTAAGACATTGTGCATTTTATTTTGTATTCTCTGCGTCTGTGCCAGTTGTTCACGAGTCATCACAGAGACGACAGCTATCACACTTTACTTTGTTAATGCCCTGTTGCCTTGTGTAATGAGCCTGCGCCAGAAACCAGCATAATGATACTGGTTCCTTTACGTTTGGTTTGCACTGCTAGATCTGATTTCACGTTGGCTGCTAACATTACGTCTTTCTCACCTGATATAACTTGGACCTAAACCCACTGACCACGCTCAAAATGTCTATGTGTGTTATTTGAAGTATGACGTAGAGGTTTTCACTTGGTAGTTTTGCGTGTTGTTATTTTGTAAAATATCCAAATATCCAAATATCCACAGCCTAAATAAAGACCTCTGTCATATTTGTGAAATGTGAAGCCACAGCTAGCATCTGTTTAGCTCAATTTTCTGTAAATGCTGGAAATGGAGATAAACTGCTGGTTCTTGCTGTTGCCCAAAATCTGCTCTGAAGCCAACTGGAGCTGCAGGATGTCCCTCTGCCCGGCCAAGAAATTGTCATGTCCCTCCTTTGAAAAACCAAACATTTTAATTTATTAGATGTTTTTTTAGTTTCCATATGGTTTGAATAAAGAAAACACATCTAAATGAGTGAACTTGAGAGATAGTGGTAGTGAATTTCATCACCTGCCGACAGAGACGGCTTGTTTCTCCTTGATTTAAGGTTTTGATCCTAAAATAAATTAACAGTCTGATAAATTCATCCATTAAAGGCCAACATATATTCACAAACAGCTATTCCCACTCCCCAAAATAAAACCCCTACTGCTACACTAATGCTGAAAGCTATAGAATTATATTCCTAAATATTTTTAAGCAGTTCTTATCCAACAGTAATGACTCTTCTCAGTGATAGCGTTGGTTCAGAAGGGAGACGCCACCCTCTACCCACAGCAGACGTCTAAATACTGCATGACCTCTGATTGGCATTTTAAGTAAAGTCTTGCTCAAGATGTTTGGCATTGTTGTGTCCCATTTGGGTCGTTACACAATACACAACATCCTTTCCCTGGCAACTTTCTCATCCTCTCTGGACGGAAATGCACCCGCTGAGCAAAAACACTTATTGTGTGAATTTCCTTCAGTGTGCAGGATATGTTCTGCAAACCTTATTCAAATCCATGTAATCCTCGGAGATGGCACCGGCCCAGCATGGAGCCATTCAGAATGCACCAGTGCCCTCAAATGCCTGCTCAGTCCCACAACACAGACAGTAAAGGCCTCAGGGTAATTTCACACATGATTTTTTTGGGGGGAAAGAAGTCCAGGTTGACTTCAGTGGGAAAAAAAAGTAAAAAACTGGTGTTGCTAAAGTTGTACTTTATTTGAGTTGAGCTTTGATATCCTGGGAAGACCAGTCACTATCCGCTCAAGTAAACACAAATATGTGTGTGTGCTAAAAGGCAGAAGAATTAGAGTGGCAGTGTGTCTGTGCTGGAACATTAACGCTTTGTTCTCAGCATTAGCACATAAGATAAGCTCGCGTTCTGCCTCATCAAATGAAATTAAAGAAACAGGATTCTCCCTGACTGAGCCAGTCGCCACGTTGCATGTTTCAGGATGACAGGGGGAAAAGAGATTGGACGAAAGTCATTTGAAGTAAAGCACCTGGCCCTAGCAGACACTCTAATGTCTCCTTAATGTGTTTCTCTGCACCGCTTGGCTGCAGGGCAACGCAGGGGTGACACATGTACACAATAATAACTGACTAAAAGAAAGCATAGGACCATATAACAGCTTCCATGACCATTACACTTTAATAACCACACGACTAATACGGTTAAATCTGCTGCAGCGCACCCACCCCCCTTTGCTCCAGACCACCAGAGCCACAGATTACATTTTCTAAACTAGATTGACTTGCACAGACATGACCAATGGCTTGAATGTGATAATGCACAATAGGTCAGTGCACTGTTAAGGCAGTGGGGAGGATGACTGTGGTCCCAATGACGTGACTCGGTTGCTGCTCACGTGGCGAACCCCACAGAACCAGCGCCGAGCTAAAGGATGTCAAGGCAACCTGGTGCTCTGTCATTGAATCCCATCTCAATTACACTGACGCTGGACAGGTGCCGGGGAGTTGAGTGATTCTCTCCCTCTCGCTGAGATGGTGGTCTTATTGTACCGGGGGAGAAATGTTAAAGAGCCCTGAATGGAGCTTCTCTGTGTCGCTCAATAGAGGCAGAAACGATTACTAGCATATTAACACCTTTGTTAGAATTCAGCCATAGTGCTTTCTTCTTTATATTTAGAATTCAACATTTAGTTTTCAATTGCCACAGGTCAATTTTTACTTTATTTTCGAATTTGACTCCTGTTACTACACAGTATTTTGTATTTTTCTGTGTAATGTATTGTGGCTAATGTACGGTATCATTTTCTTTTGCTTGCCATTCACCAGTAAAAGATAATTTTCCATTAATGCCAGCATAATTACTGTTGGGCCAGAGCCCAGCGGGGGGCCACCAGACACTGAAGCCGAGAGGAACAAAGGGTTGTTAAACTTTGGGCGGGAAACATCCTCCTGCAGGCTCAAGAATCTCCCCCTGGTGGTGGAGAAATGTCCTGGGGTTTTCCCAGAAACCCCCGCTCAGTTCCAAGCCCCGCCCACTCAGATCCATTTCTGACACTCAATTGGCTTAAAGCCAGCATCATCCTATGACCAACTCCTCAAGGAGGAGGACCTCTCAGGTAGAACAAAACCACTGAGACCCCAATAATTGCTGCCATTTTACCCTGCTCCCAACTACTCACCTCAGCACGTTATCAAGAACAGATATGCACCTGGAATCTGATGGACGAAATTTTGCAAATAAAAGTCAAAAGCTTCAGTTAATATTCACATCAAATGTGGGGGGGGGGGGGGGGGAAATCAGACATCTGTGACTTTGATGTGATTCTCTGTGTGCTCGAGTGTTTCTGAAAACTGCTGATCTCCTCTGGTTCTTTGTTCCCACGCCCGACAATTTCCAGACTTTACAAGGAGCGGTGTGAAAAAGCGATGAGTGGCAGTTGGGCGGTTGGAAACGCCTCGTTGATGAGAGAGGTCAGAGGAGAATGGCCGGACCGGTCGGGTCTGACAGGAGGGCTACGGTCGCTCAGATAACTGCTCTCTTACAACTGTGGTGAGCAGGAGAAAAGGCATCTGAGAATGTACCACACGTCAAACCTTGAGGCGGACGGGCAGAAGACCACATCGACTTTCCCTCCTGTCAGCAGAGAACAGAAATCTGGAGGCTGCAGTGGCCACAGGTTCATAAAGCTTGGACAGTTAAAGACAGGAGAGCTCGGTCTGATGAGTCTGTGTTTCTGCCGAGGCCAGCAGAAATAGGGTTTGAATTTTTAACTCCGCAGCAGAAAAAAACACCGACCCACTCTGCATTGTGTCAAAAGGCCAGACAGCCGCTGCCCCTGGTGGTGTGGGGAGTGTTTTCTTGACACACCTAAATGTATTAGCCCCTTAAAACCAATCAATCATGAATGTCACAGCCAATATGAGTACTGCTGCTGACCATGTGTTACTTCCAGCATTAAACTGCACCACGGAAAACAAACACAACAACATTGGACTTCAGTGGCCTTCACTGTCAGCACATCTGAATCCAATAGAGAACATTTTTTGGGAGATTGGGTCGAAATGAATCCGATAGAAACAGAAAATAAAAACATTTGATAGCTTCAACATTTAGATTTCATTGTAAATCATTTGTGTTTTCCCTTTGTCAACATTTCCAACATTAATAAGATGAAACCTGACGACACAGCCAGCAAACTCGCCAAGATCCCTCCTTCTTCCTTCTCCTCCTCCAACACGTCTCTGAGCAGGAACATCATCTGGGTCTGAATCTTCTTCACTGTTATTTTCATTGTCATTTTGCGATGATGAAACGCTGCTGAGATCTTCAGCTACTTTCTGCAACGCTACTTTAGCTTAATTTTGCCTTTCCCACAAGTATTTAAGTAAGTCATTGTCAATGAGGATGAGACACAACCGTCACATCTTTAAAGGGAGAAGCACATCAACGTTGCATTCTGTCTTATTGGGTTAAACCACACGTCCATCTTTCCTCTAGTCAATACAACTATGGGATATTTCAATGGAAAACGAATGTGTTCTGTATGAAACCTTTACAGAATAGAGAAATCACACGTTGTGGGTGTTGCTATTTAAATTCATTTCAATGCTAAAAATGATATGAGGAATATGAAGAATGCTCTCAGGCCTCATCCACAGAAGTGACTCCTGTACGTCTCCATCAGCTCACCTCTCAGTCTCTCAGCAGATAATTGGAAAATGTTCACTCAGCTGAAGGAAACTGGTCGGAAACAGTGGAAAGTTCAAGAGAGCCTAAGTGCTGGACTTTCTAGAAGCGAGCGTTTTGCTGCTCTATCATTATCTCACAGCGCTGCTCTGCCACTGACTCATTATCAGGCGGCCGGATCCAGCACGGAGCCGGAGCAGCCGGAGCTGTGTCTCAATCTGGATGCGGCTCGGCGCTCCGGGAGCAGAACATTCAGTGACGCACATGAGCACAATCACAAACACACACTGGCCTACACACGCCACAGGGAACCACTGGATATGATTGGCTATTTAAATAAGACAACTGGCCAATGAGGTTCAGAGACACGCCCCACAAGTCGGTTTGTGAGCCACACGAAATGTAAAACAGTTTTCTCACTATGACACACTTAAATGTCCATTTTTCTTTTCCAGGATGCTGTGATTGCGTTGCCTTACTTATGCTTATTTCATTGCTTAATCATGATCAGAGCTAAAAAAAAACTGTTATATATCACAAACATAAAATATTGAAAGTACTACAAAGAGTCTAATTAATATGTCATTAATCATGTACATTTTATTAGGCTTGTTTTAATGGTTTCAACCTTGGAAGAAAACCATATTTAAACCAATACCCCACCGGCTGCTGGCAATATTTCCATTTTACCTCAATTAATGATGATCAGCCAAGCAGCACTATTTAAATAACGTGCACCCTGCAGCCAATCAGGCCTTCTCTGTGGCCGTATTGTGTAGGATTAAATAATTAAATGATTTTGTTCATGTTCAGTGATGTGTTATTTCATATATGATAATAAAAAGCTAGTAAGTGGACTTGAGCTAAGATTAGTTTTTTTGAACGGCTATTAAAGGTAAAGGATCATCAAATTCAAAATTATAATAATGATATGCATATGTAGAGTACTATTAAACAATAATATAAACAGATTTGCCATAAACCAAGAGGAAAACGTGTAGAACTACTACAAATTGTGTCGTAAAAAAATGCAGGTGCCTCTTAAGTAGGAATTGTTTGATGTGGTTAAAGCCTGAGATGCTCGTGTGGGGAAACCTGGGAGAGATGATTCAGAACATTCTGTTTGAAGTCTTCACTGTGTCATGACTCAGAATAGAGGTAAATGCTGTGGGGGGAGACAGTGGGAGCCTCCACGTGTGCAGCTCTCTCCCAGTGAAACTCAGAGCAGCGGCTGGTGGGTTCAGACTCACACTGACGGGGACTGAGCTTTTTCTTTGCAGTTGCTCTGTAAATGGGGCGAACAGGTTTTTAGTGACTGCAAAGACGAGCACAGAGGTCTTGAGGTTTCTGGATGTCATCAGAGTAGCTGCTAGTTAATGGCAGCACGGATGCTGATGGGTAAACTGTACGAGACGTCGTGTGCGGGGGGAGAACAGATTCACACCGTGGTGTCCAGAATCTTAATCACAATCCGGCTGTTGTTATATTTTCTGCCTCAAGATGCTGAACTGTTCCGTTGGATAACGTCCAAGAGCGACAGCTGTCATCCTTCGCTGCTCGTGACCATAAACAGCAGACCAGGGTTTTCATCTCCATTACTCTATCAACCATTATCTGCAGATAATATCCTGTTAATTACAGTAAATAAATAACAGGATGCTGTATGAATAAAAGATCATATATGGCACTAACGTGCAAAATCATGTAAAAAGCAGAGGATAATTTTCCTTGATAGGTACAGAGGTGAATCTTTGACTCTTGGGCTAATTTTCAAATAACTAATTCATATATTGAGCTTAATTAATGAATTAATTAAATCTTTCACAGGAATTATCTATTATCTATTCAACCACTTGAGGAATTGCAAAAAAAAAAATAGAGTCAGATTTTTTTTTGTGTGTCTGTCTGTTAGTTAGCAGGAGGGATTTCCACGAACCTCAATGGAAGGATGTGGTTTGGATCAGGAAAGAACCCATGACCATTTGGTGCGGATCCGGATCAGGAAGCAAGTCCAGTTTTTTTACTTTCTGTAACATGGCGAGACATCTTTAGATCTCAACAGGATAATTTAGGGACCTAGAAGAAGAAAAAAATCCATTTGTTTACAATTTGGTTCAGATCCATATAGAAAATCCGGCTCCAGTGAATTTTAATGGGGTTTCACTAGTGGCCGGTTGGGCCTTGGCAGCGGTGTGCGCCCACGAGTGCCCTTCTTGTTTGCACGTGGAATCTCTACATCACATTCTACCAGCATTGTAATAGTTTCCAAAAGTGGAGCTCTCTTGGAAAAGGGAGGAAGTTGTGTTTCTCCCCTAATTGCTTTGCTGGAGGATAAGTGAGAAAGGGTCGAGGGAAGTGTCAGTGAAAGCTTTCTAATGAGCTTTACATTTCAGCCAAATGGCAGAGAAGGAACGGACTCTGCTCGGGTTCAACAACCGAACGAAAGCGTTTTATTCGTAGCTTTAACACAAGCTCCTGTTATGTCTTATGCAACATTACGCTTTTTATTTGTAGGTCACAACGCGCCTAAATGATGCAGAGAGCCAGTCATCCGCACTGTAGATGAACCAGTATTCAGCAGAAGCCCCACTGTTGATGCTCTTGTGTGTGGCTCTTGAAAGCTTTTGTGAAAAATGCTGCCTCTGTTTTCAGCTTCAAGTTCAATTTATCACAACGTTACATCACGTTGTGTTACTTTGCTTTATTTCATGCACAAGGCAGTGACTCATCCGTATGGAGCACAGCATGTAAATAAATGCTGCCTCCTATTACTGTTAGTTAATGTGTCGACACTCATATCCAGGAAGAGAGTTTATTTTGCGATTCAACAGAGATAAAAGCTCTGTTTAGTTTAAAACATGAGCAGCTACAAACTAATGGAGAGTTTTAAGTTTGTTATTATAGAATTTCACATGTGCTGCTTATTTTTATATACTTAATACGTCTCCTTTCATTTTGTAGAACCCAGAAATTCTCATGTTGTACTGTTACAAAACTTATTGATATTGTCAAATGGAAAGTAACCTCAGACTCAAACAAGGGGGTGAAAAAACATATTTATAAATTACATGCATTACAGGGAACACATGCATTGTGGGTAATCTTTGCTGGATGACTAGCTTAGAACGAAGGTCCCTTAACTCAGCGTACACTATCCTGAGTTCAGCCCACGGAACTGATGTCAAAACAATGCTGATTATTAAATCTAATTTGTGCCAAGAGATCCCCTCAAATCCCACATGCTGATCCTTGAAAATGCTTCAACTGGTTCTTTATTTACTCTTGTGTGACGTCCAAAGTGAAGGCTGCAGACACCGACCTCCTGCTCGTGGAAAAAGAAAAAGAAAGAAACAAGTGCAGGACAAATAAACACAGAGAGAAACACCAGGGCACGTTGAGCCTTGACCCCTGAAGTACACAGGGAACTCTGAGTGTAAGAGGAATGTGATCAGCCTCAAAGTGGCACGGACCTGTGCACCTGTCATTTCAATCCTGTTCATCCTCCGGTGATAGTTTGATTCCCAGTCTCTTACAATTGCACCGTCCAGTCAGTCATGAAGTCTGTACCCTCCAGGGACGGCAGCGGTGACCACAGCGGTTAGAGGCCAGCCCGTAACCGAAAGCCTCCCGAGCCCGAGCCGCTGCATCCGTCCACACCCATGTGTCAGAGTGGGCTGGGGGAAGACTTTGAAGTATTACTTACTCCTCTGCGGTGGCATCCTGCTGACAATGCACTGTTCCCCCCCTTGCAATTTTAAACTGTGTTCTGTGTTCCCTCTGATTACAAGACCGAGAGGAGGAAGTTCCTTCAACGACTGTTTGGAAATGAGCTCAGTTTCAAGGTTTTTGTAAAAACCTTGTGGAGTCTGTAGGATCTCATGTGCCCGTTAACTTCAAATAAAATAGTTTATGCAGTTTGGGGTGTTTAAACTGGCAGTTCTGTCATGTTGGCAGTGGCGACAAAGTAATCTTAAGGGAAATCAGGGGCGGTCCAGGAAATGTCCACTTACAGTGATTATTTCTTACCAATAAAAGGCTTAAATGGTTTACATTGGTAAATACAGTTTACCAATTTACAGGTGCGAAAAAACTAGAATCCTCTTCAATTTGTATGCTTTTAAAAAGTCAATGAAATCCATAACTACCATGTATATGTATTTATCTCTCCCCCCTCTGCAGATCAATCGTAGATATATAGATAGATATGTAAGGCAAGATTCATTTGACATTTTTTAAATGAATCAAAGGGACTTGTTTACTCTCTCCCCTCCTGAATTGTCAGAGAAGGAGAATTTGCCCTTGAGGCCGAGCTTGTGTCGATTCGCACAAATTAAATTGCGCTGACCTTAATACACCAAACTGATAAAAGGTAAATTGTTGAATATCAACTAACCTCCTATAATCTCTAGCAATTGCATTGTCCTGCAGTAGTTCCCCCAACACATTATCTCTAATTGCTGATGTTGTCAGGAACTCGTACTATAGACTTCGGGGATCGGGGGGGTTCATTAAATAGAATCCACCCACCAAAGGCCTAAATGCAGCAGGTACATTTTCAGATGATGAGAATCTTGAAAATTTGCAATATAAACCAGCCTTAAGAGGATGAGATTGTTGCTGAGCTGAACATCACCTTCTATTGCAAAGAAAAGACAATTACCTGTATCACATCATCAATTTGATTCTGATGAAGAGGCACCTGCGATCCACAGCAGGGAGTGAAGAAGCAGCTCTGTTTCCCCCCCACGCTCCTGCTCCTTTTCCTGCTGCCTGAGAAAAGCAGTTGTGAAGTACAGTCACAAATGGTCAGACTGTGGAAAACGAGTCCGCTTAATGTGACTTGTATCAGCAGTGACCGGAGCGTGTTCCTGGTAAACTGCACGGCAGATCTCAGTGCTTAGCGTGTTTCTGTACGACATGCATGTGCAGTGTCACGGTATGTTCCAAGGCCAACACAGGCAGACACTTCCCGCCTGCAGAACAGCCATGATATACTCTTGAATGGTCTTTCATGCTCTCGTAGCTCTGTAACCTTCTCCTCTCAGAGCGCCCGAGGAGGAAGGATAGTGTTTCATGTTAAAAGCGTCGGGTTCAACTGTATGCCACCAAAAAAATAAATAATCAAAAGACTCCGAATGGGAGCACGTGCGGTCCCCTCTCTCGTATTGACTCAAACACTTCGGGTTCAAACGAGTGGAACTCTTGGAGAAAGGAGGGATGAAAAGCAGAAGGAACCAGTTGATGGTTGTGTTACTTTCCAGGTTTCCTTGTCATTGCATCTCTTTTTAACACTCGCCGCTGCAGAAAGGTCTGAAAATATCACCACACGCGTTGTGTTGTGATATTGCACAGCTCAGATTATAATTATATACTCTGAACTAGTTACTGTGCATGCATTAAATAAACAAACCTTCTCTTTTGGACACAAAATGCATTCAGGCCGCCTAAATGGATATTTTTTTTATGATTGATGACAATGTGGCCTGTAATATAATAAAGCTCATTTGGGTGTGAAATCCTACACATCATTTCTATGAGGCCACAAATCACATCCACTGCTTCACTGAGCTCCACCGCCAATAGAAAAGCTCTGGCTCTGAGATTTCTCTCTTCATCACATCACAAATTAGAGCCCCGGTTCTACTGGGGCTTTGCGACGGAATCGCTAAAGCCCAGAAATGGCATCGAGAATTCAGCTCAAGTGTTGACGGCGTCAGATCCCTGATCCCTCAAATATACAGGAAGGAAGCGAGTATCAGGAGCAACTCGCTCTTGCAATGGAATAGACTGATAAGGTGAATGTTATGATCTTTAATTGATTTCACTCCCATTTCACTCATGAGGGGAGATGTAGATGGGATCTTTTTTAAGCCCGCTAACATGGCGGAAAAGGAGGGGGAGGGCAGCATTAGCGAGATGTGTTAATACTTTGTGCAGTCAGGGAATGTGAAATCACATGATTAGACCTGCATGGGAGGAAACGTCTCTCGAAAATGATTCTGTTTTCATCGGGTTATTGCAGTCTCATATATACCCTGTTTGTGTTATACCGCGTGTTACACAATGTTGCATGGATGGCAAATAAAATCAACGTACACAACAGAGAGGTGCCCTCACACTGGAACCATAGCTCCCCTAAACTGGTATTAGTGGTGATTCGACCCCGGAAAATGTCTCTGGAGACGCAGGATATACTTGCAGTGGTCTACATATGTACTGAAAATGGACTTTTCAGTGAAGTAGGAAATCCATCTTGTGTCTAGCAGCTGAACTTATAACATTATATTTGCAAATTACTATTTAGCTTTATTTCAGACACACAGGTTCACATCCGAATAGAAAAAAAGCAAAATGCATAACAATGATACAGAAATACAATCATCACATTTACACGTCCACAGGGATTAAAATACATAAAGCAATTTGAAAATAATGCAAATCTAATAACGTAAATAACTCAGTGGAGCGCATAGGTATGCAAAACAACATTCTTCTGAAATTCAATAATTTCATGTTTAAAGACGCTGTTTCTCCCAAAGTCAAAGAAAGAGAAGAGAGATTCCTCGATCCGCCTCCTGTTCCGAACACACATGAAGTTCACTGACCCACATCACATCCTTCTACTGAGTTTCATGGAAATCTGTTCAGCTGTTGTCCAACAAACGAAAGGAGAGGGGTAAAAACATAACCTCCTTGGCAGAGGAGATAATAATAAATGATGGATTTTTTTTAAATAAGGAAATGAACTCCATCTGCAGTAGAAACAGGATCCAAAGGTTAAAAATTAAGTTCACAATAACACTGGATCCATTCCCGTCGATGGCTCCTCCCACACATATGATTGACATTTGTTTTCTGATGTGAACAATCTGTTTAGAAACTGGGATACAGCTGTATGACTCTCACAGTTTTGTCCATCATAACACAAAGGATTTATAGATTAGTAGCTACTCAGCTGTAAATAACTTAGCATGCAACTCGGCATCTTTGTGGTCTGCCTCATTACGTGTAATTCATTGCACAAACACAGTGCTTCATATTAAACAGCCCAAAAAAAGCACCCCCCCCCCCCCCAAAAAAAAGTGGAGTGGATGCCTCTCGCCGAGAAGCAGCATGAACAGACTCCAAGCGCCAGATGAGTGGGGACATAATCAGTGAGATGTCCCTCCCCCCGCACACACTCTTTCAACTCCACCAGCTGGCAGCCGCTACAGGTGGTTCAGAGGCAAGTCAGAAAATATTTCAACCGTCGCCTCTTTCCTTTCCGAGCCGCGCCACTCCTCATCATCTGTCACCGTTCATTCCGATTATCTGTCATTTTTCTTATGGGAACGTCACGGCGGGTTGATTGTGGTCTGTTTTTTCTAAGTAAACACGAGTATATGATAATGTGAGTGCTGATGAATGGAGATGTGAACAAAATAAGAAACCCAAAGAAGAAACACAGGAAACATCTGTTGGGGGGAGAACGAGTGCACGAGAGAGAGAATCTCCATCAAAAGACAAAGAGAGGCGTCATTGATGTTCCGACTACACGGCTCATGAAACAGGACGTGTGAGGCCGATGTGTTTTCCTTCTACAGCTGGATGACGTTGATTTACTCGCGTTAACACTGCAGACACAAGGGTTACAGAAACTTGAGACAGATGTTTTTACAATGAACTGATGCATCCAATGAACTTTCTGAGGCTAAAAACTAGAATGTTATGCATAATTTAACGCAAAAGATGGTAGGTATTAAAGATCTTGGGGACACTAGTGTTACCCACACTTCCCGTGTCAGCAGGTTTCTTTTATTCGGGCACTGCAGCTTCCTCCCACAGTCCACCCACTAGGGATTTATACGTCGAGGGGAGCTGAAGCCGAACCCTGCACACGTTGGGCTTGAGGTGAATTACACCCTGGACAGGTGGCCAGTGTATCGCAGTGTAACCCTCACTGTTCACACATGTTCACATGCACATTCGAGGCCTAAAATCAATTATCCAATTAACCTAACACCAACCTGCAAGTCAGTCAGGTTATTGGAAACTTTAAATAGTCTGTAGGTGTGAACGTCAGCAGGAATGTAATTGCGACCTCTCTTCGCTGCGTCTATCCTTGCATGAGAACTGCAGAATGTAAAGTGTCGGGAGAAAACATTAAATTTAAGGTGTAGTTCATGAATATTCATAATTCTCAAGCAATACTACGAGATAGGATGTGAACATGTGTCCTTGAGGAACAGAGGCAGAAGGTGTGTATGACGGTTTAGATGGTCGAAAGGTTCCTGCAGGGCCGGCCCAAGCCTTTCGGGGGCCCTAAGCAGAATTTGATATTGGGGCCCCCCCTCCCACCTAGCGGAGTCATTTGCGCTCGACGATTATTGACAAAAATGTCACACTACAATGATTTGACAATGAATTAATTGACATTATCAATTGTATTAATACTGAATTACGTAGATGTGATTTCCTGTATTTTTTATATGGCCAGCTGGAGAAGGGAAATACCTAAATTTAAGCATATTCATAGCATTTTGCTTTTTGACTTATTGAGATGGTGACTTGGGCTTGGGCTTCAGTGCCCCTTGACCTCTTGGGCCTGGAAGGCTCATTCAGTTGCTCTCATGCCAAAAATATTCTAGACTTTTGTCCCTTGATAGACCCCTGTATTATTATAGTCGTTATTTACACCAAAACAGTCACCTTTTAACCTTAGAGGGCACTTAGATCACAGATTTATTTTAAACTTTCATATTCAAAGTAAAGCATCAAGTGTGGTTTACTGAAGTTAAATTGTAAAATAATTAAATACAACAGCATTTGTATTTTTTTTTAAAGTATCAGTTTAATAAACAGATCTTTCAACAGATTTGTAAATGTGCAATCTTAAACTGAAATCAAAATACACAAACATTAGTATTATCAAAAATAACATTAAAAAATAAAAAATAAATAATGATAGTGCCTCTGTATTCCAAACAAACGATCACAAACATATTAAATAAATAATTTGCAACTGTGCAAATGCGTATTAAGTTAGCAATTTCCAATTACAAAATAAAACCAAAATAGACAAGCATGAATATAATAAAAAATAGAACGTTACATAGATACATAGATTAAATAATGAAAGTGACTCAGTATTCAATTAACCTTTTAAACTAACTATTTGGAACTTCTAAAATCAAACTGTTTCAAAACATTCAAATAAACGATAATAACAAAACTGATAAGTCAGTAACATGACAGCAAGGGTTCAACAATCAATTATTGTGAAAATATTCCCAACTGTCTCAATACAATGTAACTGTCCTCAAAATCTTTCCTTCCTAGCTTTTCGGGAGGCAAAGTCATTGATGACATCATTATATGATATTGCTTGGCCAACTTTGCTATTAATACTAATACAAAGATACAAAAATAGAATCATAACATAACACAAGATATTTCACAGTTAAGTAAGGCAACACAAAACAAAAACTGTTAGATTAACTGACCTGTTATGCCGGCAGAGGTTGAAGTCGGTGTATCAGTGACTGTCAATGCTGGTAACTGTTCCTCAATGGGTAAAAGTTCTTCCTCACTTTCAGGTAACTGTAAGTCTGCTGGGGGTGAACCTGCAAAGATAAAATAAATAAATCAACAAATAAAAAAAATGTAATTATTTTTTTTAAATGTGTCATGTCATATTAAAAGACTATGTAGCCATTTGCCATCAAGAAAAACCTCACCTGCTGTATCATCAGCTGTGGAGGCACTGACACTTGATGACACATCGGGGGCAGGTACAGTTGGTTGTGCTCCAAAATACTTCAACAGTGTTCCTGAAAAAATAACATTGCAAAAGTGCATAGTTGATAGTGAGTTTATGAAAAATGAGTTTATTTTGCCATCATTACTTACACTCATCAACAAACAATTCCACACCTAACCATTCCTATTCTAGTGAGGCAAAATAAGGCACAGCCTAATTGCAGTGTGGTGAACACTTAACATCCTAAATATAATATTAATACAATATAAGTATATTTTTATCACAGACGTCTCCTCACTTCAACATGGTGTTTTCTCATAAAGACCAATAGGCCATCTCTCAACAGCCCACGGATAGCACTTGGCTGTGATTGGTCCGCTAACGCCAGCATTTCGGAATGGAAACTTCCTGTTCCATTCCCTACATCACAATAAACCAAAATCACAACTACGACTCTATGATTAATGTGACAAGTGTGTTAAGCCAGCGGCGTTGTCCGGCTGACGGTGGCTGGTTAGAGCACTTACAGCATGTGTGTACGGTCACATACGGTTATAACGAACTTTGATAACGGGGCTAGCGGGCTAGCCACCATGCTAACTGCGGTGGGAACAGCGCAAAAACCCGCTGACTTTAATCCCACGGCTCTCATGACACTGTTTCTCAAACACCGTCAGGTTAGAAGCAAACACTTGGTAGTAGCTAGTATCGGGTGTCCGTGCTGACTGTGTGTGGAAGCTGGGGGAAGCTAGCTGCCTCCGTGTAGCTTCAAGCTGTTGCAGCTGTTGAATTAGCAACGCAGTTTGGAAACAAGACCGGGGAACCGCTGCGTTAAGACACGATAACAAAAGCATTTTGACCCGCTGGGTGTCACTTTATTCAGCAAAAACTGTCGCGTCATCAACATCCTTTTTCTGTTAGTTGCCATCGTTCACTGTGTGTGAGGAGCCGGGAGGACGTAAATAAACCAGCGTGGACTTCTTCTATATACCTCATGAGGTAGGCTTGTCTAAGCTCGACTTCCGTCTCGCCATCTACTGTTCTGGCGGTGAATTGTTTTCACAACAAAAAGGCTCGTAGAACTATAAATCAAAAAGGGTCCGTCCGATCCGTCCGTCCGTCATTCCGAAACGGACTCGGAGAAGCATACTGAGGCCTTTAGTCGCTGTCAGACTCACCACTATGTCACATTTATAAAAGAGTACTGTTTTCATATAGCTAGCTACTAGTGCTAATGTCCACCTCAGTCAGCGAGCTAACGTTAGATTAAGCCTGGCAAGAGCTAGCAGTACATGTTTGATTGAACATCCTAAACACTGCCAATATCGTTGACATCTGATATACACCTAGATAAATGTATATTAATGAGATACATACACTGTTGATGAATATAGCTCATGTGATGGCAAATATAAGATGACATTAACTCGCTAGCTAGCTAGCTAACTCCTATGATAGCTTGAGCTGCTCCTCCCTCAAATGAGTTCAAAACATATTTTAAATAATCATGCAATCATACCTTTATCTTGCTCTTTTTTCTCATCTTCTGTCCTTTTTTTTTTCCGTTTTTGGGCACCAGAGAGATACGTCCTTTTAGATGACATGCTTATATATGTCCCTTCCAACTTAACCTTGAGTATTATGCAGTGTCTGTCTATGACCGCGAATTATCTGTCAGCAGATTGAGCACGCAGTTGATATGCATGACTTGAACGCTGGCAGATATATTGATCGTAAAATCAGAATTTTCTTGTATAGATGTATTCTTTATTTCATTCAATCAGGTCACTTGTTTAAGTTATTTAATATTATTATTATTATTATTATTTTTAATTATTTTTAATTATAATTTTTTTTTTCCGATAGGGGGCCCCCTGGCGGTCAGGAGGCCCCAAGCGCCCGCTTGTATCGCTTATGCCTCGGGCCGGGCCTGGGTTCCTGCCCCATTATAAACACGACCTCAGGGTTTGTTTCAGACCATAATTATGAACTTTCCCTGGAAATCCTTCATATCTTATGGTTAACTTGATAATTATAAATATATATGAGAAACACCAGAACGTATACATGTCCAACTGCTTAAATAGTAACATTTCAGATGCACTTTTGAACCTGATATCCCCAAAAAATCTTCTGATTCATAAAATGGACTAAATCAGATTAAGACATGAGTTTATGTACGAGTAAACAAAGAAACACGGTGAGATGAGGAACAATGTTCTTTTAAGTCGTCTGTGTGATCCTGTCAAAGTGGAAAACAGCACTTCCCCCGCTGCAGTGTGTCTCCAAAAGGTTGGGGACAGTGTTACACAACCACGCAGTCAAGTTTTGATTGACTGCAATGTCAAAGGGAGGAAGGATGAAAAAGAGAAGAAAGGAGAGCGGGACAAAGAGAGAGAACAGGTGAGGGTGAGAAAAGGAGAGGCGATGAGTGCGACAGAGAGAGAGAGAGAGAGAGAGAGAGAGAGAGAGAGAGAGAGAGAGAGAGAGAGAGAGAGAGAGATTTGGGATTGCTGCCTGCTACATTGTGAACGATATCTCTCTATTAGCATAAAATTAGAATGGTGGAGGCTGGCCTCTGCTTGAGGGATTGTCTGAGATCAGCTTAATCTCCAAGTGCCGGCAAATCTGATAACTCCCCCAAAGTTTAATCACGCCACCAGGGCAAGAGAGGACCTGATGAGGAGCGAATGACACATTGGAGCATCCACTCGAGCAAACCGGCGTCTTTATGTGCACCACATGATCGCACAATATCTCACACAACAGCACATCACACTTTTTAATGTGTCTGCTGGCCACACACTGCCCCCATAAATGTTAAAAGCTGCGTGTCATCAAATGACACCAGCGGATTTTTTTTTTAGATCTCATCATTATCATGCATTACAGTGGTGCTGCTGATGGATTAGAACACATTGCATGTTTCAGTGATGGAGGATTTCGTTTTGCCGGCTTCAAATACATTGAGTTTTGGCCACGTCTTTCACAGGCGAGTAATTGTCGCACATTGTGGTAACGTGGATTTTGTACTTTTACCGTTGCCTTCAACAGACAGCAGAAGAAGAAACTGGGGAATTTTTTACATTCGTGACTTTGCTTCAGGGGAAAACCTGAAATTTAACCTCATAACCTCCTCCTCCTCCTCCTGAGCATAACGATGTGCTGGAAGCTTTGCATATAACTGTTGTAATGTTGCTCTAAATGCACCGGATCTCATGCATGGAACATGAGCAGGACAACAACTTTGTGCATTGTGCGTTACCAAACAACACTGAAACTAGAACCTGCACTATAGAATAATAAAATGAAATGAAAATTATGCTACACACAATTATTTATGTATTTCAGAGTTATCTCTATTTGTGTGTGTGTGCGTGTGTGTGTGTGTGTGTGTGTGTGTGTCCTCTTTTGTTACCTTTTTAGGACCCTTTCCAGCTTAAACCCTGACCTTATCAGGACCAGTAGACTTAGAAGGGACTGAGGTGAAGGACTTTGGGCTTTACCTACACCTGTGACCTGCACCCATTGGAGGATACTAGCTGTCAATCATACAGAATTCATGCCCCAATACAGATGCTTGTCCATTTAACTCTAAATGGAACCATACATGACAAAGTGGAGATCAGGCTGAAGTGTGAATCGTTTTTCAATGATTTCAATATTTTAATGTATTATTTTAAGTGGGGATGCATACAAGTTTGTGTGTGTGTGTGTGGGGGGGGGGGGGTGGAAGTGGGGGAGGGCAGTTGGGTTGAGGGGATGGGAGACAGGATTCAGGGAGTGGAAGGATGGGAGTGGTGGAGGGGGTTAACAGGGTGAAGGGAGGTGAGAAGTTGTCTTTCTCTTCTACTTCTTCGCCTCCTTTTCTCTTTCCTTTTTCTCTGTCTTCTCCTGCTTTGTCTTCTTCTCTTTCAGCTCTTTCTTCACTCTCTTTTCTTCCTCCTTCTGAGCTTTTCTTTCATCCTCACTTCTTCTGGCTTTGACGCTGTCCCAAAAAATTGGGCAACGCACGCAAGCACACAAGAAGGGTTGCCTGCCCCTTCTTGTGTGTCTCTGAAAACGCAGAAGCATGCGGCATGCCTCAAGAGCATCAACCCCGAAGGTACAGACCCAGAACAACAAGAATCAAGAAAGCAAAATTTCTTCAAAAATAAATATATATATATTTTTGCATTTTTTGTTGGGAATGTTGAGAATCACCTTTTCTTGCCAAATTAAAGAAAGTGAAAACCAAAAAATACTCCTGAAATATCCGGTGTGTATGATTTAAGTTGAAGGGATGTATCGGCAAAAAAAGCATATGAAATAATCCCAGTGATGTTCTCACTATCGTGTTTCATCAAAACTTTACCAGTTGTTGTTTTCTTTACCCTCGAATGTGCCCTTTCAATTTAAATACTTTTAGATCTACATCAAGAGCAGGTCCTCTTTACGGAGTCCCCCATTTTCTTTTTTACAGTTGTCCAAACTGGACAAATTGCACCACAGGTTACCACAGGTTCTCCTTCATGTTCAGCTGCAACATGCAATTCACCACAATATTTCACAAAATTCTACACCCTGAAGCTTTTTAATTGAATCAGCTCCTAAAGTTTAACACTTCTTCCTTCGCTCTACCCCACGGTTTGGTTGTTTTTGCATTATCCTGCAAACGGACAGACTCAATGCAATGGGCATTATCTCCCTGGTGGAGGCAATAACACACCATTTTGTTCCCCAAGCAGTTTCACACAAGACATTCCTGAGTGGATTAGCATCAACAAACTCTCACACATCTCACCATTATGTTTTACTTATCAGGAGCCAAAAGCCTCATTGGTAGCCCGTGATTACCTGTGTTTTCACCATTCGGCCATTCGTGGAGAAGCAAAACATGGAAGCACAGAAGGGAAACTCACATTTACACTTCAGGCATTAGGCGTCTGAGAGCAACTGAGAAGCTGCGCACAGTGTGGAATTAGCATGGTGCTAATTGTCTTTTTGTCTCAGCACTGTGCAGTTCCACTGCAGCAGAAGAGGAGTTACATCAGAATTATCTACAGACAAGTCCTTGTGAATCCTCTTGTTTCTCCTTCTCTCTTGCCTGGGGGGGGGGTTCTTGGTTTGCATTCAAGGTCCAGTAAGACATGTTTGATCTCTACAATACAAGTGTCAGTAAAAGTTGAGCCTGAAGATTTAAATCCACTCTCAAATTCATCCCCTCTCCCGAAAGAACAATGCCTCCATAAGCTCTGACACTTTGTGCACTTCAAAGGTCTTTAAAACTGGAGCTGCTTTGTGCTTCGAAACAAGGAAGGCGCTGTTTTAGTTCAGTTTTTTTGTTGGAGGGCAATATCAACAGAAAACCTCTAAAGAATTACAACTGAAACTCCAACCGAAAAAACCTCAGAAGAAGTACAACAGAAAAAGAAAACACCTGAAAAAGTTTCCACCTCCCTTCTCTCAGATACTAACGGCAAAGTTGTTGAAACAGACGACTGTGCGGCTCGAGCGCGGAGACAAAGAGCCGAGAGTAAGCGAATGTGCCCCGTCTTATCATCTGCTGCCACCGCACAGATTAGTGCTGAGCGGAATAGAAAAAGGTTGCGAAGGAGAAAAAAAAGGGAATAAAAGCTGCTCTCCGGTATTAGAACAGACAGTTGCATTAGCTTTCTAATAAGAAGAGACAGAGCAATACTGAGCCCTGAGAAGGGAGAGAGAAGCGTTTCCTCGCTCCTCGCATTGGCTCCAACTACCCCCCCCCCCCCTTCCCACCCACCCACAGTGCATTGCTCTCCACCCACATTTGCTCCTCCGTCCTTTCTACTTAAATCAGATAGCAGTGGGTAGCAGCAGAAGCATGTCATAGGTTTAAGTCATACAGTATTAATTATACTCCCATCCCCTGACCTCGCTTGTACCGATAATCTACTTCCCACAACCCTGCTCTCTGAATGGAGGCTCTTATCGTGACTAAAGTTGAAGCCTTTAGCATCTGCCGCGCCCCGGTGCCACGCGATCTCCCTGCTCCTGTAGGCCCCGATGATTTATGAGGCTTCCAGGGAGAGCGCGTGGTAATATTCCGGATACGTCAGACAAAGCGAGGGGAAAACTCCCACCTACTTTTCACTCTGGCAGACCGACTGTATTATGCTGATGAGTCTGCACTTTTGAGATGTTGTGTTCATTTGACACGCGGCAGCACATTCGTATTGGTTTCCGACGGGCCTCACTGGGACGTAGTTATGGCAGAGCTCATATAAACTCGGGTTGTAACATCTGTCAAAGATGGGAACTTCCAGCTGCACTATTTTATTTCTTTGCTCTTAGGGAGTTAATGTAATATTCATCTTGTGCAGCTTCCTCTTTCACACTTAGTCAGCACAACACTTGCCACTCATCGTAAAGAATGATCAGCACTGAGGGAACATCCCAAAAAGCCACGTTTAGCCTTCTCTCCTATTCATCCGATGCTAAAAGCTGTGACCGGGTTTGACCTTAAGAAGTTCACTGATTCACATAAAAAAGGTGAACATAAGCAAATAAAAAGGTGAACGTCCTCCTGCCCCAATAAAAACGTGTGTGATAAAGGAAACGAGTTGGAGTGTAAACAGTGTACGGTGAATGGGAGACAGAGTCAAGACCCAGGTCTGCACCGGAAGACCCCAAATATTGTCAGTTGCCCCCAGAGGCTCATTCATCATCGGACGAGGGCCGACTGTGTGTGTAGCACCTCAGACACCACAGTTCTCTTTACTTTACCAAAATGAATCCATCCTTCAATCCATTATCTATACGGCCTTTTCTTTTTGAAGGGGACTCAGGGGGCGCTGGACATGCTTACCAAAATAAAATTGAAAATTCTTTTAAAATTCCTCAAACAGCTGTAGTTAATATTTATAAATGAATAATATATTTCGTCAGTGACCTTCAGCTAATAGTTTGTTTATTTATTTGTTTTTGATCATATTAAATGTGTTTTTTCCCCCCCCATAACCTTTACCAAGGAGAAGGTTCACTGAGAGACTCTCTCTTAAAGGAAAGCCAAAACACTTACTTACATTAATCCCTGGAAGCTGCCCAGTACAACCTCCATCTCCTCTGGAGCAGCTGGGCTTACAGGCCTTGCTCAGGGGCAATCCCAGTGGTGGTAATGATTGAGGTGCAAGTGTTTTCACATCCACTGCCTGGATTTATCCTGTTGGTCCAAGTCAAGCTCCTATAGGCACCCGGGCGAATTCTGGAACTGTTTACATTTTGCTTTCAGCCCGTGCATCCCTGTGGATCTGTGTTGGAGGAGGGCGGTGGTAGTGGTCAGTAGTGCTGTGCACCCTTGCGTGTTGCAAAGTAAAAAATATAGAAATCTCGAAATCTAAAATAGCTTTGAATAATAATATTGAAGTCTCAAAAACAAGGGTTATTCAAAACCCTTCAAACAAGACACTTCACTGATTAAGTGAATGGTTTCTGTAAAATAAACAGCTTCAGTGAATTAGCCTGTTGATAAGTTATCCACTCGATATTTTAACGTTTTTATTTATTTCTAAAAAAATTAATGCAAATGGTAAACCCGTGTTTGTGCATTATAGCCCAAATGTGCAGACTTACAGCCCACTGGTAGCAACATAAATTTATTTTTATTTTAATCGTTTGTAGTTTGAAGATCTACAAAGAAAGCTCTCACTCCAATATGTTTCTGTTCCAAGGACAAACTGTAAACCAGATTCTGTTTAAATGCCATGTGACACAGAGGACGTTGTTTGAAATGTGTCCTCGTTGTGTGTCATCTGTCCTTCTCAGAAAAAAATAACCCCCCCAGCTCCATTCGCAGCAACACAACACAGGGAAGCGTTTTAAACAGACGCCCTTCGAGTCTCAAGTCCCATAACGTAGGCCGCGGGTTCAGTGGTGCGTTGATGTAACACATGGACGAGCTCTCGCTGTTTTCCTCGACACGATGACCAGCGAGCGCAGGACGACAGGGCCGAGTGATCCCCGAGATCTGAGCGCCTTCAATTACTGTCGCCACAGGTGTCCGCTGGACTCAGGATGAGAGAAAAATGGAGCAGCCCAGGGACAGGTCGGAGTGTGAGTCGGCACGTACACCCTGCCACGGAAGGAAAGGGAGGGATGCTGAGCTGAATCCCAACACCTGGATCTAATGAGATTGGCATGCACACCCTGCAGCCATTAGCTTCAGCCCAGCCGTGTGAAATATACGTTCCTGGAGATGGCAAAATCAAAAGGATTAGCCTCCGAGGCATTAAATCTGTCCACCTACTGTATTTCTCCTTGCTGCTGTATAACATCTCCCCTGCACAATCATCAGGATACCAAGCTCAACACAACAGATGAGACGCTGTGTGTTTAAAGCTCAGGCCCCGCCCCTGTCATTTTGTGAAGAAACATGGAGGAGTTGACTATTCGTGGCCAATTATGCAGAAGAGCCGGCGTAAATTATTGTTGATTGTGTTTTCACTGCTCTTTCTGATTTGTGCCACGCCTAATGGTGAGTCTGCTTTTTTCTCTCGATGCCGTGTTACCCGACATCAAGCAATTAAAAACTTTAATTAGGCTGAAATGAGAAACTGTCTCTGACGCTTAATTTCTCATTTACTCATGTAAGAGTGAGGCTATGAAGTTTCATTAAGCTCCATCCACCAGCACGACCAATATAGATCTGCTAGAAGAGCCCGGGCAACTATCTGCAAATTCTCTGATATGTTTCAGCGTTTGGAATGAGAGAAATAAAATATAAAAAACATGATGAATGTGAACATTAAGCTGGAGACATTTTAGTGTATCTCTTTGAGTGAATGTCACATCAGAGATATCTGTTTTACTGCGCCGTGTTATTAAAAATTGAACATTTAATAATTGCAGTGTTGCTCTCTAACAGAGCATACGTAACAGAGTATGCATTAAAGCTGCAAATTAAAAACTGGCGATTTGGAATTGAAAACTTTTTTGGTTTGGAGCAAAGGGAAATAACTTCAGATCCGATTGTCGTTTTCCGACGTGACCACCGGGGGCAGACGTGCACAACGCAGCAGATACTCTCCCCTCCGATGCAAAAACACAACACAATCTCCCAGTATTCAGCGATATGCAAAGATCACAAGTTTTTGTTTACAGCACATTGACACTGGCATCGACCCATATCACCAAAAGCTCACTTGTCATCTTCCTCGTTGTTTTTGAATAGAGTTATGGGTTTTGATTTGAAGGATCTCCTGCTGTTTTCTCATATCTGCTGTAAGTGCGCATGCAAATGTCTAATTGAGAGGCCCCCAGTCTTTCTGCACTGTCAACACAAGGGGACAGGCAGAAGAAAGTCCACAGAAAGTCCAGCGTCTCTCACCGGGACTTGTGCGTTCACACATTGAGGCCCCTCCCAAGAATGTCCAGAGTTCAGTGCAGGTCTGAAAGCAGCTTAAGCTCCAGTCCTCCTGGACGTTTAGGCCTTAAACCCAAGCCCTCCCAATGCCTCCCTTTTTCCCTAAAACCATTACAAACTTCATGGGGGATTTTACCCAATGATTTTGATCCTTAAGATTCTCCCGAAAGAGTCAGACCGTACCGTCTCCTGATCGTCTGGCCATCGCAAGATAAGAGAAGTTGAAAAATTCATCCGTGGGGAAAAAGCACTTTCTCTGTTCTTTGACTCTATTTTCTGCTGTTAAATACAGTAGCTGCAATGCAAACCAATTATCTACATGAATGTGCTCGCTCCTAACAATTGCATTGACCTGAATATTGATGCAGTCTTGTGCATTGGAATTTACATTTCCTCTGTGGGAGACCTCGACTGAATGCTAAGCAGAGCTGGTTTCTCTCATATTCTTTATTTTTTTTGGAGACTGGCTCTCAGGTTCAAGGACTCTGTCGACTGTTGCATATAGCTTCAAAGATTTTTTTTTGGGGGGGGGGGGGGGGGGGGTGGGGATGAAAGTGATAATCTGCTTTCGAGTCACTCCCCAACTGCCCTCGCTTCTCCGGCCACACGGACGCCATCGGAATCAGAAAACGGAGGCTGCCTTCCCGCCGGTGTCTGCCAGTCAACACGCCGAAGCATTTGCCTAATGATACGACTCCTCTGCTAAAACTGAGCCACTGCGCTGAGGAGGGAAACAACCCAGCTGAAATCTAAAGAAGTCCCATCAGCATTCCTCTCTCATATATCTGGAAAATAGAAACTCGGCAGCATGCTCGTCTGGTGCCTCCGCCTCATTCCCTGAGTCCCACACCGCCTCACAGGCCGCCGGTGTTCTGGTGTGCAGAGATCCGCTCTGCCCTGCGTGTCACAAGCTGCCATCTCTTCTAGTTAGGTCAAGAAGGACTCAAACAACATGAAGCACATACAGAATAGAACCAAAATGAAGGGATTTGGTCTTTGCTTTTATTTAACGTCTGAGATACATAACGTTAAAATGTCAGAAGCCATATCAGTCACTGTTCTACTTGTGATTCAAGCTGTGAGTAAATACAGCTACGTCACTCGGAAATTTCACATAATGCTAACACTAAAAATGAATTTAAGTATTTATTTTCTTTGATAAGCCGGTAGAGATTCAGTCTGTTACTAACAGATACGCTGGCGAAGTACAGTGGACGTTCAGAGAATCAAACCTGTGACATTTGTTTTAATGGGTGAGTATATGTGATTAGGACTCAGTGGTTTAAAGTGAAATACATGTTATTTCAACCTTTGTAGCCATCTGTAAAAAGATGAAGCCACTGCTGCAATGATATGATATGATATGAGATGATATAAACTATGTCTCATGTGTCACTTATAACGTTTCATCCTATCTTTATATCGTCGAATAACTCATTTAAACCAAACTTACCAGAAAAATTAACACTTGAACAAACATCAGCGGATGAAACTTTTCTTAATTTTTTTTTCGTGTTTGCACGATGTCGATAAAGTTGTTGAATCGTCCATTAGCTTTCGGTGGGCTGGAATCAATCACAGCTTACATGAGCACATTGAAATCTTTAAAGATTTAGTATTAAACCTTTAAGATTGTGAAGAGTTCAAACTGGTTCACAGGGAAACAGAGGTGTAACATTTCCTTCCCTGAAGAGGTTAAATACTAAAAAATCCCCCTAAAACCAAAACTGTTCTCCAGTGGATAATCGTCCAAATGGTGTATGTTCTTATTCTTAGCCAACTGAGCTGCCAGGGAGCATACTGTTATTTCCATCTCTGGCCTGAGGCGGAGATGTACAACAAAACACACAACGAGACACACAACTGGAAACGGCCCAGTAACATTTCACTGGAGCGGTTGGAGGTTAATTGTCCCGCTCACAGCCGAGGTGGCGGCCGCTGGTCAGGCTGATCTCTCTAACGTTTTTTTATTATCAACCATTCGCAGATCACTTAAGTGGATTTGGAGATGTGGACCAGTAAAGTAACAGCTGGTAACATTATATCCATTTGTGTATTTAATGTTTCCATCTGGATGATAAAAAGCAGACACACAGGGCGGGTGTGGACTGAGCGTGATGCCGTTCAGGAACTGAACTGGGTTGCACCTGCGCAGGTTGATGAGACCAGTGAAGTCTTTTCACTGGCAAACTAAAAGTTTTACAACACGAACCAAGAACTTTAACGAGGTCCCTTTTTTGGGGGGGGAAGTGAAGCTCCCACAACTGCACCACCATCTTTTTTTTTGTTGTGCAAACTACCTCCCACGTCCATTAGGAAGCCTGGTGTTGTTTATTATGAATGGGGAGTGTGCAGCGCTGCTTCTCCCAAATGGAGTGGGCTTATTGTGAATGGCCCCTGGTGGTTTATTGTAGCCTACGCAGGCATTAACATTTTATTGCGTTCTAAGATCATTGTCAAGCCCTGCATTGCCAACACATCAGCGCACATCCACTAACCTCGGTGCCAGCAACACAAACATTTAAAAACAACCCTGTTAGATTACCCTGATTAGACCGAGTGCTGCCTTCGTGTGGATGTCTCTTTTCTCCTTGTTATGAAGTTAGTCTCTACAATAGGTTTTTAAAATCTGTTTATAAAAGATAGAAAAAGCTCATGAATAGATAAATGTTCACTCCCACAGTGCACATGAGGAAAGACAGCCCTTATGAACTTGTGGAAGGGAACACTGGATGTTACATATTCACCCCTGTCTGTTTACTTGTTGGTCTGTTTTCCTGTTTGTCAGCTAGATGATGCAAAAACTGTCGTCTTGGTGGAAGGATGCAACATCTTCATTGATTTCTCCGAGAGTAATTCATGGATTTTGAATTTGATGAATGTGTGAAATCTGGCTCAGCTTGATTCAACTTAAAGTTTCCCATTTCCTTCAAGTTTGATTCCCCTAAGACACTTGCTTGGTTCTCTTTCTAATCAACCCCACTAAGAAACATAGATCTCTCACTTCTCACTCGCTCTGCCACAAACAAGTGAATACATCTATCTTCAAGTGTGAGGAAATAGCAACACTTGAAAAAAGAGAAGCGGGCAGGAGGCGGAGAAGAATAAAAATAAAAATGCACTTATAGAAGCAGAACGGGTGATTTATATTTACCAGATAAGTTCATCTTCACCACAACGTTTATCACAAGTCATTGAATTTCTTTATGGATTCACTGGATGACGCAAAGTCAAGGTAACAGCAGTGTGGGTTGTTCCTCTGGGATGCGATTATCATAGCTGCTGAAAGCCATCATTTAAAGTTTCCGTATTTCTAAATCCAAACTTTTTGTGCAGAAGGTTAAAACAGTTCCTCGACCCCCGAAGTCGTCCTTATGATGACAGCTCAGCCTACATCAACACAAATGTAGAAGATGTTTGAATAGGATTCATGTGTAGGACAAACTGGAGATGGACGCACACGTTTCACAACTTTCATGGCTTTTATATTAAGTTTGATCCGGGGATACCTCAATCCGACGGAGCCATCCTGTCAACTGCAATTCTTTCTACTGCAGAAATGAGGTTGATGTGACCATATGTCTGTGCACGTTGTGAGGACAGTATATGGAATTGGGCTGCATGAGATCACTGAGCCAGAATGATGGCTGTGTGTTTCACAGAGCGCGCTGTCTAACCGACTGTTGGAACCTGGCTTGCGGTTTATGCAAAGAAGGCATTAAGTCCGTCCTCCCATCCACTGAAGTGTCTCTATGGTGGCTGTTTACAGGTTGATCATTTCAATTTAGGATTTCTGCTTGAAGAAGATGTTGTACTGTTTAAAATACACGTCTGTCTCATCATAGCATCGCTGCTGCTGCGCCTCTTTTCACCCTCGCTTCGTTTTCGCTTTTTGGCCGCTTCCCAAAAAAGCCCCAGTGTGCTCTGATTGGTCATCTGGCACAATCTTCTTTGATTCGTCGACTGTTTGGAGCATGTGTCAGATTAGAACTATGTAGCATGTTGCACGTTTCCTGGTGATGTAGACAGTTTCAGTTTGAGAGCAGGATTAACTGATTTCAGATCGTGTTGTGCTCTAATTCGAAACCCTGCGCTTGCACTCAAACACACTTCTTTGTGCTTGACACTTCCTATACTTGATTTCCGCACTCCAGCTTCCGCTCCTCTCCTCCTCATCTCCTCCTCTCCTCCTCTCCTCCTCTCCTCCTCTCCTCCTCTCCTCCTCTCCCCACTGCTGTTGGATTCTTTTGAAGAAGATCTTAGTCAGACGTTCACCTTTAACACCGGGTCACGGTGACACCATGGTTAATATGAGCTGTAAACCCACACAGGTTTTTTATTATGCCAGAGTTTACTCCCTGAGCTGGGAAATGTCACCTTAACACTCAATGGTGTGGCAAACAAGTTAATGAACAATATTTCCATATAAATTATCTCTGCAATCTCTTTATGCCGACTGCTGAAGAGAACTGTGAAATATTTAAATTGGAGCAAACTAGAAACTCTAAAATGAGCAGTTGGCAAACTTTCATATTTCTTATAATTGGTGAAATTATGCAAAAAGTATTAGTATCAGATTCTGTGTTAATCACAGTTCGATTGCTTTTAAAAAGTAACATCGGGTCAGGTGTAAGAAACCGAAAAAGAAAGTCTCAGGAACAAAGAGTCATGTTTCTCAAGCAGGGAGATGTGTCCAATACCCAAAAGTGATTTCCAGTGAGTCCAGTAGTGCACAGTACTGTTAACTGGTTCCTGCGTTTTCTGATATGGGATGTGAAAATGACTCCGGGAATAAAATCCATCCAGACGACCACAGTGGTCATGTGTGAGGTCTGAGGATCCTGAGAAAGGCACAGAAAACTCCCTTCATTTAATTTCCTATTTTCTCTTCTATAAACTATTATAGAATTATCATTACTGCTATTATTGCATGATAGAATGTCAGAGTTGCATTGGAGTTCAAAGTCAGTTTTCTTTAATCATCCTTGGATTTTATCAGAAGAGAACATTAATATCTGTCACCCAGAATTAACACTGCAGAGATGGAAGGGCTGAAAAATATTCCTATTCAATTTACTAATTACTTTTAATAGATGTTCATTTCTGTTGTTATTTATGAAACCTGTAGGAGTGTGTTATTTCAGGAATGTATAGAAAACCATGCAGAACAGCAGCTATATGCAGCAGCAGCCTCTGACTGTGAAGAATTCATTTGCGGTTTCCACTTTTCTTGCAAAGTGATGGGGATGAGGAGGAAAAATATTATAATAGCACTGGTATTATCCAGTTTATCCAGTATTATTGCAGCCTAGAGCTGAGGTTTCTTTGTGAAGCTGTTCTTAGTACACTCGGAAAATAAATGGTTGCACTTATATCTGCTTCATGCAATTTCTGGCCCATTTACCTCTGCTGCGTTCAAACGCTGGCCCCCTGATGGGCGAGAGTTTTGAGTGAAGATTCATTTAATAACTGGTCTTATGTCGGGGGAGGAAGTTTGAATATGTGAATAACTGTTACTGTGTTTTTGAATTATACTGTTGAGCCAAACAGGATTTTAGGGTCGAGAACCCGTCATAACAACAGAAAAATGACAATGTGAAGTATTTTTCACTTTAAATAGTGAATCTTGAATCTCGAATAAACAAGGTGATCGATGAACGCAGCATGAAGAAGGAGCCCAGACGTGTCCAGATGTTTTTCAGGTTTTTTGTCCAACAGTTTGAAGAATCACATTATGTGTTCTTGAGTATTTAATTTGACAAATGTCCCGTTTATTTGAAATCTGCATATTGGGTTCATTCATTGACTTTGACAGCAGTTGCAAGTCGGCCGGAATCATATCTTTTCAAAGACGAAAAATAATTTAAAATAAAATGTATTAATCTATTGAGAAATCAACTTCATGTAAGACTGGATAGAGAAGGGAACTTTCTACTAGTACTTCAAACTGTTTGTAAACAAGGAGCATTCTGATTGGTTCGATGCGGTTGAGGCGAAACCTTGAAAAAATCTAAACGCATGGAAATCAAACGTGTGTTGTGTGCACAGGCCTAAAGGCTGGAGATACTCTACACTTTGAAACCAATGAAAAGACACAAAGATCAATGAATTGGTCCTTAGCAGAATAGTCTGCATAGCCAGAGGCCTGACGTATCATTAGTCTGTGCCTCTGAGCTCCGGTGTGGCACAACCACTATTAAAAACACATCAGTGAGTCACACCTTGGCTCATTGACAAGAGGCAACATCTCCTCCATTACAATAAACCGTGGCTGCAGTTAAACTGATCCTGCAACCAGCACAGTGGCCCGATGCTGCAGATACGCAGCAGAGCATCAATTTAATCTGCTGCTGAAAAAATACTCAATAGATCAGTTAGACTTTATATCTGTTTCTCTCACAAACAACGTAACACAAACTGCTTCATAGAATAACACCCTATAAAAAAATTAAGTATCAAAAACCTCCATGCACGAGGCAATACATGACTGTCATTATAAAAAAATAAACACTAGCAAAGAACACTTTTGAACATCTTATAAATTCACAGGCAGCAAACAGCAAAGGTAGGAAAAGATAAAATAACAGACTGAGAGAGATGTGATGCATTGAAGTGAGTGAAAACAGAAATGAAAAGGTATTTATTTAAAAAGGAAGACGAAAAGGTCTTAAAATTCAAAAAATATATAAAATTATAAAAGATGAGATTTATTGAAGTGAACCAGAAAAGAAAGTTATAAATAAATATGGCTTCTATCATAATATATCACAAAAATAACAAATCAGAGGAGATGTGTGGTTTTGTGTAAGAACAAAATTAAAAGATAGGGGGTTAAAAATAAAAAATCCAGAAAATAAAATATAGAGGATATTCCAATAAATCACCCTTCAAATGTATAAATATACAAAACTAATAAATACTTCAATACGAATCAAATAATTTTTATAATCCAGACTATTAACTTGGGTTTGAAGTTTGCTGTAAACGTTCTCATCATCCTCGGCTGCCCTCAGGTTCTCAGGGGGCTGAACTGTGATAATGAAACGATGCCTCACCGTTGGTTGTTCTGACTTTGACTTTAATTAAAAGGCCACTTCCAGAAAACCAAAGGGTTTTACAAAGTTCACGGAGTGAAAGCTAATATGATAATTAGGTAGAATCAAGACCATTGAGCCAAATTCCCCCTTTTATTGGTAAGAAGCAAAAAGAATCAATGTTCTCCAGGTTGCTTTCATCGTTTCCCATCCTGTTTTTGCCTGGTGTGTGGATAGTGTTGTGTTGTTGAGTGACGTTGTGTGACAGGAAGCAGTGGTGAGTGTTTATAGACGAGTCTTCATCTCCTACAGAACAAACGGATGTAGTTTAAATATGCAACAGCAGCATCTCTTGCCAAATGTCACATGAGAAAGACACAGACTTGTTTGTGTGAGTGAAGACGTTTCCGTCTTCGGGGAGAAAGACGCCACCGACACGTCCAAAGCTTGGATGCTGAGAGACGTTCCCCTCAAAACAATCGGAGACAGCACCGGACGCCTTGTCCCAGAAATGAGAGCGGCTACACTGGAGCGTCCGATTATTTCCCAGCACGTTGCACACTCCCCCCTGAGGCTAATGCCGTGTGATTGTGTGCAATGAACTAATGAGAAGTCATATTTCATTTCCTACTTTTTTATAGTGGACTATAACATAAAGCACTTAGAGGGAGTCAGTGCACTTATGTCTTCGGAGGAAAGAGCCACGGTGCATTCAAGCAAAATATTTTTATGTGAATGTGCATTATGACTCCCACTATAACGTTTGAGCTTTTACAAAAAGCCAGTTTTAAGCAATTAAAATTGAATTAATTTCATTACAGAATATTGCTTCCTCTTGTATAGTCTCCTTCCCCAGAGACGTAAATATGCAGATAAGATTCCATTTCTCCGAGGCAAACCAGTACAAGCAGCAGAGAATGAAAAGTCCTATGCATCTGTGTCTGTGCTCTAATCTACTGTGTCTGTGCTTGTGGATCTCTCTCTCTCTGCTGTGGTGTGTGTGTGATGGATTGCAGGGGACTTTGTCTTTGTCCCTCACTGAGTGAATGATGGACTGTGAGTGTGTAGGTTTGTTTCCAGGGAGCTGATTGGTTCCATTCTTGTTCAACCCTTGTTTTCTGCTGAGTTAGGTCAGTAACTCGTCTCTTTGTTTCTTTATTTGGAATAAAGGTACGTTTAAGTATCTCGCCTTCAGGTTGTTTTGCTGTTGGCCTACCCTGAAGCAAAAACAGAGTTTGAATAAACCTTTAAACGGGCTGAAGTAATTTGTTGCTGGTCGTTGTTGGGTGCTGGTGAAGAGGAGAGACTCCTTCATCATGTTGCGGCTGGGTTTTCACCTGGGCCGGGTTGTGACAAGGGGAAACGAGACAAGATGGCAAGGTTTTGATAAACTAGTATTGGTGGTTGAAGCAACTGAGAAGCCTTCTTTACAAGATCCACTTCCAAACTAAATTAACTAAAATGACAGAATACATATTCCAGAAAAAGTAAGTTAACCTGTACTTTGTCCACCTTTATCTAAAGTCTATGGGAAGAACCCATTAATAGTTAAAAAATAGTTTTCCTCAATAACACTAAAAGTTCTGGATTTGGATAAACTGGCAGATCTGGGATTGTTTTCTTCTTCTCTCTTGTGAGTCACTTGTTAGCTTTGCGTTCTCTGAGGCCCCGGAAGTGGGTCAACGGTCCAGTAAGCTGCCATGGAGTCTGTCTATAAATAAACACATTTTTCACATACATTGTGTTCATGTGTGTGTGTCTGCGTTTGTGTGTGTGTGTGCCCCCCCCCCCCCCCCGCCTCCCGAAATGAACTTATTAAGGCCCCTCAGGCTACTTGACGATGCTACTTTAATCAAGCCAAACACTTGATGTGAAATTGCCTTCAGCTTCATCCCAAAAGGTGACATGGAAACCGTTTCCAGCAGCGACAGTGCGAGCCAGGATCCAGTGGCGCCGACACGACCATGAATGTGTGACGCCGAGGGAGAGAGAGAGAGAGAGAGGGAGAGAAAGAGTCAGACAGAGAGAGAGAGAGAGTCAGAGAGAGAGACAGAGTCAGAGAGAGAGAGAGAGAGAGTCAGAGAGAGAGGGAGAGAGAGAGAGAGAGACAGAGAGAGAGACAGAGAGAGAGAGCGAGAGAAAGAGTCAGAGAGAGAGAGTCAGAGAGAGAGAGAGAGAGAGAGAGACAGAGTCAGAGAGAGAGACAGAGAGAGAGAGAATCGCTTGTTTTTCTCCTCAATTAACTGCCCAAGGTTGAGGTTGCAGAACATCGCAGGGTGCTCTCTCTCTCTCTCTCTCTAACATACCCCTCCCCCCCCCCCCACACACACACACACACACTCCTCGGGCAGCCTCAATACATCTATCACGCCGCCTTCCAATACACTGTCAGGATGCGGCCACTGATACTGAGGAATATCAATGTTTGCGGTTACCCTTTAGCTAGCTATTAATTAACCCCGGCTCGTTTATCGCTGATTGATAAACTGCTGTAAGTTGCCATACAGCGAGGGGGGGGGGGGTGCAGTTGGACCGACAGTGATTTTTTGGGGGGGATATTGTGTTGGCTTTGTATTTACAGCGGAGCTCATTAGAGGCCGTCGGGCATCAGTGATCCTGGTTCGTCAAGACGTTTCAGAAATATTTGTGGTTTTAGAGGCTTTTCAAATAACAGAAGAAGGATTTCGAGAGACTCCTGAGGATTCACATTTTTTTTTACTTGTATTTCAGCAGGATTACGGAAAAATCGACAGTAAGGATGTCTATGAAAACCGATGGAACATGGTCAAATAAAGAAACCATTATAATTTGCCACAAACTCGCAATTCATGGATCTCAATGGACACAAGCAGACTTCTTGTTTTCACCCCTATCCGTTTGTTTATTGGTTTGTTCGTAAGGCTCATCGATGGATTTCCATTAAGTTTGGTAGGAAGAGGCTAAATAAAAGAATACATTTTGTTGTGGATCTGGATCAGGGGGCAGATCCAGGACTTCTTCTTCTTCCTTCCACATTTTTTTCCATATTTCCATTGCCTGGTATTTTTAAGAGTGAGTGCAATTGGGTGCAGATCCATCTAAAAAGCTGGATTCAGGTTTCTCAAGAGAACTATTGGGCCTTGGTGGATTATTACCATTTAAGTTTTATACTTTTGAAGGTTTAAGTTTCTGTAAAGCACATCTTTTAGTGGTTTTCTTATAGTTTGTAGATTGCCAGGATTTCAACTTGGTCTGCATAGGTGGAGGCTGTTAACTGGACAAACAGATATTTCTTCCTCTCCATTGACAAAGCACTCCATCTAGAGGGATTATTCCTTATTCAAGTTGTTCTTTTTGTCCAAGCAGTGATTCATTTGGCCCAGAGTGAATAATTTAGATGTTTTGGTGTAACACAGTGATATTGATTGCATTTATTGGAAGCTTGGATTGTGCTTCAGTGAGTCATACGCTCTTGGTTCCATAAATCTTCACCTGATGAAATCTGAAGGATATTGCTGCTCTGTGTTTTGTGCAAAAAGAAACCGTGGCTCCTTGTTCATATGTTTGTATAGATCAAACTTTAAACAGTGGGCCACACATGGATCAGGTGAACATAGTAGGTAATGAAATGACCTTTACCATAAGGGGAATTGAACTAGTCTTTACAAAGCATAATTAATCAATTTTTCTTTACCTAGCCGGGAGCATGAGTCTACTCACTTAAGAGTAGACATGCATACGATAAATGTTCCCTTGCAAAGCCTGTTTCATCAGGAGCAGCGCGCCACCTTAAAGGTTATATCTCAACAGCCTTCAATATCAGAAATGTTCAGTCTATTAGCTGACGGAGGGTAAAGTTGCCCTTTAAGCAGGTCAATCCCAATAACTTCTAATTATTCTTTGTTCATTATTTACCGAGACGCAATTACCTTCCATTCAAGTTACGGGAAAACTATCAAAAGGCAGAGATTTAATCTGTGTTCAAGTGTGCCACAGCGCGGTGTGTAGAGAAATGTTCATCTGCAGTACTGAGCGGGGGAAATTTCCTCTTTTGTTTCTGCAGGGCTGAATCGTGGAAATAATGTTCTACTTGAAAAATGTCATGGGTTTGAAGGGAGACCTGAGCTAAAACTCCATGGAATCAATTATGAATAATTGTCAAAGCAAAAAATGGCAACAATACAATGTACAGAGTATTATAATGTACAGAAAAAGGATGATTACTTATGTGTGGATGGCTGCTTGGATGACAGCAGAGGTGCACCAGTCAATTCTCTAAATAAAGACGTGTTGCAATATCATAAACTTATTATTTCCCTTTAAATATCTTTTCAAGAAGTATTTACTACAGCTTATGATAAGTCAATTAAATTGAAGCAGCTGCCTCAATTTGACTTCATATATTTGAACCGGAGCCTGGATGGACCTCGCCTCTGATTGACAACATGTGACCAGTGGTCCCTTTAGGGCCGTAGGATATAATTAAACCATACACTCTATCGGAAAATCAATAAAACCAATTTAACAGTCTTCATAATATGTGTGTGTGACGGCTGAGACTCTCTTGTCATTGAATGTCAGGGTTCAGTGATCCGCGCCACAGCCACTGACACGGTGACAAACCCATCTGATATTTTAATGCTGCAGATAAACCAATGAGTGATGTTGAGTATATATATATATAAAGAGGATAAATGTAGCACATGCTTATTTAGTTAGTTAGAAAGATGAACAACATATCTACACTGTAGAAAAATAAAACCCAAATATCCTGGATTCAGGTTGAACCACAGTATCAACACAAATCAGTCTTTGCTGTCAATCGTGACATTTCTCCTCATGTTTAAAGTATTAGTTAACTTAATAAAACCCAAACCTATCATGACCATACATCCTTGTGACAACAACCACCTGAAACGACAGACACCATCTTAGGAAAAAAATGGAACGTCTACTTTGACTTTTGAGTTTAGCCCTCGTCCCATCTGCTAACATGGAGGAGGCGGGGTTTATCACCTACATTGCATCCAGCCACCAGGGGGCAGTCAAGATATTTTGGCATCAGCTTTGGGGAGCTGTTGTCTCGTCCACCTTTGTATATAGAGTCTTTATTTGGAAGGTTCCGAAAGCCAATTATAGATTTAGACTGCAAAGCGTAATTTTGGGGAAATTACTACTTCTCAAATCCACCCGAACGTATCTATACATATACTATCTATCTATCTATCTATCTATCTATCTATCTATCTATCTATCTATCTATCTATCTATCTATCTATCTATATATCTATCTATCTATCTATCGTTTGACATTGAAAGTGGATTTAGTCTTTTAGTTGCAATCCATATAGAAAATGTCTGTGTGCCCTCACCGTCAAGTTGTCGTGCAACAGAGCGAACTTGTGGGATTACTCAAGGTGAAAGCAAACTTGAAAATTCAGGTCATAGCATCGCTGCTCTCCAGTGGGGTGGACCAAAGGCTCACAGGAACAAAGAACAAATCTTTACACACGAAAATATTTTTGTTTTCATGTACATCGTAGTTGGTTTGATCTAAAAGAGGAACCTGTGTAATTATACCGATATAAGACAAAGTTCGAAGTTCAAAGACAGAAAAATAAATCGCTTTTAGAACTTGGTTCCTAAAATGACATATTCAGGATGCTTTCCATGAATAAAGTTCCTGTCATGGACGTTAAAAGGCTTAAATATAACTTTCTCCAATTCCTGTGTCTGCGAAAATGCTAATATGCCCTCGCCTCCACTTCCTGTCCGCCCCACCGTCACAGTGCCACCTGCAGGGGAGGAGCCTTCTCCTGTTTCTGAGCGCAAACTACAAGTTGACGTGACTTCCTCTTCTTGACAAACCGTGCTGTTTGAATCTGATATGTCGTGACTGACATTTGCTCCCTGTAGAGAAGGAGCATGGTAATACATGCGCGGATTTGGCGGTGGCCAACCTTCACTTCCATTCTGTGCGAGCAAAGGGGCCTCAACCAAAAGCATCGCCATTTGTGTGGTTGGCACTGACAACAACTCCTCACTACAAACAAAGCCGGCTTCCACTGTATTTGCACTGAACTGTGTTCGTCACATCCTGCCCTGCCGACGTTCAGACAGAGCTGATGCATAATTTGCCTCAGCGGGCGATCATCATTCACTTGCATTCATGTGTCATGTGTCTGTGCACCTAAAGTGGAAATACTCAGCCAGAGAGGTGACTGCTTATTTCGCTCAGAACACGTCTGTCATTATATAGAAGAAGAAAAAAAAAAAAAACACTTACATGTTTTTAAATGGTATTTTCCCCTAACGGAGACTTTTTTTATTGAATTCAGTTTTAATATTTTTAGGCTTTAGTTTGCCTTGCATCGCCTCATCTGTATGGAAGAGCGGTATTGTATCTATTGTACAAAATATCAGAAAAAGATTCTTGACATCATTAAAACAAATTATCAGAACCTTTACAATAGCAGCATGTACAGCAGGACCATTGGGACCATCTCGTCCTTTTGAGCTCTTCTTGACACAGACACTGATTCTCCTTCTTGCTCGAGCACCCACCACAGAACTCCCAGTTAATCAAAAGGTCCCAAAAAAATGTCCCTGTGCAACACTGATCTTCTGATAAGGAAAAGAAAACATTTGGTAAGCCACCCACTGTTCTGCTGAGCTCAAAGAACCAAAGGGATGTGTGAGGTGAAATTGAACTCCTTGGACCATTACACACTGAAGTAGAACATAGGACCCAGGAATACACTCTCACGGTAGGCATTATGCAGGAATTAGGCTTCTGACTGCAAATACTAAAAGGGGAAATCTAATTAAATACAGGATTTGAAGAAGTATCTGTGCTGAGGATTACAAAGGCTCAGCCGCACTAAATCCACACTGTGATATTTCTCCAAACGGTGGTTACATAAACCGACGGACAAGACGGACGCCTCTCACAAGGCCACCTCTGTTCCTCCTTTGACTTTTTTTTTCAATTAAAATCGTTAAACGTTCCTCCTCCGGCCATTTACGTCAAAGATCCAAACTCATCCAAGATTGAACTCCCTTGTTTTGTGACAGTGTGAAAAGAAAAGCACCCGTCCAGGTCACTGCGTCTGCTACTTACTTACACTTAGGAGGAGAGCGTTTGAGGTGGGGCCATTAGGAGGGGAGGTCACAGCGAAGGAGACACGCCGCTGCCGCTGTGATGAATTGATGGTCACTTTCTTTTTGACGCCCTAAAAAATAACTTTCCCTCTGGGTTTATGACGCGTAGCTGATCAAATTGACTGAGCTCACTGGATAATGTGACTCTTTAACCTCAGGCTGTGACCTTGCAACCGTTTCGCCCATGAGTTATGTTCGTTTGGAGTATTTCACTTGCAGATCTAATGAGAGGGAATTCAATCTAATGAGGGGAAAATACAGTTTTCTCTTAATGGGTCATATCATTTTCATATTGTATGCTTTTGAAAACTGAAGTCCATATGGTATTCCTGCAAAGCTCAACATGTTTCTCTTGGGTCTTTCAACGGTGTCCTCTCTTCACAGGTACATTTAGAAATATTGTAATTCCTACCCAGAATGGCCAAAACCCAGCAGTCTCCTTAAATTCAATCAAAAAGCACTTACTCATAGATGGATATCGGTCCCTGAATAAAAACCTTTTTCTTCCAATCAAATGCCATGAATTATTCCTAGGGAAAATTGAAAATGTCAAAAAAAACATCAGATCGTATAATTTTAAAGAAAGTTATTAAAAAAGTTTAATGTTTTGCCCCCTTTGTCCTGATCTGCACCCAAAATGAATGGAGGTCTCTCCGGCCTCATGTCCCATCCATCCTCCAAGTTACGCAGAAATCTGTACTGTGGGTTTTGAGTAAACATATCAAGTTTTTCTCAAACTTCACTAAGTGCTCCACATAATTAAAATATCATCAGAGTAGCAGAAATAACTGCATTACAATTTCAACCACTACAATGCAGAGACCTATGTGGATAAATGAGTTTTCAGTTATACTTAAACAGACTCTGCAGAATATAGTTTTCAAGGATATAACACAATATTTATCAGAAACTATGAGACATGAATGTACGATGTCTTTGTCCAATGTGAAGATAAAACACACACACTTTCTTGACCTCTTTACCCGGCCTTCAAAAAGTTAAACTACTACATGGTAGTATGTAAGTACCTTGTAATGAAGTATTTCTGTCAGGATTATAGAATTTGTCAAACAAACGGATGAGCTGAGTTTGTGTCCGTGCAGGTTGTGAGAAGGTGTTCAGAGCCGGTTTGGGAAGAATCTGCTGCCACTCTCATAATCTCATAATCCCATGCACCCACTCGATAACAGCTGTGAAGTGAAGCGGCTAGTGCTCTTCTCACTCTTTGACCGCCATGGCTGCTGCCACATGTCTCCTCTAAAAGCCACCCCGACACTCTCTGAGGCATTTCACAGGCTCCACCTTTCCTCTCGCGGGCTGTAAGTCGATGCTCCACCAGGGGGAGGTTATTATCGTGGCTCTCCACTTCCTGCTGTTCTGAGCTTCGGGTTGAGGACAGAGCCATTACCAAAGACGTAGATATTCTACATTCACAGTTTAATCCGTTCTATGACTGAGTTGTACAATTTGTATCTTCCACTTTCTAAACAAACTCAGATTGACCGGTGCAGATCCTGAACCTGCCTGCTTTTTTTTATCAATACATTCAGATGATTTACTTCACTGCTGTTACTTTTTCAGACATTGCACGTCGGCTGTTCATCGTCAATGTGGCCAAACAGGAATTGATTCTATGAGTGTTGTTTCCAGGATGGAGATCTGCACCTGCTGTGCGTCAGTTTGTCTGTGTCAGTCCAATATGGTGAAAAAAAAACAACTGTTATTTTAATGATCTGGCAGCGATTTTGAAGTGTTGTAGTTTAGGATTTAGAATAAGATTCAACTGGACTGGCAGTTAAGGTATGCTGCCTCACTCACACACACACACACACACACACACACACACACACACACACACACACACAAACACACACACACAAACACACACACACACATACACTCAAGTACTGTCAAGTATGAAGTCGATAAGATGACACAAGAAATCCATTCCTAATACAGACAGAAACTTACTACAGGATTTGCTGGGTAGATGTAAATAGCAAAAGCAAATAATAAACACATTTTGTCTGAGTTAATATTTAATATATGTATATTGGTATTTCTGCTATTTCTTTAATAGAGCTGAAACATTTACTTAGAAGTTGATTTGAACGGATCAATTTGCATTTTGGTTTAACTCGATATGAAAGAAAACATCATATTTCTTTATTCAATATCCTCGATATTAAACTAACCTGACACAGCTGAACTTTAGCCCCCCAAAGTCTAAGTGTGTCTCTGCAATGAATAAGTTAATCTAATGTGAAGTTAATTCATATCACATAGAGAAGCAGTCATCTTGTGTGTGTGTGTGTGTGTGTGTGTGTGTGTGTGTGTGTGTGTTGGTGGGAGAGTTTCCACAGTGAGACCCTGACAAGGTGCTCTGCATCCCAACAAATGAGATCAGAGCTTCGGGGGCTCCGGCCAACCCATGGCACGAATCCATGTCCAATTATCGGCCTTGGAAATTGCAATGGCTAGTCTAATTTATGCCAAAGATACCCTCTGCTGCACACACACACACACACAAACACACACGCATGCACACACACTCACAGTCCATTACATAATAGCATAGCTGCAGTACCCACCATGATAGAGGAGCCATTATATGTGAGGCCACCTTCATTTTCCCCTGCTGAGGGGGGATGATTGCCTCCCCACTGTAGTCTTTAATGACCGATAAGAGGCTCTGAACAGAGATGTGCTCTTAGTGTCATCACAGCGCTCTCATCACAGTGACAGAAACACATCATCTGCAGGTGAACAGTTTGCAATATGAATAGGGACAAAGGAAAACTACTTCACCGTGTCACGTACTGTATATGAGTTCAACCCCGAAGGGAGGGTGTCTGCTAATGCACAGGAAGTCCTGATATATACGCATTTCCATTATTATAACTTCCTGTTTTGAGAGTGTCCAAGTGACAGCGTATGGAATAAAAGTCCTCACTGCATCATGAACACCAGCTTCTCTTATGTGAGACTTTTCTGCTTTGCACATTAGAATGTGTTGGTTTTGTATTGTTGGTGCAGCAAGTTCCTCTGGAAGTTTCATCAATATTGAATGATTAGTGATTTATATCTATCACCAATGTGCTGTGCCAGTGCGGGGAAATAGTGATCCCTTGATATTGAGAGGTAGAATGTAAGGGATAGGGAAGTGAGGGAGGTAAGGGAGGGGAGGGAGGACGGGGAGGTGAGGGAGGACGGGGAGGTGAGGGAGGCGAGGGAGGTGCAGAGGCCTGAGGTGCATCTGACTTTCCTCCAGAGGCCGGAGTCTGCAACAAATCAAGAGAATGCACGCTGTTATAAGTTCAGGAAATAAAAAACTGTAAATTCATGGGCTTTACTGTAAAAAGGTCTTCGAGGTAAAAAAAGATTAAATACGCTCATAAATCACATTAAATGCTTAAACCATGAAATTGTTTTTATAAATGTGAAAAAAGGGGTTTAAGATACAAAGAGTGTTGTATAAAGTTGACATTATTCTTCGTGAGTTTACCCTGAATCTACGTGAAAGGTCTTAATCTGATGATCTGAGATTGATTGCTTCAGTCTCCGCTCACATACCCAGGGGAGCTTGTGGCATTTTCCTCATCGGAGTAAAAGTTCCCACCGAGGAACCACTGTCACATCACTCTTGTGTTTATTGATCTCTGTTTTTCAGCTATTTTTTTTTGCTTTAAACGATGTTAACGTGTCGATAACATGTTCTTAACATGTTCTGAGTTTCAAGAGCATGCTGTGGTTACATTGATCAGCTAATAATGTCGAGGAACATGTGTAAGTATGTGTGTGGGGGTGAGTCCCTGTTGGGTAAGGATGTGATGTGCAGCCAATGCTGAGTGCAGCTGGCCTATTGTGTCGAATGTGAATTCACATGTGCGTCTGTTGTGATGTGTGTCCCTGTTGTCAGAATATGTTTTGTACCCTTTAAGGGAGTTTTCTGAGAATGTACTGAGCTGAAGATATTTTCTGTTCAATAGTAAGTTAGAACTATGCTATTAGAGAAATAATGTGTATAGAATTGCAACTAAAAGGACATGTACCTCCGAAAAAGTGCACAGTTCCTGATGGTTGTATATTTTTGTACAACATTGATTGGAGTAAAGTACAGTTGATGATGAGAATGATAACTTTTGTGCTTATTTCTCCCTCTTTTCAGGCACTTACCACAATTGGCTCTCGTCTTTTCTTCAGGAAGGGGAAGGAGACGGCTCTCAAGTAAAAAATGGAATTAAAGAATGCAACAAAAAAATGCAGGAGAAAAATCCACTTTGCAAATACACTGGTGCCTTTTTTTTTCTTTACAGTTTGCCTCAGAAATACACATGAATAATAAACACCGCACTTTTGACCAACTCATCAATAAAAGTTCACAGTGAACGGAATCAAACTTGTGACTTTCTTGTCTGTCCAAACGTCATTGCGTCCCTTTTTTATGCATATGGCCGAGAAGCTAATACACACAAGTACCAGTAATAACCATTATTTGTAGTCCTTTATGCAAAATCTTTAATTCATCTTTGTGAAATGCAGATGGACGAGTTGTTTTACCATCAAAGCGCGTTCCCAACATGTCTTTGTGTAACTGTCTTAAAAGGTATTTCAGTTCGGCAGAGACGAGTCCAGAGTCGTATACATGTTTTGCAAATCAACATGAAGAGTATCTTTAAAGTACCGGTACCTCTGTACACTTGTATTTCTGATGGCTTGCAGATAAAGGGATTGTACATGAATACTCGACGTGGTGAATTTAGGAAGAGAGGATCCTACCCAGAATGAACCACCTGCCTGTTCCTGTGGGGGCTTTAAACTTAAATATAGTCTCCCCTTATCTCTTTGCTTTTCTATCTCAGCCTTTCATGTGCTGTAACTCACAGCAAGGTATTCGTGAAGGGATAATTCTGTGGGTTACGGAAACACGCAGAGGAGGTGTCTGCCTCTAGGGTGTAATAGTCAGTTCCTGATGACAGCATGCAAGTCAACTCAAGTTTATTCACGATGCACATTTTAGATATCCACAGTTTACCGAAGAGATGTACAGGAAAATAATAAAGAAACCTAAATTGGAATAGCATAGCAAGAGCCAAAAAGAAGAAACAAAAATCAAAGAGGTAACCTGGAGATGACTTGACAAAACTCTCCCACAGGCATACACCAGCAAGGAGCAGTTTGGAAATATGAAACATGGAAGGCTTAAAAAGAGAATATTAAGAGCTGAATAACATTAAAAGCTTGAGAAACAAATCTAGTTCCTCCGTTTAGCCTAAAATATTTCTTAGCGGAAACACTTCATTTATCAAATGGTGATGTGTTCCAGAGCTTTAGGGCAGCAAATGCATCATCACCTTTACCCCGTGACCTCAGCAAGGGAAACAGCCAGGAGATATTCTGAGAATCTGAGAGATTTGGGAATGGGAAGAGGGCAGAGAAGCTCCGAGATGTATCGTGGCACAAAGCCATGTGAAGCTTCACAAACGAAGAACCTTGAACTCAATCCCATACTTGTGTGGAAGCCAGTGTCGGGATGAAGCTACAGGAGAGATGATGCTGTCTCTTCTTCTTCTTACTGATACCAACGAGGCCACAAGACAAAGGAAATAATGATGGGACTGTTGTAGGATTCCTGCCACAAGGAATTTAAGACATTCGCCACAATGTGGTTTAAGTTGAGCAAGATATCCTGGCTGAAAGTATAAAGCTTTGGGCCCTAGAATGGAGCCTTGAGGTGCTCCACAGCTGATGGGAGCAGACGATGGGATTTACTGTAAAATAAGCAACATGGTGCTCAGGGTGGCTCAGGAGAAAAGTCTGTTTGACAGATTTGAATCACGTCATCTGAGAATTGAGTTTCTTCCATTTTCTCTCTGCTTTTTCACATAAATTCTCAGGAGGGAAGATTGTGTTTTTTTGGATTTACGGTTGAGTTTGAGTTTTTCTGATTTCGGGTCCAAGATGACTACACACAGCACAGAGAGGAAGTTATATAAGAACCAGTAAAAAATATAGAGCTGTAGTAAGATTTATTGTCGGGTAGTAGAAAGCAAAAGGGCAGTTTTCATACTGCTCTGAAATATAAATTTAGCCAAACACCTGCCGGTGACAGTCAAAAAAAAAAAGCATTGGACATAAAGGATGATCTGTCGGACACTTATCTCATGTTCACACAAAAGCATTTAAAGCGTATGACCAGTTCAGGGCTTGATTTTCTGATTTTTTATATAAGTATAAAAAAGTGAACAAATATCAAAATACAAGAAAAGCTTTTATTTTCATGTACTGCTCTATAATACATGCACAAGTCACAGTTTATCCCCCCCCCCCCCCCCCCCCCCCCCCCCCCCCGGGTATAAAAGCCAGTGTAGATATTCCTGATTGGCACTTAGGTGTTGAAATGAGTACAGTACAAAGGTCTGCTGGTGAGCAAAGGGGAATGAACATAATAATAAAAAAAATCTATTATTACATGTTGCAAAGTGTCATGTTGCCCCCGAGCACCAGGGGTGGTGAAGATGAAATGTATGTTTTTCATCATGAATGTTTTTTTCACGTTCAAGATGATGTGTTCAAGGTGGTTTACATGACAGACAAACACGTGAATATATTAAAGAAAAAATATTGTCTTGAACCCAAACCTGGTTCCAATGACAGAGCTTGGATCACTGCTAATGTGATGTGACCACAGAGATGCTCATCTGTTTGTTTTCTGTCTACACTGGTGATGACACACAGCACCAACCTCCGGGGGGGAGGGGGGGGGGTCCTTTACACTATTATCAACACAAACCTGCATCATCCATGTCATAATGTGTTTAGTAGCAATTAGTCATGTGGCCCCCCCGATCTGCAACTGTCAGGCGCCAGCAAGAACTGAATCCTCTAATCTGACAATCCTGGCATCGGAGGGTGAATAATGAGACGTTTTCATTCAAAGCAATTCAGAGAAAAAGTTTTGTCGAGGCACCGATTGATCATCCGTCCCTGAAAGATTGTTCTAATGAAAAGAAACAAGAGTAAAAATGATGACCGTGAATCGGCCGAGACAGACGGAGCAGCCGCAGACTCACAAGTGGCATCGTGACAATCGGCTGAGCGGTGCAATGCGTGGATGGATGGATGGATGGATGGATGGATGGATGGATTGATGGAGGGGGGGAACAGACAGATAAACGGACGAGCGGACAGATGGAACTCTGTGATTGTTCTCCGACCCGCAGATGGTTTCCGGTCTTGGCCGCGGTTTGATGACAGCCGAACCCGCGGACAGATCCGCTGAGCACGCCTTTCCTCTCGGTGAAGTATTCAGTGTGGACACAGCAGTTTCTGTCCGGCTTATTTAACTCGACCCACTCAATCATGTTTAAAGTCTGTCGAGCGATGAAAAGATGGCTCCACAGTGCTCGGGAAACAAGCTGCCATAGGGTGTGAGGCAGACTGCTTATGGAGTATTTTCTGTTATGTCTCAAATGTTATTTGCTGTGGAGAGAAAAAACACTATAGTGAAGCCTCTGCTGCACCTTTGACTCTGTGACTTGGAAACCTCTCTGGCCTTTGGCGCCCGTGCACCGGGGCTGTATATAAAGATTAACTCCTGATGGTGGAGCAGGAAGTCTGCGTGACCTCTCGAGCAGGAGACTTTCACTGACCCCTCCTCGCGAGTGTTGTACACAGTGAAGAGAAACTCACCTTTGCCAGGGTGCAGCGTCGGAGGAGCACGGAGGCAACGCACCACTTGAACCAACATGAAAAGAAACAAACCACAGTGTTAAGTGGACCGTGTTGACACCAAGAAGCTCAAACACCTCATGACGGAGGAGCATCTCTCTTTCTCTTTCTCTCTTTATCACTCAATCTTTTTTTCATTTCAAATTCTCCTCCTATAGTGTTGCTGGTTTTTAAATCTAAAGACCTTTTGGCCGTAAGTGCAGAAGCACAGAAACCATGGAGCGCTGGCATCGACTTGTGTCTGTGTGTGTGTTTGTCTAAGTGTGTGTTTGTGTGTGTGTGTGTGTGTGTGGCCAAAGGACACAAAGAGCAAAAGATTGTGAATTGATTCCTGCCACTAGACACATAATGTCCCCGTATTATCATAAAATGACGGGGGAGCGACAGTGCACATTTGTAATGACTTTTATCACACCAGGAATTATTGGGTGACAATGCATTTGCAATTTTGCTCGCACTGCAATCCCGTCATCGCAGCCAGATAAAGAAGTCTGTCTCTCAGTGTGGCTGCAGCTCTCTAGTCTGGATGCTGTTCATCTCTGATATGTTTGCAAGGGATGCAGGGAGATGCTGCTGAGAGGAAAACGTGAAAATAATCCTCTTCTATCTCATAGTTTAGTTGTTGTTTTACGGGTAAAAAATACACATGTCTAAAAACCACTGGGAAAAACACCATTCCATAGGAAAGCAATGGTTTTGCAGGAAGATGCATTCAAAGTGACCAGTCTGTGTGTCTTCGGCCCTCTGCTACTTCTACAGACAGTGAACTAACTAGTGCATCAAAGTGGATCACATAAGAACAAAAATAGTCAACAGTATATACCTTGTCAGTGGCTCTGCTGCTTGTCAAAAGGGCCAAAAAGTGTTAGCCTACAAAACTTTTCCAAGAGCCCAACCTGGAAAAGGCAGGATATAAGGAGGCCATAATAATAATTTGATGTGAGGGACTCTGCATGTGGCGTTGGGTTTGATCCCCGGTGATCGCTCAGGTCACATGTCAGGACGTAGGTTAACAGATCCAGGCCCCAGGTCGGGTCCTGTGCAGAGCTCACTCCTCAACAGCAGTACACAAACCAGTAGATTAACCACAAACCAATTCATTAACACACCAGTTGCATTCCAGACAGTGTGGACGAGGATGAAGACAGGCAAATGATTTTTTTTGCACTTGAGACACATCATTTGCCGATTCCTGACACAACTGGAGGATTTATCTCAAAGTGAATCTCCTACTCGGGGGAACTGTTGAACAGGGATCGAGCACTGAATGTGAATCGGGCTCTAACAACTGAAATTACCTGACCTTAAAGAAAACAATCTAGTTCAAGCTGTGCCTGACGACATTCTGAATCACAAGGCCTGCGTGTTCTGCAATGTGACTTACTGCTGTTTCCCAGAAGAGAATTCTTTGTGGTTCCAGGTATTGTAGGATTGACAGTAAGTAGTGCTGCAGCAGAATAAAGAAGCTCACTCTAAAAGTAATCAAATCTGCATCTGTGCTAACTCTCCAGACCAGGACGGTCACCTTCTATTCAAAAGCGATTCGTTCCAACCTTGGAGGGAGAAGTTTGTATTCAAAATGTAATGACCAGTCTAGAAATTCATCGAACTGTCTGAGGCTGTTTGACCTTATCCGTGCCCTCTTCACTGGTCAGTAATGCAGTTACCATTATTTTACACCTTCACCTTAGACAGCGAACATCGATGAGGCTGATTGTTGACTTCGCTCCATGCGACTGCTTTAGTCTTCATCGGAAACAAATCTTACATCCGAGTAACAAAGTGTTCAAAGGATAACATGTCAGGTCAAATTAGTTCAAACTCGATATTTGGATAAAGCGGTAACGGTCAATGCGACCGGGACAAAAAGCAAACAGCAGAATTCACAATATTAACGTGCTGCTGTTGTTTTTTGTTTTTTTAATCAATACCTGAAGTTGATATCGGAAACCAAACTTTGACTCCAGCAAACCAGGGGGGAATCTTCAAGGTCCCAATTACAGAGGAGTGGACGCTCTCTCTCTCTCTCGTCGTCTCTCGCTGACCCGCTCTGCGATCTGAGCAGATAAGAGCTGGTCCCCGTGGTGAAGGATTAAAGCAGCCGACATCGAAGAGACTCAGACACAAACCACTTAGATGAACATGCCTGGACGGACTCACTGTGAAATATCATCCACAGAACACTCGACCAGAGCAAAGAGACGCTGTCCTGAGAGTAGACATGGACACTTTCCAGGAAGAGATAAAATACGTATGTGATATCCTCTCAGGAGGAATATATTGATACACAGTATTTTAAGTGTTCTGTGTACTTTGTTATGTAGTAGCTATGAAGCTATATAAACTAATATATGCATATATATGAGTATGAAGAACTTTACCTGATGTAATCTGAATATTTTGTTTTGCTGTTTTATCGATCATGAGACTGGAGCCTTGATAATCGTGAAAGTGTTTTGACATATATAACTGACAAATTACTCATTGAGTCCTCCATTTTTTAATAAAAACTTTTTGTAAAAGCATAATAACATAACATTTTTCCTTAACTTCTCTTCATTCTAACCTGAATCTGTCCTCTCCTTTACCCGCCTGAGGTCTCTGGCTGGGATGGACGGTACAGATGCATCCATGGTCAGAGTTGCAGTCGAACACACATTGTTTGTGTTTCATTCGACAAAAAGATCACAAAACGGAGGCGTCATGCCTTCTTGCTTTTGAAAACATTTTCAATTTTAAGCCTCAGGATGGTGCCAGCTTCCTCTTCCTTTTTTTGGGAGTCATTTACATTTGGCTGGTTCCCCGGGAAGATTACAGATGACACATCCAGTAAGGAACAGAAACAAGATACTGAATCCTCAACAAGTCGAAAGCAAAAAGAGACCAAAAGCATAAAAGAATGAAAGCGTGTCCTCCGACTGACTCCACATCGTCTCTCGCAGATCACATGAATTTATAAACACACCAGTTGCATTTTCTGGGCGCGTTGGATTGATGAGGAGGTGGAAACCAGTTTGTACGCTTGAGACACATCAGTGTGCAGCGTTCCCCAGACGGCACCAGGAGTCTGGCTGTTTGGAGTTTAAAAAGCAATTTACCCCAGAAGAGTAACACCATTCCCCTTTTTTTAGGTTCGGCTTTTACTTTATCTACTTTGGGGTTTAAGCGATTTAAGATGTAAGGTTTTATTTATCAGCATCAGACATTTGTATTCAAGCCGAGGATATTTTTCAATGAAAAGTCAATATTTGTGCATTAGCATCTTGTTACGTGGACTTTGCGAGATAACAACTGTTTTAAACCTGAAATATATCAATGCGTCTGTGTGTGTGTGTGTGTGTGTGTGTATTTGTGTGTGTGTGTATCAGCCATTCTTCCACTGCATCTTTTATATTATTGTAACTCAGACGGATCTGTATTACGCTTTTATTCCTTTAAAAACAGCTGTAGTGGATAACAGTGCTGCACACAGACTTACACACTCAATGAGAATTACAAGACATAAAAACCCAAAGAATAATAACCTGGTGATTGACGAGAGCGTCGCTTTGAGAAATATGCATCACGATCTGGAAACCAATTAAACCATTAAACAATTATTACCCACGTCTCTCCTTAAAAAAAACTGTGTATTTGTTTGTCTCTGCTCCCGCAAACGCAGAATAAAACGTGTAAATTCAGATTCCCAGATCAACTCACAGCGCATCAAAACAAAAGGCATCAACATCAAAACACCCAATCCAATAGCCAGCCTCATTAGGCCGCTCTCTATTGATGTGCGAGCTCCCTTCAGCAAACAGCATGAGGCTCGCACTGCTTCCTCCGAGTCGATGAGTCAGAGCAGCACTAAACACGGTCAGCGCCGCTCGCTGCTGTCGGGCCCGAGCTGTCCATCACTATTCTTTTCATGCTCCAGATCAAAGCCGAGGATGGGGCATCTGCATGCTTGACATTTTTATTTGTGGCTTTGTACAAGAGTAAAGTCTCCACAGCCACAGACTCATCCTCCCTCTGAGGGTGCAGCACTCATTACCCACCGGGCAAGGGACCGGTCGGATGGGTGAGGAGATACACAAAAAAAAAAAAGTTGTTGTGTTGAGATTTTATTCTGTTTCTTATTTTATTAATTCATCTGCAAGGGACGATATTTAAGGAGCAGTCTTTTAAAATTAGAACACAGCCGAGAGCCGAGATGGATAATTAACTCTGTCAAGGAGATTGTTTTTGTTGCTGTCTGTTTGTTTGATCGTCAACAGGATTACGAAAATCTTTTCTTTTTTTTTACACTTGGCTAAAAGATGGGACATGGTTCAGTTAGAATCATTTAAAATTTGGCTTGGATCTGGACAAAGGAACAGATCCAGGATTTTTCTTCACATTGCAAGAGAGAGATTTTTGTTTTTTTGGGGCATTTTAACAGATTTGAATAATATATTTTTCTAAATGGACCAAATCAGGATTTTCTTTTATACACACTGTTTGTTTATTAGCCAGATTACGCAAAAACAACATAATTCAGATACAATTCATGTGCTGATCTGTAATCAGGGCTGGATTCAGTAATTCTTTTTTCAAATTTCTTTTAGATGGCAAGATAGAGTATGTTTTTTTCATATTTTTAGGGTTTTCCCAGAGAACAATTCCTGATATGGGTGGAGTTTAACTGAATTTAAGGAGACCGTTGGGCCGTGGTGCAGATGCATGCTCTACTGAGCTCTGTGTGTTTGTCAGCAGGATCACACAACAACTACTGAACCTGGTTGAAGGATGAGACATCAGGGGCCATGCAAGAACCAATTAAATTTAGATGTGGATTCATAACTGTTGTCTTTTTTCTTTCATTTTCACCTATTTCCTTGTGCCCTTCTAGTTTTCTTCTTTACTCTTTTGCCAGACCGGGGTAAACACTTCGGTGTCAGAGGGAAACAAGGCCACATTTTTGTACAAAGATCACATCGGTTTACGGTTTTGTCTGTAAGACCCAGTTTGGACTGTCTCAGCTTGTCGGGATCGATTCTACATTGTCAGACGGGTCCAGTGGCTGTCAGGGGAACATGGAAAAGGGATTTGAGTAGTTAAATAAAGGTCAACAGAATAGTGTCAGCAAACTCTCTCTCTGTTTATTTTCTCTTTTTTAAATCATATTCATTCAACATCACTCCATGTTTTTCCTCCTGCACTGGCTCCACGCCTGTATGGAATTTCTTATCAGTCTTATCATCCATTTGTTGTGTGGATTTAATTCTGGGCCATGTGTTGAACAGACAGGGCTGTAAAAGTGTGTGCTTTGTTTCCTGTATTGTGACACAATGATCCCAAATGTGTTATTTATTCTGTGAAATTCAACATGCGACTCGTTGTTTTGTGCCTGTGGCTTGAACACAAGGTAAAAGGAAAGATGTGTTTCCGTGCCACAGTAACTGCAAGAGGTGATTCAGAGTTACGTTGTTTACATGTCAACACAAACCACATTTTCTCCAGCCACAGGATGAAGAATAGACTTTTAGCCGATGTAACTGGTTGATCGTCACCTGCTGCAGATTCCACGTCAGTATTTCACGTCTTGTCCCTCGTAGCCGGGTGATCGGGGGGGGCCCTTCTCAGACGCTGAGGCCCCATGATAAACCACCGTCACTGGGCCGTCATGATGATGTGTTTTCATCTCAGAGTTATATCACCTTCATGTTTCACAAGCACAACACTGAGCCCACGACGGTTGGAGTAGATTCCCCATCTTCGTGTTTGCCAGCAATTTTGTTCCATCGGAAAAAAAACAACTTTATGGAAGTAAACACCAAATAAGTCCACTTTGTGCTGCTGAAGATAAAAGTAACCAGTTATTTTCCGGGGAACCTAAATAGCACTCTGCATCTGGATGGTATTTCCTCAGAGGCAGCGACGAACTCCTGGTCTGAGAAGGGAGCAGAAACAACAACAAGGTGATTTCCATTATAATGTAATGACAAATCATTTACCGGTGTCTTCTCCATCACGGTATATGAAAAGCCCGGAGAAAGAGGGCTGATTATTTGAGATGAAAGTCGCCCACGCGGCCGCCCTCCACCTCGCAGACAGTGGAGGAGACAGTGAAGCACTCGGTTTGAAGAACGCAACAGGAGTAAATACCTGCGCTCCTCTGCGACTTTAAAAGAGGTTTATTGCAGCGTTGGGTGGATTTATATTTGCATCATAGGCATTTGTCTGCCACGCTAGTTCAGAGAGAGAGAGAGACACGACGTTAAAGTTTCTCCTTGCATGTTGTCGCCTCTGAAGCAAAACGTGGCGGCTTCATCATGTAGAAGGTTGTAGAAGAGACTCGTGTGTGTGTGTGACTCACCTGCAGGAAAACATTTCTCTGAACTGGCTCCAGCCACTGAAGTGCTATATGCCTTAATGGTCTGCTGCTGATATTAATGTGAAAAGACCCTTTCAGAAAGAGCCACTACGCACGGGAACCCATTATTTTCTAAGGGATGTTTTTTTCCTGCTTTGTGGACTCTGACACACTGTGAGTAACACCAGCCACACATGGCATGCACAATGGAGTGTGTGAGTTTCCTGAATTATGTCAGGACTTTACATGACACACTGTTTCTATTTCTATCTTTCTAATTGGACGGGCCTGTACTCTAAGGTCTATAGTAGAACTGGGTAGGAGTGAAGCTACCTAGAAGAAACAGAGACAAGCGTGTTTATACAAATAAAACAGGAAGTGACATAGAAGGAAGCAGGAAATGGTGAGTTTGTATGTGTGTGTGTGTGTGTGTAACCATGACATATACACACAAATAACATAACATCTTCTGATTTGACACACTGTACTCACACTTCCACACTTTTCTGACACCACAGTTTTGACATTATCAAGTAGTTTTGTATTTTATGATCCCATTTAAAGTCAAATGGACGATAAATCACTGCCTGCATCGGGGGGGAGGGGTGTGCATATTGAGTGATTGACAGCTAGTATCTAGAGCTCACGGTCAGGCTCCAACCCCTGCTCCTCCAAATATGGTTACCTGTGGTTTTAAAAAAAAAAACAAGATGGCGCTGGACAACACACTGAACTCGAGGCTTCAAAATGGCCGCTCACAAACCACTGGGGGAGAATGGGTGAGGTCACGGTCGATGGACACCTGGTCACCATTAGAGGATAATTTACTGAAGGATCAAACAAAACTAAGAGCATCTTCAAACGTTAACAACAAGAGAGACAATCACCAATTAGGTTTCCCTCAGAACGTCCCGTGTTTGATGTTGCACATTAGTCTCCTCTCTAGGAGACAGGGTCGATCCCTTAGGATCCATCTTCACAGACAAACTATTCCATATTATATTAAAAAATATGTATAATGTACTGTACAGCTGCACCTTTTAATAACCTCCGATCAATTCCCCTCAAATTTACCTCTGTGTCTGTTATTTCATTCACGCGCTGTGATATTTATAAGCTCCATTGATTCATGACTTCTCTTTATTATTAGGTCTCAACATACAGCGGGGATATGAAGACACGAGTGGTAAGGGTTATTGAAAAAACACATTGGTCATACATCTCCTCAGTTCTCTTCAAAGCCAACGTGTTCAGTTTTCAAAGTAAATTCTCCACGGGACGCCAGCAGCCGCCCGTTTAACATGAGTGAGTGAAATTCAAACAGGTCCCGGCTCCTTGTCTCCTCCCCGAGAAGACAACGGATTCCATGTGTGCTCCCTGGTGTCCGTGTCCAGAGGTTGGTCATTCACTCAGTTAATGATCCGTCCTTAATATTCTGTGGCCCTCTGTGTGTGTGTGTGTGTGTGTGTGTGTGTGTGTGTGTGTGTTTGGCCACAGCATCAAGTTGATCCACTTTGTCCCTCCCAGGGGTTTTAACTTCTGATAACCCCCCCTCTCTTTGTTGCCCTCCTGGAGCACTGTTGACAACTTACCGATATTTTGTCAGAAACTCAATACCGTTCATTTGTGAGCATCTTTCATAAACAGCTTTCTTGGATGTCCCTAAAAAAAATGTTGTGCTTTTAAGATCTTTGCTTTATTTGTTTTTCCTTTGCTGAATTTGAGGTGTAACATTTTTAACACTGGTTTTTCTGAAAGCACCGAGACGGATGTGCTTTTCTAAAATAACATGTTTGTGACTGAAAACGTTGCTAAGGCAGCTTTTGGTTTTTACACTCCGAGCCACTGAACAGTCTGATGAACTGAGAGCAGTGTTGAATTCAGAGACTCTACTTCCCTCCCGCTATCTAGAAATGAAGCCACATTATTGCGGATACGAACTCTGCCATCTTGCACTGATGTAAGAGTCTTGGCAGTAGCCGTCAGGAGATGGAGCCGCCCAACCAAGGTCCCACAGATACACCTGTCAGACCAATACGAGTCAGTCTCATCTGTCAATCATGATGTTTCACCCCGTGTTTATAGCATCGAATGAAAATAAAACCCAACAAACGTCAGTGTGATTAAAAACGACCTAAAATGACAGAAATCCTTTTTGGGGGAAAATGTATTTGACATGTTGTTAGTCTGGTGGAAGCCGACCAGTACTGCAGCCAGCCACCAGGGGGTGATTGAGGCACTTTGGCCTCATATCTTTATAAACACTCTGTGGTTGTAATCTTTAAACATAAGCTTCACCATATCTGTGAGGTGAATTATATTCCATTTGAACCGTCTGTTTATATTATTATTATGCAATATGTCTTTTTTTGTTTGCTTTTTTTTTGACTTTTTGAATTTCTCCCGAAATATTTATCTATTTTATTGTGATAAGAGTTTTTGAAAATCTATTATATGTAATGTTATTGTCAGAATTCGTCTTTTTTTTTGCCTTGTTTCCGGCTCAGCTGTGAAGCTCTTTCACCTGCAGGAAGCTGGACTGAAAACTAACAATTGTAATTGTACAGATCCACAGTTGCAGTGCATCGCCTCTCATGTGGTTAATATGAGAGTGGTTCACAGAATATTGACCGAGAGTCACTTACAGATGATGAGAAGAAAAGAAGCTGAAGAGAAAGGAAGCAGAACAGCTGCAGGAACAAATGACTCACTGAGGTGTGTGGTGGCATCAGGCCTCCTCACGGCCCGGCTCCTCACGGCCCGGCTCCTCACGGCCCGGGCTCCTCACGGCCCGGGCTCCTCACGGCCCGGCTCCTCACAGCCCGGCTCCTCAAAGCCTCACGGCCCGGCTCCTCAAAGCCTCACGGCCCGGCTCCTCACGGCCCGGCTCCTCACAGCCCGGCTCCTCACAGCCTCACGGCCCGGCTCCTCACGGCCCGGCTCCTCACAGCCTCACAGCCCGGCTCCTCACAGCCCGGCTCCTCACAGCCTCACGGCCCGGCTCCTCACAGCCTCACGGCCCGGCTCCTCACAGCCTCACGGCCCGGCTCCTCATGGCCCGGCTCCTCACAGCCCGGCTCCTCACAGCCTCACGGGCTGTGAGGAGGCAGGCTACGGTGGTGTGGCAGGAGGATACTGTCGGTAATTACATGTGAGAATGGGCCGCTGTATTTCACCAGGGCCCGAGCGCTGAGCTGCTCTGCTCCCATGGCGTTCACGCTACCGCCGATCGGCCCTTATTATTTCGGCCTTTATTGCTTCTCCGCTATGTAAAGATTCCCTCCTGGTTTAAAATGTGTGCTTATATGTGTAGTTTTTTTTTTTTAACAAGACTGTCGTTAATGACCAAGCGGAATAAAGACGCGGGAACTCGTCCCTGAGGCTCAGGACATTTGATATAATGAGAAGATTAACTTTTACAAACCAATATGTATGGACTGTTGGACTTTATTGGGCAAATGGGTGCAAGCAGTGTAAATACCACTCCTGTGAATAAAGTGAAATCCACGTATATGATGATTAACTCTTCTAGCTGGTAGATTTTGTTTGTGCTAATTCATCAATTCATTTTTTTTTTGTTTATCCAATAACAAAAACCCTCTGCAGTCCACACACCCACAGAAAAAATAAACCTATTGCCTTTAACAATAGAGAATGTGTTGACATCACTTTCCCTCATACTGCAGCACTACTCATCCTTATAGAGACATATTACACAAACATGTAATATGTGGCTGCTATGAACAGAGGGAAGAATAAGGTTATTGAAGCCTCTCAGAATCAAGAATATCCTATAATGTATTCTATAATGTACGACAAGGCCACATTGAAACACAGCCATAAAGTGAAGTGTGGGCATGTTGACATAAGATGAATCAGAATCAGAATCAGAATCAGAAACAGAAAGTATTTATTGCAAAGTAGGTTTACACCTACAAGGAATTTGCTCTGGTTATTGGTGCATACAATGAACATAGAAACATAAAAACATAAAAACACAATAAATACAACACACATAAGAAAAGCAATAAAAAGAAACAATATATATTTACTCACTATTTACTTCTTATTTACTCCCTTTTTCTAATATTTATAAAAAGTAACATTTATTTAGACATAAACATATCTAAATAATATATATATATAATAGATAAAAGATATAAAAAGTGAAATAAAAAGTGAAATGCAAGATGCAAGACAGTGAACAGTGTCAGATTGCAAACAACAATAAACTGTGTCTGAACACGATAAACAGAAAACCTGCAGGCGGCACAAAGTAGCCGTAAAAAAGATAAGGTCCGATTTTTACCCTTAAACCAAACATGACTAGAACAAAATGGCAACTGCATATCCAGAGATTTGAACACGAGCTCCGTTTGCTTCACTCCTCTTTCGCCCTCGGCACTCGGCACAAACTTCACTTCTTTCCAAATCTGTTTGTTCAGTCTTTTAACTGTAACATTTAAGCAGAGTGTTTTTTTTAACTGCTCTCATAGCAGATGTTAGATTGTTGATTTTTTTGTATTTGACACGGGAGTGAGAAAAATATATACAAGATATGTACTTGTTATTTGTTACTACTCAAATATTGAAGGACTCAACAGAACTTAAGAATCGCTGAAAATAACCATATTCAGGGTCAAACTGATATTAAATAAAACATTTTAAGTGTTTTAGTATTTACTTTTATTCTTTCTTTATTTCTCCTCTGAGATAGACTACGACTAAATGTCATTTTGTCACATGCCGACATCTGTCTCAGTATTTCTTGGAGGGAAGTGCTTTGTATTAGTTATGAATCCAGTCTTCGTTCTTTCCTTTGAGTCTTTCACTTTAAATTGTTTAGATGACAAACTCTGCCACAGACTACATGTTCAAAGTAATCAGAATTTCCCCCAAATGCTCTATTTAACGTGGATACACAGAAACTGGACTTTTTGGAATCTGCACTTTTTGAAGGTGTTTGTAAAAATATGCGTGGAGGAAACACGGAGGGAGAAGTTTGTTTTTGCAAATTGATTTACATTAGTGTTGATTCATATATTTTCTATACGTGAGCAGAATTCGCATTTAAAAACTCTTTGCATTCAAATATACACACAAACATTTGATCTTCAGGTTTCCATACACAACCCTGAATGCCAAACTGTCTCCTGTGTTTGTGCAAACGAACCCGGTGTCTGCTGCATTCGAATGTCACCCCGTCTCTCTGGGACACTTATTAACTGACATGTGTCACCCTGCAATTTGCCAGTGGCCACTTCCATCTATTCTCTCTTCTGGTAACTGCCGGTGGCACATGCTACCATCCTGCTTCTTCTTCTGTCTCTGTCTCTGGGGTTAGAGGGACACGGGGGGGGGGCAAAGATGTTCCAGCCTCCCCCTGATGAAGAGACGCAGCCCGGAGGACAAAACAGTCTCACCCGGGAGTCCTGCAAGTGGCACGTGTGTAAATGTCATGAAACCATTTCACGAGATAATGCAGTTGTTGTGCATCAAACTGGGGGAATTTTGAGAGTTGAACACACAGATGCCGTTTTACTTTCTCTCCTCTTTGCTGCTGATCCGGTGCCTGTGGACGACCTTGATCAGACGAATCATCTGTTACGACTCTGCACGGCGACAAAGGACGGAGAACACAGAGGCATCGTTGTCAAGGCTCCATTGATTCATGACTTCTCTTTATTATTAGGTCTCAACATACAGCGGGGATATGAAGACACGAGTGGTAAGGGTTATTGAAAAAACACATTGGTCATACATCTCCTCAGTTCTCTTCAAAGCCAACGTGTTCAGTTTTCAAAGTAAATTCTCCACGGGACGCCAGCAGCCGCCCGTTTAACATGAGTGAGTGAAATTCAAACAGGTCCCGGCTCCTTGTCTCCTCCCCGAGAAGACAACGGATTCCATGTGTGCTCCCTGGTGTCCGTGTCCAGAGGTTGGTCATTCACTCAGTTAATGATCCGTCCTTAATATTCTGTGGCCCTCTGTGTGTGTGTGTGTGTGTGTGTGTGTGTGTGTGTGTGTGTTTGGCCACAGCATCAAGTTGATCCACTTTGTCCCTCCCAGGGGTTTTAACTTCTGATAACCCCCCCTCTCTTTGTTGCCCTCCTGGAGCACTGTTGACAACTTACCGATATTTTGTCAGAAACTCAATACCGTTCATTTGTGAGCATCTTTCATAAACAGCTTTCTTGGATGTCCCTAAAAAAAATGTTGTGCTTTTAAGATCTTTGCTTTATTTGTTTTTCCTTTGCTGAATTTGAGGTGTAACATTTTTAACACTGGTTTTTCTGAAAGCACCGAGACGGATGTGCTTTTCTAAAATAACATGTTTGTGACTGAAAACGTTGCTAAGGCAGCTTTTGGTTTTTACACTCCGAGCCACTGAACAGTCTGATGAACTGAGAGCAGTGTTGAATTCAGAGACTCTACTTCCCTCCCGCTATCTAGAAATGAAGCCACATTATTGCGGATACGAACTCTGCCATCTTGCACTGATGTAAGAGTCTTGGCAGTAGCCGTCAGGAGATGGAGCCGCCCAACCAAGGTCCCACAGATACACCTGTCAGACCAATACGAGTCAGTCTCATCTGTCAATCATGATGTTTCACCCCGTGTTTATAGCATCGAATGAAAATAAAACCCAACAAACGTCAGTGTGATTAAAAACGACCTAAAATGACAGAAATCCTTTTTGGGGGAAAATGTATTTGACATGTTGTTAGTCTGGTGGAAGCCGACCAGTACTGCAGCCAGCCACCAGGGGGTGATTGAGGCACTTTGGCCTCATATCTTTATAAACACTCTGTGGTTGTAATCTTTAAACATAAGCTTCACCATATCTGTGAGGTGAATTATATTCCATTTGAACCGTCTGTTTATATTATTATTATGCAATATGTCTTTTTTTGTTTGCTTTTTTTTTGACTTTTTGAATTTCTCCCGAAATATTTATCTATTTTATTGTGATAAGAGTTTTTGAAAATCTATTATATGTAATGTTATTGTCAGAATTCGTCTTTTTTTTTGCCTTGTTTCCGGCTCAGCTGTGAAGCTCTTTCACCTGCAGGAAGCTGGACTGAAAACTAACAATTGTAATTGTACAGATCCACAGTTGCAGTGCATCGCCTCTCATGTGGTTAATATGAGAGTGGTTCACAGAATATTGACCGAGAGTCACTTACAGATGATGAGAAGAAAAGAAGCTGAAGAGAAAGGAAGCAGAACAGCTGCAGGAACAAATGACTCACTGAGGTGTGTGGTGGCATCAGGCCTCCTCACGGCCCGGCTCCTCACGGCCCGGCTCCTCACGGCCCGGGCTCCTCACGGCCCGGGCTCCTCACGGCCCGGCTCCTCACAGCCCGGCTCCTCAAAGCCTCACGGCCCGGCTCCTCAAAGCCTCACGGCCCGGCTCCTCACGGCCCGGCTCCTCACAGCCCGGCTCCTCACAGCCTCACGGCCCGGCTCCTCACGGCCCGGCTCCTCACAGCCTCACAGCCCGGCTCCTCACAGCCCGGCTCCTCACAGCCTCACGGCCCGGCTCCTCACAGCCTCACGGCCCGGCTCCTCACAGCCTCACGGCCCGGCTCCTCATGGCCCGGCTCCTCACAGCCCGGCTCCTCACAGCCTCACGGCCCGGCTCCTCACGGCCCGGCTCCTCACAGCCCGGCTCCTCACAGCCTCACGGCCCGGCTCCTCACGGCCCGGGCTCCTCACGGCCCGGCTCCTCATGTCCCCGGCTCCTCACAGCCCGGCTCCTCACAGCCCGGCTCCTCACAGCCTCACGGCCCGGCTCCTCACAGCCTCACGGCCCGGCTCCTCACAGCCTCACGGCCCGGCTCCTCACAGCCTCACGGCCCGGCTCCTCACAGCCTCACGGCCCGGCTCCTCACGGCCCGGGCTCCTCACGGCCTGGCTCCTCACAGCCCGGCTCCTCAAGCCCGGCTCCATCGCCACATTAATGCAACAACACTGTTTTTTTGCTTTAGTTGTGAGCAGCTCAGGCCTCACAGTGCCTAGCGCTATTACGCTGCCAGGGTCAGGGGTTCAATTCCCACTAGGTTTACAAGTGTCTTTTACTTGAAAGCCTTTCTGAACAACAGCATCCAACCAAGTGACTCGTGTTGACGCAGACGAATGTTGGGAAAAAAAATAATGATCTTTGCGACGCACAGCAGCGGCGAAGACAGAGTTTAGCTCGGAGATGTTTTCTTAACGGCTGCTGCTGCCTAGGGAGGATGAAGCAAGAGGAGCAGTGTGACCGGCAGCCGGTGTTTATAGGAGTTATTTATGAAGTCTCGACGGCTCCGCAGACAGCGAACCGGGGACGTAAAGGTTATTTATTGCGGCTGCATATGTATAATCGGCTTGCGATTAGTTCAGGCAGGCTACGGTGGTGTGGCAGGAGGATACTGTCGGTAATTACATGTGAGAATGGGCCGCTGTATTTCACCAGGGCCCGAGCGCTGAGCTGCTCTGCTCCCATGGCGTTCACGCTACCGCCGATCGGCCCTTATTATTTCGGCCTTTATTGCTTCTCCGCTATGTAAAGATTCCCTCCTGGTTTAAAATGTGTGCTTATATGTGTAGTTTTTTTTTTTTAACAAGACTGTCGTTAATGACCAAGCGGAATAAAGACGCGGGAACTCGTCCCTGAGGCTCAGGACATTTGATATAATGAGAAGATTAACTTTTACAAACCAATATGTATGGACTGTTGGACTTTATTGGGCAAATGGGTGCAAGCAGTGTAAATACCACTCCTGTGAATAAAGTGAAATCCACGTATATGATGATTAACTCTTCTAGCTGGTAGATTTTGTTTGTGCTAATTCATCAATTCATTTTTTTTTTGTTTATCCAATAACAAAAACCCTCTGCAGTCCACACACCCACAGAAAAAATAAACCTATTGCCTTTAACAATAGAGAATGTGTTGACATCACTTTCCCTCATACTGCAGCACTACTCATCCTTATAGAGACATATTACACAAACATGTAATATGTGGCTGCTATGAACAGAGGGAAGAATAAGGTTATTGAAGCCTCTCAGAATCAAGAATATCCTATAATGTATTCTATAATGTACGACAAGGCCACATTGAAACACAGCCATAAAGTGAAGTGTGGGCATGTTGACATAAGATGAATCAGAATCAGAATCAGAATCAGAAACAGAAAGTATTTATTGCAAAGTAGGTTTACACCTACAAGGAATTTGCTCTGGTTATTGGTGCATACAATGAACATAGAAACATAAAAACATAAAAACACAATAAATACAACACACATAAGAAAAGCAATAAAAAGAAACAATATATATTTACTCACTATTTACTTCTTATTTACTCCCTTTTTCTAATATTTATAAAAAGTAACATTTATTTAGACATAAACATATCTAAATAATATATATATATAATAGATAAAAGATATAAAAAGTGAAATAAAAAGTGAAATGCAAGATGCAAGACAGTGAACAGTGTCAGATTGCAAACAACAATAAACTGTGTCTGAACACGATAAACAGAAAACCTGCAGGCGGCACAAAGTAGCCGTAAAAAAGATAAGGTCCGATTTTTACCCTTAAACCAAACATGACTAGAACAAAATGGCAACTGCATATCCAGAGATTTGAACACGAGCTCCGTTTGCTTCACTCCTCTTTCGCCCTCGGCACTCGGCACAAACTTCACTTCTTTCCAAATCTGTTTGTTCAGTCTTTTAACTGTAACATTTAAGCAGAGTGTTTTTTTTAACTGCTCTCATAGCAGATGTTAGATTGTTGATTTTTTTGTATTTGACACGGGAGTGAGAAAAATATATACAAGATATGTACTTGTTATTTGTTACTACTCAAATATTGAAGGACTCAACAGAACTTAAGAATCGCTGAAAATAACCATATTCAGGGTCAAACTGATATTAAATAAAACATTTTAAGTGTTTTAGTATTTACTTTTATTCTTTCTTTATTTCTCCTCTGAGATAGACTACGACTAAATGTCATTTTGTCACATGCCGACATCTGTCTCAGTATTTCTTGGAGGGAAGTGCTTTGTATTAGTTATGAATCCAGTCTTCGTTCTTTCCTTTGAGTCTTTCACTTTAAATTGTTTAGATGACAAACTCTGCCACAGACTACATGTTCAAAGTAATCAGAATTTCCCCCAAATGCTCTATTTAACGTGGATACACAGAAACTGGACTTTTTGGAATCTGCACTTTTTGAAGGTGTTTGTAAAAATATGCGTGGAGGAAACACGGAGGGAGAAGTTTGTTTTTGCAAATTGATTTACATTAGTGTTGATTCATATATTTTCTATACGTGAGCAGAATTCGCATTTAAAAACTCTTTGCATTCAAATATACACACAAACATTTGATCTTCAGGTTTCCATACACAACCCTGAATGCCAAACTGTCTCCTGTGTTTGTGCAAACGAACCCGGTGTCTGCTGCATTCGAATGTCACCCCGTCTCTCTGGGACACTTATTAACTGACATGTGTCACCCTGCAATTTGCCAGTGGCCACTTCCATCTATTCTCTCTTCTGGTAACTGCCGGTGGCACATGCTACCATCCTGCTTCTTCTTCTGTCTCTGTCTCTGGGGTTAGAGGGACACGGGGGGGGGGCAAAGATGTTCCAGCCTCCCCCTGATGAAGAGACGCAGCCCGGAGGACAAAACAGTCTCACCCGGGAGTCCTGCAAGTGGCACGTGTGTAAATGTCATGAAACCATTTCACGAGATAATGCAGTTGTTGTGCATCAAACTGGGGGAATTTTGAGAGTTGAACACACAGATGCCGTTTTACTTTCTCTCCTCTTTGCTGCTGATCCGGTGCCTGTGGACGACCTTGATCAGACGAATCATCTGTTACGACTCTGCACGGCGACAAAGGACGGAGAACACAGAGGCATCGTTGTCAAGGCAACATGGTTATAGAAGGCAAAAGGCAGATGCGTGCGTACACACACACACACTCACACGTACGCACACACACTCACACGTACGCACTCGCTCACTCAGTCTGTCAATGACAGCCTCGCCGGGCTTTAGGAGGTTCAACAAAGGAGCAGATCCAGGAGACACAAATGTTATCTTTGTATTTAACGTTGCAACATTTGCATTTTTGGGTGTCCGATATTTCTGGGTTTGTGCAATTTGGTGCAGATCCAATTAAAACTCTGCATCGAGCAGTTTCCTATTCACTAGCAATTTTTGTTTTGCCAAAATATTTTGAAGGAAATATAAATAGTTTTGGTCAGGGAGCTCGGTGCTCATTGAAAACATTTTGACACCAGCATGGTCCATGATTGAGGAAATCTTAAAATTTCAATAAAGTAACATTGTGGTTGGTAATGTAATGATAATAATGAACATATTTATAAAATATGTATCCTAACCCTGTCCCATATAAACTAGCAGTAATGTCGTATGGATTATTAAATAATGATGGTTTGTTTATTAACATAATGAGTAAATGTTGTTGTACTGTACATTTACTTTTATATAAATGTGTGCATAATTATTGTGCACATGTAATATTTGTCACAGATGTGTTGATTTTGAACAGTTTGAAATGTGTCCACTGATGTTTTATCCAATCTCACAGTCCTTTCAAATTAGATTCAGGTTGTGGAAATATTCTGGTCTGATTTAATACGTAAGAAGTCTCTGGTGTCACAGTTTGATGCTTTTTTTATATATATTTGCCATCCACTCCGATCATTTCCCTTTGACTTCAGGCAGTTCATAAATGTGGCATCGAAAAACATTTCCTCTGAAAATAATTCAGTCAGAGCTCATGATTTGTAAAAAAATAAATAAAAACTCCTTATGGACTTTTCTTGTGTGGATTACTTCACAAACAACTCCAGTCTAGTAAAAGTAAAGACAAAATATAGACACTTGTCTTCAGCATGGATCAGTCCCAGGATAGATCATTCAGAAATACAGAACTTATATAACAATATAATATAAAGACTGATCAGGTTCAGATTGTCGTCCTGCTGTATCACACACTCCCACATCAGGGTTGGTCAACAGCCGTTTTCTTGTTTTATCACAGGTTCTCTGAGCGTTCCACTGAGCAGTGTCGGCTGTTTGTAATGTTAATGTTTAGAGAAGCTGTCGCAGTCGGTGGAAGTCACACCGGTTTGAGGTCGGCTGAATTTATTATGACCCATAAAAAATGACTTTATAGCTCACACCAAAATACAAATCTTTAAAAACCTTTGTTCTCTCACTCTATTGGACAGTAACACAGTATGTTGTACGCTGGTTGACATTAATACTCTTGGGGCATTCAGGAAAGCCTAAAACATACATGTATTAAAAACTTGATTTAACAATTATTCTCTCTATCAAGTTTGCTTCTGAAATGAAAGGGTTACTAACAGAGAGGCTGACATCAAGGCCCAGTTCTGATTCCCATTATTCTCCACTGATAAACTCAAAGCCACTTTTGCACCAATAGGGAACAGGTTCTGTACCAGTTCATGCTCCACAAATAAATCGGTTAGGAACCTGAAAAAGTCGGTTCCCAGTCAGAACCAGAACAAACCGCAGGTCCACACCTTAAGCATTAGTGGGCATGTGATACTCTACATGTTGGAAGAAGCTCCATGTGCCTCAGCCTCTGTTGATCCTTGATTACAATGGTTCCTCAAAACATTGGAAGTTACACAGAGGTCTTCACGGTCCTGAGCAGAACTGGATGAGGAACCAGATGTAGTTTGGAGAAGAGCTCACAGAGAATTAAACTTCTGAAGACTTCATCAAGTCGAAACAGTAAAAAATGCAAGTAAACACATATATTCTCATATTAATGTTAATTTGTTCCAACATAAATTATCATAAAGCACAAATAACCATCACAAATACCACTTTATGAAGACATTGGTTACTGAAGCATCATTAACAAAAACTTAATTGCATTTAAAATAGACTTTAAAGAGATGTTTTGTGTGAAGACATTTTCTCCTCACTCGTTTTCTCTCTGTATTTCTTGGAAGTGAGGAGTTCAGAGCCCAGACACTGAACTCTAACAAACTGTAATGAACATTTCAAACAGGAGCCGTCTGATGAAAATATGTGTATCGTCTCATTCAGACTCTAAAAGATGTGTTCCTCTTTTGTTGCTCGACCAGAACTGAACTGAATCCTTCATCACACACTAGATAAGGTCATGCCACCTAAAAATTGGAAAAACAAATGATACAAACTGTTCTTCAGGGATTTTCAGCCGTTTCTTCGTATCATCTTCCATAGTGTGAAAATATAAGAGGTAAGTTAAACACTATTTGGAACCAGAGATGATTTTGAGGCTGAAACTGTGCTCGGATGTGTCCTATTACTTGAAGGTGAATAATTTAGTTATACTCCGTGTGACTGGGCTGCTGAATGATTTACTCCGGGCATTAAAGGGGAATTCATGGGCTTGACATAGACATAAATTCCTGCGGTGAAAAGGTTAATGTTCCCGTCTATGATGATAACAGAGGGTTTTATTGAAATGCTGCTTTTTGTGCTGAGCCGCCGTCAATATCTGCTGCAGCCTGGAAAACAAAGCCCAGGATATATTCACCGTGAACAAAACAAATATAGAATCAAAAAAAATATCCTCAGAAGAATTGGAATGAAGAGTATTTGTGTGATTCTGGTTCAATCCAGGGTTTTACTTTACAGAGCCTTCATGATAGAGAGTCCACATTTACTGATGATATTTATCAGATGTAGGATCGACTGTCCGAGTTTGACCTTTTCTGACCTTTAACATTGTAGTTGCATCCATTAATCTGACACCAGCACGAGGGAAAGGCGACAAAGTAAAGAACATCGACTGCACCAGTGGCAGGCGGGTGTTGGGAACGTCTTGTTCCCTCACTCCAGCCGCCCGTCCTCTTACGTTGCTCTCTACTTCTGGTGTGTCGCACACAGTTCAAAGCTAAAAAATACACACAGAAAATGATCTTTCCCCAAAGCGTCAGTGTCTGTAACTCGAATTTGTCACAACATTAATACCTGCAACACGTCCTGCGTCTCTTTCAAAGTAAAAGCCCTCAAAAGCGTTTCTGTCGGCTGAATCCATTCATTTGTTCTTAAGGTTTTTATCTTGAAATATTTGCAGGACTTGGAAGACGCATGGCTTTTCATTCAGCTCTGGCATTTAGTGGAGTACATAGGTCTCCTTTGCTTTCGAGGAAGTACCAGACATAACAAATGTAAAAGTGTCTACTGGAGGGATGAGCATCAATCCTGCTCTTTTTGCTCATCTCCAAATCTCCAATATAACAAGTGAGCTGGAATGAAAGACGTGTGGATGCTTCCCTTTAATTTCATCCTCATTAAATCACACAGTGACCCCCCTGCACCCTGCACGGAAACATCTGCATTCGCTGCGTCTTCCCACTAATTTATCCGGCTTTTCTTTTAATCCTTTCACTGGTCTGTATCTGCGTGTAAAATACATATTTAAATTTTTTTATATAATGTTGCTCAAGGGCAGGAGCGAGCAGTTCATCCACAGTGAAACCCCCGGTAGATGTGCACGTGTGTGATGATTCTCAGCCGTCCAGATGTTTTAATATATAGAGTTTGACTTAGACTTTGCACCAGGAGGGTTCATTATGTTATCCTCCCAGTTTGAAGTCCCACCATCAGCATATTTCTACATATGTTAGCAACGTTTACAGTGGAGACATGTACATGATTAATGTATTTAAATGCCATAGCAGCCGGTCGGTACATGGTCAACGTCTCCTCGAGAATACAAAACAGTGACTATAGGCTTGGATTATTTATGGATAAAGCAAATTAGGCTGCTGAAATCCTGTGTGTAATTGTTGCCCTGCATGGACCCTTATCCTCCGAGAGCTCTTGAACCCATAGATATATATAAAGACTAGATGTCTTCCGGCGGAGTCTAGAACGTCATCACTGGCGGCCATCTTGCCACAGGCAGGCTTTCTGGAAGGATCTGTGGAACCTGAGGTAGGGTCAGTGATCTGCTCAAACACTTATACTCTTATCTCGCTGAAATCTTGACGGATTTACAAATGGTTTGGTTTCTTACAAACGTTATTAATGTGGTTATAATTCTGGATGCTTGAACATGTTGAAATCGCAGCTTTTCTCTCCGAAAAACGACTTAATCGTGCAGCTTAGTTGTGTACCACGGCTAGGCTAGGCTAGTACAGAGTAATTTTACATTTATGGGAGAGGCAGAATTGTTCTTTCTTTTCAATATAACTTAAGCTGCACATGATTTAACTGAGGTTTCACATCTTGCATTATGATTTATACAGGAAATTGCTGACTTTATTGCCAGTGGACAAGACCAGCTTCTTCCCGGCTGCAACTGACCCCCATCTGTCTTTGACTCTTATCCCCACGCCTCAATTCTGTGTTACATTTACACACACTACAGTTTATTGCATATTGCACATCCTCATTCTGTTCTGTTTTGCATTTACATCTTGTATTAATTTTATTTTGTTTGTTTCATGTATAGTTATTTCTTTCTTATGTGAAGTCCTTATTGTGTTTTTGTAGTACTTATTGTTTTGTTTTTTTTGTTTTTTTTGTTTTTTGTTAAATGTATGCACCTTTTTTACCAAAGAAAAATTCCAGGTAGGTGTAAACCTACTGGGCAATAAATCCTTTCTGATTCTGATTCTGATTCTTAAGATACCAGACTTTTGTGCCGCCTACGGATGCTCCAATCGCCGATGTCTCGAAACGAGAACCCGTGGGATCACCTTTCACCCGTAGGATATTACAATATTATGATTTAGTTTTAGGATAATCGTTAGTTACTCATTGGAAGTATGTACAGGAACAGCGGGGCTATGGCATAATAGTATTGCTAGATTGTTTGGACACCTTTTTATTGTTTTTAGTGTGGTTCTTATTCTTAATTTACATATATACATACATAAATGAAAATGCGGAATGAAAATGTTGACAATAATTTAAATATCTGGGTACATTTCTCACTTTTTTTTTAAGGTTTCCCAAAACCAGAGAGAGGAGGAGGACGTGGGAGGTTGCCCTAAGAAGGGACGGTTTTGTTGCTTCTGACAGGACGCTGCTCTGCAGTGAGGACTTCAGGAGTGGAGGGCATTAGCCAAATGTTACCACGGTTTTACAGAACTGATCTTTGCACCACACTTTTGGTTTCCTGCGCTGTTTTACCGATCAGCATCAAACATTGTTATTTACAGACGTACAGCTAGGTACTAAAGCAACATATCTTTAGAAAGCTAAGATTTTTCTGATTTCACTGATGTAAACCATTTCAAGATCCGATCACCACAGCCGGTACAATCAACGTCTCAGTCAGACCGGAAATAGAAAAAATAACGTTCACAAAGTTGATGCGACTCACCTAAGAATCACCATTATCATATCATATCAGCGTTTTAGGCGAATATCACCAGCCTCTTTAGAGGTTAGTAAATATTATAGATTTGTATTGATTTCCTCCATCTGTATACCTCCACAGTAGTCTAGTTCTCTCTAGAGAGGGTGGGAATTTTCATTTATATTTTATTTATATTTGTAAATGGAAATCTTACACCTTTTTTTTACTGCAAAGAAATGTCACTTTTATAAAAAGGATATTACTAATATAATACAATAATTTGAATTATTACTTGTTTAAACTAAACATGTAATAATTCAAATTATTTTATTATATTAGTAATATTCCTATTATAAAAGTATACATATGTCTCATGTTGCCATTCTGTATGTTGAGTTTTAGTTGCCTGTATATTCACTTAACATAAAAATCTTGTGCATGTGTGTATATATGGCCCCATCTGTCCTGTTTCATTATTTTCATATGAAAACCCATGGTTATAATTATTCATAAGTATACATCTCTGTAAAGGGTGAGGATTTTCAACTTGCAGCATTTCTTTATGTATATTTGTAAATGGAACTCTTACACCTTTTTTTTTTACTGCAAATAAATGTCACTTTTATAAAAAGAATGTTACTAATATAATACAATAATTTGAATTATGACTTGTTTAAACTAAACATGTGATAATTCAAATTATTTTATTATATTAGTAATATTCCTATTATAAAAGTATACATATATCTCATGTTGCCATTCTGTATGTTGAGTTTTAGTAGCCTATATATTGATTTAACATAAAAACCTTGTGCATTTGTGTATTTATTGCCCCTATCTATTCTGTTTAATGATATTTCCATATGAAAACCCATGGTTATAATTATTCATAAGTATACATCTCATTTGTAGAGGGAAATTTTGTACCTATTTTAAGAACATTATTCTATTTTTTAGAACATAACATAATTATTAATAAGTATGCAGTGTCATAACTACATCTCCAGCGTTTATAACAAACCAAACCGTTTAAAAATCGGTTGAAAATTGAGCAAGTTATAGTTAATTAAAAAGTACATGTTCCACTACCAACACAATGTTATGGGTGAGCGAGCTGCCTGTGGCAAGATGGCCGCCATGTGCGGACGTTCGACTCCATTGGCCGGCAACGCGGACGAGACATCTAGTGTTTATATATATCTATGCTTGAACCCCATTGTTTTACCACGTTGACAGCGTCCCACTCGCTCGCCGTGAGTTCAGCGTACTGTTGGATTCTCAGATCAGATATTCAGGTTTTTTTAAACACTGCAGAATGTCTGTAGCGACCGATTTGCACATTTCCGTTCTCACGCGGCTCCTCCGGGTTAATTTCAGGGGAATATCTTGAATATGTCGAGGACAACAACACAGTTTCTCATTTCGTGTTCATTAATTACAGGCGACCGATCGATAAATGACAGAGGTGATGAAGAGAATGATTTTCAATACGCAGACCACTTCAGGTTTTGTTCACAGCAGCACGGTGGAGACGAAGGAGTATTTACCCACTGATTTCAATGTGCTCCCGAAAGACTATTGTTCACGTGTGACAATGAGTCTTTTCATGTGATTCTAATGTCAGTAAATGCTCCGATACAATTAAGACAAAAATGGTTGTGTAAACCAGTGTATATCTAGGTCAGCAGAGATATGCAAATATCTTGGATTTTAAAAGCAACCACCATAATAACCATTTCAAAAGTAGGCGTCGTGGGTTTTTTTTCCTGCTTGTAACGTGAAGATCGATTAATCACAGTCGTTCTGCAGGCCTTTTTTTTCGTGTTGAGGGAGATTTGTCAGAAATCAGTCAAACAGCATCCATTGCTCTCCCGTGCTGTGTATTTCCCATGTTTGTCAAGCTTCATTTATCTCCCCATTCAAATACGTCAGGAGCCAAATACTTTCCACTTTCCCCCCCCCCGCTCCTTGGAGGCTCTCTGGGAAATGTGGTGGGAGAGGAGGAGGAGGAGGAGGAGGAGGTGGGGGAGGGAGAGAAGGAGGAGGCGGTGGAGGTGTAGGAGGAGAAAAGAAAAAAAATACATCTCATTGATTTTTCCATGATGACTTGAAATAGCATATTTATTGATCGCCTATAGGGAAGGGGAAGGGTGAGGGGTGAGGGTGGTTGAGGGATGGTGCGATGTTGCTAAAGGCAATCACCCCGTTCTGGCAGCTTTCTCAGGTTAGCGCAGGTCTCTTGAAAGGTGAGGACGGTGACCTACTATTTCTACTACCGCCCATTACTACCTCAGAAACCACTTCAGCACCTTCGTGTGAAGAGGATCAGTTTTCCGGCTCCATTGTGCGGCGGTGAGAGCAGCGTTTGCCCTAAAAGGTGAAAAAAACATGAAATATTCAATTGACAAACTAAGCACTGTTGCTTGTCGGGTGACGAGTTAATATTATATGAGACATCTGCAGTTAACTGGGCTCTCGCCTCGACTTGAACTCAACGTGACGTCGCACTGTCGGCGCGTCAGCTGCAAAAAATGTCTCTTATTTGGACGAAGCAGACATTTAAGGCCTCTGGGCCTAAACGCCGCTCAAACCAGCAGGACACAGCAACACCATTACAGATTAATTGTCACCATCAGTGGGATTCACCTGCAGAGGTTGAGTGAATGCATGTTTTTTTCATATTGTGTTGACCTTTCGTGGACCATGTCATGTTACCATGATGATGAAGGTCAGTCACGCTTGTCGCTCTCTCTTGTGTTGGAGACAAACAACCTTCCAGCCTTAGCCCTGTGAAAACCACATCAGCCAACTTCTGGTAAATATCAACTTTTATCTTTTTATCTTATTCACCTAGCCTGAATTGTCCTATTACTGCTTCAGACATGAATATATATATATAGTGCTGGACGACATGACAGCTCCCTAAAGGTGAAGCCGAAGGTCATAAGCTCCTTCTCCTCCATGTAAGTGGAAGGGACGTGAACTAAACAAAAAAGTTAAACTACCCATCAAATATATTTTTTGTTATTCTAGTTTATGTCATTTTAGCTAGTTCTCATCACACTGGTGTTCGTACAAGTGTTATTGTTTGTTACTTCAAGCTACAGTATGAAAACGGGGTGAAGCCTCGTGATTGACAGCTGAGACGGACTCGCAATTGGTCAAACTCATGTATCGGCCGGACTTCGCTACTGCAGCTCCGCCCCCTGGTCAGTACTGCGCAGGCTGTGGCTGCAAATGACGTCATCGACACAAAATGGCAGCAATCGCATCCAGGACATATTGGCTTCATTACTGGATAGTTACAAAGATATCTCGACAACCTGGTTAACTTACTCCTTTATCAGCTCTTGACAAATGGGAATAATAGACTGATACACTTTACCTCCAACCTCCCTCTTAATTCATTATCACAGACACGACTTGATAATAATCACACAATCTCTCACATCATCCTCCGTGCAGATAGATCGGACAGAATTTTTTGAACAACAGTTCTGTCCTTTTCTATTTTACCGTTCATTGACATTTTTTCCACATTTACTCAAAATCTTTCCCACCTCTGATGTGTTTCTTGAAGTTCAGGAGAAAAGGAGATAAAAATCAAACCAACTTTCCTCCCACCCCCTCAAGGCTATTGGTAAAGATTTGCTTGGTGAATTTCATTCCTTTTTCTTTTTTTACCTATGGGCTTCTTCTTCTGCAGAGGGAACTTGGCCCTTTGCTCCTGGCCAGAGCACAAGAAATACAAACTCCATTCAAGAGGACATTTGCATACTGAAATGACATTATTGACTGCGATAATGAAGCAACTTAAAGCTGCTGCTTCAGTCCCAGAGCCCTGAAAGTTTCTGTCAGTGATTGACGGACAGTGAATTGCAAAAAGCCTTTGTTGCTGGAAAGGATTTCAAATATCCCAAAGCAACAGAAAACAATCTTTATAATCCCCAAATCATTTTCTCGGAATTCAAATAGCCATTTTAAGCTTATTATACTCCATATACCTCACAGTTCCAGTATAAACATAGTCTGTTCCCACTTGTTGTGTATTCTTCAGGCGTATTTGGAGTCAGCCATAATAACAAAACCTAAGGAGCATAAAATGTCCGGTGAAGACAGAACATCAGGGTTGTTAACTGTTCATGAGGCATTTCTAATGCATTCTCACCCCTCTATCAGGTCCTGTGATCCTACACACCAGACTACAGCAAACATCATTTAGAAGAACTTTTAATATATATATACATTTATCCTGCATAGAATAGAGGACAGGAAAATATTCCCGGAGAGCGAGTGAGCGTGTTGATGACGTTTAACACGCAACGTCATTTGCCAAGACGACATGCAGGAATTTGCTCTGCTCGTTTCATTGTCAACATCCTATAAATGTCATTGTGTTTCCATTTTGTTGCTTGTGCTGTTGTGCCTTCCGTCAATGGGAGACATATATATATATTTATATATATACAGTCTACGTATGCGACGTCTCGGTCTCAATATGTGACAGGAGCAAAAGTGAAAAGAGGGAAAACATAATACAAACATCTCAGGATGACAAAGAGGAACCACACACGTAGAAGATGCTGATGTAATGTGTTTTCTGCAGCAGAACTTATGAGTCATGTCCTGACTCCAACATTCTCAACACACGCACACATCGCTGGCCCTGACAATCTCCTGCTGCTTTCTTCACATATGAAAGGAAAACTTTGGAAAACCCCCAATTTTCTCAACATTTTTTCCTTGAAAATAAATGAACTACAAAACACCCGGGGCCACAGACAGACACACATACTCAAAACCTGTGTGTGGTTTTTCATGCTGTGGCTGATCGCTGCGTCCGAGCTTCGGTGACTCTGATAGCTCGGGGATAAAGCTCCATTGTATTCTAATCCACTGCCTTCTGATATTTGCATTTCAATGGTCCCTCGATGGAGCCATGATGTCGATGGACTCAGATGGAGCCGTGACATCAAAGGGAGTTGACTTATTTCATGCTGAGTGTGATATGGGTCGACGCAGCGATTTGGAGCGGCCATCGCTGAAGCCGGGGGTTCAAGGCCCATGACTCCAAGAATGTGATCCGCTGAACATGTTCGATCTGTCCCTGTGGCAGGAGGCATGTTGATGCTGCTGCTGCTGACCAAGCAAGCAAACAACTCATTCCTCTCATGGGTGATGAGGGAATTTGAATAAGCAGGGACTAATTGGCAAATGGGTCCAGACTGAAGGCCAGAGGCTGCAGGGCCAGAGTCACCTGCTTCATCCCGTCTGAGGAGAAGAAGCTTCAGAACAACCAACATGTTTCCTGGACATGCTTTATGTGATTGTTTTAATTCCTATCACGTTTGTCTGCTTCACTTCTATTTGATCCTCATAAAAAACTCATGAGTGAATTAATTTGGTTACTTTAATTACTGACTTTATTTGTTAAGAGTTCAGTTTTTGTATTAATTCTTTGTTCTTCGTTCACTACAAAATAAGAAAAAGTTGTAATTATATGAAGATCACAGCAAATACGGATTTTTAAAGAACTTTCTTTCGTTAATTGCCGTGTTCTTTTCTTCTTTTCTTTTTTTAAGAACAGTTCGTCAAACAATTTTTTTTAGAATGTTAATATTTAATAACAGAACAAAACCACCCATTTGTTTTTCACTGTTGGTGCAAACTAATCCTGTCTTTACCCAAATGAACCGTCCGCACCTCACTTAATAAACCACTGTGCCTGTTCAGAGCTGGAGAATCTAACCATCACAGTCTTTTAGGTCAAGGTGGTTTCAGAGGTTTTTCTCCCAGAGACGTGACGACACCAGTTGGTGATGGACACAGGATTTAACATAATCAGGCTGCGGTCGTGATTCCCACAGGGGGCCTGCTTCATTCACTTGTTTCCCGTGATATATGTGCACAGCTCGAGTCCTTTGGGGGCGGCGGGCATTCGGAGAGGCCTTCTTGATATTCAGCTCGTGAGGAGCCTGGAGGTGGAGGTGGGAGGAGGAGACGGGAGGGACAGGATCGTTTATTTCATTGTATTGGACGCAGATGTTGACGCTCGGCTCTCCCTTCAGGTTAGAGGCAGGTACATCTGACGAGGAGCCTGACCACAGTGTGCAACCTGCTTCTATCTCTTCTGACAATCTGCAACGTGCTTCACTGTTTTTTGTGTAGCTTATATTGTTACCTTTTTGTTTTGTTGTGTTGTACATGCAGTCACTGATCCGCCATGGGGCTACATGTACATGAGCTCGAGGCTGTACACTGTCACCTCATAGCAGGAGGGTTCCCGGTTCCTCGTTCAAATCCCAGTTCAGCCGGGGTTTTTCTCACTGGTTGTCTCTGTATGTCAAACATGTACACCCCCGCCTCAGGACCAATGGATTTGCTCCACCTCCCCCCGCTACCCTCAGGGGAAACTGGATGGATGAATCCTTAAGCACCTGAATCCACCTCACTGACCCCGTTTTAGATCTGGTATCAACGTCCATTCTGAGTGATCCAGTCACAAGTGGACGCACCCAAGACACATTAAGGACGCATTTGAGATCTGAGCACTTAGACCGTGTTGTCAGGTGATCTGGGAAACAGAAAATGAGGATCTTCTACTCAGCTGACATCCTCCGACCTGCGATAGTTTCACAACGACCCAAATATGTCCTCCCTACTTCCCATGTGCTGTAACATTGAGTCATTTGTGGCCACTGACACAATATTAACACTGACCACCACATATGGATTTTCAATCTTTTTCCAAATGAGTAAAATCTCATTTCATTTTTCAACGATATGTGCTTGAGTTGCTCCTGGCTCTGCTCTCTCCATCTCTCACACACACACAAGTATATTGACAATTGACACATCTGTATCGTCCGGACAAATAAACACAACATCATTTGGTCTCAGCGGTCAGGAACCAGGTGGCTTTTTATTTGCTTAGAGAGCAGGGAAGTGAGATCAGATCACAAGTGGTCACAGGAGACGCATTTTAACACCAGGTGTGAACTGACCGAACTCAGAGCCATCCACTGGGGATTGAATCTCACAGGACGGATATTACCAGGTCTGGACAGGGCCTCGGACTCCCTTCCTGTCTTCTTGACGTGTGTGTGTGTGTGTGTGTGTGTGTGTGTGTGTGTGTGTGCCTGTGAGTTCCCTTTAAGAGCCGGGAGCAATCACGTTTGGTGATCAACATGACATCAACATGGTGATCATAAATAGAAGTGGGGTCACCGTGAGCCGAGCAGGCTTGTGAAACTCCTCCTCTTTGAAGGCGATGAAATGTCATTCCACCCGGGGGCGGGAAGGACCCTGCTCACGCTCAACGATGCCAATTGCCGCCATCATTAAACAGATTTTCCTCTTGCACGTGGCTCCGGCAGCAAAAGGTGCCGCTGAGATGAGGAATGTTCAAATGGAGCCGGGACTCATCGAGGCGGCGTGTGAGTGTTGAGTCCCCGGCGTCTCCGACAGATCTGATGGGATCCTCCACCCCTTACATCCATCATCACATCGAATGCCCTTTCTCTGAGCAGGGCAAGAGAGAGAGAGGGAGAGGGAGAGAGAGAAGGGAGAGAGAGAGAGAGAGAGAGAGAGAGAGAGAAAGGAAGAATGGAGAGGGAGAGGTTCAAGCGAGGGGAACAAAGTGGGGGGAAGGACGAGAGAATGAGAAAGTGCGGAGGACGCGGAGGGAGGGAGCGACAGAGTGGAGATGGAAAATGACAATATAATATGATTTGATTTGTGGGGAAGAGTGGATTCTCAATGCTCATTTTCCGAGAGAGGGAGGAAGACAGAGGCGGGTGGAGGAAGTGGGCGGAGAGTGAACTGTCGAGCCGTGGAGTTCATTTAGCACAGGATCCATGAGATGGTCTGACAGCTGCTGGTGGAAGCATTACGCTGCTCACTTTAGTCCCATTTTGCTCCTTTTCTCTCCCCAGCCTGTAACCCTCTCTTCCTCCCTCTCTCCGTCTCTAATAGCTCTGTTATCCATCACCACTATGTGCGGGCCTGGGCACGGCTATAGACTTTAGCGGCCGAGCAGAACCCATAATAGTGACGACAACAACATTACAATTCACTAATGGCTGCAGAATGGCTGCGGGCGATGGGACATTTTAGAGGTCGTAAATAAAGTCCTGGAAGCTCGTAGCTCAAATAAAAGTTTGGTGCCGGAGCGAGAGACACTGCGTCTGTCGCTTGAGAAACATGACACCTGCTCTCGGAGAGTGATTGACAGGAAAGAAATCTGAATACATTTCTTTGAATTTGATATATTCGCCATTTTGAAAACTGGTTGCCTGTTTTTGCACAGTGAGTGACAGGTGGATAAAAAAGGACAAAATATTAGCAAGGGGAGTTTGTTAAAAAAAGTGGCTGCTCAGTTGTATCGGGATGAATTATGAGGAATAGTATATTTAAAGTTCACCAGTTATTTATTGTTTCACATGCATGCAGTGTTATGATTATCATGTGACAGCATATGGAAACAAACCGCTCTGACTCTCAGTGAATCCCTGTCTTGTGGGCCACGCTCCAACCGAACGACTGTTGTTTTTTATTATCGGCACTTATGCCAAGGACCTGAACCCACTCAGCAAGGAGCAACACAACATTACCTCTCAACAAATCGGTCTGTCTCATTCCAGCTCTGCGTCTCTTCTTCTCAATTCTCGGTTCAAAGAGCGAGTAAAGCTGAGGAATATTTTCAGGAATACTCACAAACTGGTATAAAAACATGATGCCAATGAAATAAATCCTCCTCATGATACAGGGGAAGCTAACTCAGGGTGAGGATGACAATGCCTAAACACGTGTGACACCTCGTACGTATTTACAGGCGGCAGAATGAAACCAACTTAACGCCTGAACCTTTCTTACTGTGTCGGAGAATCTACATGTAACGTAAAAAAACTGAAAAGCCCAGAATATGGTTTGTCCATTAAGGGCTACTGTAGAAAACACGACTGCACAACATGGCTGGACTCAGAGGAAGCGGCACATTTCACAAAGTCCTAGTTATCCCTCTTAACATTTGCATCATCAAGATCCATGAATTATTCCCTGGGATGAGAAAGCAAAAGATATCCTTCACATATTGGCCCTACATATAGAGGGGTGATAATAACACCTTCATCTTGTCGGAGGTAATCTGAGTCCTTGATTCCATTTCTGCCAACAGATCCACCCACACCCTATAGAGTGGTCCTCTAATGACTCTCACATGCCTAAACCAGCCCTTCAGTGTCCTACAGAGGAAGAGTTAACACTTTGCTGACGTCTTTCCAGTCTAAAGAGTGTGTGAGCATCGACCTCTGGAGTGTAGGCGCGGCTGTGGCTCAGGAGGTAGAGCGGGTCGCCGTCTTATCAATACTTCTGTGGTGTGAACCCCAGCTCCTCCAGTTCACATGTCGAAATGTCCCTGGGCACGACAACCCAAAATTGTTGTGTGATAGTAAGAGCAGTGTATGAAAGTGTGTGTGAATCTGACGTGCACTAAAAATCACTTTGAGTCAATAACATTACCATATCACCAAAATGAAATGATCTACTGTAACATCTGTTTTCTATCAGTGTCTTTAACACACTAAAATAACTTTATCAGTCGTTTTCAGTCCAAACATCTGAGGACACCTGTATAAAGAGTTTCTGTGTCCGTCTCGTCTTTATAATAACTGACTGATGCACTTAAGGGATAGTTCACCCAAAAATGAAAATGTACTTGTTATCTACTCTGCCAATGGAGGGGTGGGTGAAGTGTTTGAGTCCATAAAACACTTAATAAGCTTCAGGGTTTAACAGTGTAGCAGCCAACTCCAATACAATTGAAGTAAGAGGTGATCACTTCTTTAAATGTATATGTGGTGTCATCCGAGTGTCCGTAAGCTCTGCATAACAAGATACATCACGAGGCAATTTTCATTTTTGGGTGAACTATCCCTTTTAATGTATTCATTTCTTATCCTTGGAACTGAATGGAGCTTTTACTTTTCTTATCAACACAACTTTGTTTCCTCTTCTTTCTCTTACTCAGCCAGTTCACGTGCTATTATCATAAAAGGGTCACGTTGCAAAAAGAAGCCTGAGGCTAATGTGTGCATGTGTTAGCTTGCGTGCCTCTCTTCTTTGCATGCTGCACACGCACTCCTGTTGTCCTACATAAGGGTGTGTGTTCAACGAGGTTGTGTTTAAGTGTAAAAGTTGTGTACTGACAGACTGCGTTGCTCCACTTTGGTGTAGAAGGGGCTCTTGTCTGGCAGAAGGAGGAGGCTATTATGGCTACTTTATGGATTATAAGGCAGGAGTCTGACCCGTGTCTCAAGGTGAACATCACGAGCTGCCCCAGTCGCGGTCCATCACAACACTGCTCCCCATTACATTACAGGTGATGGCCCTGGCAGCCACTCATTGCAAACAATATCCATCTTAACAAGTCATTTCACGCGATAATGATCCTTACAAACCGTGTTTCCCTCTAAAAGATTCTTAAAAAAGTGAAGAGAGGTGATTTTATTTTTCTCTCGACGGCTCTTTGTCCCCGGAGCGAGTGACGCCGGCTGCTACTGAAGCAGATCTCTCCGTCTCGCTATCAGAGATAATGTGACTTGATGAATTCTTGACACAGTGTGCTTCGGAGCAGAAACAATTAAGGCTCCCACCTCACAGACGGATTGTTGACTCTTTCCATGGGGGGAGAAGAAAAAAGTATTGTGAGGCTAATTAGTAGAGCGACCCGTGATGCAATACGCGCACCAGCACGCCCACACTGTGGGGTCTCCCAAGCAGAACCAATCTCTAACAAAAGTCGTTTCCAGTAAACGTGGAGACTATCGGGTTCAGAGGAATACTTCCCGCTTTGTTCCGCTCATCCGGGGTCGCTCGCGGGTCGCCAGGTTTTATTTAAAGAACCTGGGAGTCCTGCGGGAAGTGTGAAGAATCCGTCTTCATTAAGAGATCTGAATTAATACAGACTATTTCTGACTGTATTCACATTGTGTTGATAGAGAGACGCTGCTTAGGAATACAGACCGTTTGGTTATAAACGCTCTGTTTCTATAGCCACCACTACCGGCATATATATAAAAATATATGCTGTATCCAACAATACATAAAGTTCAACTAAACTATTAACCCCAATTCATGGAGGCTGCGTTTGAAGAGCAATAGCGTCACATGCGGTGTGACTCGGTTTCCTCTGAAAAATGGGTCCTTTCATTCACAGGGAACAAAGGTCAGAACAGGTGGAACTTCCTCAGGCCAAACTTTCCCAGGATTCATTGCACTTCAGAGACAAACTGTTTCTCAGAGAAATAATTATGATTTTGATGTTTTCCCTCTGAAATGAAAGCATCAGGCTTCAACTAAACGCATCAAAACGTTCCTGTTGTGTCAAACTGCAGCTCTGTTGCTGAAGGCGACAGCGGTAAGGTCGGGACAAGGTCAGGCCAAGGTCGGGACAAGGTCGTGGCGCAAATCACGGAAGTCCTTCACAAACCAACCTTCTCATCTCAGCCTTTCTGGTCCACCACGTATCCAGACACCACCATTTGGATGTGTCTGTTTTTCTGTAGCGACCTAGCACAGGTTTTCAGTTTTCTAGTCAGGGCACCATTACATGAACACAACAGAAAACCTCTTTATTAACCTGTTATCCCTTTTTAATTAACAGTTTGTAGCTGTATGTTAGTGTTATATATTAATATATAAAAGCCTAAACACAATCCCTGAGGAAGACTCTGCCAAGGATGAAGGATGGATAAAAAAGTTTTAAGTTTACTTGCCAGCCACAAACATCCTCAATAGGATGTATGGAGGAGGTGAGAAACCCCAGGGTTCACTGTGAGAATGATGAATTACACGCAAACAGATAAATAGATTAGTTGTAGTCTGGCACCAGAAATCTATCGCTGCCTAAAACATCTTCACAAATGAACATCTGCGTAGATTCAATTTAGTAACTTTCATCGGACAGTCGATCCACAGCCGTAGAGAGAGGCCCCCCCGCTCTCACAACCTCAGTCAGCTCCATCTCTGTGAACCAAATCCGGTAAGAGCGTTTCCCCCACAAGGACAAAGGTATCGAGCTGCGCTTCACGGATCTAATAACCATCTCTTGTTTATCTCGTACATTTTTTTCACGCATCCATCGAGACGAGTGTCCTATAGTCGTAAAATGATTTAACTCTGTTGACAAAGCTGCCGTGAGATGCGCTGAGGCAGGAGTGTCGTGAGCAGCTTTAAAGCCCAAAAAGATTTTATTGTCCGTGGCCCACATTAATATGTGGCGAATAAAACTAAATGGACTTATAATAAAGTGTCGCATAAACGCTCCACCGATACGGGGGCTGAAGCAAATAAACGCCCCAATTACGATTAAAAAGCTGCTCTAAACTGTGGAATAACTTAACTGCCCGAATTAATGGTACATAAAACTTACTGCTTGGTATCATGGTTTTTCGCAGCAGGGCAATTACTTGAAGTTATGAAATTACGCCGATGTTTTTTTTCGATACGAGTAGCAGCCGTTACTGACGGCCGAGCAAACCCGTGTAACTGTCTACTTTCCTCGTAACACCCGGTCCTCTTTAAAACGATAAACGTCAATAAGAGGATATGAGACTTATGAAGCTACCTGTGCTTTTTCTCGTCCTCTCATGAAGTCGTCTCAGTCCTGCTCTGCTCGACAGGCGGCGGCAGGACAGCGAGTGCAGGCCGGATTATTTACTGAAGATAAGCTCCGGGGAATACAGACAGTCATGAGCAGGAAACCGAAAACTACAGACAGGCTTACCTCAGGCAGGGACACAAGGTACCAGACGGGGTGATCAGTGGCAAAGTCGACTGAGGCCACACACCGCCGGCACAGCTCTGCAATTAAATGAGTCAGGACTGGATGCACACTCACAAAAATCTGTACTTTACGAGGTGGACCAGGTTTCATTGTGATGAATGTAATACCTAAGTTTCATCTCATAGCAGATTCAACCTTTAGTGGAGTTCTCCTCCTCCTGCTTCACATGGACACTCCAGATCTTGTCGTTATAAAGCTCCCATGATTCAAACTGTTGTTGTCCTCCACATTCATGCTTTAACCTTTATATAACAGCGAGGAGCTTCATTATGTGCTGTGCAGAGCTGTAATGAAGTCTACTCCCGTCACACAGTGTTTAAACTCTTTACAGCGATAACATCTGACAGAAAGCCTCTAAAAGAAATAAGCTAGGTTTAAATCAACCTTTATTGAGCAATGAGTGGCCGATGGCGGCTAATGTTGTTTGACGCTTCCTGCGGGTGCTTCAAAGTAAAAGCCCTCAGCAGCACCTCGTGCTTTTCTGACTGTGTCAAGAACTATGAGTCATTTTTCTTTAAAAATAATAACAGAACCCCTTGTTTGGATTCATCAAACTTAATATACGACCCGATTTGCGTCGACCTTTCAGATAATTAGACGGTAATGAAACTGGCTGTTGTTTACAGTCCAATGAAAGGACAAGCAAGTTGAGGAATAATGAGATAAAAAAAGAATATACACAGAGCTGCACTAAAAACAAAAGAGAATATGCCGAGAACACTTGCTGGAAATTGAGGGAAAGTGAAAGCTCAAATAACTAATTTAAACCAAACTTACCAGAAAAATGAAAACATGACCAATCATCAGCTTGATAAGAACCTTAAATGACAGAAAGCTGTAAGAAAAGGGTTGTGAGAAAATATTATATAACGTGAAATATAACTTTTTTGTTTAGTTCATGTCCCATTAACTAACATGGAGAAGGTCTAAACATGGAAAACATCCACCAACAGTCAAGGCTGAGACGTGCAGTTAAATATAGATGAGGAGGGAAATGCTGATCAGCTGTCAAATAATACAATCATTATTATTTATTGTGTGAATAATACAACCAAGTACACTCAACCGTCTGTTACATGTTTTGCACCTTTGGAGGAAAACTTCAGCCTCTGAGAGAAACACTGTATTCTGCACTAGCAAGTCCTCCAGGCACCACGGCCACTCTGCAGTGGTGCATATGGATTTATAAGGTTTTGCTTTTCCATAATTTAAAAGATTGCAGCATGTTATTCAAGTTAATGGCGTTTTTTGTAGAATGTGAATCCAAATAAGTTGTATCGGAAATCTGTGGATCTAAATATAAACCTGACTATTTTGCTGGATATGTGTAAACCATCTATAAGGATGTGTAGCATTACTGTTCATTCATCTTTATGCTCATAGATTTGTTTATATAACAGGCATCAGATAAACATCCTGATTGAAACCTGACACGTGATTCCATGTTGAACGATTGTTCTACAAGATCTGGACAAGCTGAATTATAAACACACCTCAGAGCTTCAGAGGACCTGACCGGGCTCTGGGTCTTTATTGGATGATGCTCTTTTAAACTCTCCCATGTGTATTGTGTGCTCAGGCGTCGCCGCGGTGGAATGTCAGGACTCTTTAACCTCACAAGCAATTGTTTTCCACATCAATCCCAGAGAACCTCCGGTGTGTGCAGGTCCTTTGATCGTAGCTCAGCCGGACATTGTCCCTCATGGAGTTGTGATGGGATCTCTGATGAACCTGCTCCGTGAAGTTATTTAACGCTGACTCGGGATCAAGAGCCTGATCACAAGCACCGACCGGTGTTGGTCCAGTCAAAAGGACAATATTATGAAAGATGGTGATGATATTAAACCCACACTATGGAGCCACTTCACTCGCTGCGCTGAGATTTTATCTTTTGTTCTCCTGACCTCTGTGCAAGCAATATTTTTTCGGAATAACAATATGTGTTGTGAAGGGCTTGAGGGTATTAATAGACCGTCATCAGTGGAACAAATGAGCAGTCAGCGATCTCCATTTATCTTTCAATCAAAAGCTCCATCCTCAGCCACAGCAGTCTTTTATTCAACATCATTAGGATACAACACCCCTCCATTTGTAGAAACTTTCCCCCTCTCTCTTACTTTCTCCAGGATTTATATACAGTAGACTCTGTCTTGTTAAAGTGGGGTAACAAATATTTTGGGAAATAAATAAAAAAAAGTGTTTCTTGGGTTCAGCTACAGGGCATCTTTGTTTTCGACGGCTGTGTGGCTCTGGATCTTAGCAGCTGGCGTGATCTGCTCTGAGGCTCAGTCCCAGTTCAACCAGCTCCAGAGTCTCCGGACAGCCGCCTGTCCATCAGCCCGGAGAAGAGAACCGGCTTGACCTCATCACCCAGCACCCGTCTCGGATGATGCCATTTTTTTCCGTCCAGGAATATATAGAAGAAGAAAAACATAAATCTTTGACTGCATGAAATGAATGTGAGGGAATCAGATCACATTTGTGTAAGAGTCCTGAATTATTCACTTTAAAAAGCATTTTTGAATTATGCTCACCATGAAGAAGCTTCTCAGCCGTCCAGGTCACGGTTACAAACAGGACCCCTGTTGGATAAGAGGTGAAATGTCCTCAAGTATCAACAACTGAGTCCATTTGCGGCCGACTCAACTGCTCTTAGATTAGTGTTCACAATGCTTCGCTGGATGAGATGTGTTGAGTCAAGGTCCCGACCTTCGCTTTTTAAAAATGCATCTCTTCTCCCACTGTTCTGTTCGGCTTCTCTTCGACAGAAAGTTGTTACATGTTCTCGGGAGATTGTCGAAACACAATCTGTGAAATATTGAGAATCTTTCCTCGAAGCGGACGAGCCGAGTTGGTGGAAAAGTAATTACATCAAGTGGAAATAAAATTGCATAAGCCCTTTTTCAGACATGAACTCCGGAAAGAATCTGCACATTGGACCCAGACTTTCTTTGAGAGTTTGCTTTTCACATATGAACAGCGCAGCGGGATATTCTCCGGTCAGACGCGCTCACAATAACACGGAAATTGGCGGAGAGTTCAGCCAAGGGAGAGCGAGGATGTTTGAATTCTGCTGCATGAGATTGCATGTTTTGGTTTACAGCTCATCCTCCCTGGCATCAGCCCGTATCACAGAGAACTCCAAAATCCGGTTGTCTCTCCAAGCTGCCATCTTCGTCTGTGTCTTCTACCTGAACGTTCTACCTCTTTTCCATCATGAGATAGTATCTGTTTGGTCACTTCTGTATCCGCCATGTGTTAGAAAAGTCACCAAAGGTCCCACTTCGCTCGCTCGCAGAGAATCTGAATCCTCATCTCCTGCTCTATTCTCACGTGGGCTTTATCCAGAGTTCTTTCTGGGGAGCTGTCAGGTGACACTCACGCCTTCACAGCTCCTCTGGAGAGCGTTAGGAGAATATTTTGTGAAGTCTGACACCAGCTGTACTCAAATTTCCTAAAAACAAATTAACTGATTAGTAACTGGGCACATGATGCGGGCACACGCAGGCGTAACGGGTCCTGGTAAAGCCGTGCAAACCAGCAGGAAAGAAGTTTAACACCCTAAATATAAATACAGCTTTCGGTCTCACATTTAAAAAAAGTATTTTTGCATGATTGCAGCTGACGTGGGGGGGGGGGGGGGCAGCGAGGAGCCCGTGCTGCATTTGAGCAACGTACCGTGAATTCAAAACATATAGAGCAGGATGACATCGACGGCACGAGTCATGAAATAAGCCCTGAAAACAAATTGCCCATGTGCTCAGTCGGCCACGGTAATGTAAATGCAACACCTGCACGAAAAAGCAGCGTGAGTCACCTGCTTCAATATAATGAAATGAGACAAGAGGGATTTCATCTTTTACTGACCGAGGATCCCTGGAATTAAACAGTGGGTGATTCAGAAAGGGTTCAAGAATGTGGTGCTTGGAAGTTAAGTAGCTGAAAACACGGCTGCAAATCATTAATTTTCATCCGCCACGTGACCCGTGTGCCAACTGCTCTCAGTCGCAGATGAAGGCGGACACACGAGCGGGAACACATTATGCATGCAGAAGTGAAGCGTACGAATTTTTTATCCTGAGAAGTATCAGGAAGAACTTCTTGCCAGAGGTGATCACTGTGAGCTCAGAGGAACTATTAAAGGATGCAGGAGTTGGGGTGTTTGTCAGTGAATGATAAGTGATACATGATTTGGAAAGTTATACTTCAACACATGCTAACGAACCAAAAGGAGATCTTTGTGTCTTTCTTTCTCTCAAGCCGGCCCATGTGCTGCTTTCATACGTGCACTGAAGTCCGTAAATTCTCCTAAGATGCTTTGGAGGGGCTCTATGTGTGAACAAGAACATCAGAGTTAGACATTTTCTAGAACTGTTTCTGCCAAGCGCTTACTAAAATGTCCAGACATGTGAGAATACAGCAGGAAGACTTCCACAGAATCCACAAAAGGACTGAGTGGGTTTGATAATAACGTTTCTAAAATGTAAATGTAAGGATGTAAATGTTCGTATTATTTGCTCTGGACATTTTCTAGAACTTTTCCTTCCAGCCCCTCAAGTAAAATGAGAGTACGAAAAAGAACTGTCCGCAAAATTCACCTTGAGCGAGTGGGTGTGTTGATGGCATACAAGTTAAATCTGGAAAATCAGACAGAAAACGAATACCTCAGGATGAAGAAGAGGAGCCGAACAGATACGATGCAGACGAAGACGTCCACTTGGAAAGATAACAAGATTCAACAGCTCTCTCCAGCTGGGTTCTTCCTTCACATGTGAAAAAGAAACTTCAGGAAATTGTGCCGATCCAATTTTCTGGACATCTTCCCAGGTCTGAAAACAGCTTATGTCTTTTGATCACCACAGGGAAGAGGGAAATAGCTGCACGGAGGCAGAGGCTTGAATACAGATTGAAATCTCACAAACAAACCTACAACAGCTGCCCTGTGTCTCTGAGGCCGATCCTCTCACACAGAATTGTCTGTCAGTACAGTTTGGAGGACATTAGTCCTGCATAGACGAGTCCAGCCGGACAGAAGCCTGAGGACTGCCCAGATTGTGAACACTGCCGACCGCCGGGAATGATTGAGTGGCCTGTGTATTCACAGTGTCTCTCTCACTTGGGTTATATGTTTATTAGTCTGTCTCAAAGCCAGCCTTATAAAACCGGTCAAGGCCCTCTCCGCCACCCGAACTATTTTTCACTCAACACCACAGCACCGCTTTTATAGTGTTGCTCTGCCCTCAGAATGAATGGTGAAGGGAAAAACATTCAAATGTGCTCTGTCTGCAGCTGTCGGGTGGCGAGAGGAACGGCCGAGCGCCCGGTTGCTTGAGATATGAGGTCACTGTCGCAATATACTGCAAGTCTTCAACTCCACTTTATCACATTTTAAAAGGAATCGGTTACAGAGGGTCCTGCAAGACAAATGTCAGATAGACGTATCATGCAGGACCTTTGCCTTTTGCTATTATTACACTGCTAATGCAGTAGAGCTGTTGGGAGCGTATCACTGCAGCGTTAATGAAATATAGATGTAGTATAGGGGACTTTTATCATGGCTGCCTGACACTGTGGTAGTAATTAGCACGTATGCAGGATTGGGTTTGTGCTGTGATCGTATCGCTGTTAGGAATTTGTTAGCTCCTTCAATTTCGATTTACAAAACACTGAAGCTCCTCTTAAAACTGGGGGAAAACATTATCAACTGTTGTGATTTCAAAAAGCTACGATAATTAGGCCCAAGGTTGAAAATGTCCCTGAACCAAAGGAATCCTCTCTGACCCGGGTCTGAAGCAAGGCACAGAGCCGTGCAGCTCCGTCACCCGCTGGATGGAAAGAAGGGAAATGATTAATCTTCTCTCCATAATCCTGATCACCCACATCATTAGTTATAATAAAATGCTAATAACGTATCATATGTCTTCCAGGGAAACTCATTTGTCAAACATTCATTTAAATGTGACAAGAATCTCTACATTTCAACCTGTCAGAGATTATCACCGCCGATGATACAGCATTTTTTATTCACCCGTTTCCTTAAGGGTACCTTGACTCCGCACTCTTTTAATTAAATGTACTTTATATTGATGGTGGTTTGGACACATGAACGATCAGGAGAGAGAAAGCTCTGTACAAACATTTGACTGAGTTTGACGTGATTTAAAAGAGCAATTCTAGGTTTATTATATATTTATCATAAATTATTGCACAGGAGAGCTATAGGGACTTCCAGTTTATTAACGACTGTAGGTTATGTTTCATTTATGATTGTGGAACGAGTCCAGGAATATTTTCCACTTTCTTTCACATGATTAAATAAGACATCCCAGTGGCAGAGGTATGCTAAGATGTTTGATCATGTCACTTTATTCCCTGTGCATAATGGGCCTGTCGTTATTTTAAACGACAATGATGTGATTGCATTAAAAAATTATTATGGGTTTTTTTTACCTCAAGATAACCACTTCAAATACTTTTGATGGTGCTCAAACTGATAATAGGGAGGTAAACTAATTTTGATGCAGCTTTTTGATGACATTTGTCACATATCAGGTTTTGATGAGTCGTGCTCGGACTGCAATTCGTATTTATGAGAGTTTAATTATGCCTCCCACCTGAAGGGGGAGCCAAACATCAGACCTCACATTGTGTCACTTTAACGGAGTGGGTCACTTTGCTTTTGTTTTTTGAAGTGAGGTTGTAAAAAGTAAAATATTTGGGACCATTGACATGTAAATAAGTATTATTATACATTATATTATACACTATCAACTAAACATGACAGTCATCTAACAAGCTAACGCCATAAAAAAAAGGCCTATATTGTGCCAACATTTAAAATTGCTAAAAATTCATTATCTGTGCAGATCATTTTCTCAATGAACTTGATCCTCATTCCTTTACAACGATATGGGACCAAAAAAGATCGGAAGTCTCTCTAGACCTAAATCAAAGGCTGAGTGTAAGGAATATATTTTTAATGGCTTTAAATAAAGATTTAAAAGAGCACTGGTTATTGAATTTGGGGGGAAAGGTGACACTATCCGATATGGGAAGCCTGTTAGCGGTGGTTTCCTGTAGTTCACACAACTTATTAAAAGATTTTGTGACATTGAACTCTGTCTCTTAACTGTCTAAAAACTACAGCTCTTGTATGTGGATGTTTCAGGATTTACACCCCCCCCCCCTCCACTGGTGATCACAGCAGTTCCATTGAAATAAATTGATTTCCCTGCAGTGTATAAAATGCTGCTGTGTCCAGGCCTTTATACCCCCCCCCCTTCCCCCACACACACACACACACACTCCTCTCTTGTATTTTGTCTCTGCATTCTCAAAGAGCTGCTTAGAGATAATTGAACCTTTTCTATTCTGTAATCAGCGGCGAGTGTGGAGGAAGGTTTCCGAAGCACCAACTGGAGGAATGAGAGGACAGATAACAGCTGCTAAAATGTCCTCCGAGACCTTCGAGAGACTTCACAGAATAATATGTGCTGCAGCAAGGACCCTGTGTATATTTGCTGCTTGTGCACGGTTAAAACAAGGTGAGGCGTCTTTACTTCAACGCTGACTCTGGATCATATGGCCACTGGCATCCCCATTTTAAAGCACTCGATGAAAATGAACAGCCGCGATAGGACGTATATTGCCGCGGCCGCCGCTGTCAGTTATCTGTTACCTCCTATAAATTCCAATTATCCCCCTCGTCAGATAAGATCACACATGCTCGTACGCCCACATGTCAGCACAGCAACACTCACGCAGGGGCGGGAGGCAACAGACATTCAGTGATAGCTATTAAATAATCCTGTCCTTGAATCTAATCTCTGCCACCTCAGACCGCACTCCGGCGTAATTAAAGCTGATTTAGCATGATTTACACGCCATAGGCAAGATAAAATAAACATGATTAGGTTAGACAAATACTGAGGTCAATATCTTTTTGAGGGCTTGGAAATTAATAATACATTTGGAATAATAAAAAACTTGCACCAGGGGCGCCGAGCGGGGAAAGACAAACAGGCTGCGGTGCCGGGCGGGGATCCGGGGCCCCCTGTCGCTTTCCATGCAACCTCTTTGCTAATTGCTGAAAACAAGTCACTTGTTCTCCGGAGAGAAAGAAAAGGAGCATAAAGTGTTTTGAATATGCAAGATCAATAATTTGCCTCAGAGACAATATTTTTTCCCCCCCGCAAACCCAACGATGACAGTCTGATCTGCTCCAAAACAAACAGTTGCATTTGTTCTGAAATAAGCACAGATGTCCTTTGGTGCTAATTTTGTAATGCTCGGCGGCTTTGCATCTGCACCTCCAAACAAGAGAGGAGTAAAAGACGTACAGCCCGATGCATGCTCCAGTACTTGGGAGTAATGATGCAAAATATGTTCTGCAATTTCCACAATCTACGAGATCTGGGACACAGTGTGTTTACAGCGATTTCCACCTGAGAGGGAACTGGAGCCTGAGAGAGAAAAGGGAAGAGAACGGCCCCGCTCATTGTGAGCTGCTTATCGCAGGCACTCAGCAGTGTCATCCTCTAAAATTAGCTTGTGCTGGCTGAGCACTATCTGGTGGAGATAAAATAAGGAGGGATCAGTTATGCTGCATTATTAATCTTGAGATGTGGAGGGGGGGAAAGAACAGGGAGAGGGAGAAGAAAGGAAGGGAAGAGGATAGGAGAGGAGAGCGAGGGAGGCGTGGTGTGAGGAGAGGAGAGGACAAGATAACTTCCCTTTGACCTCCTTCCTCCTGGAGAAAAAGGAGAGGAAAGAAAAAGACATTTAGCTAAATGAGGCTGCCGCTCTCACCTATAGCCGCCGCTGCAGATTTAGCTGGGAGGAGAGTCTGCCAGCGGCTTGAAGTAAAGAAAAGTCGAGGAGATAACGGTTCCTCGGAGGCTGGAGGGAAATCACTGCAGCCGGGGACACACGTCTCCACACCGGCCCCCTCTCTCTCTCTCTCTCTCTCTCTCTCTCTCTCTCTCTCTCTCCCTCAGACACATTCACATACAGCAGCCGGACGCGATATCTTCTTCAGCCAAAAGAGATATTTTGGATAGCCCTGCTGCAGCCAATCCCACCTCTCACTGTGGGTCAGCGCCAGTGCAGCTCCCTCCTATTGTCGAGGTCAAAATTCAATTCCATCACGGTATTAATGCCTCAATTCGGGAGGTTTTATTTTGTGATAAGCCGCAGCCAGTTGATGTGTGGTTGTTTTATACCTTGACTAATAGCTCTGGGTCTTAGGATCCACTTTGCTGCCTTTTCGGCTGCGCTCTCTTTCTAGCAGAGCGTCTCTTATTCGAAGCGTTTGTGCAATTTTTATATTTTGGTCATTCGGTAAACAGCTACTCATCCACAGCAGCAGCTATACAGGAAGTCAATTAGTGATGCACATGCATTTGTCTTCCCACTGAAAAGAGGTTTGCCGGGCGGTCGGGGCCAAATTAACCATATGGGCTTTGTGCAGGAGATATGCAAAACAGTCGGCTTTTATGAAAATGTGTGTGCAAACACAGAGTGAACGGTATTTACCATAGGAGGCGATGGCGTGAGGCTCGGGAGCCACAATGACATTTTCCACCACGTATAGGAAATATCATCAGAGGAAACAAGGGAGTCCATCAGTGCCACATCCACAATTTATGAATTCATGCATCTGGACAGGTCAGAGAGGAGAAATGCCGGCGTGGCACTTCATCCACCGGTGATGGAAATGTGACCGTGATCCGGCAGCGTGGTTCAGGAGAGGAGAGGCTTTTCCAGATAAAGCTGCCATGAAAAATGAATGACTATATTTGCAACAAACACAGGGCCTCCTGAATCATTCATGGGTCATGTAATGGAAAAGTATGTTGGAATGAATGACAGAGGAAAAAGCCTTTACACAGACAAACTTCCAGGGCCCAACAGGGTTCAGGGGGCCGACGTCCCTGGATCCCTGCAAGGCCACCAGCTAAAACACAAGTCTTTCTTTAAAGTACTTTTACGTGTTGAGGGTGCTGGAGGGTTCAATGAAATGGGAAAACAGGACAAGAGCCAAAGCAAAACATCCAGAAACTTCCGATGTACATGTCATCGTCGTACACTGTTTATAAAGATTGATTCATTAATTATCTGTCAGTCATACTCTGCCTTTTCCATGTGAGCTCCCGGGACATGGACCAAACTACAAAAGTCAAAATACACGTTAAATGCATTTTCCTCAAAGATGGGTTTCTGATAGAATGCTGTTTTAATGCTATAAGAAAAGGCAGAAACTTCATTCGTTGATGGCTGAGACTGGCTCGTGATTGGTCGGCCTCGATACCACGGCTCCACACCATGATCGGAAACGCACATCCTCAAAAAATACACAAAGATGGCGGCTACAATATTCAAATTTTGTTGCTTCATTTTTTTCCCAACAGGAGGAAATAGTAATCCATTGTCCTTATCAGAATCAGAATCAGAATCAGAATTCTTTTTATTTGCCATGTTTATTTTCACATACAGGAAATTGCCTTGGTGTGGTTGGTGCACTGTACATAAAACAACAATATAAAAACAACAATATAGAACAACAATATATACAGTAAGAGAGTTATGGGCACGTGCGGTTCTAAGGTGCAGAGATTGGTGATAGTGCCAATAATATATATTTATAAATTATGTGTATATATGTATATTATTATACAGCCAGTGGTCATCACCCACTATAAGATATACACTTTACAATAGACACAAGGTTAAGTGCATTTAAATTATAACTGTCTAAATATTCAACAATAAACCATTACAAATATTACAAATATATGTATTGTTAGTGTCTTCAGTCTAAGTGCATCATGTTTTTCTTAGTGTAGCTAATTAAGGTTGGTACTGTCACTCCTCAGGATCCTGCTTTGTGTTATCAACACTGTAGATTAAACCATGAGCACAAACTTCCAAGCAACACCTCTCTGTGGTTTCCTCTGCTGCTGTCGGGTGTTATCAGGTTTGGAGGATTCATAATAATTAGCCTCTTCACAATCCGCAAGGTGACTGCTCTGATTACAACACCGCTGCTAATCTTTGTCTCCTATTATAAACTGAGAATTCTCCACATGGGCTGAAAAACTTTAGCTTCTCTCCCCAATGTCTGCTTCAGGTTTTTGTAATTCCTCATTTGAAACGATCCTTGGATTTTTACAATACATTTTTCGATATTTTGTTTACACCTGTCATCTGAAAGTGATAAAAATGAAAAGCTAAGCGGAAGTAATGTGGTCGTTACCCTGGATGACTCTCTTGCTCTCTCTTCCAGGCGAGTCACTGAGATGGTTTCGGTGCATGAGCCAAAAAGAAATTGCTTTCTTGTTCAGAAAGTGAAAAGGATATAATTCAACTGACCAAAAGACTAAATGCAAGAGATTAGATCACCATAAATATCCTGGTGTGAAAAAGATGAACACCTCACCGCGGACACAGAGGACACAGAGAGCCCGAGTTCTGCCTGAAGCTCTCTCTCAATTATCCGAGGAGAAAGGCTGCGGGAGGACTCAAGGTCCTTCGTTGATAATCATGTCAGAGTAAGAAAAGCTCAAGTCACCGAGAGCAGACAATGTGTGTTGAATTTCCATTCAAGTCGCCGGTGCTGGAACATACAGTACTCGACTATTGAAGTTATATAAGAGCAGGGGTAATGTCAATCAGCCAAACCGGTGTGTTTTACACACACATTTTAAATTCACCACAGATCCGTAAATAAAGATGGACGATGCGTGTGCACCTTCCTCTCGTTATACAAAACTAAAACCAAGTTATCATGCTAATGCGTGACGCCACATTTCACTCTCGACGACAATTGGGACTCGGCCTTCTCAGTTGTGATCGTGATGTGGAGCTTGAGTCAGATTCAACTGTCAATCATAAAGTTTCATCTCATTTCTATGGCATTAATATAATTAAAATAAACTAATTAAAGCCAAACTTACTGAAAAAGATCTGAACATACACCAGTGTGAAAAGAACAATCATAAAATGACGGAAACCATCTTTGAGAAAATGTCTTAAATGTATTAAATGAGTCCTTTTTGATTGACCACTTTCCCATCTGCTTACATGGAGGAGGCATGGTTTACAACCTGTACTGCAGCCAGCCACCAGGGGGCAATCAAGACGATTTGGTCTATGAAATTCAACTGTAAACCATATTACTACTTAAGAGCTAAAGCAGTGTCTTCTAAAATGGCTAAATATGGAAATAGGCATTTATTAAGGAACGGTTTGTTTCTTCTTCTTTGCTTCTACACTTTCCTCAGCACCACTCTGGCATCTTCGCGCCATTTATGCTAACTATGCACATTTGCATGTTTTTATTGCGTGTTTGAAGTGTCATCATCCCCCCCCCCTGCCCACTCGCTCACGGTGAAGCCAGCGGCGGATCCCCTGCTGTGGGGAATTCACATGTAATTCTCCTGACCTTCTCCAGACGTTCTACTGAGAGGCCAGACACTGAGGAGCGTCTCACTGGAACCTCAGCGTTCTCTCGACCTCCTTTCAGACAGAACACAGAGGAGCTGCTGAGAGCACGTGTGAGAGCAGCTGCAGTCTTAGAAGAATCCTTTTCCTCTGATGACATGGTCCTTTACGCTCGTGCTAAACCTGACATGTTCTCATCCTGCTCCTGTTTGCATCGACCGAAACACTCATCTATTTAGTGTCGTACCACAGACAGGGTTTGGATGTGTGATATAATATTGTACTACAACGTGTGATAAAAGCAGATGCATTATCAAACAGGAATATAGGGCAACTCTCTCTCTGCACTCACATCGTGTGCACACAGGTAGATCTACACACTGAAGCTTTAATCCAAAAGGTTTTGACATTCGCGGCTGCAGACCAAAAAATATATATATGCATTTAGATCATGTTGGACTTTGTTTAGATCTCATTTCAAATACAACGTGGCCTTTTCCTTTTTAGCGGCGGAGGGAGAAAATCAATAAGCAGAATAATGATGCTGTTTTCTTGGCTGCTTTCATGCCTTTACATTCGCCGTCATCAATTTACGACACAGCCTTTAGACCTCAACCCCGGTTTTTTATTCATCTGGTTGTCCTATTTATTTGTAATAGCTGCAGGTGCGGGGGCGAGGGAGCGACTGTGCACAGGCATGTGTGCACACGTGTGAATGTACGTGTGTGTGCGTGCGGAGGCCAGAACACGGAGAAGGAGCTATTAGAAAATTACAGAGGAGGGTGAAGAAAGGGAGAGGAGGTGCGTGTGTGAGGGAGAGAGAGAGAGAGAGAGAGAGAGAGAGAGAGAGAGAGAGAGAGAGAGAGAGAGAGAGAGAGAGAGAAAGGGAGGGAGAGATCACAGAAGAAGGTATGCCGTCTTCACAGGGGATGTTTTGTGACAGATCTCTTCGGTACCCTGCAAGACTACAAGCGGTGACTGAGAAAAACAGGAAGGGTTTGGTTCACGGGGGTTGGGTAGTGGTCCGCCCGCTCGCCCGGCTGCATAATGGTGGGAAAAAGAGGAAATGTTCTTACTCCGAGCCGGAGATAAAAGGATTTGTAAGGGTGTGTAAGTACAGAAGAGGAGTCGAGAGAGCGATCAATAATTAATTTACTTTCACCAGTCAAGGGCAATTAACACGCTGTTTTGCCCATTAACCGCCTAAAAGGGCCGAGGCTGTGGCTCCGGCCCCTAATCTCACTGACCATTGTCACAATCAGGGATTACACAGCTCACAAATCGATGCACACACACACACGCACGCACACAAACAGGACGCACACACGCCTCCCCTACACACTGGAGACTCGGATTAGAGGCAGTTTTGTATAGTTACAAATGTCGAACATGCAGGATTTTGTTGCATTAACCTCCGTGGAGAAGAACAGGACGTCGGAGCGAGCGGCTGTTTGTCTCACAAACAAACGCCGGAGCCCGTTATCATCACAGAAACTGCAAATGCTCCAAATGTGATGGTGTGTCAGTATCTGATGTGGCCGGGATATTTAGAGGAGAATGCAAAGAGCCAGTGGGACGTGGTCAAACTTTGGTAAATGTTATAAATAATCTTGAAGATAAAGTCCAATGTGTGTAACAATTCTTAATTTAACTGTCTAAAAATGCCCGGAAACTATGCTTTATATATATGTTCTTGACTTGGATTTAATTGCATCATATCCTCTTTACCCGATGTATGATGATGAAGGGAAAAGACTCAATCAGCCGCTTTTTCTCGATTATTCTTCGCCGTTTGCTGCTTAGGACGAATAAAACTCTCACGCTTCGCTGGTTAAGACAACTCCCATGATCCCTTGCTACTTCATGAAGTCATCACACCTTGTATTTTGTTAGTATTTTGATTTAGAGACCCTTAGCAGCCAAAGGTACATTTTTTATGTCCGTTTAAGTCAAGTGCAGATACGTGAAAAATGCACATGAGTATATTTCCATCCCGGCACTGATAGCAACAGGGTGGTGGTGTCAGAGAGATCTCTCTGTACAACAAAGGTCACGAGTTTGATCCCCTGATTTGTCAAAATGTCAGATCCTGTCAGAAAGATTTATCTCTGCCGGCTTCATAGGTGAATAGTGGATGTTTGATTTCATTTTTAAATACACAGCTTGCTGCCCTCTGCTGAAACCCCCTGCGTGTTCACTGTGTGCCCCTGGAATCCTAATGCATCACATGCCAATTGTGTCCTAGCTCCTAAAATACTTGTCCTTGGAGATCGTCATCATGAGCTCTTGCAGCCGGCAAACTATTTTCCAGATAGAGTTCTCCACTCCACTCACTCGGCTGCGTTCATCAGCATTTCTCTTACCGAATGTGTAGCCAGAGAAACGTGGCCTACACACGACAAGTTGACCCCAAAGTCAAGATCAAATTTAGCAAATCGAATATTTCCAGCAGCTTAGATTGACCCAGTATTAACTGAAAACTGGGTCAGAAACACAGCTCACAGATGGATGATACCCAAAGCTTTGAGGGAATAGATTCAACACAGACCCGATTCTGGAGCTGTGACACCAGTGATTACCTCTGAACTGACAAGCTCATTTAACTAAGTAACTGCCCCTGGATCTGTTTCCTGCCCAAAGTGAACATGTGTACTGAAACTGACGAGGGGGAAGGAGTGCTTCATTTAAAAAAATAAAAATAAAAAAGCAACTTACTCGCTACGTTACACACATCTACGCTGCGGCCTCACCAGACGGGTCAGAGCACAGAGCCGCCACGAGCAGGTAGGAGCTCACTGTCTCGCTCAAGGACAAATCAGCATGGATGGAAACGTTGCTCAGAATACGGAAGAATCACTGGTTAGTTTTTTTTGCTCTGTATGATGAAAAACCTGAGGTTGTTTGTTTTCCAATTATTAAGCATTTCTAATGGTTTCATTGCTTCCCTGAGAGAGACTCTAATCAGACTTTGTTAGTGTTGTGCTGAGGGAAGCGTCTCATTACCAGCGGCTCTTTGTCAACAGGCAAACACAAACCGCTGCCATCGTGTCTTCTACGAGAGAGAAAAGCCTAAAACGTGGTGAAGTGGAGGAGTCAAGTAGGTGACCTGCAGGGAAAGAACATTTCTAACATTTAAAATGACTTGTGGTTCTTTTAAAATGTCAAAAGATAATGAAGACAGGATTTATAGGAGCAGACAGAAAAGGAGCAGGCGGTTGCTTTGTTCAGCCAAGATCCATAACGGTTCGGTCCTGAGCGGCTTCTGGACCGCCACTGTTCTGAGGGCTGTTTTTCACTTTTTGATCTTTTAACTACTAGTAAAAACAAACCTGTTGTTGAAACCCAAATGTCTTGTTGTGGGTTTAAGGTTAAAAGGAAGGAAAAACAACTCATTCTTTAGTTTATCTTATCGGTAAAATGGACTTTGCTTTTCAAGACAATATTAGGGTGGCCCTGAGAGCTCAACGAACAGCAACTTAAGAAAACACATGCAAGTTGACAAAACACAAGCAAAGTAAGGAAACATCTTCATCAATTTCACAACACAACACAACACATTCCAGAAACACGCAGCAAATAGACAAACGCGCTGCAAATAGACAAACGCGCTGCAAATAGACAAACGCGCTGCAAATAGAGAAACGTGTTGCAAATAGAGGAGAAAACACAACGGAAGTGTTTCCAGAGGACAGCTAAAAGTGATGGACACTGCCACAGAACGTCCAATACACCATAGAAATTCGGTTCCACACAGGGTTCGGCCACCCGCGGCTCTGGAGCCGAACGCGGCTCTTCAGCCCCTCTGCAGTGACTGTTCAGTACAGTGTTGTGCATATGTTTCGCAAACGCTGAACTTAACAAATCATTTTTCATATTATTAACGTGAACGTAACGTTGAACGTGAGTGAACGTCACGTACATTTTTTAAATCATCATCGTATCAGGCCACCGTACAATATAACCGATGGCAATCAAATAAATCTGAATTCACATTCAGCACACACACGCTTGTCTTGGAAATTCCTTGGTTATCCAATTTGGTGGCGTTGTGCGGCATCGGCACAGAAACCAATGGTCCAAGAAATGAAGTCCTGAAACTGGAGCCTCCAGTTTGGCTCTCTCAGAACCGGCTGATCCGGACAGACACAGGAGTGTTTGGGTTCCATTCCTGAGATCAACCACTTGAATGAATGGACGATTTAGCTCAATAACACCACAGTGTGTTTACAGCCTCTTTGCATTTAGTAATCGATTTATTGCTTTCACCAAATTTCCATTTAGGAAACAAAAGAGCAGCGGTTTCTTTTCGACCCGTGACGCCAGCGAGTGGAGCAGCTGTTCACGTGCAGGTTGCATCACCGCTGAGGAGGAGCCTACTGTAACCCAGTGAACTGCTAAATAAAATAACTTACAGTGGTTTCTCACTTCATTGAACAATGTCATTTTGCAGGCGCAGATACACCCGGTCCATCTCTCTGGTGCAGGGTACAAGCAGCTTACTGCCACCGCCGTGGATTACAGACATATTAGTGTTTCCCATTCTGCCGGCTGCTCACATGAGGAAAGTCTGGGAGGGAACACGGCTGAGATTAACCTTCAATAACACGCATTCTGCCGGCTGCTCACATGAGGAAAGTCTGGGAGGGAACACGGCTGAGATTAACCTTCAATAACACGTACAGTTGCTCATGATTTAAAAAAAGAAAATCAGGGTCTGTGATCAGCCGCTGATAAACTGCAGACGCACAAAAGACTATTAAAACTATAATAGCAGAAATGTCCTCTTTGACAAAGGTAACACCGGTGTATTTGAATGAACTCGACTGAACCGGGATCCTGATGCATTAGACTCGGACATCGCTGACAGAACTTCTAACAGTTGAGCCCCATTTTCCTTCCAGACAGTCAAACGTCTCCTGCACCAACGGGCGAAGTTCTGTTTGAAGCAATTACGAGAGTAAATATGAGCCACACGTCCCCGAGTCGGCTGATTTCAGGCCTTAAGCCTTTCCATTTCCAATGAGTCGGGGAAAAATGTTAAATTTATTTGCAAAGCCTTTCCTTTCAAACAAGTTTGTCATAAAGTGGTTTATGGAACAAGACGGGACATCAGTGCAGATTTAAACAGGAGACAAACAGAGGAGGGAGCGAGAGGAGAGGAGCTGGAGGTTCACAGGTATTTATACACAGATTGAAGAGGGCTTCTTTTATTACAAATGAACGCTACTGTTAGATGTACAAATCACATTTCCGTAAATGTTTGCACGCCAAATACTTTCTGCTGCCTCCTGTCTTTGGACTATTTGGCTTTTTTCCTGGTATTATAACAATCCTTGGTTTTGCTTCTCAGCTCATCTGCCACATTAGGATTCTACTATAAAAACAAGCCCTGCTTTTCATTCTGTATATGAATGTTTCCTTATCAAAGAGCTCTGGGAAAATGTCTTGTGCATCTGTTTTATACAGTGCCTTGCATAAGTATTCACCCCCCTTGGACTTTTTCCCATTATGTACTGTTACTAACTAGAATTCAAATAGACTTAAATAAACTTTTTCCCGTTTGATCAACAAAACATGCATAGTACTTTGGAGGTGCAAAATAAATTTTATTGTGACACCAACAATAATGAGAACAAAAAAGTTGACATCTGTTGGGTGCATAAGTATTCACCCCCCTGTGTCAATACTTGATAGAACCCCCTTTCGCTGCAATTACAGCTGCAAGTCTTTTGGGGTATGTCTCTACCAGCTTTGCACATCTAGAGATGGAAAGGTTTGTCCATTCTTCTTGGCAAAAAAGATGAAGCTCAGTCAGATTGGATGGAGACCGTCTGTGAACCGCAATCTTCAAGTCTTGCCATAGATTCTCTATTGGATTGAGGTCTGGGCTTTGACTGGGCCATTTTAAGACATTAACATTCTTTAATCCAAACCATTCCTTTGTAGCTCTGGCTGTATGTTTAGGGTCATTGTCCTGCTGGAAGATGAACCTCCGCCCCAGTCTCAAGTCTTTTGCAGACTGCATCAGATTTTCTTCAAGGATTTCCCTGTATTTGGCTCCATCCATCTTTCCCTCTATTCTGACCAGTTTCCCTGTACCTGCTGAAGAGAAGCATCCCCACAGCATGATGCTACCACCACCATGTTTCACTGTTGGGATGGTGTGCTCAGGGTGATGGGCAGTGTTGGGTTTTCGCCACACATAGCGTTTTGCATTGAGGCCAAAAAGTTCAATTTTGGTCTCATCTGACCAGAGCACCTTCTTCCACATGTTTGCTGTGTCTCCCACATGGCTTCTGGCAAACTCCAAACGGGATTTTTTATGGATCCCTTTCAACAATGGCTTTCTTCTTGCCACTCTTCCATAAAGGCCAGATTGGTGGAGTAGACGACTAATAGTTGTCCTGTGGACAGATTCTCCCACCTCAGCTGTGGATCTCTGCAACTCCTCCAGAGTAACCATGGGCCTCCTGGTTGCTTCTCTGATTAATTTTCTCCTTGTCCGACTCTTCAGTTTGGGTGGACGGCCTCCTCTTGGTAGGTTTGCGGTTGTGCCATATTCTTTCCATTTTCTTATGATGGATTTTATGGTGCTCAGAGAGATGTTCAAAGCTCTGGATATTTTTTTATAACCTAACCCTGCTTCATATTTCTCCACAACTTTATCCCTGACCTGTTTGGTGAGCTCCTTGGTCTTCATGATGCTGTTTGTTCAGTAATGATCTCCAACAAACTCTGAGTCCGTCACAGAACAGGTGTATTTATACTGAGATTAAATTGCAGACAGGTGGACCCTATTTACTAATTATGTGACTTGCAAATGTGACTTGTGAATGCAATTGGTCGCACCAGATCTTTGTTAGGGGTTTCACAGTTAAGGGGGTGAATACATATGCACTCAACACTTTTCAGATTTTTATTTGTAAATAATTGTGAAATCCATGTAATATTTCCCCCCACTTCCAAATGATGCACTATTTTGTGTTGGTCCATTACATAAACTCACGATGAAATAAATTTTAATCTGTGGTTATACCATGACAAAATGTAGAAAAGTCCAAAGGGGGTGAATACTTATGCAAGGCACTGTATATGAACATGTTTTAATGATATTCATGTGTTTTGTCTGTTATTCTTTAAACGTGTTGTTTCAGTTCTTGGCTTTGACTCCATTGTTAAGACATCTTTCACCTCAATGCTAAACTTGGTTATAAATGTAAAAATATGACAACTGTTGCAGGTAAATTATGTGACACCTAATGTGATCATGTATCCTGTTAACAGTCCTAAATATAGAATTATAATGGACCCTAAATATCATAATTTAAAGAATGTTTGTTTCAGATTTTCAGATTGTCAAAAGTCACCAGATGTCAGAACCCAGATGTTGTGCCACTAAAACCAGTGCCGAGGACCAACCAGCTGCAGACTTGAGTGTTCGAATGACTGTATAAATATAATCAGAATATTGATTTAAAATCAATCTGTGCATGTGTGAGTGTTTTGAAAGCCATGTCACACACAGTGGGAGCTGCACAGCTTGTGAGTGTGTGGTGTGTGTGTGGGTGTGGGTGTGTGTGTTTGTGGTATAAAACCTCCTCTATTGACTGTACCCCTACCAGCAAATGAGTGGATTTCTTCATCTGGTTCAGACAGAAAGATGACAGGATTATTATTGACTCTGGGACCCTGTCGGCGGCTCCATGGATAATAACCTACCGACTGAGCTGGTCTTAGAGAGTCCTGAGAGGCAGCCGCCGGTGAGGAGCGGTTCAGTGACACGTCTGTGATGAAACACAGAGGGACTCGCCACCTCCCGAGGACACCAGGAACTATCTGCAACCTTCCACCGCATGCTGCAGCCTGGTCCGGTGCAGAGTCAAGTCACCGGGTTTCTGACTCCTGCACTCGTGCATATGAGGCGGCACAAAAACATCAGTCAAGTGGAGGGGGGGGGGGGGGGGGGGGGGCTTGACTCTCCCTGTCCCCTTTGTGTGCCGTACAGGGGCTGGTGAGCAGGAGGTTGACAGTTGCCTAGGGCGATTGGGGGGGAATTGTAATGTGGATTTTCTCTCTCTGTCTCACTGTGGTGTGTGTGTGTGTGTGTAGGGGGGGGGGGGGGGGGGGGGTTATAAATAAAGAAGGCACCCAGCTGCTATTTACAGATATCTTCTTTCCCTAGTGTGTGCAACAGAGACGCACCAAGTGGAATCCCAATTTCCTCTACCAAATAGATGGTGGAGGACTGAAAGAGTGGAGGATGTGACTCTTAGTGTGTAGTTAGACTGCCTCCTGGTGGACAGTTTGTGAGAAGGGAAGGTGATCACCACTGTTACACCACTCTCGAAGGTAGAGTCTTTTATATTAGATAGATGGATAGATAGAGAGATAGAGAGACAGACAGACAGACAGACAGACAGATAGATAGATAGATCAATAGATAGATAGATAGATCAATAGATAGATAGATAGATAGATACATAGATAGATAGAAAGATACATAGATAGATATATAGATAGATAGATAGATCAATAGATAGATAGATAGATAGATAGATAGACAGACAGACAGACAGATAGATACATAGATAGATAGATAGATAGATAGATAGATAGATAGACAGATAGATAGACAGATAGATAGATTTCCAGAGAGGAAACTGAATGGCCTGCAGACACCACTGATCTTAATCATTCAACATCTGCAGGATGGATTCAGGACGTCATCTGAGATCAGGCTCTTGTATCCAACTTCACATTAATGTTCCTGTAGCTGAATTAGAGCAAATCCCTGCAGCCAGGCTCCGAATGTCGCACTTTACTAAAGCTTGTGGCTTTTATAATAAGATTTAAGCACAGTACAATGGAGCTTTATTAAGGGTTTGCATGCTGGCCATTGTAGTTTACATAATCCAATTAGCATGCACGTGTGAGGGAAAAAATAATCATACGTACTTTCTCCCAATAAGCTTGTGACTGTTGGACACTGATATCTGCAATAAGCAGACATCTTAGCAGTGTCCTTTGAACAGATGAGCAGAGAACACAGGCCTGTTCTCAGTGTGAGTCCCTCTCAACAGCAGCAGCAGCTGGAAACACAAGAGCAAAGTGACTAATTCATTTTCTCAGTACTGTGCTTAAGCCCAATTTTGACAAACTCGGACCTGATCACAGCTCTGTGTGATTCTTTGCTTCTAGGCACCACAACCAGTCGCAACATTAACAAGCTGCTTGTTCACTGATGAATTCACTATTTAACAATTTGAGTGCAGGGAGTTTTATTTTTTTACGCCCCAAATATTTGATTTTTACTCTAAAAGAATGTTAATTCAAAATTTCAGCTTTGGTGAAATGTTTTGACACCGACATGCTCCTTTTGAAAGGATCTGAATAAAACCTTTTCCTCTGACTGAAAGCCAAAATGTTAATGTGAACTCCAGAGTGCACGCGTCTTAAATCGTTGAAACCAGAACCGTATGTTTCCCTGGAATCCGCCTTTCTTCTGCAACCTTAAGAGACGGAGCACATTCACGTCGTGGCTGTCAGTCACAGGCGTTAGCTCGGATTAGTGCTTCCATCCGTCAACACATCAGGGTTATCAAATCCACACACCTCAGGTGTCAGCTGTTTCCACTAAAAGGCGCTAATCATAGAAAAAGAGCGTAGGAAGGAAAGCGGGTTTTACATAAATCCATAATGATTGTCACAGCCAATAAGTGTTAGAGAGATTTTTGAAATGGCAAAGACTTGTAGATGATTACACAAGAACCACAATGTGATGTAATAATTAGTCTTAGTATGATCCACTGTCTGTTGTTGTCTTGTTTCAATTGGTAAAGTAAACGCTTGTATGTGCAACATGATCACGAAGCAAAATGATTTAATTGTCTATCAGCAGATTAGGATATCAGACAGTTAATTACATTAACATATTTTATCACATTCTATATACATCCAGAGGGATATTTAAATCTGACACGTAATTATATTGCATAACGCACACACACAGACACAGACACACACACATACACACACACACACACACACAGACATACACACACACTATACGATTAATGGGAAAATAATCTTACTGACCAGGGGGACGTCTGACAACATCTGAGGCCTGGAGGATGGACCGAACCTGCAGCAGGTTAATTTGCTTGAACTTGTGTCAGAGCTGAATGCAGAATAAAAAAAAGTTAATATAAAAACAAAAACATCGCACAAGTTTAACCGCTCAACAACTGATCCGTCTGAAAACCAAGGAAATGAAACAAAAGGAAACTATAGAACAACACTCAGTTGTTATACCTCACAACAGCCTTATTCAATATTCTTTAGATTCAGAAGATTCAGATTATTATCTTGAAAATCAAGTGTGTGCTTTCAATTGCAGAGACTCATAACTATCAAATCCCTTAATTGTGCCATAAACTTTATCAAGAGATTGTTGAAAATATCAAAAAACCGGAATCTCACGATGTAAATAAAGCAATAAAATAAGAATTCTGGACACGCCCCTTGGATATTACCGACTTTAGATATTACGAAATTTACCAGGTGGCATTATGTCAATGTAAAAGTGTATTTCAAAAATCTAAAGAAAATCTAAAGAAATACAAACTCTAAGCATCAGAGTTTGTTACAGTGATCAGGAAACTTTCAGTCATTTCTCTGCAAAGTTGTTTCCGACTGAGTCTTATGTCAAATCAACATATAAATCAATTTGTAGTAGCTACACCAAGAAAGCTCTTGAAACAATCATGAATTGATAATCCAACGTGTTAACATGAAAACAAACATAACACAACGAGTTCCTGCCAACATTTCTTTCAACTTCAGTCAAACTTTAGCTGAGATCTGGATCAGACTCTTGTGCATCACAGTCTACTGAACACATTGTTCAACCATATTTCTGATGTTTCATTATGTGTCCCTGTGACAGGAATTTAGAGAGTAGCCGTGAATACAGAATGTTCTGGAGTCTTGATTTCAGAAACTGTTTGTGAAAAACCATCTGTTACATTTCCATTCAGAAAGAAGATTATTTCTGAGTCGGACAGTGAATGTTTTTATTATTTTCAGCTGTTCTACGGCTCCGAGCGGTTTGGAGGTCAAACAGTGACGCAACAAGAAGAACACAGCTTTAAAAAAAGGGCCAAGGATTCGTTTTTATTTTGTATTCTCAGAAAAACTTTGAATATTAGGGCCAGGTTTATGAAAACAAAAAATGGAATTGGAAATGTTGAGAATAAAATCGTAAAAATAATTTTGCTTGTTGGGAATAAAGAGTAAATGTTCAGAAGCAAGAGGACGATCCTTTTTCTGCATTTCAATAATTAATTTGAAATGTTGAAAATAACGTTGAATTTGAGCTTTCCACATTGTTCTAAAAAACCATCTCCTGTAATCTAGTTTGACTTTATCCTCCACATTCCCGATTACTCCTCCATGTGATACATTTCAGTGGATCTCTCTTCTCATTTCCTCTCAGTTGTCCATAGTGTTCAGATGTGTCTTGATTGACTGAGTCAATTAGAGGGAGGCTTAACGGGACAACAGGGGATTTGTTGCTCCTGCAGCCTAGTAGCTGTCAATACATGTCATATATCACTTAAAGACCTTTTAAGACCGACTGCAGGAGTCTCATTAAGGTGAAGAACAAATCTATGTAAATGACTCCAGCTGCAGCTGTGATATAAATCTCTCAATCTGCACTAACATGGTCACAAAGCTGAAACAAATATACTAAACTCAAACCGAAGGTAGTGAAACCGAAACGAACCTTACAATCTATTTACTTAAACGAAAAGTAAATAGATTGTATATAAAGATGGAGACATGGTATCTCCACTTTCTCCTGTTGTACAAAGATGAAGCTCAAACATCCTGGAGACGGGTGCCGCCATCTTTTGCTTTTGACTTCAAATGAGAGACATTTGAGAAGAATTTCTGTATTGTGTACTTTGACTTTTTATCTGGGTCGACTAACATGGAGGAGGCTTCGTTTATGGCCTATACTTCAGCCAGGCACCAGGGGGTGATCAAGATGATTGGCTTCCCTTTTGGGGAGCTGCACTATATGAACTGTTGACACAAGGATCCATGAGGTTGAAACCAAATTTTGACGCAAACATCTCCAAACCTCAGAATCTAACAGTCCAGTTCTCCTGCGGCCTCACACCTCTGATCCTGGTCCACAGGAGTGAAACCCATCATCTTCTTCTGTTGCAGTGTCCGTTCGCCTCAGGGTTCAAATGCTTTCCTGCTCTCACCAGTCGTAATGAGTAGTTGTGGCCTTTCTGTCAACTCCCCCTGATGCAGCCTTTCTCCTCTGACCTCTCATCAACATGTCGCGTCTGTCTACAGAGCTGCTGCTCGCAGGACATTGGCTTTTCACACTATTCTGAGACGTCCAAACACTGTACTGGGTAAAATGTATGGATCTGCATGAACCAGAAATCTGCTTATAAGAGTCACAGAGTTCAAACGACTCCCCATTCTGATGTTTCATGAGATTAACTGAAGCTCTTCACCGCAATCTATAATGGTAATAGTATGAATATGCAGGTGTTCCTAATAAAGTGCCCTGTGAATATATGTTGTCTGTGTGAATGCCATGAAGGCTCCAGCCCTATTTTCATTGTGTTCAGTCCATAATTAATTAAAACAGCTCGTTTTGAAAGAACACAATCCATTGCACTTTTTTATTTTTTTCATCACAACTTTTGCACATTTATTGCTCAGGGTGTCAAGGCACAGTTCAATCCCTCCAAAAAACATATTTCTGCTCGTGTCCTATACAAAACTAAATCTGAAATAATTATGTTATGTACACTTGAAAGCAGAATATCATGAAAAACTCTTTTAAAGAAGTCAACTTTCAAACTGAAGTAAACACAAGTACATTCTCATGGTTTGTGTGCTCCACGAAACACAGGTGGACATATGGACGTTTGGAAAATACCCTTCTCATAACAGACTGTTACATCTTCCTGTGCTTCCAGGCTGACAAACAGAGATATGTAACCACAGGATTACCTCGTCTTCCTGGTCCATTTTATTCTGAATTTTTCCAATTAACTCGAGTGGCAGGGAACTCAAAATTCGAAATGCTTAAGACGCTTATTTTCCACTTTTCAAAAACACTGAACCTCTCAAATTTAACAAGCCACATTTTCTACAAGCTGCGTGACACGAAACTAAGACTCCGAACCTCTTGTTTTCAACACTGCAGTGACTTTTAAATGTCAAACCGAAGAAGATAAAACATTCTTCTTGCACTTCTGAGAAAAAAAGAGAATTAAAAAATAGTTTTCCATCAATACTTTCAGTTCAATTCAGAGGGCGTATTGTTAAAAATGTGCAAACAAACTGTACAATAAATCTAAATGAACCCAGTGTTATGAACAGCACTGACAAACAGCTGCAGTTTAAATCTTTTTTTTTGCCTTTAATGTTAAGTACTTTTACAAAAATAATTTCTATTCACTAAATCAAAATTCACCAAACATGTGCACTTCCATTTCAAAAGGAAAACTGGGCATCTTAACAATCTCATCTTCAGCCCAACACCACCACAAAAAATCAGAAAGGCCTCAAACTGTAGTGCTACATCTTTACTGCACGTACTCGCACCGTAAAACAAAGGATTTGGTAAAGTGGCAAACAGACGAGAAGAAGTGACGTCTCCATTTTAAATATCTGTTGGTGGATAAACTTGTTCATGGACTAACTAGCAACTGGCGACAGGAAAATAAGAAACGACGGTTGTTGTTAATTGTTTTCAGGCAACAAACTTGTTCTTGGTGGAGGAGTTGCTCTTCGTGGCCGTGTCGGCGTGCGACTGGTATCCAATGATGACTTTTGACGGAACACCTAATCTCTCTTTATAGACTCGCCTTGAAAAGAGAAAACAGAAGATGAAACACATATCAGGTTCCAGAAATATTTACACAGGAATATGCAACACAGGTATGTTACACACTGATCTGTACTCACCATAACCCTTGTCAGTATTATCTATGTAACTCCATTAGGGGGCAGCAAACTGGTTTACACAGGATTTCATCTGATTTCAATGCATTTTGCCCCAGAGGCATTTTGCACAGGTGTGAAAAGCTCAGACTCAGCGGTTATCCAGCTGTTACTGTGCTGCTGAGTTCTTTCGTTAATAATGATAGCTTTTTTCTTCTTTTTTTTCACCAATTTCATAGAAAACAATTCTTTGATCCTGATTAAAAAAATAAACCAGGCAGCGGGACTGGTTTCTAGGCGTTTGTACAATTTAGTGCAGATCCAAATTAAAACCCATATCTAGCTGATTTAAATGTGGTTTATAAAGAGAGTAGGTTTTTAAAGCTTCTTTATATTATTTAAGATTATTCATCTTTTTGCCATGGATTTGTTTTTGTAAATCACTTGTAACCTTGTTTAGAGAAGTGCTATACAAATAAAGTTATTATTAGACACCTGCAGCCATCACCGACATGTAGCTGAGATCATGTGGATTCAGGAAGCATCTTCACTAAGCTTTAGAACTTTGTCCAATGGCCACAGGAAATGTGGTGCAGACTTTAAGGCTGTTGGGCCGTTGCAGAGGTTTGGACATTCTAGTTGTTGATCTAGTTAGAGACCTGTTAGATTTACAATCAGTATCTGTGTCCTCCTCTGCTCACCCTATGTGTGTAATGGCTTCTTTGTTTTCATAGTCCGTGGTCCAGACTGCTATTTTGTCTGCTTTGGCCCGGACGTTGATGACGGCTCCGCACACGTCGTCGCTGAAGTCATTAAAAGATTCGCCAACAAGACACAGAAGCTGCAGGAGGAAAAAAAACGACAAAATGTCTCATTATTGTAGAGACGTTTTTCACTTTTCAGCGGCAGTTAAAAAACTTGGATCTTTTCAGAACAGACATTCTGACTTGGCACCGCAGGAGATGCACAGGTGTTACCGAAAACATTTAACAATGGCTCCATTCATTTGAAATATCCCGGAAAGCCATCACAGCAGTGAGACACTGAGCCAACAAGCACAATACCAGGACCCTGGAAGCAGAGCGGCCAAATGGAAGAGAGCCATCATTCATTTTAGTATTTTCACCTGTGCACAGCCCACAGATTACACCAATAATAGTTATGGTTAATTTCTCCAACAGGAATAAGACTGAACACACCGTCTCCATCCAGAACCGGTCCAGGTCGGCTCTGCGCTGCTGTTTGGACAGAGTGATCAGCCAGCGGCCGCCTCGTCGGTTCCTGTCGTCCTCCCACATGGGCTCAATTCCATCCTGTGTCCAAATACAACTTTAACTTAACAACACAACAAGTACAATAATGTATCTGGGAGGACAAATATAAATATTGTTATCCTTTAGACCAGAATAGGAGCAAATAGTGCACGTAGCATCAATAGTTACAAATGTACAATACGCTGATTATCCAGTTCACCAGTGTTAACACGATTATCTGTTTCATCAGTGAAAGTTAAGACAAGACACATTTGTGGTTAACTTGTAAAATGACGACTGGGATAAAACGATCTTACCTTGAACAGGGAGTAGTCACAGCCACACATCAAGTTACTTGAGAGCTGAATGTGATTGTATAGTCTGAGAAGGAAAAAAAAAAGAGACTTCATGTTTAACAACACAGAAAAGCTGTTAGCCGCCCGACATACAGCAATGTGGGTTTCAGGGTTAGATATTACAAACACCTTGTAGAAACTGGCTTTGTAAACGTTCCCTTCCCAATTAATTAAACAAATCCCATCATAAAAAGACCGGTTGCTCTTCATGCATTCATGTGAGAAATGATATACTTACGCCCAGAAGTCTTCCACCGTGTCAAACTTAGAGATCAGACGGAGGTTGGCTTGCCATGTTTTGCTCTTGTCGTTCTTGAAGAACCAAAGAGCCCACCTGCCAATCAAAGACGAGTTACTTCACACTGCAGCTGCACGACTGCTGCTCATTAACTACACTTGTTGCACTGGGACGAGAACATGTTTCCTACTAATCTACTCCACTTCATCCAGAGATGAGAGATACTTGCTCAAATCCAAGCCACTTTCAAGTGTCTTGACTGATTATAGCTTTACCAACTGGAAGCATTGTGCTGTTTAAATGAAAACCAGCTCTTTTTCCTTTTAAATTATGTGTTGACAGGCTCACAAAGTGTGATGGTATCTGGTGAGAGATTAACTTACCATCAACTCTAAAGCTGATCTTAAATATAACACACATTTTCTGCAAATGCTATTTTAATTTCTTTACCGGTGGAAAACCAAAAGGAACAGACTTTGGAATCGAGCTGCAGCCTTACTTGTTTTGCAGAGGGTGCTTCATGTAGGATTCAATTTTCAAAACCTTCTGAATGGCCGCTTCACATTTGTCCTTTTCAGGATTTGGAGGAACTGAAGTTGTCATCTAGAGGAGTCAAAGAAGTTTAAAAAAAAGACTTTCTCACGTTCTCACGTTTCTTCCATACTGTGACGACAGCTACCTCGTAATAACTGTTATTTAGTTTGATTGTCGTGTACATTTAAAACCTATATAACATTTTTATGATCACAGCTCAGAAACTTTATGAAATCTGCAAAAGATTGATTGTAGACTGACGAGAGATATTTCTTTTTTGAGAGGAACAGTAGTTGCAGAGGAGTTAACAGTTCTTTAAAGCTGACACACATTCACAGAAACAGCTGGAGACCTCTCGAAGATCAACACTAAAGTTCCCACTATAGTAAAAGGGGATATACATTTAGATTGTAGAGTGGATGTATTTGCAGCTTCTTCAACACATATATAAATCGTACATATTTTAGTACACATTCAAACTTTGTTTTACACATTCTTAAATCTCCAAAGAGGAGAGACACAGATCGAGGAACAAGATAGATCTGTTTTGAATTTTGTGTAAATACATTAACTGTGGAAATGTTATGCATAAATGTATGTGTCAATTAACTGACTGCAACATTTTGATTGTAATGGCCATAACTGAGACTTCACTTCAAATGTTTTATACTCGTATGAACCCATGAACCTGAACTAGAGCTAAAAAAAAAAAATGAGTGTTGAGGGTTTTGGCAGCTCTAGTCCAACAATAAATTAAATAGACTTTTTGACATTTATATATTTTAGCAGAGATGGCCAAACTCACCAAATGTCACAGGGACAATAAACAATCCAACAAATCAGCTCAGACCTGCATTCATAACATTGATATTCTGTCCAACCGTTAACTTAATTCCTTATCAAATACAACTTATTTTATCAAACCTGGTGTCGTGCTTAAAAGTGAAAGCTAGTTAGTGAAAAAACTGACTTTTATGAGTTGTTTTGTCGCCTTAAATAAATAAACTGGTAAGAAGGACTGGATAGGTTCCAATCCAGTGAATCATCTGTAAATGATGTGAATTACAGTAGGTAAATATCATGCCTCAGTTCTACATCCGTTCACTGTCTACCTCGGTACCTCCTTTAATAGAAAAGCAGTCTTTGCACCAACTTTAACATATCGATATAATCTTAATATAGTTTTAATATTATATCTATTATATCTGTTTGCTTTATCCATTATCAGTTTGTTTTTGTTGATGTAAAAAACGTAGCTATTTATTTCTACTTAAGATTTTTTTTTAAATAAGATGAAACTTTATTGATCCCATGCTGGGGACATGCACATACTCAGAATGAGAAAGAAAAGGGAATTAAAGGGAACAAATTAAAATAAAAAATGTGTACAATATATATATACATAGCTTTAACTTATTTTGTGAGCTTTACGTTGTCCTTCTAATTTCTTAATCAATAAAGTTTATTGAGGAGAAATCTGCCTGATTACTCTCTAAACTACTGCAAATAGTTATTTACCCACACATTTTGTTATTATTATTATTTTGAGGTTACATTCACAGATGAACTATCAACAGGGATATGAAGAGAAGTGTGAGCAGAAGTTCTGAGTTCTGATATAAAACAGAAAACACTGTTCTCTCTCTTCTGGACTCAGATCACATGACCCGGAACCGTTGGTACCGTTACAGCGGAGTGACTCCTCTCATTCAATCCGAGCCGCAGAGCTCATTTAAGGGGTACAGACTTCAAGCGTCCTTCCTCCTCGGTGAACCCTGCAGGGGAGACCCGGCCCAGTTCCCCGGCTTTGACGACACTTTCCCGGCGGTGGGGTGTGAGCCACAGAGCCCCAGGTGTTCGGGGGCGGGGGACACATCGGACCAAACCACCGCTAACCTGAGATGCTACTTTAACTGATGTTTGGCTCACGGAGGGCGGAGGAAGTTTAAAGTCTGGCTTTCACGGTTCAACGGTCCCCTCCCCCCGGTGGATTAAACCCTGCATGGAGTGTCTGTGTGGCCGGGGAGTTAGAGATAAAACCCCCCGGCTGGGACTCACCACCAGAGCGGTCGCCATCTTCATGGAATTACGCTCAGATTCGTGTCGTGTGTTAAAATAGCTGATTGGACCATCTGGTTCTGACCGCGGCGCATGCGCACACGCGTCCGGGATGAAAGGCACCGCTCAGTGATCAAGTGTCAGAAATAACTTCAAATAAAACTGCAGTAAAAACAATACTTATGTCATTTTAACGTGTGATTGTAGATTGAGATTTCTATTTTAGTGTGTAGGTATATGATGTGTATTTTTATAATTTCAGTTATTTGCATTTCTATGCAATTTTTTTGACCAAATCATCATTAACATATCATGGGCTTCTACCCCTGGAGAATAATGGTCAAGAGTGTGACTTTTACCTAAGATCAAAAGACAATGTGTCTTGGGCAATTTTATAAGCTTTTTCAAGATGGCAGCAGCATCAAGAAGAACCAAAATCTATCAAGCCGCTTAAGTTATTTCAACGATTCAGGCCTCGTCCCCTACTGGTCAGTGATGAGGTTTACTATAAGAAAGGCTAGGCTATAAATATTGCCTAGTTAATTAGTCTTTTTAGTCAGCAAAATAGCTCGGTCCATGAAGCTAGCATTTAGCAAAGAGAGAAAAAGCTCCAGAATCTGTGGCTGTTACAAGTGATAGGCTCTCTGTTAACTCTTTTCTGTCTTTTTAAATAATATTTCATCTACAGGTTTTGTCTAATTTGTTCCACTTTACATGATCTGATTCGGAAAGATTTGAATACCATATTGTATGAATGATCACACGTTTGAGACTGTAAACCTCAAAGGGTTGAAAGGTTTTTCCTATTTGGTAGGAGATGCACTTGACAACTCTGACACCGATCAGGCCTCACGTCGTTGAAGACATGAAGCAGCATGTACCAGGCCAAGACTCTGTTTCAGATGGAGCAGATGATACCTTAACCTCTCCCATCGATGTTGTTGGTGAGCCCGAGCTGACACATGCACACCATGAAGAGGAAATATCTAATGATGATGAGTCCTATGAAGACCATCAAAGACCATCCAAGGTCAAGGAGATCACAGTCAAACACAGAAATACATTGTTTTGCATCATTACTGTGTTAACATGTCAGTGTGTTACTGTCCATAATTAATGCCTGATTGGTATTAAAATAACAGGCACATGAATTAGGAGATAAAGAGTGAAAAGGTCCAAATATGAATAAAATTGAAATATTTTAATACCTGAATTACACATTATTCATATATTGGAGACTCTAGATTGAAGTTTTGTTAATGTCCTGCATTTTATTATTTGCCTAGAATCTAAAAATGCAATCTAATCTAAAAATGTTAAACATACCTTCCTGTGTTTTTACAATGATTTGAAACCCCTAACGTCCTGGTTATATTGAGCTTCAGGTGAAAATTTGAATTTTCAGTTAAGTTTCTGACCCCAATGAATAGAAATGTAATGTTTTCATATAATTTAGTCAGTGAATGAGCAGCAACAGAAAACATGCAGAATAAATGCACCTTCAAAAGGATTTTAATAGCACCACTTTGGGATCCAACAGGTATTCTACTGTTAATACAAATTTGTTTTCTCATAGTCAATGTTATTTTTCAAACAAGTGCAGAGAAAAACATTAAGTGCTGCGACTATAGAAGAAGTTTGTCTAAAGGGCGGATGTGAAGGAGGTCCATGCTGTAGGCACTTCAGAAGGTCAGCACTGTGCGGATGCTGCAATGAGAATAAAGTAGAAGTGCTAGGCTGGTAAATGAAGAACGAGTGAGCAGAACAGCAAAACAAAACATGCGTAAGTGTATGTTCTAATCGTAAGAAGCATATTTTAGAACAATGGTTCCAACATGTACCGACTGTGTAAATGAACCGTTCTTCTCACCTCTCTCCAGCGTGCATGAGGTCGAATCCCTTATTGATCTGCTCAAAGGGCAGAGTGTGGGAAACAAACTCATCCACCTTGAGTTTTTTGTTCATGTAGTCTTCCACCAGCTTAGGAACACTCTCCACACTCTTCCAGCCTGAGGGGGGATATGAAAATCTGTTTACCAGCTACAATTTAACATCACTAAACAGTATAAATAATGTAATGTAACTAGTGAAAAGGCCGCGGGGCGAAGCGCTTATTCCCCGGAAAACTAAATAAAGAGCCGGTCAAGCATTACTTGATTAACAACTGAAATGACCGGTATAGTTTGCAGACATTTTCATTAAATTAAATTAACAATATACTATCTTTGTGTCAAATTATTAAAAGAAAGTTCAAGCATCAGCTTAAACTCAGCCTGATGAAAGTGGAGTGGGAGCACATCGATTTTTTACTTCATTCTGGACCCGTCTGCTGTCTCATGTTAGATTATGCAAAAGTGTTTGAACTTTGGGAACTGCTGCCAGACCACATTACGCCTTCTATAACAAGAAATCCTCCAACGCGGCCACTCACCTCCGAAGGCTGTTCCCCTCCACACTCGGCCTGTCACCAGCTGGAACGGTCTGGTCGAGATCTCCTGTCCGGCTCCGGCTACGCCAATGATGACACTCTCACCCCATCCCTTGTGGCACGCCTCCAGAGCGGCTCTCTAAAACAATGAACAAGTCATTTTCTGGTCTCTAAGCACTGCCAACTTGTAAATGGTGATTTATACGCTGCTTGTGCCACTTGTCAAATTCAACGAAGCCAATGCACATCTCCATCAGCTCTTCTATGGACCTTTGATGATACATGAACACTGTGAAGTGTGATCTACATGTCTCTTGTATCTACAGCTGCTGTCAGACATGTACCGAGGGGACATTCTCTAGTAAAAACTCTGGGAGACTGTCAGAGTGAGTCCATGTGAGAATAAAGCAGGGTTATCTCTAGAGATTCATCTTGAGAGAGTGAAGGCCGCTCATGCACTGTGCTGCATGTTTTAAAATGTGAACACGGAATAAGTCTCACCATGATTTGCACATTTCCGATGCACTCGAAGGAGTAGTCCACGCCCCCGTCAGTCATCTCCACCAGGACCTCCTGGATGGGCCGGCTGTGGTCCTTGGGGTTCACAGACTCGGTGGCTCCGAACTCCTTGGCTTTGTCGAACTTCGCGGGGTTGATGTCCACGCCGATGATCCTGGTCGCACCAGCCACCTTGCAACCCATGATGACGGCCAAGCCGACGGCTCCGAGGCCGAACACGGCGCACGTGGAACCAGCCTCCACCTGAGGGAGGATGAAGCAGCAAAGTGAGAATCCAAACATTACAAACAGTTAAATCTGTCAGTGTAACCTCATCACATTTACTAAAAACAGAATTGGTTTTTCTTATATTATATTGAGTTGTACAGGGTTCATACACATTTTGACCAATGGATTTCCATGACTTTTCAATAGCTTTAAACCAAATTTCCATGACCTAACATTTTGTGAAATCTCTGTGTAAACGCGAAAGTGACAAAATGTAGTATTTAAACTAACAATGAGAATTCCAAGGCATACAGTATACCTTAAATGACACAAACCCAAGTATGCCTGTCTATATTTTGAGCGCATTTCTTTAAAAGCATATTAATTCTTTCAAACTCAGCATAAATGAACAACATGAAAATATGAATATAACAAATTTTCATGACACATTTTAAAATTCCATGACTTTTCCAGGTGTTTCATGACCATAGGAACCCTGGTTATAAAGCGAATTCTAATATTTACTAATATCTATATTGCATTTGTACTTACTAACTTTTTTACAGATACTCCTCATCTCTACTGTCCCCTCTGCTGTTGTAACGCAGTACTTTTCCCTATCGTAGGACTAATAATAAATAGTCCTATATGTTGTTAGTAAATTTCTTACTACATCAGTGTCTGTTTCCAACTAGGAAACAAAGCCTCTGGCAACAACCCAAGTTCACATCAGATCTGCATGATAATGTGGGTGACCCGTTTCAGAGTGAAACCTTGAAACAGTGACAGCATCTGAATCCCTTCTCATCGATCCCTCGAGGCCGCACTCTGCGACAAACATGTTTTGCATAAAGAGCTTTAAACAATAAAATGTGTCGAACCTTCCCGGTGGTGTTTATCTCCCTTTGGAGAAAACAAATCATCACCGCACTGTTTTTTTTATTTTTGGTCGGGAGGCAGACTTGCAGCTTTGCCCTCACCCTGTGACACCCACCTTGGCGGTGTTGAGAGCGGCACCGTATCCTGTGGAGATGCCACACCCAAGCAGGCACACCTTGTCCAGCGGAGCGCTCTCGTTCACCTTGGCCAGGGAGATGTCGGCCACCACTGTGTACTCGGTGAAGGTGCTGGTGCCCATGAAGTGAAACACTTGCTTTCCCTTGCATGTGAAGCGCGAGGTGCCGTCCGGGAGCAAGCCCTGGCCCTGGGTAACTCTGCAAGATGGAGGCATAGGGGAAAAGATGGTTTAATATAATGTGCGTATGATGAATGTTTGACAGACAGAAGCTCAAACTGAAGCTTTGATTTGCCACCGAGGCAATGAATGAATCCAGAACTGAAAACATTACCTAATTTTCTGGCAAAGGTTGGTCTTGGGATTTTTGCAGAATTTGCATTCCCCGCACTGAGGCACATACAGCGGAATGACAGTATCACCTTTATTAAAGAGAATGTCCAACAATCAAAATCACACATTAGTACTTATTGCTGCACAAACAAGCTACATTTTCTTGTATTTGTGCTCCGTGGCTCTGTACCTGTCTTGAATTTGGTGACGCCCTCGCCGACACTCTCGACCGTCCCGGCGCCCTCGTGGCCCAGGATCACAGGAAACAGTCCCTCGGGGTCACTGCCGCTCAGGGTGTAGGCATCTGTGTGACACACCCCTGTGGCAAAGAGCTGAGGGGAAACAATTCAAATACATGAATGAACGACAGCAGCTTCATCAAATCACCTGCTGTTATTCAAGTGTTGTCATTATCAGCTCAAAACAACTAATTTAAAACCACAAGAGCCGAAAATTGGTCTTTAAACGTAACATTCATGAATAATTACGTGACATTTATCGTGATATTTATCAGAGACGAATGATATTAATTTGTTTTTATCTTGATATCATCCAGCCCTAGAGTGTTAGTGTTAGCTACACTTTAATTTCTGCTTTAATTACTGTAAATTGAAGCACTTTGAGTGGCGCTAGAACAGTCATATACAAATACAGACTATTTGTACAGTTATTTTTCAGCTTTAAAAAAGTTAGAGTCAGGGACTTGGTTTACCTTGATGCGGACTTCATGGGCCTTGGGTGGTGCCACCTCCACCTCCTCAATGGAGAGAGGTTTGCCAGGTTCCCAGGCAACAGCTGCCTTGCACTTGATCACCTTAAGAAGGAACAAACACAGGACTCTGGTATTTCTCTCTCACATAAGGATTAAAGCTCTGCAGGGTCTGTACCAGGCCGGGCGAGCTGCACAGTGACCTAGTTTGAACCTCCTCCAGGTTTATGCAAGAGCTGGAATGATTCACAGCTGCAGTCCAATGCTTTCTTGCAGGTGGACGAGACGTGGCTTCACAATCTGCTTCACTCAAACTACTTCCTATTGGTTTAAGCGCTTCAGTAACTTCACGTGTTCAATGTTATACATGTGCAACAACTTGCAGACACCAGTTGTGAGCGGCTGAACCCTGATCCCTGTTGAGTAACTGAACACTGACTGCTGGTTCGTATTCATTCAACAACACGCTAACAGCTGCAGGCTGGTGAGAGGAATCCAGGTTGTTGTGAACGCTACGTGTGAATTCAATGTTGTATTATCGCTAAACACATTCAGAACTGATGCATCTAAAGGATTCTATTGAGGATTTTGGAGGAAACTCACTTTTCCCGTAGTGTCCATGTTCCTTCCTTCAGCGAGAGGGGGCGGAGCAGGCGCGCGGCCGTAAAGGACCCACGGTGCGGACCAATCAGAGAGAAGAACAAGCAGCTACCCTCTTCTCTTCTCGTGTGACGTAGACACAGCGGAAACAGGAAGTTGATATATCGATATATATTTTATTTTATTCATACATCTGAATTTCTTAAAAATCGTTAAAAAAATTAGTTAAACTATAAGCTCTACAAAAACATTTGCAATTTAAAAAATGTATATCCATTTACTTAAATACGTGTTACATTATTTACTTTTATTTGTGTGGTAGTACACACAGGATATACTTCACCTAGCTATTCCACGCAAGTTATAAAATAGAATAAATTGGTGTCATGTAAATAACCAGAGCAATAGTCATATAGAAAGTACCTATTGGACAAAATAGGTTTAAATAGTACTTTAAATGTACTCTGATTGAAATACTATATATATTTTATCTTTTATGAATTATCAGCATTTGTGTTGTGATTTGAATTATTTACACAAAGTTGTATGCAATTCTATACTTATTTTCATGATGGATATTCTGATATTTTTCTTGTTTTGCATGCGAACAGGATGTTTTAAGATTCCATGTTAAACCTTTGCATTGACTGACTGGACATAATCATGGTCATCTAAACCCATACTTATCTGAGGACAATAATATTTCTGCACTCCAGCAAAAAAATGTTAGAGTATCCACCTTAATGTCTAAATTAAAGATCCATGAACTTTATTAGTTATTTAAACTCTGAACTAGATCAGGGCTCTTAAAGTGTATAACATGAACTATATTCTGCTTCATAATATCAATGATTCCTCTAAGACCAGAGAAAATAAAACAGACACAGTTACAAAGCACCTTTTAATCAAGGTCTTTAACAAAACAGTAGGTTTAAGATTTTACAAATTATAAGCATTAAAATGATTTCAACTTCCACTCAAAGTACATTTCCCATAACACATTTCCCCACATCTGACAAAAGTAATTCGGGGAAATTGTGAATGTCTCTCCTGAAATCATGAACAACACTTTAACACAATCGGAAACAGGATAATGATGAGCCTGTTTGCAGAAGGAGCCTAGAACCCTTCACAACAGGCCGAAAAGGTCCCAGTCATGTTTCACCTTTTAAATAACGCGATGATTCATCACATCTTCAAAACTGGTACAAAAATAAAAAAATGTGAAAAGCCACAGGTTCTACAAATTGAATCAGTATATGGACATTGCCTCCAACTGGCCAGACACTGGTACTGAATGCAGTCTTTTTGCTGATGCAGGTGTAGACAGGGATGAAAAGATCCACCAGATCACCTCGCACCTACAGGTTGACAAAACGAAAAAGATAAATAGTAAAAATTATAGACAAAAACATGGCAACATTCATAAACTCCCAGCAGGAAACACAACTTAAATAACAAAGCATGATGAAAAGGGGCAAACCTCTGAATCCACGTCCACCACTACTTCCTCCTCTGCTTCCTCTGAAACCTCCTCCACCACGGTCACCGCCTCTAAATCCTCCTCCACCACGGCCAAATCCACCGCGGCCCCCACGGTCACCGCCTCTAAATCCTCCTCCACCTCGGGCCCCTCGAAATCCACCTGATAGAAACACAAAACCAGAGCAGTTGTTCAAAACATTCCTCTGATCCACGTTCTAAATAGTTTTTCATGTTCAACCTAAACCCACTGAAACTTACACTAAAAGCCCAAGTGGGGAAAACTAGCCTTATTGGAAACTTTTATTAATTCCGTGTAGTTTTCAAAAGAACATCCTAATAAAAGCACATAAATCTTGCCAGGTCACAAGCTCGCTTCTTTAACCTTTAGGCCACCGCTGCCCAGTTGTCTGCATGTTCATCAACAATAGGAGACAGGATTAATGAGACAATAAGTTTGAAGGCTTTACCTCCACGCCCACCACCTCTTCCTCCTCGGCCTCCTCTCGGCGGCCCCTTCTCTCCTGGCGGCCTGGGAAGAAATCTCTGCAGTGGGAGAAGCTTCATTGGATCTATATAAAACTGAGAGAGAAGTTGCAGATTACGCATCGTTTGACAGAAACTGAAATGCTGTCAAGTATTCAAATGAATGACTTTTAAATGTCAGGTTTTTTTACCTTCTGAAGTTTCTTAAACGAAGACGCCTTCATATTGTCTGAGAGTTTGACTGAAAAATACTGCAGGGTGAGTTAAGGAATAAAAGCCGAGAATGATATTTATCCACACAAAATCACATTTTCTATTTAGTGCACATATATATATTTTATTTTTAAATTGTGACAGAAAGGATACAAATTCCCGGAGCTGGCCGAAGATCTCGTCCACCTTCCCGATCTGCTCCTTGTTCTCCAGGTACACGGGGGCATTGAAGTAGGGAACCTTGCTCTCCTCTGTTGTGCACTTGCACACAATATCATCTTCACATGGATGCATGAACTCTCCCACGGCTGCAGAGAGAAAAAACATCGAAACACATTCAGTTGTATGAAATGATTAGCCACCAGGTTCATTTTCTGTCCTTGTTTACTGTAGATAGGGGGTGATTGAGTCTTATCAAGCAGTTTATTTTGGTCTGCAAATTTCAAGGAATAACCGACAACTTTTAAAACTAAACAAAAGGTTAAAAGTTCCCTGCCGTTGCTACAGCTTGCATTTAAATCATATTTAAAGTTGGTAACAGTTCCTGAGACATGAGCAGGTAGTCACATCATAGTGTGAAGCAAGTTAAACATATCCAGGATCTGTTTCTTATCAAGCTCCACCTAACCTAACATCAGCCAACATGTTGTCCTGAACTGTAAAGCGGTCAGGATTCTGTAGATGGATGTTCTCAGTACAGCATCAATTACCATGGTGAGGACTGAGAACTCTGGATGAATCCAGAAGGTAGCTTGATTATTGATAATCAGATGTGCACACATTGAACTGACTTTTGCTGCTTTCCTGCATTTGGTCACAGTTGTTTTTTTTATACCTGTGGTACTTTGTTTTTTCATATGTTGTAACTTATTGTTAGACATTGTACCCGTCTCAATACTAGTCTGTGTATATTGCTTGTGTGTGTTGACGAAAAAGTCATTTTATTTAAACTCTAGGATGCCATTTTAAAAACTGGGTAACTCTGGCTCGATATACTGTTGATTAATAAACAATGTCCAGGCTGTCAAATAAACAAAGGAATGACATTAAGTGATCACCACACGTCCTGTTTCATAGCTCAGTCCCCAGGTGAGCACATGCCCAAACAACACTCACGTGCCGTCACTTGAAATTCACTTGTACCCTTCTGAAGATCATATATAGTTTGTGATAATGTTTATTTTTATATAGCAGATATATTTCAGTCTCAGATGTCACACATTACCCCACTGCATCATGTTTTCCCCACAGCTTCTCGAGGATCTTACCCACGACGTATTCAGGAGGACCGTAGTCCTGCCAGCCTCCTCCTCCTCCTCTGCCTCCTCTACCACCACCGAAGCCCCCTCTGCCTCCTCCACCTCGGCCTCCACCGAACCCTCCTCGACCTCCTCCACCTCGGTTAAAACCTCCACCTCCTCCTCGGCCGCCTCGTCCTCCGCCTCCTCTGAAAGACATGTCCTCTGCGATGGAGCAAGGGAGAGACACAGAGAGACACACACGAGTTAGCTGTTAGCTAGAGAAGCTAACAGGCTGCGGGGGTAGTAAGCACTAAACAACTTGCTCTTGCTAGCATGCTAACGCGACTCGGTCATTCAAACTACAGAATCACATCCACGTTTTCTACCACAAACCAATGCGGTGTGCGCTCAGCTCTACATATAATACTACAATAGTATCAACAAACAAATACTACGCGAATAAATAACTTAAAAACCACAAAATAAATAGAAAAACACACTCACAACTTTTCTCGTTGAGCCGCAGCTATTTACTCCACGCGATGACAACACGTGTGGCCAAACTGCCTATCGTAAAGTGCATATCTGGTGTCGTGAAGTGTCGTAAACCCCTGCCGCTGCCTCGTCGGGCTTCATGAACCGGAAGTTTAGTTTACGCTTTGTTTATTTTGAACTTAAAACCAGAATGACTTTTCAAGCTATAACGTGACGCAATGTTGTTTGGGTACAGATGAATTTATTTTTTTTAATAAATAATTGATTTTGTTGATTTGCAGGAAATTGAACAGTGTCCACGACAGGTCAGGTAAGAAAACAAACATCAAGTACACAATCTTCACTTGTCTAATAAATGATACAAAGTTGATTATGTCGTGTTGTTGCTTTGAGTCTCACCCACAGACTGTAAATAAACATGATTTGTAAAATTACATCTGACTGAGTGTGAAGGTTTATTAAGCCTCATGTTGTTGATCCCACATTCAGGAGATTCAGGAGATCTTCATACAAACAGACCAGGTTCCAGTCAATGTACATTTTAATGCACCAGTGCTTCATAATGAATGAACAGAAATGCAGTTAATTTCTCCTTTTCATACACAGAACTCTGACTGAAGTCGCTTGGTTTTCACTGTTTCAGGGGATAAAGTTATTCCTCTTCTCCTGCCTCAGTGTGGGGAATGTGAACGATGTCGGAGCCCTAAAACAAATCATTGCAGGAAGAACTGGTAATTCCATTTACATGGTTGCTCACAACACCAGACCACTTTGTGTTTTCCAGCTCATTTTCATTCCTTTTTTTGGCTTTTAGGGCAAATACACAAGTGGGTGTTTTGGCTGATGGCACGAGCAGGATATCTTGCAAAGGGCAGCAGGTGTACCAGTTCCTGGGATTCGGTTCTTTCTCCCAGTACACTGTGGTTCCCGATATCTCTCTTGCTAAGATAAGAGGCGATGCACCACTGGAAAAAGTTTGGCTGCTTGGCTGTGGCGTCTCCACTGGTTATGCTGCAGCTGTTAAAACAGGCAAAGTAAGAAGATACAGATCTGAGTTACACTTCTCACCAGCTCTGATGTGGACCAGTGATTGTTCTGTGTGCGTCCTGAGAACGAGAGTCAAGCAAAAACAAGTAGTTTACTTTTATTTGTAAAACATTATCATTTAAACTGGGTTTATAGTAACAGATTGATTTTTGAATATCTTATATCTGTTCTTCCCAATCGTGTTAATAGGATAGTAGTTATATTTCCCCCCCACTAGATATCAATACATGAACATAAGATAAGATGAAGAAAAGATGACAGTTCACATCAGTAAAGGAAGGTAAATATATAAATATACAAATATATATAATATAAAGAGAGTTAAACCCGAGCTGAGGTGCATTACAGTATTGGTGCATGTAACATCATACAAGTGCATTCAATGTGGTTAAAAGGAATTGAGAAGTTCAATATTCCACACCTTTTGTTTTTATTATAGTTCTTATATGTTGAAATAAGTAATCCCAAAGTTTTGTGGAGATACAGATGATTAGAATTTCACTTTTAAAACCAAAATGTAGAAACATGGAGTGATCAAATATGTTTTGAATATTAAAAAGACTGAGTATGAACATTTAACTGAAAACACAGCGGTCCAGTGAATAAAACTAAAGCAGCGAGAGAGCGTTCACAGGAGCCTGATAAGAACCTTTTTTCTTTCAAAACACTCCAGCTAATGGAAAATGTAAATGTGGCGAGAGGAGAGTGAAATTCAATTTGATTGTTTGATATGATAATGATAAAAGTGTGTTTCATTTAAACACTAATTTTAAAAGGGAAATTCTATGACAAACTATGAATAAAAGCCAACATGGTTTAAAGCTGAGGTTGATTAAAAGCAGGCTTATATAAGAATAAAATGTGCCAATGGAGAACAATGAAATCAAAGTCGTATTGTAGCATGTGCACCAATCTGTCACAACATTAAAACTGGTTTACTTGGAGAACTTGTTTATGTCAACCTCGATAAGTTCTCCAGAGCCGTGGAGCTCAGAGCCACCGAATGTGTCGACCCCAGAGATCACAGCAAGCCCATCCAGGAGGTTTTGGCAGAGATGACAGACGGAGGGGTCGACTACGCTCTGGAGTGTGTGGGGAGTCCAGCTGTCATGGTGGGTGCGGGGGACCACTACACACTCCAGTCTCACCAGTATCTGTGAACATGAACTTTTACAGGTAGTATTATTTTTCTTAGACTGCTGCACTTGAGTCTACAATAGATGCCTGGGGCACCTGTGTGACCGCAGGGTGAATGGAGAGAGAGGCAATGAGATTGAAAAGCTGCTGATGGGACGCACCTTGAAGGGGACTTACTTTGGAGGTGAGTTATCATATTGCTTCAGCAGCAATGCAAGGTAATTGGCATGATGGAGAAATCCACCCTCTGTAGTCTGAGGCCTTGTCCAACACTTGAGATATTTGGACTCTTGCCTTGACATATATATAGTCAGTAAGAATGAATTGATTTATTTGGAGCTCGTTTCATTCGCGTCTCTTGAGGACTCATGAGGGTCCTGTTTTCCTCTTGTAAAGGTTTGAAGGGTGTGGAGGACGTGCTCTGACTGGTGGATGACTACATGAACAACAAGCTGAAGCTGGGCGAGTTCATCACCCACAACCTCCCACTGGATCAAATCAATGTGGCCTTTGACCTTCTGAAAAGTGGGAAAAGGTAGGACAGGATTCATTTGTGGATGATGTCTTTTGTGTGTGTGTGTGTGTTTGTGTGTGTCTGTCTCCTTATGTTCACATAGTCAGGTTATTGGGACTTTTATCCTATTTGAGGACAAAAACTCAGCCAAAGGACTTTTCCATGGTTAAGGAATCAGGATAGTGTTGGACTTAGATATAGTACGATTCCCAAATACAGTTTATTGACTCTAGTATTCATTTGTCGAAATGCTCCAGTTGCTGTCTTTGCAAAATACTATGAACACACAATGGCACATGATTTTCATGGACGGATCTCTGTTACTGAGGCCGAGGGGCACAGGGGCCTGATGTCAGGGGCCTGATGCCAGGGGCTCCTCGGCCCGACTCTCTTTCGTGAAGTGGCTGTAACATACAGTATCGTGTTTGATAACCACAAAGCTAAAAAACCTTCATTGAATTTATACAAGATGGAGCATGGCCGGGCCAAACAAGTACAAACAAGTCATGTTTTAGGAACATGTGTATGTGTGGTTGTAAATGTGTAATAAGTGTATTAGCTATAATATCTATAAATAACAGATGTTTTACATGATCAACATTTTTTAATCTAAAGATTTTCGATTAACAATTGTAGGATTATAGGTTAGAACCATCAAAATAGTTCATGATTAATATTTTGTGTAATTGATTAGTGTCTAATTGTTGCTGGTCCACTGTTGATATTGTGTAGATCGGACATGAGACTGAAGTTATCCCAGTATTTGTCTTCTCTGTCCTCATCTTTTTCTTCAAAGGTACTAATAATATTTCTCAATCCTTGACTTTGTGGCAAGTGCGCACTTTGGCCACTAGATGGCAGTCTTATGTCATGTAAAAGCCTTTATAGTAAGTTCAACTTAATAACCATACAATAAAAACCTCATGTTTTACCTGCTAAATAACAACATTTATGTTCACATCCAATTCTATAATTTTCCAAAACTTATTTATCACAAATTTGATGAACACAGAGAAGATTAAGTGCATTTCTGCAACCTGAAAGAGAATTTAATAACAAACACAGCAGTATATATATGGTAGTACAGTAATATATATATATACATGTATAGTATAAAGCAGGAGTGTATGTATAAATATAAAGTAACAACAAGACAAATCTGTACATCTGTCACACGTGTGATAGTTGGAATTAAATACCCTTTTGTAGAAGATGGAGCGAGAGACCCAGGAACCAAACGGCCGAATCTGTCATCGGCCATTGTGAAGAATCTGCTTCATGTGGTCGGCCGTACCAGATTTCGTCCTTGGTAACGTTATATATTGATTTAATGGGGAGTCGCGGAGCAGGGCTGAAATAACAGCGGTGTGCTGTCAGGGCAGAAGACAAAAGGTTGTTTTGTGAAGGTTGTTTTCAGCTCCTCTCGGTGAAGACCTGAAATAGCTGCCAGAGGAATTTGTTTTATTGAAGTTCCATTCAAATGCCCTTGGCAGCTCCCCCTGCTTTTCCATCTTTATTTAAAATGGAAAATAAATTGGTGCTCTTCCTCCTGATGTTGGTCTCCTCTGGCTGTGTGCTATCAATCACAGATTATACATCTTAGACCCCGGACCTCCACCTCCACCCCCTCTTCCTCTTCTTCTTCGTATTCTTCTTCTTCCTCCCAAGGAATCTCGAATGAAAGAAAGTTTTTGGGAAATAAAAGCAGAGAGTGAAGCAGCAGAGAGAGATAACAGAGAGGAGATCAAGAGAAATGTGGAGACGGGTTCTGACAGGTGGTTACGTGACTGGCCACCGCATCTCTGACTGTTGGACATGCTCGAAGATTTATAAGGCTTTCTTGGGGACATGTGTTTGAATGTCTGCCTCGTCTGTAAGAAAGCCTTCCAGAGCGACGACCATAAGTCTCCCACCGGCTCTTCTTCTTTTCTTCTCTTTGCGGTTGAACTCTACAACCTCTGGAATTGTCACAGCATTGTGCAACTGATACAGGGAGGACATGCTACATGAATTACAACCGCAGCATTGCACACATTTCAGAAACTGTCCGTGTTGTCATGCTTCACATTTGTCTCTGCAGCTTTTTCTGCAGATATCTTCGGGGATAGGAAGACAAAGATAGAGATGAATCTTCATTTGCATTTAGTGGCTTTTTTCCCCCTGCATCATCTTTTTGCTGTCATCACTCCACTGCGACACCTCTTTCAGACCTCATGAAGATAATTGACAAACAACAGAAATGCCAGATGAGGTAAATGCCATCACAAAAGTAAGGGCATGAAAAACTGCCGCCTTGCCTTTCACAATATTTAAATTGGGATCAAGAGATTTTGCTTTATTTATTAAGCTATATTCCCGTGTGACAGACAGATGACTGCATGCTGGAGATGATGAGAGCATAGAAGCAGTGGGTGGGAAACACCCTGTTCAAACAAAGACTGTTTTATAGTCAGAATCCAAAAGTTATAAAACACCTTATTTTTTTAATTTGTAAATGGGAGTTGGTGCCACTCTGATTCAACTGGTGCATGCAGATTATTTATCAGAAACTATATCATACTGTCCCTATTGAATGGTTTTATATTGGTTAACAACAAGTAATTCTTATATATATATTCCAATGCTGGGTGTCTATTTTAATCTATTTTAGCTTTATTTAATGGCTTTAATAGATGGATAGACATTTTCCATGTATTCTAGCAAAACATCAAGGGAAACTCATTTATTTACTGAAGTGTAATCTGTGAACTTGTTTCCTAATGTTCACAGTGTTTCTTCAAACCTTACGCACCTTTTCATATCATTAGTTTGTCTGTAAGATACTCCAGACAGATGTGGCTCAGGACGTAAAAGAGGGTTGTCCACTAACCAGATGGTCGGTAGTTCAATCCCCTGTATCCTTCTGTCTATCTTCTGAAGTGTCCTTGGGCAGGAAGCTGACCCAAATGACCTCTGACTGCTGTGCCAACAGTGTATGAATGGTGACTGTGTATAGAGTTGCTGTATGAGTGTGTGTGTGAAGGGTAGATGTGATTTGAACTGTAAAGTTGATAAGACTTAAAACAAAGTTATATTCTACATTATCAGCTTTTTACTTAAAAGGGTAGCTGTGATTGGTCATGAATAAAGTAGTGAAAAGAATCATTATGGCTGGATTCCATTTCTGTTTCAGGGCCCTTGTATTGTGCAATCTGTCTCTTCCTCATGATTTAATGGACCCTTTTGTTGTGAATGAAAATAAAGGCCTGTCCCAAAACCAGGTCTATGGTTATTATAATCCGGAGCCCATGGCAGGATTTATATTCTGTTTGTGTGTAAGATAACGTGACCACGCTGTCACATTAGCTGGTTAAAGTCCTGTGTAGAACATCATAAATATAAAACATGAATCAGTCCCGAGGAAACAGGTGAGAGAGGAACCAGAGGAAAAGCACGTCTGAGAGAGACGTAGTCAGATAGGCAGAGAGAGAGAGAGAGAGAGAGAGAGATGGAGGGATGGATATAGTGTACAGCCCCGGTGGCTATGGAAGAATGACCCACTTAAGTCACTAAAGACTGTCAATGTGAGGCCCCTGTTTTATCCGCAAATCCCGGCCATTATACGGCTAATGTCGGGCAATGCCTGTGACATCCCTGGTCTTTCTTTGACACGGTTAGCTTTAGCTTCTGTGTCAGTGGAGTGTTCTGGGCTTGGAGTGGGGGACGGTGCCTGGTGTCTTGGAGGGATAGTGTTTTTTCCGCTGCGTTAGAGCGTTGTGCAGTGATACATCTGTTGTGAGTCTCCATCAACAGAGATTTATTTCCAACATGTGGACTTTTTATGGAATTCTGAATAAATCTGCCACTTTCTTGGCCTGATTTGAATCAATAATCCATTACAAATGGCCTTAAAGTGGGTTTAATGGACTAAAGTAGCAATAAAATTGCACTTTAGAAATCCTCTGGTAGTCGTAGTATGTAGTCAATGTGAACTTTTATAAAGTCCATAAAACTTTTTTTATGATTTGTTTGGCTACAATTGATGCGTTACACTTAGAAATATTATTTGTATAAGTCCATTGTCCCACACGTCAGACACTTCAATGAAATACCAAACTCATAATGACTTTATCATGTTTCTCTGATTGTGTTGTGCATTGTGTCACATTGTGTCAGTGTTTTACAGTTTGGTTGCAACAGAAATAGACAACAAAAACGGGATTACACCGACTGTACGTGGCTATTACCAAAGAGACACACAAGCACACACATACAGAGCGATATGCGTGACAGCTCTAAGCTTTTGTTGTGTTTTGTCTGACAGCAGCAGTAAAGTAGTAATTGAGAGATTAGCGCTAAGGTGCTATCATGGCACTCCTTTGTTTGGCGTCTCCCTCATTGCTCACACAGAGCACTGGGGGAATGTGTGGGAAGGAGTCGTGATTTACTCCTTTTGAATCTGTCGTGAATCCACAGTAATGGCAGAAGATAAAGCACAATTTAATATTTTGATTGCAAGTAAACAACACATCGTGATTTTCAATTAGCAGAATCACAGATAGATCGTCCGTGTGTATAAATAACTCATAAAACTTAAATGTTGGTAATAGAAGCTGTAAGAAAAAGGACAATAACTGTATCTTTGATCATTTGGGTTTTTGAACTCCTCCAACACAGACTTAGCCCCCGTCTGGCACAACAACCCTTCCCCCCCCCAACGTGCCAACATTGAGTCAACAGCATCACTTCATGTGGTTGTGGGCTGGAGATAGGGGGAGATATTCCTCTCAGACCCGGTGTGTTTACCCCCTAATCCCTGGGAAGAAGTTCACAAGCATGAGGAAAGTAGTGGGAGATTTAGCGACCTCCCAAACCTCCTCGGTTTGCATCGCCTCCGTTTCACACAGCCACACGGGGCTCGGCTACTTCCTGGGAATGTTTATGAAGCTATTGTTTTGTGTGATTGTGAGAATATAATTGGTGTGAAATTGCTGCTTGTCTTCCTTTATAGAACAATTATATAAACATAAAACAACAAGAATTTAATAAAATGTTATGATATAGTCCATCGAATATAATATATAATATATTTTTAAAATGTTTGCTAAAACTCACCTTATAGAGTAAAGTATGACTCAAAAAGTCTATTTAATTGAATTTTAAATGGTATTCGTGGAACAGTTGAAAGTCATAAAAGTGATTCTTAATATGAGAAATGTATTATCATGCTAGTTACAGTTAAAATTCGTGTAGTATTTTGAACCAGTTGCTGAAAATGTTTTGCTTTTTGGGGGATTCAATTCTTAATATAAAGAGTCACAATAATACAGATTTTAATGAAGACACAAAAGTATTTCACTTTCTCAGTATCAGACAGAAAGGATATTACTTCTATTACTATTATAACCACAAGGACACTCAGAGAGCACATACCTCCACCAAGGCTAACGCCCTATCTGACCATGTTTAAGATTGTGAAAATGAATTCCTGCATCCAGCCATTTATCCAGATCTGACCCCAAATTCCATGGGCTCTCCCCTGAGCGATTGCTCCACCCCTCCACTGAATTTCAGGGAAATTGGTTTAGCAGTTTTTGAGTTTTAATCCTGCTGACATACAAACAGAGAACCAGAAAGTTTCATATGACAAAAATTATAGAGAAACAGAGAAAATGTTGTTGTGTGACCCTGAAGAAGATTGTAGACATTGTCAGATTATTTACACACATTACGGTCGTGCTTGATGTACAGTATCTTCCATTGTTGGTTCAAATGTGTTTTCAAGGTTTGGTGGGTCAATAAAAACCGAACTGGGCGACTGAGTGAGTCATCGTTACCTGGTGGAACGGCCACGGTGAAGCACATCATTCTGTTTTCCTCCGTCTCCTCCTGACGACTCACTGTTGTCCTGAGATGAGTCTCCTCAATCACTGCCCCCCCCCCCCCCCCCCCCCCCCCAACAACCGGCCCGCTGCCAGGCCACAGAAGGATTGGGCCTGTCCCCAAAAATACACTTCAGACTGAACACAGTTAAAACACTTTTGTTCGGCTGGTAATTGTGGTGAAAAGCAAAAAAAACAAACCTGAAATGATCTATTGCAGCAGCCGGGCTCATTACTCATCCCCGGGATCATGTGAGTAATGGTGAATATACATCTAAGTATATTTTAAGTGTATTTTAAGTATATCCTGGCTGTAGAGGGAAATATACAGAATGATAAAGAGTGATTCAATTATTCTACACCGGTCTGGCATCGCCTGAAGAGGTTTATATAATCAGCACAAAGCACTTGACTAATAAGTAGGAAATTAATAATCAATAAATAGATAAGAGAGACAACTTTATTGGTCCCTTCGGGGTATCCATGGTACATGAATGTGTATGAGATACAGCCTACACCAGTTGAAAGCTAATACTATACTGTATACTATTTATTATGTATGTGTGTGTATCAATGTACAAGGGGATATACACTAAATAATATAAAATACCTTGCAGCTATTGTTGAGTTATGTTGTGTGATCCACTACACGGTGCATTTGTGTTGTTTGTTCAGTACAATTTTAATATAAAACACTGTTCAGGGTCCAACAGTCACCGAGTCCATAGTTTTAACAACATATAGAGGAATTGTATTGGAGGTTATCTGACAATTATTCATTTTATTTGTCATTTTGTAATCCATGTGCTTATTAGTTTATGCTTCCCCCATCTCTCATTATATTGTGTTAGCAGGAAAATGTCTTGGGAAGTTAGTTCTTAGGATTTTTAATGTCAACTTTGAAGCCAAGAAAAATGTTGAGCTCCAGCGATGGATTTAACATCAAATATGTAATCCTGACACGGTGGACAGTGTCCTCCCAGCCTCACACTGAGAGGACCAACAGCTCCACCGCCCTCACCGGCGTTTGACCAAAAGTCTCCGTGTTGCCCCCTCGTCTGAGCTGGAGTCGCGGTGTGTGCTCCGTGTTTGCCTTTACTTCCCAAATCCCCGAGAGCAAACAGGAGCAACGGCAGATTAGCTTAATATCGTCCCCGGCACTAAACACACACAAAATTAAATGTCATCCGTGTCCCAGGGCGTCGGCAAAATAAGAAAGTCACACTACGACTGCCCTGGTAGGTGGTGCACAGGGCAGCAGCACCTTACAATCAAATTGAATTTCATATTATCTTATCTTATCTATTCTATTCATCTATATACTATACTATTCTATCTATCTATATTCTATTCTATTACTATATATACTATTATATCTAATCTCTCGATCACTTCATCTCTCTACAACTATCTCTTCATCTATCTATCTATCTATATATCTATCTATCTATCTATCTATCTATCTATCTATCTCTATCTCTATCTCTCTCTCTCTCTCTCTCTCTCTCTCTCTCTCTATCTGTCACCCTATCATCTCTCCATCTATCTCTCGGTCACGTGGAGCCATAAATAAGATGAAAATTAAAAGCGAACAAGTCAAAATAGGTTTAAATCAATGATCTGGTTACTTCTGGCCTGGGAGTGTTGGAGAAAAGGCAAATGACTGAGAATGTGAGCTAAAGCTAATAAGCAGGCCATCGCTAATCTCTTAAGCAAACCTGCTCTCTCCCTATGTGACCGTCTTTCTTGCATTATAAATAATGTATATTTTGCACACACACACATACACACACAATACACACACCAACACACCCCCAGTGTCATTTGACTTCTGAGTTGCCGGTAGAGTTCAATCTGGTCTTCAAACAATTCTTATTTTCCGCACCTCCCCCCAACCTTATTGGTCTACTTTAATTAGTGCTATTGAAGGCTGGGGCAAACGAGGAGGGGTGGAGGTGCTGGTGGGTATAGAGAAAGCGGGGTTGGGGAAGGGGGGGGGGGGGGGGGGGGGGCGGTTGTGGTGGTGTAAATACTGAAAACAAACAAGAGAAGTGAATGGGAGGATGGTGGCGGGTGCAGTCCCGATGCCCCTGCGCAGACGGAAGGGGACACATGGTGTAAGCAAACACTCATAATTGCATTAGATTCCCCTGGCACTCGGGTAATCTAGCCCCCCCCCCTCCCAGAACACAACAGGACACATCTTCTGCTCCTCCCGCTCTCTCTCTACTCTCTCACTCCTTTGCAAATTATTAATGTAAAAACCCACTGTGCTGCAATTGATCATTCAGCAGACATGATCGAGGTATTAATAAGCATTTAGGAAATTGAGATGTGAATTTATTTGCCCGCTTGTGAACTGCAGCAGGTGTGTGTATTTGAATGCAGGCCTCATTGTGTGTGTGTGTGTGTGTGTGTATGTGTGTGCATGTGGCTGAGCCAGTGTGCGTGCATCCCATTAAACAGTTGTCCTGTTTGATATTTCATTCCTCAGCCCACATGTCTGGAGAGTATGAGCAAACACATTTGCTTGAATGGGATGTTCCCTGAGCAAACGGGGGAAATCTGGCCTTGATATGAATATCAGTGACAGTCAATAATAATTGGGACGGCATGATTTGCTCCTTATTGAGACGTCCAGGCTGCGGGAAACCGCACAAAGTGACATATGGGGCCAGATATTATATTTTTAAATAATTCCTGCACTAACCCTGTGGACTTCATTCAGAGCAGAGGAGCATCTGCTGCTGTGGCTGTAAAAACAACAACCTCCACTAGGTGGTGATATGATATCCACAATAACCAAGATCCTCACCACCACATTACAAATACTGCAAACTAATACTATCAAATCTTTTTAAAAACATTGCAAACATTGCAAATACGCAGAACTTTTTAAAGAGTTAGTGCAACAAAAAAAGACCAGATTGCCGTGTTTGCTTGCCTTTAGCGGGTTTAATCAAATCTTTTATTCGAATGCTTATGTCCTCCATTTCGACAGAACCGTGGCTTTGCACCGACAGCTTCACGACATCCACTCTGTATCTTTAAGCATCAAATTCTCGCTCTTAATCAGGCGAGTTAAAGCAACAACAGAGTCGGCTGCAAATCCTAAATAACAAACCTTTATTTGCAGGGGAATATAAAAAACACGGTGAGGATTGAAATCGTCAGAGCCGGAACAATCGTGAATAATCCCTGTGGAATCAACTCCATTAAGTTTGATAGGGAAAGCGTCGCCGATTCAGCATTAATGAATGAAAGTGGAGCCAGAGAGGCCGAGTCGGGTCGCCACTGAGAGACGGGGACAATCGAGGAAAAGTCTCAGATCTCTGATGGTATTTAGCGGATATACGAGGCTTTGAGGTAAAGCCACAGTGCCAGAGGGTTTAGGTTTGTGTGGCCCCGGGGCCAGTGTAACAGAAAATAAACAATGCCTCCCAGTGATTAGGACTTTATTAAGGCGCACAGTGCACACACAAGCTAGAGCGGGTTTATATGTGAGACGTGGGCCCAGTAACAAACGCCAATACAAGTCCGAAGCATTGTTTCAGTCGTGTGTTGCGTCTGATTTAATGAGAAATAAGCAGCACGACACACAATGACTTCCTCATGCCGACTGATTGCGTTTGTGTTATTAACTCCGCAGCGCACACAATTAGCTTCTATTGACCGCCCCTGTAATCACTACCACTCGGATTAAGAACCACTACCAGGGCAGAATGCTCCGTCTCTAATGACTGACAAACAAACAACCGTGGAGAAGACAGGCAGAGAGCACCGGGGGGGAACACCCACCAAGTTGCTTTCAAAGTAATATCCCACTAAGCCCTGGACACCTCAACAAAGTCTGTCATGTCTAACCTGGCTCCCTCACCTGTTTGGAAACAGCCAAATGGCCCTGCAGGGTAATCCCTGGTCCCTGGGGCACTGGAGGCAGCTTTACCCACCCCACAGAACTCTGTCCTGCCCTGACAAGTTGTTGTACTGCAGGGGCACCAGGAACACCCACAGCCCCCGATCCATCTCAGCTTTTCGGGGAATTAAGCTTCACTCGAGTTCCCTAAAAGGAGAATAATCCTAAATACCAGCAAGCAACTCTCAGCTAAATTTTACAAGCTGGAAGGACTCGGGACCATTGAACATGAAGGTGTTTGATAAAGAATAACTGTCTTACGTGCAAAGGGGATAGAGCAAATATTCAGTATATGCAGCCAGTATGTTGTGTAGCAGCAAATAAGGCATATGTAGCTCTAATTTGAGGGTGAGGTGGTCGGTTTATTGATTTTATCGTCTCTGCATCCTCAGGCTCCAGCCCAGTGGCAGCGGGATCAGCGCTCTCACTGCTAATTGGGCTGTTTTCAGGAGAGACTGAACTGAAAGTTGCTCCTTATCAGTTGCAGTAATTGCTCATTGAAACACTGGTGACGTCAGGAGGAATCGAGGGAGAGAGATCTACCTGATCTGGATCTTTTTGTCAGGAAGCTAAAATCTACAGTTCCACAGACACGTGTTCTTCAAACCCAGAAACTACAAAGTTCTGGTTGTGTATTAATTCATCTTGGGAAGACTTGGCGGTCTCTTGCAGTGGTGCTGTGTCTCCACTTGGGGGCGCAGTGTTGCACAGAATCAGACAAAGCTGAGGAATTGACTGAGTGGGACAGATCAGACAATGAGACATTTTCATTCTCAAGCAGGGATCATCCTGCATTTTATAATTCTAAGATGGATCATACATTTATTATAACATTATAATATCAATAAATACTTCTTCTTTTTGTTTGTTTTACTAGTGTTTGAGTATTTACCACTTGTACTACCACAACAATAAATTTGCTTTAATTGCTTTTCTTGTAAATACAATTATCACAGATTAGTAATTGTAAATTAGTAATTAATAATATTGTGTATTTTGAAGCATCAGGGGTTTTAAGTAGATTATCACATTTTAGTTCCAAACAGGGTCCTACATAGTTCCAGTGTCTAATGGCATTTAGACATTTCAGTACTAAATCAATGTGTTTCTACCATTTTATATTAAACAGATCAGACATTTTCAAAAATACATTTCAAAAAGTAAAATTCAAAATGTTATTCAAACAATAGACCACAATTGTCGCTTTAATACAAGCACCCTGATGGTCATAGTGTCGAGAGGGAATATGCTACGACATGAAAAACTCAATTCTAACCGGTTGTGGGAAATTGTAATTAATGGTTAATAGTTTTTTATTTGTTTTTGAAAGTTTTCAAATGAGACTTGCACAAAAAGTTAAAATAAATAAAACGTTATATTCCATTTTCTGTTGAATTAAATGGGTGTAAAAGTGAATTTTCTTCACGTCAATAACTTCCATCACATTTCTCATGTTTTTTAAAAGAAATAAAAGCTGCTCAGGTTATAAAATCCCTGTGTTACCATCGGCTGCCGGGCCGCTGTGGAACTGGCAGCCTCTCGCAGCCATTAGTCTTTTTCTCTTATCTGCCAACTGTCCCACCATTAATCAGGAGGCTGCTTCGGGCTTTTACATTTGATCCAAACCTTCATGTTCACAATTTGTTTTAATAGCGCGGCTTCGCTCAGATAAGAGAGGAATATTAGAGCCGCATTAAACGGAGCCTGTTGAACTTGATACAGTAGAAGCTATTTATCTTGATTAGCACGAGGGGATCGGGGACTCCTCCAGAACGTTTTATCTCTGACAAGCCCTTTTGTGTTTAAAGTCACTGCATGTGCACAAACACCACTGACACTACGTCTGAACTTTGTTTGGTTCTGACCATGTGTGGTGTTGATTTCCTTTCAAAGAGCCCGTCCTCGCTCCTCGGTTCATTTGGACATTTTGTTTGTTTTTCGCTGGAAGCCCCGGAATCCTCTTTTCATTCTGCGAAGAGTAAAAACAACGTATTAACTTAAAAACAATAATTTCCCATGAGCATCTCCCTCCGTGGTTTTTTCTTTTTATCTTTTTTCTGCCAAGATGTTTTCTCTCATCCACAATATTTCTTTAATTAACAGAGTCTCACTCAGAGTTTGAAGCCGTGCAGTTTTCGAAATGAAAATGAGTTTAGACTGAGATCCAGAACATATAAGCTTAATTAAAACATGTTTACTGCCAGACTTCTTTATGCTGCAACATTTTTCAATGGTGCCTGTGTGTGTGTGTGTGTGTGTGTGTGTGTGTGTGTGTGTGTGTGTGTGTGTGTGTGTGTGTGTGTGTGTGTGTGTGTGTGTGTGTGTGTGTGTGTGTGTGTGTGTGTGTGTGTGTGTGTGTGCGTGTGTGTGTGTGTGTGTGTGTGTGTGTGTGTCTCCATGGAGGTTTGAGTTCTTTGTTTCGACCAGTATGCTTTTACCTCATGTTCATATTATTGGAATTTATCAATACTGGCATTTCCTTTTTTTTTGCCCAGATTTATAAAAAATGTCATCTTTAAATTTCAGGAATACATTTTTTGTTACAACTATTAAAAAAGCTCCATGAAAGAAATATTGATTTAGGATTTTCATCTGTTAGAGGAAAGGTCATGACCTCAACTGCAGGATGCTTCCTTCTTATAAAGCACATAATTTACAAAGAATGATTTTGTATATATATAACTATTACATTGCTGTCTTACTAAACCTTTATTAAGTTTTACTTTCATATATATAAATTATATTCACAAGTCAACAATATAACTATTACGTTGCCTCATTATGATAGTTTTGCACTTTTTTACCTCCATATATTATATTAGTTTTCATAAGCTTGGCTAAAATTGTAGTTTTATTCTTCAGTTTACATCTCTGCACATTATTTCACATTCGAACATAGTTTCAGTAAAAATGTCAAAAAGTCAAACCAGACGCTCGTTTCTGGAAAATACACATAAATACAAATTCAGAGATTCGGAAAAAGTTTTGTCGTGTCCAAGCGTGTCCAAAAACTGATTTTCCATTTAACGGTCTGTAAATGAAATTTAAGCCGAAAATAAAGCTGAATATCTTACGTACTTAAACATAATCCAAAAAGGAGAACCCTATGAGCTATATATTTGTTATTTATCAATAAACCCCTATAAATCCGTAGAGGAGGACATTCTCCAACTGTGTCTAAAACCAACTGGAGAAACACAACATACTTCAGAACATTGGACACCAGCAGTTCTAACTGGAAGCAGCTTCCTATCAGTCTCAGCAGAGCTGTCGGGGCCTAAGTTATGGACGCAGGTGATTTACGTCTGTGCTGTCTGGTAAATATGTGCTTAAAAAGTACTCGGCGGAAAACACGTCGTAAAAGTTTACGACATCAAAGTACGGGTGCAAGGTAAGCGCAGTAAATTCTCCATCTCATTTACAGGATCCTTTTGCCCACCAGACGATTCTCCTGTCAAGTGGAGGAGGTCTCAATAAAGTCATATGAGCTCACGGCAGGTGTGGGGGGTTCTATCTGTGGTTGGTTTAATTGGAATTCCCTTGCTGATATCCCATAGTTTCAATGAGTTCTCTATATGTGTGAATAATGTTCTTCAGGACAAAGAGGATCGCTGTAAAAAAAAAAAAGGTATTTCTCAGCAGCAGTGAAGCAGCAGATGGTTTTTAGAGAGTGTGTTTCCACTTTTCCTTCAGTTGAACTCCGGGGGGATTTAGAAAACTTCACAAATCTTTTTATTTAATTTGCTTTAAAGATGCGTACTGTTGTTGTGCACTGCATGGAGAGAATATCAGGAGAACTTTACCTTCCTAAAAAATGGGTTTGAAACCTGTCTGCACGATCCAGGTGTAAACGCATGGATCCAGCGGACCTGGGTAATACCTGGAAAAACCCACAATCTATTCAATGGAAAGTCCTGCCCTCCTTACGAGGCTTTGCTCAGTGTACATGTACACAGGGTTTGTACAAACAGAAGATTTTCTGCATGTTCATACTACACCGGGGGGGTTTTCCAGCGATCTCTTCCCGGTGCATGCGGTTACACGGAGAGGCGGGATTAACCATCAAAAGTCTGAGTCGGAGTATTGTGTATAATTAGGATAATCTGAGGGGGTTACAGTTAAAAAATGAGTCTCTTCATTGTTCTCGCTGTCATCTGGAGGCGGCGTCTGAGTCAACACACAACAACTCCATCAATTACGTTTCCAGGTAATCCGAAGCTGCAGTCGTAAAACAAAGCAATTTAAAGATTTGGGATTTCAGACACGGGCTTCGCAGTCAGTTTGTTTCAAGTAATTTATTGAATTACAGTTTAAATCGAGAGTAAACTTTTAATTGCGCTAAGTGCAGCTTATAACGGATCAGAGGCTGAGTGAAATCTCAGCATTACAATCACATCATCTAATAAACACTGTTGAGTTAAAGTAGAAAGGGCACGACAAGTTGCACACACTCATAAATATCAGCACTCAATACATATAAATACATAAGATTCATGAATTATTCCCTCGGATATCGATGAAAATGACAAAGAGCGCAATATTAAAGAAAGTGTAAATAAAGGTTCCATGAGACGTTTATTAGTCCAAACTTTATTGACCCCAGTTCCATCCATCCACCAATTTGCTTGGAAGTAGGTGAAGTTGTATTTGTGTGTTCCTGCTGAGAAACAAACAAAGAAACAAATAACCAATACACAACTCACGGTGGCAAAAAACACCTCTTTGGTTTCTGTCGGCCATTTTTCCTGAGCAACAGTATCTGTAAACTTCACAGTATTTCAGAACCTGACTATGCAGCATTCACTCAAAGGTTATATTTGCTGCTTCTGGCTGCTAACTGAAGTACTTAGTTAGATTTCAGATCTAAGAAACACATGCTACCACTGTTTCCCTGTAAATATGCACTTGCTACTGTATTTTGTAAAAACCAATCCCTTTCGCAGTAGTAGCAGTAAAAAAGCCCAAACCCAAGTGTTTGTAAGTTGCAGTTTGTAATGTTTTGAGTGTGATTCATGTTATTGTGACACCACATCTACCTCATGTTAAACTGCCGATTACTTTATCTGCCGACACACACACACACACACACACAGACACACACACACACACACACGCTACACCTCCATGATAGCATTCGTGGCTGTTTGGTGATTTGTGACATTTGCGATAATACCGTTCCCCCGAAGGCCTCGCCGCTGACTAAACATGGAGGTACACTGACAAATCCAACACTCACTCACCTCCTCACTCACTCGCTGCTATTCCAGCGTGTAAGAATATACAACTGTCAGGGCGACAGCCAGATAGCCGGGGACTCAGCTGTTGATTGAGGGATCACCGGCGAAATGGGGATGTTGCCAACTCCAAAAGGTGCAGAGATGGAGATGAATAGCCGGGGGGCTCCTCGGCATTGCAGAGGCATGTCGCCCCCGCCGGGAGGGAGCGGGTGAGGGAGAACCGCGGCTTCCAGAGGGAGGAGGAAGGAGACAGGTAGAAGGCACAGCTGACACGACTTGTCACCCGGCTCCCAGAGCGCACTGGGGCTGCAGATTCGCAGTCTGCCATTTTGGCACGGCGTGTAACAGCAGAAGGACGGCACGCCATGGAAAAACAACCCTCGCAGTGCTGAGAAGGGAATATGACAGGAATTAAGTCAACTCAGGAAAATGTTAATGGCTATCGACGTGTTCTTTACACTGTAAGCAATGCAAATCCATGTGCTCGTGGTTCTTCTCTGTCAGCAGCCGAAGGGATGCCAGAAACAGCCTAACTGCTCTGGACGGGTTCCAGTCATCGCAAAAGAAAATGTTTAAAAACATGAATTAATTATGTTGGAACTTTTATAAAGAGTAAACTTTAACCAGAATACATTTTATAGCCCAATGACAAACAATGATAATAAAGAAAATGAGGAGCAAGAATCGATTTAACCTCAGAAAACAGATTTTTGAATTGAACAACGTACTGTGACTGACTTTATTATATCATGGTTTTAGTCTGTATCACAAAGCACAGGCCAGTGCACACACATATGAAATAACACCGGTGAATATTTTTCAAATTGCTAATGCGCTGCACTTCACAGTAGATAATGAGCTCTGGCTCCTGATCAGCCCTCACTCTGCACATTTCAGTATTTGTTTTGCGACAGCTCCGCTCTCTCAACCGCCCTCTTAATCAACTGTAGATCCCTCTGAGGAACAATGGCATCGTTGAGCTGGCTCTCTCAGTCCAGGGGGACCGGAGTCCACATTTGTTTTCTGAGTGAAGTGACCCTCACATCACACTCGCACAGATTAAATCACATTATGGAGGCTGCCGACTTCAAGTGATGCACAATTCTGCACAATTCTGAATTCGGGGAAGCATCATTAGCACAAACACACTCAAAGATCATTAATATGCAGGCTTTATTTTATCTCACTTATTTAATTATACCTAAATAAACATATTTAAAAAGTAGTTATGGCACATGTCAATATTGAAGCCTGGCAACTTCCATAGACAGTTCAAAGGTCAGAGGTCAGGGATACATCAGTCCCATTGAACCTTTAGGTCAGAGATGGTTAAAAAATGAAATGTCTCTACAAGTAAATCCTAAAAATACCCTGATTCTAGTGGAATGAAAATACATATATCTGGAAGGTCCATCAGATTTATCTATTATGAATCTCCATGAATTTGTCTTTAACATGTTACAGAGTGACGTGGTTGGTCTGCCTTCCCTCAAAGTGAAGTTCTCCTCGTGCGGCTGGATGAATTTGCAGAAGGATTCCATTAGAGTCTGTTGACGACAAAGTCAAATAGAGATCCCACCTGTGTGTGTGTGTGCATGTGTGTGTCTGTGTGTGTGTGTCTGTGTGTGTGTGTTTGTGTGTTGCGACATTGGTGCATATCATCCTGTGCAGACGCGCACATTTCCACACAGGTGCACTGTAAACAACTTGGCCTGTTCAAAAGAAATGACTGGAATTTATATTTCTGGTGCACTTTGCTTTACTTTATTTCCAAATTGTATACTCTAGCACTGATAATGATTTGTTCTTTTTACTCCCGGGTCAAATTATCCTTCAGATTGTCTTTCGGCAAAAGATGTGAGCAGGTTGTTAAGATGAAGGAATGTGAAGCAGACTCTATAACTCTGTCCAAGCACAGGCCAAGTGTCAACCCAGTGTAAATACCTCAGGTCAGTGAATCAAGAGAACAGAAACCCATCGGCTGACGTCTGAGGAGAAGGAAGAGGAATCATTCTAATCTCCAAGTGCAATAAATGTCCAGTAAAAAGAAAACCCCCCCAAAATAAGTATGATGATTTATAACCGATCGTTTCAGCTTCCGTGACCTTGGGCTAGATTTTGTCTAGATTCTGTCAAGACTTGAAACATCTGATGTGAGAAAAGTAAACAACTGTACGTCCTCGGGGTCAAAGGTTAACTCCGCCCCCCAAAAACGTGACCTCTGGTGAGAAAAGTGCTTGAAAAAAAAGAAGGAGTCAAAATTGAGTTGTCAAAACCTTGTGTTAATTAAAAAAAACGACAGGAAATATGTATTGGATATGATTTATTTCTTTGACAATCCTTTCTGTTACACACCAGGGATGTTCTCTTAAGATCCCACAGTTTGATTTTTACATGACATCCACACAGGAAGCGTAAAGACGAACGAGGTCTGTGTGTTTACGACGAGTCGGTCTGAGTGAACGAATCACGTTGCCGGTGCCAGACGTACAACTATGGAAATATTTGGCTCCTGCTGTGTGAAACAAAATGGCTTCTCCGTTCTTCCTCGCAGTAAATACAGAAAAGAAACCTATAAACAAAACAGTCGAGAGGATAACCATTGATCCCCATCTAAGCCACGCTCAATCACACTTAAACGGGGCGGCTCTTCCTACCAGAGGAACCAGCACAAACCTTTAAGTCGACAGCTAATGCCCGGTTTAGTCCTCTCTCTCTCTCTCTCTCTCTCTGCGCTTTCTTTTCCCTCCTCGAAAACTGCCATGCTACAACTTAATACCAGACGAGCCCACGCTGGGCGGCTGGGCGGTGCTACCGAGGCCCCGGCTCCACGCACTCAGCCCTCGCCCTTTGCTTTTCCATTTTGTCGTCCCCTATTCTTTGTCTCGCCCCCTCCAATTTCTCTTTTTTTTGCGGGTCACCGAACCCTGGGACAAAGTGTGTCCGCCCCCACCTCCTGGTCCCCCCCCCCCCCCCCCCCGGTTGCCAGCGCCGGGACCGCCACACCACACACAACGTTGGAAGATGACATTTCCTCACCCCTGTCCGCCCCCCCCCACACCCCCGACCCCCACCCCACCTCCACCCTTTCGTCTCCCCTAATCCAATCAGCGAGGCCTGAGTTTCTCTAATATACTGGTGGTCTCACACTCTGACTTTATCCCTGCAGCTGTGCCGGACCGCTCATTGGCAAGATTAGGGCCTCTGCAGCTCCTCTGATCATGTATTTCAATATGAATGGGACCAATAAGGGGGTGGATTATGGCTTAGTTACTTTGGAAATCCAAGGCCCCCCTTTGATGCCCCCGGGTTTGAACGGCAATGGCAGAACTCCGCCTGGTCGGCGTGGCGTGGCGGCAAACGCCACCTGGCAGTCAAATGTTTGCTCATATGCGCTCATTAAACAACGGCACACTGGCACTGTGGGTTCTGACTGCGGGCCCGATGGCGAGCCTCGGCCGCGACCAGATGGCGCCGGCGCCGGTTTGCCAGGTGGGGTTCGTCTCGTGCGCCGCCTCATGGACGAAGGATCGGGGGGGGGGGGGGGGGGGAGCTGAGGAAGAGGAGTGTGGACCGAGTATGTTGCCAAGTGTGGAGGAGAGTAAACACACATTTCAGTTACCGTCACTGTTCCATGCACACACAACCACGTTTGTCTCTTCCTTTTAAACGTACACATGCACTTAGTGTGGAATAACCAACACTACATTAAAGAGAAGAACCCCCCCCCCCCCCCCATGTCCACTCCACATCACCTGCATGGCCAAGTGCAGCTGAATTTCCCTCCAAACCCACTTTCACACACCGAGCTGTCCTGGGAGCACTGGTCCCACCACGACACGGCCCTTGTGGGGGCTTTTCATTAGTTCTCGGGGGCCTGGGTCTTCCTCTCTGCCGGCCCTCCTGCCCTCACATCTCGGGGCCCTTTTGTGTGTGAAGTGCTAGAGGTGATTAATATTTGTTTTCGCTCCTCTGTGGGAGAGGAAGACCCAGCTGATCCACTGTGACCCCTCCTTAATCCCCAGTGCGTCCACCCAGTCTCTATGTTTCCTTGCCTCTTTCGGGGGTTTTCACCTCAGAGGCTGCCCAGCGCTCTCCGAGCTGACGCCTGCGTCCAACTCAAGGTTCAGAGCTCAGAGCCACGATGTCAAGTTCCTTCACCAGGGGGCCACCGGGTTTTTATTTTAGGCATTTGTAAAAAAAACAATTGTGACGACAGGTGATGTTGACTTTTACATTTACTCTGAAACTGTAAAACAAACGGGACAGACGTGTAAGTGCATCAACCTGCACAGGAAAGATCAGCTCAGTGTCAGGTTCAACATCAAACCTGATTTCCAGGTTTTGGGGAGACCAGCTCCTGAGCCGGCTGCTGCTCCTCAGGTAGTCTGGACAGTTGTGACAGGTGGAGGAGGTGGAAACCAGGAGGAGATCCTGAATGAGTTGTGCTGCGATGACCAGGTTGAGGAGTTTTGACGCTTTGTTGAGGCCGAAGCGGGGGGGGGGGGGGGTCTTGAAGGATTGAGTGGCTTGCGGGTCTATTGAGGACTTGATCCTGTTGACAGATATACAGCTCCCTTTGTGACCACATGGCCGTGATGGAAATGGCAGGTGCAGTATGGGTAGCCGATGAAAAAAAAAAAGAGAGAGAGAGAGAAATCCTTTCTCGCGTTGTGTTTCAGTGGTTGTAAAAACACAGCTGCTTTCAGCTTTCTGACCCGGCGCTCGGGTTCCAGGTCTCTGCAGCTCCTTGTTGCCTTGTTGGCGTCCGCCACTCAACTCGCAAACACAGTCTTATGTTCTTATCTCTTCATAAGAGCGTCGCTGGGTAAAAATGTAAAGATCAGCATTAACGACCAACACTGTCGGATGAAAGCTCTTAGCAACTGGATCAAAACCTGCCTCACAGTAATTGATAGTGATGGAAAACTGCTTGTCTATTTAACACACACACACACACACACACACACACACTTCTTAGCTGAAGATGACAGACAACACAACTGAGTTTGAGGAGATCAAGTATTATTTTCATAAAGATAAACAAAATAAAGTGTAGATACAAATGGCCAAAAAATATTTTATAATATTGAAAGTAGCTAACTATCTTTCATCGACAATGAAAATGATAATTGTATTTGCATTAATATGGATTATTATATATATATATATACGTGTATATATAAAAGGAAATTAATGACGGCGCAGTAGCCAATCTAAATTGAATGAATGAAATGAAAACGTTGAAAAATGTATATTTTTCAAAATTACATATTGTAAATCTAACAATTATTCAATTATTATTCAATATAATTAGGCTTTAATTAAATATATTATATTTCATAAGTATGATGATCATATAATTAGTTCTACTATTAATTCTGAACCTATAATCATATTTGGAGACTTATTGTTTGAGATTTGAAAACAGCAACTTTTCACGATGAATTTGATCCTATTTTTATTTCACAAATACTAAAGTAATCTCATTCATCATATTTTAACACACATTAATGTATGTAACTGGTAAACCTATAGTAGTTTTATTTTTTGTCTCCTATGCAATTTTGCTGAGTGGGAATGACAGTATGACATTTTCCTATTATCATTATTCTTTTATAGTAGTAGTTGTTGTATTCAGACATGATACTTCTTCAACAATATCTAAATAAATATATATTTAAATAATAATTTGTCTTGTCAGATCATATTGACGTTGCCAACTACTGGAACCATGGCAAAATAAAACAGAGTAATTTGTGAGACTGAAAGACATATTCATTTTGGAGTGTGTGTGTGTGTGTGTATGTGTGTGTGTGTGTGTGTTACTGCACTGTGATTTGTTAACCGCTTCCTGCTCCTAATTAATAATCCTAAATAAAATAAAACATACATTAAAACATATTAAAAATCACTGCCTCATGTGCACATTACAAACATTGTGTGTAAAGTTTGGACCAAACTTTGGCAGATGTCCCTCGGCAGTGCTGCGTCTGACATGCTCCAGCCAGGAGTGTGTGTGTGTGTGTGTGTGGGGGGGGGGGGATGTGTGTGTGTGTGTGGGGGGGGGGATGTGTTCCGAGGGCGAAGCTTTTAGCGCTCGATGAACTAATGAGCGGCGCCAGGTGTCACGACTCCTCCACAAAAGACTTCTCTCTGCTGCCCGTCTTCGACCTCCATCTTTTTCTCCAGACCCGGTCTCCCTGATCTCAACACCCTGCGGCACTGACATGTCTCCGGACAACTAATATAACATTTCACTTTAAGATGTCCAACACTTTATATTTTCTACACTGTAGTACGGTAGGTGGTATAAACTAGTTCACACAACTCAATAGTTCTTCTGTTTGTCAGTTGTTCTTATTAGCAAATATCCTTGTTGTAGGACTAATAAACGATTATCTCATCTCATAATGTTTCCTTTTTCCTTTAAAACCAACAATATTTGTCTATTTTGCTAAAACAGAAATTATGTTCTCTTACTCTGGTTGTTTTTCTAGCTTATTTTACTCTCAGTTTGTTATATTTGAGTCTTTAAAAGACGATTAAGAAACAAATAACAAACGTTTTAACTGATTTCTTAGCCAACTAGCTCCCAACTCAAATAAGTAAGAATATTAAACAAATAAAAACGTGCAGGGAAAAAATATTAATTTCAGGTGAAGATGATAGAAAACCTAAGATCCACAAGTATCTTAAATGAGATTTTTTTTTTTTGTGGTTGATTTCGGCTCAGTGTATAAAATCCTGGTGAGAAAAAAAACCCTGCTTCAAAGTATCTCAGTGGTATTGAGCAGGCTCTTGTCCTTGAAGATTTACGGCGACTGCTACGGTGGAATAAGCTTCAAATCCTCATTGACCAACATAACAGCAGCATCACGCCGCAGGGACTTAAGCAACGGAGGTATTGATATCTGCCCATGAACAAAACAGAAGCACATCATTCTGTGCGGATTCTGCAGAGCGACACGCGGTTTGACGTCTGATCGACAAAAAGAATCTCAGAGATCCCTGATCTACACCGCCGCAGGGCCACGGTGACACTTTTCCACTTTCCCCAACAATCGTACCTGCTCATCGCTGTGTGGGTTTAGCTGATGAATGACACTGGGGTGTGGGCTGTGCGCTGGGGCCATTTGTGGGGAGATAAGAGAGACTTCCTGGATTAGGGAGGTAGTTGAGGTACATCTCCAGAGAGCCTGTTTGTTTGGGTAAGACATCTCCTTCATTACCGCAAAACTGTGGGAGGCTGGGAAACCAACCTGTCTCGGAGATAGCACGGGAGCACTGCCAGAACGTACTTAACCGGGGTGAAAACGCAGCCCACTTACCCTCCAGGCCTCCGATACTTTATCAGGAATTGCACATCGGACGTAATGCACCGTTTGAGAAGTAACTTTCAAGCTAGATGCAGAAATGAGGATGTTATCGTGTGTCACGGCTCGCACGGTGTCAAACTACACAAGCTGGTTTGTTCCTGGCAGCTTTGTTTTCTGGGTGGCCCGGTGTGAGCTCGAAGGGATTCAGCCTCTGAAGCCAGAGTCACTTCGGTCAGAAGGTGACCCTCGAGTTCCACGACGCAGAACCACATGGAGTCCACTTCCTGGTCCTATATCAGTATTTTATCCTGAATTAGTCATTTATTCAGTCACATGTAGTTATTTGTAGTTTGATAAGGTTTTCAGCAGCATCCATCTCAACCAAACTCTCCTAGAAATGCATTTAATAGTTATTTTCATTATTGATATTGTTTTAAATTTAAGTTATTGTATATTCTGCAGTGCCAAAGGGATTCAGATACAACCATCAACTTCTGCTACTTGTCAAACTCCTCATTCTTATACTTCAATTAGATTCTATCATGTCCCAGTGCCCCAGGTTACATGTTATAAGTCTTTATTTAACCCACAAAGGTGTTTGATGTACAACAATATTCAGTTAACCTATATTTATATTCAAACTGTATGTTTAATCCATAATTTTGTGAGTGGAGGATGAGCAAAACATGAATGTCATGGTGCAGGGCTACATACGTTTTAACTGCACGTATGACAATAAGACAAATAATCTGAATCTCTTGAACCTTTAAAGGGGAAAAGCAGCAAATTCATCAATATGAAGAAGCTGAAATGCTTGATACATTATTTAACGCTTAAAAGACCATAATTTGAAAGTAAGTATATTTCTGTATTGCTGACTGTTGGTGAACTGAAGTTTGAATTTATTATTATTATTTAAACATTTTACTGAAACACAATCTTTCACCGAAGCAAGTTGTACATCATGTTAAACGAAGCATATATATATATATATATATATATATATAATCTACTTTTACTGTTTATAGTGTATATAGTACAGAACATCTTATCATAATGAGATTTATATTGAAATGGTAACAAGTAGTATTTACACCTATAGTAGTAGTATCTATGTAGTAGCATGTAATAGTATGAAAGAGCATTTACCAATTCAAGGCCTGATGGAGAAGTGTATTGATAACTCTACTGATCACCTCAGTTCAAATCAACAAGTTAATGTGTGTCTTTCTGATCTGAGCTGAATAAGAGTAGTTCCAGGATCAGCTCAGTGCTGCGTGGGGCCTCTTGTTGCCCTAGTGGCGGTGAAGGGGGAATTAGATGTAGTGTTGTCTGAGTCCCTGTTAATCCTCAGCTGATTAGTGGAATTCTCATCAGGGCTCCTTGAGAGAGAAAGTGTGAGGGAGAGCGAGAGAGGAGAAAGAAGGAGAATGGAGGGAAAAAGCCGAACTGGGGGAGAACACCCCCAACCCCCCCGCCCCCCCCTTCATCCTCGCCTTCCTAAAATTTCCTACGAGTGAGTCCCCCCCCCCCCCCCCCCTTCCCCCTGCTGCTCCCCTGGACCACAGGCCTGCATCTCCTCCGGCCAATAAGATCCCGGGCCCTCAGGTCACCTGGCTCACCAGACTAATCCCGAATCTGCCTGGTAGATTAGCACTTTCCCACTCACAGCCACTGCAGCCAGAGCCCCGGCAAATCCAGAGGTAAATGCCGAAGCTTCCGGTAAGTGGGTGAGCGCGGCGTTGTGCAGTGGATTAAGGAGAACAGGATAATATTTACAAGCCAGTAGTGATAAGGCCGAGGATAAACAGTAATGGTCGGTGTTTAGTCCCCCCCCCCCCCCCCCACCCACCCTCATCAAGGCAAGTGGTTAAATCACTGAATCCCTGTGTATCGTCTCTGACATTGATGTGCAAAATGAGTCGGCTGTGAATTAGTCTGTGTCACTCACCTGGCCTTGCTGCTGCTTAAATGATTAAAATGGTCAACAATCACTTAGGAGTATTCTGACACAATTAGGGCAATGAAATGAGATGAGGAGACTCTGGATTTCTGTGTCAATCAACACTTTGTCCCACGAGACACTTGGAGCACAACTTGAGTTTGGCTCCCAGAACATTCAGGAAATCACGTTTCTTCAGTTTGTCCCAGTGTTGTTCGATTGTCTCAGGGATGAGAATGTGGGATCTGAACCAAAAGAAAAAGAGCCAGTCTGGAATTCTAACATATCTCTTAATAAGATGCAGGACCAATGGACTAAAATGCTCAATATCCATTTTATGCCTGTTCTAATAACAAAATACTGTATATTATCCAGCACCTGGGTTGGAGAAACCACCTCCTTGATTTTGCAGGGGGTTCACCAAAAGTGGGATAGAGATTGTGTCTCCTGCCACAACACAACCTATCAGCGAGCCATCACTTTATCAAAGGTGTTGGTATGTGGTTGAGATTTAGAGAGAGGGATGATGACCTTTTCCTAGAAAGTAAAAGTTAAATAAACCATCAATTGACCAGTTGTTGCAAAGACTGCATAAAAAAAAAGTATCAAATTTGATTACATTTCTATGCAAATCACAATTTTCTAAAAAGCTAACTTTTAATTGATCTTATTTCAAAATAAAAATTAGGACATAAATTCTATAAAAATTATCAAACAACAATTAACGTCTAGGACTTTTTGAGAATAATCAGCGACATTCAAAACTTGACATGCATATGTTAAATATGTTTTTTTACAATTTCATGAAAACATCTTTAGTGTGATTGAGTATTTTACTGTATTTGTACCATTATGCATTTTCCAAAGACATCAACCTTTCCTGAATCCCTCAAAAGCAACACCAGGTCAAAACTCACCAGTCCAACATGATATTTAGGATCTGTCACCTCTCCCACCATGAAGCCACATGATGGACTGGTTTCCTCTCTACTGTAGATGGCACTGTTAACTTGCTCTTGGTTGGGATGTCAGCGCTGAGGAAGTGGAGCGGGGCAGAAACCCTCGGCGTCTGCTCCTCATTACTGCCCTGAGCCTCGGGGAGAAATTAATTAAAGTGGGGGAATAATAATAATGATAATCATAACAAAGATTATCTTTGTCATCACAGTTATGCTAACAACAGAAACGGGCTTTCGAAGGGGAGCCAGTGGCCGAAACAACCACCCTCCAGCTTTCATCTGACAGAAAACTATACGTGGTGTGGTTGTGTCTTTTCTCTTTATTCTTCCCTCCCGTGTTTTTCGGAGAAGTGGAGTATCAGCGGCGGTGGTGGGTGGAGGGAGTTTGGGACGGGGGAGGTTTCGGGGGGTGAGGGCCAGAGTGAAAGGCAAGTGTGTTATTGTAACAGAGCTTATGAGGGAGTCAAGAGGAGGGCAGTGTGCCGATCGCACGCTAGGCTGCATGATTCACAGAAGAGGCCCGAACACGAACCCGCCGGACCCCCCACTTCACCTCCCCTGCTTCTGAAACCCCCCACTGTCGGCTCGCATTATGGGACTAATACCGGAGCGATGGCGAATCACCTCACGTCACCTCTCGTGTGAGCGATTCCCACCCGTCTGGGGACGCTAACCTGCAGACAACATGAAAACAGACAGGAATTAACTTAATTCCACTGAGACAAAACATCTCTGTGCTTCACCTGCGAGAGAAACAGACACTTTCTCACACTGTCACACGTCTGCTCCGCATCACAAAGGGGGAAAAAACATCACCACTATCAGATTACACAGTTTAACACAGGCTGAGAAAGTTATTTGATCCTATAACCTCTTGAAACACTTCCCTGACCCTATTAACAATTTCCAAAAAACGCAATAAATGTCCATTTAAAACCAGGTTTCAATTCCTGAAGAGCCGACTTTTGGGGGAAACGTGAGATTTCCCACGGCCCGGCTGACACATCCCTCGCTCGTGAAAGGTGTTTGTGTCTGCAAGTGAAAGTGGACGCATGCGATATTACCTAATTTACATCACATGTCGTGTTAGCAGCGTCCCGCGGCAGCCACCTCGCCCTGTCACACTATCTGAGGCCTTATTGAGACAGAGGGGCCCGGGCCTGTCTCGTGACCGCCCCACGAACCTCTTTTCATGTTGCCTGTGAAGAGAGAAAGGGGCCGGCTGACCTCATGTGCTGCTGGGATATTACTTTACGTCTTCATCAGACCGCACCCTCGGCCCGTGAACTGATCCCGAGACTGTTGCGCATGTCGCCGCTTCCTGTCACCGGCTGGTCACCGGACCCTAATGAAAGAAAGCTGTCGGGGGGGGGGGAGAAGAGAAAAGAATCAAAGCTGGGGCGGAGAAGATGGTTAGGAAATCACTTTTTAAAGCTTTTTTCCTCCTAATATCCGAGATCGGAACAATCTAATGACTGTTAAGAGGCGGGCGACTGGAGCCATATTGGTTTCTGCTGCTCATCAATAGTTAATTCATCTCACGGGTAAATGTGAGACGGCAAATTTGCCCAGGATAGGACTTTCTGATAATTGTGAAAGATAAATGTTCTTTGTCCTCTTCACTTCTCCACAATCCAATTAGGATTCGGTGTCTAGGAAACCAGATGACTGTATGCTCCGGAGCCAGGGAACGTTAGCTTAGCCGCTCATTAGCCGTTTCCTTGAGCCCTCGTGTAATATTGTCTCACCAGCGTTAGCTTTGGTCTGAATTACTAATCAAGCGCACACATCCGGTGTTTGATGACATTTTTACCTATTCCCAAAGCATTTCCTTCCCCCGCGAAAAAATTCATTACTTTCAGCTCGAAAAGGGGAAAACGTGGGAGACGTGCACATAGGGAGCTGAGTTAGTTTGTCTGGTTCTTTCCCTCAGTCTGATGAGCTCCTCTGTACTTTTCTCTTTGTGGTCGTTCCAGTTTGTCTCTTCCCAGGGAAACATCCCGAGACTCAGGACGTTGGCGTCTCTGCTCCAACAAAAAAATCCTCCAAACAAACAGCGTGTTGTTTGATCCGTGGACACCCTGTCACTTTTGAAGCGGATCCCCATGTGGGAAGAAGGTGGGAGGAACATTATAGGAAGACAAGCGCTGTAAAAAATATCCTAAAGAAGTGGACAAGGCCGTTTCCGAGACTCACTCCTACCTACTTCACTCTATACTGACTTCTATAGAGGACTATAGAGGGAGTCTACCTCCATTTTATTTATCGTCTATGAAAATATCTGTCCCTTGAAACATCTGAGAGGAGCCATCGTGCTATCGTCCACTCAGCCAGCAGAAGCCTAGCCTAGCTTTCTCGTGTTGACACAAATTCCCATTAGAAAAAGCTGTTTTCTCAAGTTCTTGCTAGCATTAGCTGAGGCGATAGTAAACAGCCACAGTGTCAGAGTCCTTCTGTGACCTCAGCACGCCACACGGTACTGATGAGCCCCTTCTCGGACAAATTATGTTTAAGTACAACTAATCTGCAACAGCAAATATGTTGTGAAGTATTTTTTGGCCAGTCGCAAATATGTTGATACTGATCATATCAGCAAAATGTTCACAGGCATTATTTGTTTTCCATCAAGTTATCAGATCTTTCAGTACGTTAGAGTCAAAGTTCTTTGTTGAAGTTAGGGAAAGATTTAATCCAGAAAAAGTGTGCAACATCTCAAAACTTACTTTTTCCCATAAATTGACCCAAATTGTTTATGTGGGCTAAACATGTCGATGCAGAACTCCTTGAGCACAATCGATGTCCAAGCCAACCACCTCCAGGCAACTTTTAATAAATGCAGCGCCTCAGTCGTTAAAAAATGAATAAATAAACGTTGCCTCTGAACATAATCCAGCCAGCAATTACGTTGCCACCTCAACCTGAGCTGGGAAAAACAGTTTGGTTGCATCAGAGCGTTCTTTGCAGGAGACTGGGTTGGTCACAGAATAGTGTGATGGAGTAACACAGGGCGGGCTCCCATCACTCCCATCACTCCCAATGTTACTCCATCACTCCACACGTCAGTACAATGGCTCACTATGATGCCGCAAAATGTTTTTCCACACAAAACATAAACTTTTTAGCCATATTCTACTCAAATGTGATTGGTCGAACGGTAACGGGGAGACCTCCAGCACAAAATATTCACATATAGAATCTGTTTATAAATATCACAGCAGAATTAAACCATGAACTTCTGCTCTATAATGCCAGTTTGGGCTAGATAAGAACACAAGTTCATAAATATCAAGAAAAAAAATACAAGATGTCTTAGAAAATATTTCAAATGCTAAAATCTGCATATTTATTTCATGTGATGCAAATAACTTATAAATTCTCTTCACAGTTAAATGCCAGACTCTGTGGGATAGACATTTTTTAGAGTGGAGTAACCAGAGAATGGTCTGGTATGTACATAGCAATTACATCCCAGTGGCCTGTGCAGAGTACATAGCTGCAACACGCTCAGCGGGGTCACTGCCCAGGGGATCGAGGTTTGCCCATTAAAACATCATCAGACAATGCAGTTTATTTAAAGAGACATAGGACTCTCTGCCGCTACTGTTTACCCTCCTGCTGCCGGAGAGCGAAAGATAATAATGTTTGGAAAATCAAAGAGAAAATGGAAACTGTAATTTACAGCGAGGGAAGTTAGCACAGGTCAGCAGTTGCGTGCAGATTTATTTATTTGCCGAGGGGACTGGGAGAGGATCAGCTGGGAATACAGTCAACTTGCTCTCTGGGGGGTTTCGTCTCCTTTCAAAACGCTTGATGTCTTTGCTGGAAACTATTTTGGGTTTTTTGAAGCCTATCTTTCCAGAGTTTGAAAACACGGACGGATTATTGACATTTTTGGTGCAAAGACATACAGGTTTAGATTTTTGTCATCTCTCTCTTACCTTTGTTCTTACTTCCTGGATCCCAATGAGCAGCAGCCGCTCCATAGAAACTGCAGTATTACCTTGGACAGACCCATCTGTGTTTCACACCTTCACCCAGATAACTCAGTCAACTTGAACCCACCCATGGCGCCCTGTTCGATGGGCGCCTCCCTCTTCTGCGATCACCCTCAAGGATCCCTCACCCTCCCGCATGCCCACCCTGTCTGGAATATTCAGCCCAGATAGTAGATTTGCTAATTGTCCTGTCAGTAAATCAGTAGCGTTGGTTCCTCCCTCCTCTCGGCCGCTCGGCGTCACCCAGATAACGTCTTGGTTCTTGAGGGGCCCCGGCTGTTTCTGTTGGTGACCTGTGTCATTGGCGATTGAAAAGCAGGTCGTCTGGAGGCCAGAAGTTAGACACGAAGGTGAGAGAACAGAGGGGAAGAAGAGGAGTGGACATCTGAGAAGAAAACAGTACTGATCCCTGTCCTGATTTCAGATTTTTGGCTTAGTCCTTAAACTGTATCTAAAGAGGGACGACATATTTGAACTTCCTCAGAAATGAATCCAGAATACACCGGATACGAACGCTGCCACCTCGTGCTGATGATGTCATTAAAGTCTGTGCAGCAATGATCAGGAAATGGAGCCACAGTATCGAGGTCCCGCCCATACATGTGCCCAACCAATCACAAGTCGGTCTCAGCTGTCAATCATAATGTTCACCGTGTTTTTATGGCATCAAATAACTAATAAAAAACAAATTTATCAGAACACTTGAACATGCATCAGTGTGAAAAGAACCAACTTAATTTGTCCATGTCCTTTCCGCTAACATGGAGGAGGTGGGGCTTTTGACCTATAGTGCTAACAGCCAACAGGAGATGGAGATAATTTGATTTCAGTATTGGGGAGCTGCCATATTTATAAACAGTCTATGGTCCCGTTGATGGACAGTTAAATATATAATAATTCATTGACATAGACAGAGGCCTCTACAGGTTAGAATGTATTTACTGTGTACTTGCAATAAAATGAATAAAATGCATTTTGTGTTGAAAATTAATGTGGTATTTTTGTGGCCAATGGTCAAGAGGACATTTAAAGATGCTCCACATTCATACACATCAATATGCACACACAACTACACACATACATAAGTATATAAAGACTTACTTTACACCTTTGTTCCCCATATTCATGTTTTTCTACAGAAAAACTCCATCTCCCTGGTTACCTTATCTTGACATAACCCCTGTACACATTCCCGTCCCCAGTGCTGCATCCATCAGTCGGGTGAGAGGCACTGTGGTAATTTGTTAACCTTTATCCAGCGACCTCTGCTGACCTCAGGCTCACCCTCGGTCTGACAGTGTGACGGGGGGGAGCACTGGACTGGATGTGTTCAGGGGGAAACGCACAGGAAGGAAATTAAAGCTATTTGCTCAACAACATGTTATATTTTTTATTAACAGTGAAGAAAAAGGCATAATTCGGTGTTTAAAGAGACGGAGCGAAGATTAATTTAAAGATGCAACAATGAATTATCAGCACATATGAAGTGATTCTCTCAACCAGAGCATAATTCAACACTCAGAATCAGTTCCGTGATGAAATCAAAAATAAAGCATACTCCTGTTTTTCAATTACAAAGCAAAGGCAAAGAAAACGCAGCTCATTGCTTCCGCTGGATTATTATTATTCCAGGCACAACGCCGGCTCACTGCTACTAACTCTGAGAGCAAATGCTCTATGCCGATGCATATTCATATGTTTAACATACAGACATGCATTCCTAATGATGCGGGAGAGGACAGAATGCAATAAAGCTCATTAATACGTTTTACCATGCCAGTCAGTCCCCGGCACAAGAAAAGCTGCTGCACGGCTCCAATCAAGCAAATTCATTCAGCCAATAAAGAGCGACTCCGATGTGAGATGAAAACAGAGAGAAATGAAATGTAGACGTCGTCCTGTGTTTACTCCATCAGTGGGAAATTATTATTATTTCCTCTGCACGCAGGGCTAGTTTCTCATTTATAAAGTTTTGATCTCCGTGACTTTTATTATAAAGTTTTTGTCACTGAAAATCTAAACTTTTTCCACCCATTTCTGAGACGATTTATTTTCCGGTTAATTGCTATTACTCAATTTATTTCAATTATATTTAATTCAGTTATGTGAAGGGAACATTTTATGCATGATAATTTAGTTTTAATATTTGCATGGGTAGTAGCTGCAGGGAAATACATTATAACTCGTGGTTAATCTCACCTATGATATACCTTCTTATACTGGATATATATATATTTTCATAGGGCACTAGATACTTAAAAATGTATAGAAATAAAGCAAATATTGGTAAAAGGCCCCCCTGCTCGTGGAACAGTACTTAATTTAACAATCAACATTTTACTGTGTTTGAACGCACACTAACTGCACTACACTACAATATATAGTATATATAAGTCCAAATATTGCAAATGATGACACAAGCCAGCCGTGCACAGAAGCTATGAGCTGTCTGGGAACTCAGGGATTTACATTTTCAAAGTGCTCTTTGCAAATAATGGACCACAAACACCGGGCTTTGTTTACAATCCCCGACTTCATAAAAGCTACTTAAGTAATTTCCCACGGCTTTGCTAAAAGCTCATTCTGAGACGACTGCTGATAAAGTCCAAATGTGAGTTAACAAGTTTTTATTGGACAGTTGGAGAACCAGCAGTAGTAGATCGAGACCTCCTCTCGCTACCTTATCAGAAATAGGCTGATTGACTCTAACTCACGGGAGTAGCCGATACACATTTTACAAAACCAAACTTCTCTAATCTCCGTGCACCCGCTGTCACATTTAGTTTCAAGATTTAACACGAAGCAGCTCCTGATGTGAGGGGTGAGACAACCAGACGTCTGCTCCAGCCACAGTGGGCAGACATCAGTAATGGCCGAGGACTTTGTTTATAAATTATTAATGATTTTCTCCCCTCCCTGTCATTTTGGACAGGCTGCGAGACGAGCCGATGCCTCTTCTGTTTGTGTGGCAGCGCGCTCCTCAAACAGATTGCAATTTATTCCTCTGCAGTTTGTCCGTCAGGGCTAACTCTGACAACATAATCCCGAGCTAATCCGCCGCGTTCAGTTTTTCGTGTTGGCTCTCATGCAAAGTGCTCTGCCAAATCCCGCTACCTGTCAGCCTGGCCCTGCGATGGGGAGACCAGACGAGCTGCCAGCCCCGCTGCAGTGGCTCCCGTGGGTGGGAGAGGGAAAAGGGAGGTGGGGGAGGCATGGTGCCTGGGTAGACTTAACCCCTGCCTCCCTCCCTGTAATCCACTGTAAACAGCCAGAGCCTTAGAAGGGCTAACTGCACTAATCAAGCCCCAAGCTTGCCTAGTCACTATCATACACAGTACCCTAAGAACTACAGATTTGAGCAGCTACTGCAGAGTGTGTGCAGGGCATGAGTGTGTGTGTGTGTGTGTTGGTGTGTGTGTGTGTGTGTGTGTGTGTGTGGGGGGGGGTCAGAGGGTCCCATTGACGGCTCCCAATCTCCAAGGTGCCAATAAAAGGTGCCAACAGGCAGCAGAGATCAGTGGTCCTTCAAATTCACAGTAAGTCCTCTAGAGTTCTCCATAAGTTTCAGTATACTAATATCTCATCCTATTAATAAAAGACACTTGTAATCCCAGGATTATATTACAATTTAAAGTTTGCAAGTCTGCATGGCAAAATAAAGGATACTCACATGTTCTCCGGAAGCATCCGATGTGTCCGTTGAACTCCAATAACGAGGATAAAAAACATCAGTATTTTGAGCTAAAAGAAAATCAGCCTCTCAGTATTCGTTCCTAGCCTTTGGAGAAACACATTTAAATTTCCCTCACAGCTCATCTCCCAGTCCGCCTGACAGTGACCCAAAAATCGGAAGATCTTAAAAAGGCCTGACAGTAGCTGAAGGCAAAGGGAGGAAATCGAAGCCGACCCCCCGTCCCATCAACACAAACAAAAAAAAGTTTCAGGAACCTCTAAGTGGACATGACAGAACACAGGCAGTGAAAGTTTTCCCACTTGGCTGTTTTTTTCCCCCTTTCTTACCCTTCGCCTCTCTCTCATTGTTTCCAGCGGTGAGCAGATTCAGTGGGGTGTCGGTGGAGGGTGTGTGTGGGGGGGGGGGGGTTGTAGCTGTCAGCAGCAAGGAAAGAGTCAGAAGCTCCACTTTGTCAATGTCCATCAAGACGTCTCAGCACTGGATGATACAAACATGTAAATTCATCTGTTTGATGCTTGAAGAAACTAAGAAGAAACATGTTCCTCTATAAAAGTAAAGAATTGAATAATTCAAATTGTGTAGATGCCAGATATCATGTGAGTGAATGTGATCGTGTTAACCCTGCAAGTTGACTTTCTTAGTAGACTACAAAGGCATGGTGGAAAATATAACAGAAATAAAAAGTATATCAAACTTTGCTACCTCGCTACATTGGGCAAAACTTTGAAAATGTTCCAAAAAACAAAATTTTGTACCAACACAGAGGGGCCTATTATAATATCGATGATGATGATGATGATGATGATGCTAATAATAATCTCGATGCAAAATTGCATAAAAACTAAAAGTAATTTATCAGGTAATCCTGTTTTAGATTAGAATTCAATGTGTTTTAAAATAATAGGAACACAATTTAAAATTCATTGTGGAACATTTCGGTTTTTCAGCTCTAACACAATAACCCCTTCCAATAATATGTAAGATAATAACTTTATTTATATAGCACCTTACAACAATAAAAGTACTTTAGAGTAAAACTGGTGCAAGTAATAAAACACAACCATTTAAATGAGGATCTCAGGCAGAGATCAGACTCGTAGGGAGTCAGCAGATCACAGACGTGGGCATGAGCCGGACTGTTCAAGGCTTTTAAAAAAAAGCTCATCCCAAAATCTAGAACTCACAGGTCACCAGTGAAGAAGCGTGGATCGGTGTAATGGTCTCTTCTCTTATTTTGCAGCAGTTTTAACATTTTTTGTGTGTGTTACGCTTGCTGATACCAGCGTAAAGTGCATCGCAGTTATCTGAGGGAGACTTGAGACACACTGGCTCCTCTCCTGTTATGCTTCTTCCACTTTTCAACCCCCCCCCCCCCCTCCACCCCTCCACCCCCCACCTCCAGAGACTGTGGGAAAGCTCCCGACAAATATGTTCGCCACCTTTTGCGCTCCAGATAAAAGTGGCCTTCGAGGGGCGGAGCTCAGGAGAGTGTTGAGATGACGGCCGGAGGGTTGGCAGAACTGCGGGGAAAATGGGAACATGACATGAAGCTGATAAGAGTCCTCCAGCAGGTTAACACCAGAGCTTGTAACTGGGATTGCCCCCGAGGAGCCACTCTTAGGATGGGCCGGCATCTGCATGACAGCAGAGGCCCAGACGCTCTCATGGCAGTTTGCATGCAGCAGGATGCATGGAGGGTTGGGGGGGGGGGGGGGGGGGGGGGGGGGGGGGGTTTGGACCAAAGCTTGCAGCTCCAAAGATGATCTGAAGTAGAAGAGCAGATACTGCAGCAGCTCAGGAATGAGCTTTGATTCACAATCTAATGAGACTTTTAAGCATCTGTCTGTTTTCATTACGCTTGAGCCGCGAGGTGAAATCGAAATGAAGTGAACTACATCGTCCTCCATGATCTTTATGGGTTTAATTTAACAACACAATTATCTTTACTGGGTAAGAAGCTACACAGCAGTTTTGCTTTTCAAACGCCTGATGCGTTATAAGCTCACATGGGGAAAATGTGGCCTTTACGAGGATCTGCTTAAACTACTTGGAAAGCCCATCACTTGTTTAGGTTTATGTCACAATATGGAGTCTGAAGTCACATTTGTTCTCATCTAGGTAATTAGAGGAGTAAATTTAAAGAATTAAAGCTGGCGGGTGAATTAAAAAACATAAACTGAATAAGCCAACACTCCTGCATTGATGTAAAACAGAAAATTGGTTTGAATATGTGAAAGAGACACTTTCAGACGAAAGCATATGTAGGAACTCAGATTCTACGTCTGCGTAAAGAAATCAAGTTTGAGAGAGAAGTTCATACCTGACTAACTTCCTAGCTTTTCACAGCTGGCCAGTGGGTGGATGTCGGATGGATGATTTGGAAAAGAGTTTTTAAAGAAGCGCTGGACTCCCAAGCTGGGAAGGTGTTGGCAGAGGAGGCAGGAGATGCTGTTTGACCATCATGTCAGTGAGAGTGTATTTGACCACTTAGAGTTACATTAACTGTGACAGACTTACACACATTCCAGCAAATGTTAGCAGCGATTGATATTTAGAATATCTACTTCTGCTACCTGTCACGGATATAGTATGAGACTTTCATCAGTGGCTTTTGAATTAACAAGTGCATTTAGTGTCTGCTTGCAAAATTGCGCACTACCGAAACATATCAAATGTACAGATGTACAGTTTTTAAGATGGATTCATACTCTGCTTCAACAATTTTTGAAAACCTTTGCAAGTGAAAAGCAGACTCATTAAAATATTACACACTGAAAGGGGTAAAGCCTTGACTGCACAACACAATGTAGTGCACAGTTGAGTTTCTTGCTGGCATGTGCGTGCTTTAAATTGTCAGGACCCTGCACAGACCTCATCGTGTGGTTTCACCTTTTTCCCCACGTCAGACAACATGTAGAAATATGATGTTCGATGCCCTGACCCTGAACTTCCTCAGGTCCTAAAGCAAAACACCGGCACGGTTGAGATCAATGCGACGAGAAATTATTGGAGAAAAAATACAGATGGACAGAAATTCCTCCATTTAAAGTCAAATATGCAGGCACATATTCCTGTAGATGTTCTGCAGTGCCGCTCCACCTCTTATATTATATCCTGGCCCCCCAACACACCACAAAACAAATGCCACGAGACCAGAGAGGACACGAAAAAAGCAATAAAAAGTGAGTGATGGCCATTGATATTTCAGGCTGGAGAAATCCGGCATCAGGAGACTTTGCTTGGCTTTACATAAACAGGGTAATAAATAGATCGATCACACATAGCGAGGGAGATTCATGTCACATTAAGTGATGGCACGTTGGACATAGGCCCAGTTATGTCTCATTACTCAGACGACGCTTCCCTGGGGGGGAGAGAGTGTGTGTGTGTGTGTGTGTGTGTGTGTGTGTGTGTGTGTGTGTGTGTGCTTGGGTGAGTGTGGAGAATGTTTTGGAAGAACAGTTTGTATCTGGCGAGCTGGTCCAGCTGCCGCACACGTCACTGCCACATCGAGGCCTCTGGCACAGCTCCTAACCGTCACTACAAATAATACACGTTACAAATCTGAATAATTATCAGGGACACACAAGAAGGTTTAAAGATGAGGTTATTTCATTTATCTGAGGACCAAAACACCAAATTAATATTGGTTTGCCATCTGATCCTTTCACCTTTGATGCCTCGCGGTCGGGTATGCTTGCTTCACGCAGCACAAGGTGAGCTGGCAGAACAAGAACTCAAAAGTTACATCTTTGCCAATTTGCTCGGTGACGAGGGTGACAGATGGTTTTAAAGGACCCGGCAGTCCGGAGAGATATCAGCATTTTATTGAGCCAAAGCAGAGGACAGAGCCAACGAGTTGACACACAGAAGTGTCCATCAGCACAAACGTCACAACACCCAAACCCAAAGATGTGTCCCATCAGAGTCTCTCGTCATTCACCGATTTACTTAACAATGTGACTTTCTGAATATAATGTGAAAATCTCTGTACGACTAACACCAATGAGCCAATAAGCTTCTATTTCCTTTTTCAAAATGGGCCAGTTATCAATTTGATTCCTCTTACGTTGGATTAAAAGCTCTAAACACACTCCAGTCGCAGGTCAAGCTATTTCAGAGGCATGATGAGAATCAGAATTTCAGACGCACGTGGGTTGATTCCGCGTTAAACCCGATATTCATTTGCACAGCCGATTGGCTTTCAATTATTTAAACTCTGTCAACAAGGCTTCTGGCTGAAGGGGGGCCTGGTGCTCCGCTTCCTCTTCGCTCGCACACCATGTAACAAAAGTCCCAGCACAGTTTGCCAGGTGTACCTCGTGACCTTCATGGTCTTGTTGGACCTCCAGTGGTATATCGCAGCGTTGGGGATTTCCCATATGTCGCTTTACCGGAGAGCTGGAAGGCTGAGTCCTGCTGCTCTGGACAGCAGCTTGATTTACAGTGGGGACAGGGAGAGGGCTGGTGTCACTGGTGGGATTCTGCCATAAGCCATCGATGGAAGTGGTCCGGGGCCGTGTGAGATAGAGTTTACAGTTCTGAGAAGGGCTCCGGGGTGTAAAAGGTTGTGCATGCAGGTGACATTTTCAGCCCGGTCTCGTTTAGTCCTGGTCTGCCGGCCACTTGCGAATGGTGACAGGCAATCCAAGGATCCCAATGAGCATTAGCAGGTCATCAATCTAGGCCCTTCCTGCCTCGTAAAGCCAAATCTCCAATGACCCAAGAGGTGGCACATAGTTGTCCTGCAGGAGATCCTTATCGATGCAGACATGCAAAACATTAACTCGATGCACTCAGAGACACGGTTGAGGACGTTTAATTTTGGATGTAGTTTGATACGTCCCACATCACACGGCCCTGTGCTTGGGACATGTGTTTCTTTCCATCCCGTCTCAATCGAGACCTTCAACGTCTCCCCGGCTGCGGCCTCTTTCGAGAAGGAAAGGCAACGTTTTACAGCAAACAGGGGTGAGAGCCAGCGTTCAGACAAGTTAAAAAATGAAAGTGAGCGCACGCCACAATCGGTGGAGGGCTTTCGCGTCCACTTTTAGACCCCCCCGGTGACTCACTAGCAGCTGCTGTAAAACACAAATTCATCGGGTAATCCCTTTCAAAGCCCAGTGGTCAAGCCAAAGGCATTCTGGGTCTTGAGCGCCCTCACAAATGAAATACCGCCTGCACCAGTCATTTCAAAACCCTGCAATGGAGTAAAGTTATATTTAGGTAAGAACACCAAGGACCTTGATCCCTTAACAAAATAAAAGCTTGACAGCTAATCTCCTCAACAGAAGTCAATATTGTTGAAGGCTGATGATGTACAATGGGGGTGGGAGGGTGGGTGGGGGCTGTGGCTAAGACCAACAACTATCAGTTGTGTTTTATTTTCAAAGACCAGACAGTGGGCAATTTCAGGAGGATCAGTCCTCCCCCCCCCAGCCCCCCCTGCTGTGATGTGACTTTGACAAACTGCCAATAGTCCCGACATACCACTTGTCTGTCGGGCGTGATGGAAATGACGCTATTTAGCTATTTCAGAAACCCCCTTAAATCCACATTCGGGCTCCAGTGCTTACATTATGAGCTCTTATGTTAGTCATACGTGAATTATAGCACACGGAACGGCTCCTTTTATTGACTGAGGCTTGAACCGATTCTTCAGATGTGGTGTTTCAGCGGTCGCGTGCTCGTTCGACGCGGCCGCGGCCTTGAGCACAAACCATTTGACTTCGAGTGAGACGTCCCTCTCCGGGATATTGTAATGCGCGAGTATTACCAGAGGCTCCACGGAACCTGTTACAAGTGAGCCTCCGGGACACGCACTGCATCTTCTCAATCCTCATCCAGAGATTACGGTCAAGTACAGTCAACCCGCTCAGCACTTCATCTCTCTCCCCCCCACCACCCTCCCTCGTCCGTGCACGGCTCTGTGCTTCCACACTGGATGCATGCATGTGTCGAACGCGAGAGTATAGTTGTGTCTGTGGGATTTTCACATTGTACCTCCTCCTCCTCCACCGTGAAAAGGAGCAGAGAGGAGGAGAGCCGCGAGCACTCACTCCCTCCGTCTCTGCGTTTCCTCAAGAAGTGACCTCCGCCAGACTCTGACCAGATTCCTCTGTACTTTAAACAAGACTCCCATTACAGTTCTTGTGAGTACAGTAACAGGTCTCCACAGTTTGGCCTGGGCAGTTGCCTGGCAGATGTGTGTTTGAACCTGCCTCGATGTATATGTCTGTGGAAGAGCGAGTGGACGTCCGTCCGTGCCCCTGTGTATAAATCACTTGACCCAGACTTACTGTTGACCATGGATTTATGCCAGCATGAGAGGCTCCTGATGACAATGTATCTGCCTCAGCCATAATGGATGGTACACAGAGCACGCTGTCATCTGGCAAATATGCTCTCTGAATGGATCTCAAGTGGGGCGGCGCTCGGCAGAGGGGCGGCAGGCGACGGGAAGGGGGAGAGATGGATGGTGCTCAGCCCAGGGTGGAGCCATCAGCCGCAGACTCTCCCCCACTGCTTTTTTGGAAACTCAAAAGTATCGCCTGAACGTACCAGCCTTCAACACCGCGGTCGATTAGATGTATGGGCAGGCAGATGCCTACTGTGCACTAAGCCCCGGGGGTAGAATTGTAAAAATAAGAAAGGGAAATCCAATGCTCTGCGTTAATATCTGTGGAAATGACGAATGTCCTCACATGTGGCGAGGCCGAAAAAAGAACCGGTCAGGGAGGCAGCGTCAGACGTACACGTTGGAACCCACAGCCTCGGCTGGAAGTGGACCACTTCTATCATCTGTTGTTACTTTGATAATGTATAGAATAATAGCATTTGCACCGTTTGACACTGATCAAGAGAAATGAAAGCAGTTTTGTGCGAGAGCAAATTGAAACCACATGCTGCTCGAACCCGATACAGTGTACGGGCTCCAACTGGTCCACGGAGACCGATCCGTGATTCTGCCAGACTATCACAAAGCGTAACCTATTCCAGACAACACTGGGGCTATCAGTGGAGGGGGGGTGAGAGCGGAGAACCTTCCACGAACCACCGTGATGAAGTGTCCTATCGCTCGATTGTCTCCCAAAATCTGAGGCTCCTACTCCACTTACAGGAACATGGACGAGGCATCTTATCTGTACAGTGTGAGTGTCGGTGTGTGTCGGTGATGTGTGGAAGTGTTTCTCACATTACTGCATGTCAGTGTTTTCACATGGAGATAGGGCTCGGAGTTAAATAATGACAATCTGGAACGGTTTGATACGAACAGATCTATCAAGTGCAATTTTAATGTGAGAAAGATTTAAGAGAAGAAGTTAGATTTTTAAGGTAAAGTTTCAAAGGTAAGGAAACATGTAAAACAGGTGCAGGATTTTTCTCTTAAACATTGAGTTTTCATGAATCTTAAGGAAACAATCAGACATGTGTTGATATTTACACGAGATATTCTAGTTTGTTTATTTGTTGGTTGGTTAGTTTTACTGTTTGTCAGTAGGATTGGACGAAAACAACCAAACAGACGTCCATGAAACTTGGGGGATGAAAGAACCCTCTGGTATTTTGGTAAGGATCCTGAGAAAAGGGCGGATCCAGGATAATTTTTTTCTCACTTTCTTTGACATTGAGAGATTTTCACCAATTTCCTGGTGAGGAATGTGTGAACTGTGGGGCCTTGGTGACGGTATGTGCTTTACCGAGGGCCATTGGTTTAAGAACGATGCAGCTTATACAGTTCTTTATAATGCAACCTCCACTTACTTTGTTTCTTCAAAAGAGGAATCACAAAAGTCTTCACTGCCTGTTTAACACATATATTTTAGATATTATGCATATCAATAATTGCCATGCAGTCTTAAATATCTATTTCAGTAAAGGTTTTACTACTAACTATAAATAAAACAAGGTTTTGCCATAACTGACACAACTTCAGTTTTGCTTCTTTTCTACAAATGAAAAGTTCACGGTTGGAAGGAGAAAGTTGCTCATCAAGTTTGATTCAGAGTCGCCCGAATCGAATCCATCAGGGCGAACATCTAAGTATAAAGAAGCTTCTCAATAAGAACACAGTGACCTTATTGAGATCATGGTCGTTCCAGTCTTGAAGTAATAATAATGAAGTGTGTATTTAGTTCATGTGCATGTAGATAAACTCTTTATAAGAAAGAGAAGAAATGATATACTGAAAGAAGATGTGGTCCCTAATAAAGTGCACAATGTCTCAGCTGCTCAGCACAGTTCACAGAGTGGCCCAGCAGCGTGTGAAGTGAACACACACTTACGGTGAAGGACCCTCGGCATTTTGTCACAATGTATTGCTTGCAAAGTAGGTGAAGATCCCACTACCAAACGCACACAAACACACACACACAAACACACACATGCTCCCACACACTCTATAATCCTCTCATCCACCCTTGTCTTTTTACACCACTCTCTCACCCCCCACCCACCACCCCCCCGCGCTGCTGGCGACATCGCTTGTGAGGCACGGACGCTCGTAAATTCCCTGCCTTGATTTTGTTAACCTTTACCGTGACCCGGCACTTCTCTGCTTGGCGTTCTAGCACCCACTCAGTCACACGGGGCCCGGCTCGCCCTCGGCGGAGATGAGCCTCTGGCCGCGGCTGCAGCTCATTGCTCAGACGTCTGGCTCAGCGGGACGGAGCGGCCCCCGCGGTGCCAAAAACACCCCCCCGGAATTATGGGTCATATTTGGGCTGCGTGATGGATGCTTTCGATCAGTTGTCTGTAATTAATGCCCCCCCCCCACACCCCCGCACAACACTTCCATTAAAGCGTCGTGAGGGGTACAGAAGGGAAGCAGCTCTTTAGAAAACCAGATTCAGACTTTCTAAGAAGATCCAACCACGGTCGTCCACTTTTGAGCCATTAGTCATTTTTAAAAAACAGCTTGTAGTTATTAGACTTTGTGAATACGCGATCACTTGAAGGAACCAACGGGCTCCTTTCAGGACTTTCACAACTTAAACATCTGTATCCAACAGAGGAGAGCATGCAGACACTTACCCTGGAGACCACTGATATATACATAATATGATGTGCTAGGACGCTGGGGTCACTTTACTAAAATAATATCTCCCCGTTGATAAGCACACACGTGAAAATGCATTCGCAAAAAATTCTCTCACTCCAACAACAGGATTGTTTTGCTGCATGAAACCACTTTGCAGAGATTCAGACGTGTGGAGCATTTTATTGCAAAACATATAAACCTTTATACGGATCCTTTATCTGTGTAATGGCCATTAGGCCGATGGAGAATGTGTGTGTGTGTGTGTCTGTGTGTGTGTCTGTGTTTGTAACATCTCTCTGCCTGTTTAGATGTTCTGTCTCTCGGGGTCAGCTGGGTGTCAATTTGTTTAAAGGGAAGCTGATAGGTGTGTTATGGTCAGAGTGTAATGAGCTGTGGAGACATAGTGCAGGGAAATCACCTAGACTTGATATGGTATGTAAGTAAAGTATAATCTAAAGGATATGATTATGAATTAGTATCTGTTGTAGTTAAATCAAACAACTCGTCTGAATTCACTGGATGATAAAAACATGTTGATTTATTGTGTGTGTGTGCGGTTGTACCTGACAATGACAAAAACAGATACAAATAATAATCATCAATACACACAGATAGAATTATAGTGGTGTAGTCGTTTCCTGGCAGCATTTGAATAATAACAATACTTAATGGAAAGTATTAATCTGACTCAACAGCTTTGTGGTTAATGTTGATGGGAAACCGAGCCCTGGCTTCTTCCACTGAGGTTTGCCTCTTAATGACACTGGTTGATGTATTTTCATCAGGTTTTGCTGTATATGTTTTTTTTATAGTCCAGAAGTAGTTCTTCTTTTTTAATATTTATGACTGATATGAGTTATAGGAAAGCAGATTTTCATAATGTTTTTAAGACTTTCCTCCTAATATTTGCATCTTTCTTGTAAATCACTGGACAATCTGACCTCTTCAGGATTCTATATAAATTAAACCAAAACATAATTTCCCACAAGCAGTAAACGTATGTAACCAGTGAAGAGCTAAGCTAAGAATCTCTATTTGATGATTTTGCTATAGCTTCCCATGAGTAAATGTATCACGATCTAGTATCTTCTCTTTTTTGATTCGACTAAACCCTGATTGGACCTGATGCATGAAACCAGTATGCCCCCCCCCCCCCCGGTGTGGATGAATAACAGCATTAATACTGTTTCCGCTCTGGTGGAGTGAGACTTATTTTTCAGTGTTAGTTTCTGTTTAGCTCAGTGGGGGGGGGGCTATTCAAACATGTTAAGTGCATCCGGATGGGACGACCTCTTTTTGTTGTGTGTGCTCTTTTCTCTCTGGCTTCAGACCCCAGGTCAGTGCAGTGAGCGCGGGAGCAGCAGGTACCGGTGCCGCGGAACAAAAACAACAACTTTGTTTGTAGTAGACTTGTGCACACAACCACACATGTCCCATTTTATTCCGCTGATGCCTTTGAATGAGGGACCAGATTGAGTCTATATATATAAGTCTGCTCTGTGTGAGCTGAGGGATTTACTTTTGGTTTGTCACCCTCTCAGCGGCATGGAGACGGGGTCATGACCACCCAGCGCCAGGCCTGAACAATGCAGATCTGCCGGTCAGCGCGGTGTGAGCGGGCTTCCTCCACCTCCTGTTTTTATGAGGTTCACATGGAGGTGTTGCTCCCCAATTCTGCGGGGTCACAGCCCCCAGCCGCGTTGGCCCCTGCGCCTGTTTGCTGCAGCGCTAATCCACCAGCGCTCGCTTCCAGCCGAGCAACAAGTCGGCGACTTAGTGACTTGGCTGTTTGTAGGGAGGGTTTCAGTCCCCGCCACGGTAATTGGTTCATCCCACCCCCCTATCACTCACCCCTGTAAGGTCTTCGATTGGCCGGGCTTGCCAAGGAGCAGAGGAGGAGACAGAGCAAGGGATTATGGGATGAGGGAATGGCCCAAGAGAGGAAGGCAAGACTTCTGCAACTTCACAGCTGATCGAAAATCCTGCTGAATTTTTCATGAAAACAGAAAAACTATTTCTTTCTCTCTCTGTAACTTTAAGCTCAATGTCAACTGTGTCAACTTTTTATCAAATTTGTTCTTGTGATGTGTGGAGGTCTCACTCGGATCGGTTCCCTGCTCTGTGTTATAAAACCATGGAGAAGACAATGACAAAACAAAAACAATGCATTTTTTTTTACTTTATAATAATTTTTTAATAAATGCATGAGGAATCAGGTTGGAGCACCTTATTTTTTAGCTCATCTGTAATCACGCAAAATGCAAAACTTCGAGAGCAATGAAACGATTCCTTGTGTTCTCTCTTGACTGATTTGATTAATTACCGATTTATTTGTCTTGATTAACTGATTCATCCTTAAATCTCAAGATGTTATGCCCATCAAACATTTTACTGTGACCAAAAACTGAAAATATACTCGAGCTGGAAAGAAATGAAGACTTTTGAATTCATGCCTTACACAGATAAATAATAATCAGAGTAGTTATTGATTATTTTTCAGTAGATCAACAAATCGATTATTGTTTTTGTAATTGTTTCAGATTTTGATATTAGTCAATACACTCTGACATCACAGTGACTTTGAAATGCCGAACCAAGCATCTTTCTACAGAATGAAGATAATTCATAACAATAACAAATGATCAAACCCAAGCTCTAAATTTCCCACGGGATTAATAAAGTATCCATCTATCTATCTATCTAATGCTCTTATGGGTTTGTGTGCATGAAAACACATTAAAACATGCATTTATTATCAAATATGATCAGATAAACAACAAAAAGTATTAAATTACAAAAGTTAATTCACAGTTTTATGAGGTGAGGAACGAGGCTTAAAGCTCCTGCAGCTACCGTCTCTGCAGATGAACAATCATTATCACTGGGTTGTATGAATCTATCAAAAGCTCAGTGGAAAGGGAGGAGAGGGGATGAAAAAGGGGGAACGTGTCTTCAATCACAGCCCCCGTGACAGCCGGAGTCACCGGGTATCTGCACCGCAGCTTTAAATCTGCCAACCAGAGCCAAGCGGGGGGCAAGAGGAATCTGCTGCAGGACCCGTGTGGGTGTTCGAGCAGAGACGTTTGCTTTTCTTTCAGAGGGTCTCCAGCTCCTCGACAACTGATAAGGTGGCTGCATTCCTGCCGAGCCCGCAGGCCGGCCTCGCCGCTGACCCCACCTGACAATGTCCAGTCACGATAGGCTCCAGCGCCCGGACACTACACAACGATGAAGAACCCCTCCTCCTACTCCTCCTCCTCCTCCTCCTCCTCTGCAGCTCCACTCATCTCCCTCCCATCTGCCTGCACCAGAACACTCACCCACACTGAAGAGCGCAGAGATAAGGAGCAGGAGGCCGAGTGTTTCCTGACTGTACTCCACACTGGGCCTCAGATAACTGCATTTTTTTGGAGCTACCTTTGAGTAATGTCGGACACTTTGTGTGGATTAGTTTTTGTGTGAATATGTGAAGAGCTGCAAAATGACATCCGAAATGATTATCTGTGTTTGGTCTGGAAACTTTGATAAGACAGCAGAGGTTGGGATTGCAGACACGGACACATGAACTGTAGAACACAGACTCAGAGAGAGGATCTTTGACTGTTTGAGGTCCTGAATTCAATTGTTTATGGGGGGTGGGAAACTTAATGAGTTTAGTGTCAGTTATATCGACAGATCTGCTTTAAAAACCTTTCACTGGATCATATCACTGATAAACGAGCACTTATATGCAGATTATAGAGGCTTTTATATTGAGATCATCAGCAGTTATTTATTTCAAAGAAAATCACGATTTGTCTTTAGATAATTGAAACCAAACTCAACCAGACACTGGTGTACTGTGAAGGCTTTCCTACACTGTATACTATTTGTTTTAAATCAATGCTAAATTTATTAATTCACTCACTGAATCACTAGATGTTTGTGCTTTAAACTCTCCTGGACGAGTGCTTCTATGCATCACGCCCTGTTGACAGTTGCTGATAAGTCCAAACTCCCACAGCAACACACAGCCCACGGCCTGAATCTGAGGATTCCTGGTGACAGCTTTTCATCAACATCAGGCTCCTTGTCCCGGCTGCCAGAGTGTAACACACACTCCAGGACTGTTTGCAACTGAAAAGGTCCCATTGTGCAGTTGGAGGGTTGATAGAACTCGTACCTCAGCCAAAACAGTGGCTCAAACCGGAAGTTCATATCTTTCGTGAAGCATCAGTTGTCTTGACTGTCTCTAATGCCACGTCTTTAGTCAATCGCTGATTTTAATCCTCAGTGGTTCTGAAGCTTTATCATATAAATACAGATTATTACTGCAGATTTAAGTTATTAATTCAAGCTCCACAACTCATAAAATTCAGTATATAAGAAAAACTAATTCCCTTAAATGTTTTCTGCCACAGCTCTAATACAGATTTAACTGTGGTATTGTTCAGTGTTGATATCTTTATTGAAGATTACTGAAAATTGTTAAAGTCAGTGGTGGGCGATGATAACACTGCAATCTGCTCCCTGCACAAATTTAAAATTCTTTATGTCATCATATTCCGGTAAAATAAACGCTAAGAGGCTTCTCTCTCCAAGATTTGCACTTGTCAAAATGTATTGAAGTATAGTATGAAAAACAACAATAGCAATGCAGTATCAGCTAATATGGAGAAGATAGAAATACCCATATTTACAAATAGTGCAAATAAAGGACGCTTCTTTTTCATTTTACATTTGAATAGATTTTCATCTCCTTTTTTCAAGTCTTAAAAAACGAATCTAGATTCATCTGTTTGTAGTTTTTGTTGGCCAAAGGGGAAACTGAATCAAAACTGTGGGAACTGAAACACTTCTGTGGACTCTGCGTGTACATGCTCATTTTGCCTCCTCGTCTCTTGTCCCCCCCCCCCCCCCCCCACAAAGCAACAGGAGAACTCGAGATGAAGACATGAACACATTGTCTCGGGGAACAGTAGCAACAGAAACCCTGCAGCCATGAGTCCAGTTGGCCGTCGCAGCGACTTCAGGTTAACAGAGGATAGAATCGAGTTACTTAGTCCCCGTTGTAAACCCCAGATTAACATGATCTTATTCAGCATGAATTGGCTCATACAAGCCGAGGCGCTGGAGCTAAAAGGGACTTAGAGGGGCTTACACTAGCTCGTTCAGTGTCTGCGACGGGATGGAAAGTCTCCTGCGGGACGAGGGAGAACAGCAGAACAATGTTTAAGCCGGCCATTTCAGGAAGCCATGGGATCAAAGAAATTAAGAGTCTCGATACAATCTCCAGGAGAATTTATACCTCCCCTGCAAAAGTGTCGATATCAAACAAGGAAAAAACAATAGGGATTCTTACTGGATGGCCGTGGACAAATTAAAACTTGTTGTGCTTATATCAGATGTGAACTAATAACAAAAAAGGATATTAGTTCAGTTAAGAGTAAAAGAAAAGTGTGAAATGTGGTGCAGCGTGGACGTGGCTGCACTTTCTCTGACCTCCTGCAATAAACTGATCCTTGACTCAGGAAACCTTCACTGCCAATAGATCTCACATCTCACCTCGGGAAAATAAAGTTGTTAAATAGAAAAATAAAAGTGTCGCTGAATTCTTCCTTTTTTCCTCTAGGTGCCATATATACCTTCTAAAGAATTTTAGTCTTGCAGGATTTAAAATTTTTTGATTTAAGAAGAGAGAGTCGCTCAGAATAGAAATGGAGAAATACTTTTGACCAAGCAGGGCACAAAACTCCGTCTTCATCCACCAGTCCCCTTATGAAGCCATATTTAAATTCACTAAATCCAAAGATATATATTTTGCATCTGCACAAAACTTCACACATGCATGAATATCAGTCCCCTAAACAAACTTTTTTGAATTATTCTCTCAGAAATCATAGAAAATCTTGCAATGTTAGAGAAATAAAAAAAAAAAAAAAAACCTAGTTCTGGATCCGAACCAAAACTTGAAGGGTTCTTTCTCGACCCAAACCACATCCTTCCACCACGTTTGTTGGTAATCCATCAAGTAGTTTCCGAGTAATTGTGCCAACACAGACAAACCCACTTCCTCAGCGGAGGTAAAAAATGCAAAATAGCAATTAACTGATTTTAAAGGGTTCAAAAGTTCAGTTTATTCATCCATAAAAACCTGGTAATTGCATAATAATTAACCAATGCTGATTATCAGAGTCATAATGATGAAAGTCTTCAGGTTCTCTCATGTTTCTCACAGCAGCATCATATTCCGACGGGCCTTTAAAAATCAACAGCACCGCAAATCCTCAGTTTCAGAAACAGACCGGTTTCACCTGCTCGGAACATTCCTGTGTTTCCTCCTGTGGTCAAATCCAACATGGCAGCCACATTCATGAATTCATCACCTCTCACTTCTCTGTCCCCCATGACGTCTCCTCACTGATGGAGTCTGTGTGGTTTGATTCATCCACAGTCACACACCGTGGAGACGTGGGCCAGAACCCGATGAGGGTGTGGAGGCCGAGTTGTGGAGCATTGTGTCCAACAGGCTGTCGTTGACCCCTGGTGACCCCCGGCTGGACAATGAAGGGGAGATAAGATGCAGAGAGGAAACTTCATCACTGCAGAGAAAACAAGTTCAGGAATCTATTATAAGAACAAAGAAGTGAATGTCATGTCGCTTTTTAAACAGTAGAAATATGATTTGACAAATGTTTACCAGAGTTTAGAATTTGTATAGAATATTTGTTATTGTAGTAGAAGTTAATTGGAATAATTATTAATATTAGGGGTATCTGTTAAAAATGCATAAAATGAAAGTACACACGCAATTTGCAGGACATTAGTGGTTAAAATTATGCATGAAAAGAAAGGAAATAAAAGGAAAAGTTCAATCTACAGAAACTCTTTCAGTGTAACGTTCAATCATCAATCATTCAGACCTTGGTGGTTTTAGGTTACAACTTTACTTTTGGGTGAAAACAAAGTCTTTGGTGGAAGCAGTTCAGTCTCTAGTGGCCTCACACACACATCACAGTCCACACACCACAGATCTCCACAATGTCACAGTTATAATCAGTCACGTTTTATTATGAAATAAAAAGTATTTCATGTCATAATCACAACCGATCACAATTTCTTTCCTCTGATCCACATCACAGTGTTTTACAATGTTATACAATTTGCCTCAGCATTTTATATTAACACACAAACTAAACTCAGAACCAGTAAATGTTCATTTGCCTGTTGCTGTGTTTGTTTTTCAGATTACCTGCTTCAGTAGGAATCAGTCAACACAGCAGTGTTTCACATTTAAATGTCTGTCTCGTGGAGCAGGAACAATCCTCCTGATGCAAATCAAAACACTTTTAAAAGCTTTAAGTGCTAAGTAATTACAGAAATTATGATTTCCTGCAATCCTTGTTGACATTTTAAAACTACTGACTTGTGGGGTTTCTTTGTGCCATGGTCGCCCTCTGTTGGCCTTACGCGGTAACTACAAGGACTAAGGAACACTGGCTGTACTGTGCTGCACTGATGTTGTCAGAGCCCCCCCACCCCCCCTCTCATTTACCTCTGCAGAGAGGTCACGACCTTTGGAGAGCTCCAGGACAGGGACCTGGCTGGTGGAGTCCACTCAAGCTCCTGATCCTGACCTGGTTCGGTCCATCAGCTCCGGTTTCAGCCAGAGCTTCTGTTCTTTTGTCGTTTTTCAACACTCTTTGAGGCAAACGGCCATTTTAGCACGAGGAGATTTTCCTGTTTGCCGTCGCGTCTGCTTCCGCCGACTTCAAAGCGCTGCAGAGGCGGCGGAGGCCACCAGTGAAGCCTGTGAACGTTGCTCCACAACAACTTGTTGAAGGATGGGATTTCTACCTCTGACTCAAGGAGACCCAGTCCGGCGCCACTTTCGAAGCTTGTCAGAGCACGGGGCCCGGGGGCAAAGCTTATTGTCCACAAATTGATCCAACCCCCTTGGTTTTTGTTTATTTAAATGAGACTCTTAGACCCCGGGGTGTTTGTGGAGGAAAAGTCAGAAATGCCAAATATCTTTTTTTTCTCCCCATCGTCTTCCTCTTTCGTCTTTCCTTTCTTCTTTTCTCTCTCAGCCCTTCAGCCTGGTGAGCCAAAAATCCTCGGTAAACATCCCGGCTCGGCAGCTTTGTAGCGCTGAGCCGGTCTCCTTCTCCGCGCTCTCCCCCTTTGCACTGAGATCTCCGGTTTCCAGCACAGCTTCACTGACCTGCGGTTTGTTTTTATGAATTTACATTCCAATCGATATATTCTAACACATACAGGCCGACACAGGGTGAACGATCAAAACCTGTGAGAAAATACTGTTGTTGCTTTTACTGCAGTGTGATATTTGTTGCTTTGTCTGGTTGCACATTTATTTTAAACCTCTCCACATCTTTTTTTAGTGAGTAGTTGTATTTAAGTTGATTTATATTAAATTATTTTTGGATTTTAGGACATTTGGAGACATTTCACCACACTCTTACTGTCTTGCATGTTTAATGCCACAAAATAAGAGTCTTAAATCTTGGATATAAAAACACGAGTATAGTGAGTTTAATGTGCAGTCTTCTCCAAACAACAATAACTCAACCGCCACTTTCTACTTGGCTGAGGCTCCGGCCAGAGGAGCACAGGTGTTTCTGGTCTAAGTCTGAAAAATGTATTTTGTTTTCATGTCGGTTGCTCGGCCATGTGGATTTCACGTGCACCAGTGCTAGGTCACAAGTGTAATCCCTGATTGGCAAAGACAAGCTTAAAGGCCTAATATTTATATTTAAAGGTTCCTTTGTCATCATGTCCCGCTGCTGCTTATAACAGTGCCATGATTTATGGTAATTGACAGGACGAACCCGTTCTGGTTTACACAAGTAGCACAAGAGAAGCCCGGGTCGGGGTCTGCATGTGTGGAACCAGGCCAGGAAGCTGTATTCATCCATAGACTCTATTATTAGCCTATTGGAGAGTTGCAACACTGAAGGTCCTGGTGTTTTATGGGAAAACATTGTCGTCGCCCTCAGGAAAAATAAATAAATAAAGAGAGGTTCAAACGCGCCATAATATGGAGGAAAAAAATCCCTTTGGTCTATTTGGCTATTTGTTATTAAAGGAGAGAAAAAGTTAAATCCCGCTTTATCCCGGTGAAGTCAAGACACACAAGCTGGGGAGCTCTTAATTTTTCATAATAAAAAAGAAAAGAAAAAGAAGCATTGGCCGAAGACAGAACCTTTTTTTTTTCCTGAAGTATTTCCCTCATTCATTTGTTGCAGGAATTAGGAAACATCTTGGGACGATCCATCAAAGCAGTCGTGCTAACGTCGGAGAGAGAACTGAGCCCAGTCGGTATGCAGACTCCTGCCCCCCCCCCGATTCATAGTAGCTATACACACATGAAGTAAATCATTGGCCGGAGAGGCTGAGGGGTCTGTGTGGGCGGGGCGCTCCACACAAAAGGGGAACACAGAGTTCAGCAGTAAATTACCCAGGTCAAGTTCCCGGTGCTTTAATGTAGCTCGTGCTATGGGAACCGGGGCCTCGGCGGCGTGCACTTATCAGTCAGGACTTCACCGACCGAGTCTACGGGGCTCTCCCCTGTCACACTCTGTCACCGGTGCTTTAGAGCCGTGCACCGCAGAGTGAATTTACACATGGAGGAAGAGTCTGTTCCTCCCTCGTGCCAAAGATCCAATCCAGCCAGAGGTCACGTCCTCTCGCTTGTTCCCGCCGCAGCCAAGTGAGCAGGGAGGAGAGGAGGAATAATAATGAAGCCTCGCGTCCCTCCTGTTATATCAGTTCGCTTTCCACCTCCCTCTATTTACACAAGCGGTGTCAACTAATATCATTAGTGTACAATGTCATTACTGTGAAACTGCAGGAGGAAATGTGTCACCGGCTTCAATAACACGCTCATCAACACGAGAGCTCGCGCCGACCAAGCCCCTCCCGGCTCCTCCACATTAATTGGAAGGTATAAATTACAAGTAATCACTACCAGGTTTTTCACTGACTAGACAATCGGCATTTACTCATCCGTCTTCCTGTTTAAACTATCTGCTGGAGGAGCGCAAAGCCCCGCTGCTTATTTTCCAACGATTAGCTGTACATCAGCATTACCACCTCAAATCCAGCAGTTTCACATCCAGCATTAAATGGGATGAATATTGATCTGCTAAAGAGGATTTATTTATTTCATGCTCTATCCAAAGATCAACTGCTACCAGCTTTGGACGGATCTGCGGAGGTCTTACCGAATAAAGCTACTGCATACATGACTTTGGACTTGACATTTTAGGCCTGGAAGAAGACCAAACAGTAAATTCACTGCAATAATCCCAGATAAATGGGATGATCACTACGAAAGCTTAGATAGTTAAGTGGCCTACACTTAAATCCAGAAACGATAAAAACACGACTCGAAGGAGATCCTCCATGTCGAAAGGGGGTGCTGGGTAGTGGGGGGGTGTGGGGTCTGTGGTTAGCACGGCCCTGGGTAAGGAGGACGCCCACCTGAGGACGGCCATCGTCTCTCTGCCGCCTGGAAGAGGCAGAGTCTTCTTACAAAACAGGGTCAGGGGAAATGGCATCTGTAAAAATAACCTCACAAATGGCACCTGAGCACAATCTGACTTTGTTCACACAGGAGCGGTTTTCCTGCCTTGCTCAAACACACAGGCAGTGTATTTGTGCTACAGATCAGGACACTGGGCAGATATTTGCCTTGAGACATCAATCAATTGTTGGTTTGTCATTAAGTCCAAATTTAAAATGTCTTCATCCACAAGGGGAATAATATTTCTTTTTAAAACAGGGAGTTGGTGCTTTGCTCTTGAATTTGAATGTTCTGGGGTTTTTTGAATTATTTTCTTCTGACCTTTCCATGAAAATCTCAAGTCTTAAGCTGATTTGTTGGCATAACATTGGCAAATGTTAAATATTATGTGGAAAATACACGAGTTGTCAGTTTAATTCAACTCAAATAATATTGGTATAATCTATCTATAACCCCGTCACCTATATATATATATATATTTATATATATGTATATACAAACCCTCACCGATAACCATGCACACACACAATTTAACCCCTCACACACTGAAGCGTATGCAGGCCTGTGTCATCTGGATATTTTGGTGGTGGTTAGCAGCTGGGTTCATGGAGCTGTTCGAGGATCAGCCCCGATAGAGAGAGAGACGGGCAGGGAGACAGACAGGGAGACGGGCAGGGAGACAGACAGACAGACAGACAGAGAAGTGGCCATCTGGATAGACAGGCCGCAGGGTCACATGGTGGCGTCACAAACAGGACGGTGCTCAGCTGCTCGGTGGTTGTTCCTTCAGCCTCAGAATCTTATGAGACCACACTCAGGCGACTGGGGGGGGGAGTTTTTGAGTTATTAAATCTGTACAGTTTTTGTTTGATTTGGACTTGTGTGAGCAAATTTGCCTTTTCTTATTTTTGTTTTGTAATTTTATTATAGAGCATAAACACTTTCTATTTACATATTTGTTAAAATATATTTCAAGATAAAAAAATGAATTACAAATCACAATAATCTAGAATTTCTTGTTTCCCGAAACACTATCTAGTCTTAAAGTTTTCTATTAGATCATATAATTTAATATAATTCAATCCATTACAACAATGGTTACTTTCCTCTCCATTTGCTAATATAGGAAAACAAATTCCAGATGTTAGTATTATTATTATACTAAGGTAGCCATTGTTTTTAATTTACACTCATTAATTAAAGTAATAATTACATAAAAGATCTACAATATAGAATAAAAGAAAACCCTTTGAAATGCGTTACATCTTTAAATCCATCACTTTCTATGCGAAGCTGCAAAGTGTGAAGCAGAGAGTTGAAGTGACTCGAGCTGCCAGTAGATGGCGTCTGACACCTGTGTGAAACAAGCCCCTGTCACTCTGGGGTTTTCCTGCTGATGTTAACGTGACTGTTGGATCCTGATAATAAAACATATTCCTACAAAATACAGATTTAAAAAGCACATGAGCTGATTAACGTAAAAAAAATGAAATGTGATTATGTCATTTAAGAATGAAGCCACTCGCTGTTTTAAATAAAAACCCTTTATTTATTAGTAGAGTTTGAGTTCAGCTATTATTATCATGATTGTTGGTTTTCTTTCATATATAAATGCATCTTTTATTTAGGAGTTTATTTCTTACAGTAGCTCTTTTATTTTCTTTATCTCATTTGCTTACAATTTCAAAATAAGACGAAAAAATAAGCAGTTTTTCATGTTTCGTGCGATTTCAAAATATTCTATGCATTAAAAACAAAAAACAAATCTGAAAATGAGAACTCTTCACAGCAGGAATTACTGCACTATGTCAAAGGCCCTGAACGCCTCCTGTGTAGTAGTCTGCCATGTTTGTCTTGAGCCCCGCAGATTAAAGCAGGTTTTACTGAGAGGAAGAAAAGCTCTAATTGAGATGTATTTGATTGCAGCTTTGAGAATGGCCGCCCGTCCTCCCCCCCCCCCTCCCTAAACATATGGGTCCGCACGAGCTGTCCGGCAATAAATTCTCAACACTGCAGGACATTGTCTTTTTTTATGCCCTCCATGATCCATCCCTCATACATGCCAGAAAAGTGTCAAGGCCTTCTGGGAGTGAAAAGCAGAAAACGTGCCGTGGCAGCGAGCGCTCAGCTGGCAGCGGGCGGGAAGCGGCGGCCAGCTCTCTGTGTAAGGAATGTCTTCTGGTCGTGTCGGTCGGCAGATCAGTCACACATCAAAAGACAATGAAAGCTTATTCTAATATTACACACGGCTCCATCTGACACTCCATGGAGTTCCTCCTTAAAAATATATAAAAAGATTGATTTATATCACTTCTTTGGAGATGTGTTGATTGTCCGAATGCTTCACACGTATGTTGAGCTACACGTTGCTACATGTGCAGCTCAACTCGACATTTGGTTCCATCTAGAAACTGTTCCTCCCAACAACAGATATCAAACCACGTGAGACTTGAAGAAGCTTAAATCCACAGGAAATGTTCCCGACGACGAGGCTGTCAAAACTTTTCCGTGTCGTCTACAAATCAAATCAAAAGAATCCAGACCACTTTGCTTTAGAGCTCCTGGTCACGTGCACAGACTCAGACGTTTCCTATAGCCGAGAGTGCGCGTGTACGATTTGATGCATGTGAATCTCAGTATTACAAATGAGCTCCCCTGAAGAAGCTGAAGACCACACAAGTAGACAGATGGTGGCGGCTTCGCAATCAGCTTAGCGACAGGACAACAAAAGAGCAGCCACGCCTTAAATAAAGGTGCTTAACCTCCGAGCATGCAAAGTGCCCCGCGCTCCATTACCACTTAATAGACCTAATCAGTTTTTGGCCCAGATTCGTTTTTTTGAATCTATTTGCCACCAAAGCACAGTGGCATATTAAATTAGAGACTTCATTAGAATGAGCAGGGGTCATGTTGTGTGGTTGGTGCAGCACGGCCCTAACACTGTAGGATTACGGGTGTGGATGGTTGTTAAGCTTCTGCTGTAGGTTTGTCTGTTTCTCACACACAGAGAAAATGGCTCCTTTGAAAAGTGTTCCCAGTTTTACATGTACAATTAAAAGCTGATTTATGATGGTAGTTTAATTCACAGATTAATTTCAGTAAAAGTATGAATTGTGTTTCAAGCTGCCTTAAATTATCTAGTAACCATTAAATGCCTGGAGAATAAGTAATGCATTTGCTGGCTGTTATTGCAAATTGAACATTTCTATCAGTCATTTTATGATCAGATTCAAGCACAAGATCAAAGGGACGATCGCGGTTCAGAATCAAAGTCAAACCTACACAGGAAAAGATCTGAACCGTCGAGGCTTAAAACTTCCCACGTGATCTTATTTCAAAAGAAATTAAAGTGGTGGAGCTCCGCTCGCCGACTGACTGACAGACTGACGCTGCAGCGGTTCAGCTTTCATATGAATAGATTTCTCCAACTGGGTCATATTTTCCAGTGAGGAGAAATATAGCGAGGTGCAATGCAACACGCCTCACGCTGGCTGAGCAGATTATTTACCCCATCGGCTAAAACACAGATGTAAAGGAGATGTATACACTATATAGAACTGTGGGGGTCCAAAGGTCTGAGACCACTTCCCCATTTATGTGGTCTCAGGCTTTTACAATAAGAATAAAATATAAACATTTGTGTTTTATTCTAATCTGTCATTTCCAGGGTGTTAATAACAAAGAGATCAGCTTTAGATGTGTGTTTGAATATGAACTATTATCATTTAAACTAATCATATTTGGGTGTTAACATTTCTTCAGATCATTGCTTTGAATTTGGTCTAAATTATTAACTAAACCTTATAAACTGACGTGTTCCTTTGGCTGGTTGCATCTATATACACATCATAACATATAAGATGTTCTGTGGAAACCGATCACAAACATGAGATGAAAAGAAAAAGACAGATGCTCACACACACCGGCACTGACACGGCTGAGCAGTGCATGAATGTTTTCTTGACAAATACAAAAAAAAAAGAAAAACATTGCTCACGGGGAAATTAACCGCGAGGACCAATTTCAGGCCTCATGCCCCAGTTTGAGAAATCAGACCCAGGCTGCGGCTCGGATCGATACGTGATGAAACCATCATATCTTACTTCTTGACACTGTCTCAGCAGCACAGCACAGCACCAGGGAGGTGGGGGGGGGGGGGGGGGGGGGGGATGAGCTGCAGGCGGCTAAATGAAAACAAGCAGGAGATAATAAAGGCTTTATAGCTGAAATGAACGTTGATATTTCTTTTTAAATGAAACAAAAGTGTCTGAAAATGTCTAGAGGATTTAGTCAGCGGATTTGATTTTCTGGCATTAGAATTTAGAATTTCTGTGTATTTTGAACCAGCGTGAAAACAGAGAATATCTCATTGAATGACTAAAAGCACCAGTTATCTTTGTCCTAAAGATAAACATCCACCTTACATCCACAAATCATGTAACCCAATTTCTCATGTCCATCTTTTTTCAATGCATTTGTCTAAAAACCAGTAAAATAACCCTTCAAAATAAAAAAAATAACCCTGTGAGCTTCTTCTTTCTTTGCGACCACACGTGTTCTGTCTTATTTACTTCTTCCCGTCCTCCTCCCAGCGCTGAGAGGAGCCGGCGTGGCCTCACAGAGGGCCTCAGTCACAGCTGATGATGGATTAATGAAACGGGCTCAATCCCGGGCCCCAGCCTGGACGCTTCTGCACACGCAGCAAAAAGCCCCTCAGTGATGTCAGGGTGGTTTCAGCGGGCTGGTGGTCAAACGGACGCACGCTCAATCATATGTGGACACACACACACACACACACACACACACACACTCGGGTGGGAGGATGGGGGCGGTTGGGAGACCCGGGGGTGGGGGAGGGGGGGGGGAGGGAGAGAGGGTCGCCTATTCAACAGAGCGTAATACGATCCTGGATAATAACTGGAAACAGAGCAGAGTGACTTGAACTGTATGTTCGAACACAGACGCGTCTCACTCACACCTGCCCTGCCGATGATTGCTCATGCTCTATAATGAGCATACATCGGGCTGGTTTCAATGGCATTTAGAGGGTTAACGCTGCTTATATGTGAAGCCTTGAAAACAATAAGCCTCCCATGCGATTTAACAGTATATCCTCGGATTTAAAACTTGGGCTCTTTAAAGTTGTATGTGAAAGCCCTTAAACCTCACCACACCCAGGAGAGGGAAGCTGCTTTCTTTATAGTCTTACGTTGACTTCCATGGACTCCCAATCATGAGTCACCCCGTGTGCGTTGCCGTCACCCCTCCGACCCCCGCTACCCCTCTCCTGTCCACCCCCCCCCCCCCCCCGCTGAAACAGAGTGCCGTAGCTTTCTAATGGGCCAGAGTCGGGCTGGGCTTATACTTCAGTGGCGCGGTGTAGCCAACGCAAACGAAATTATTGCTGGAAGAAAAAACAGCAGAAGGCAATTAAATCCCAGTTAGGCCGATCATTCCAGTCCTGATTAGCAGGGTCATTGGAGGGAGTTCTTCTTTTCATGTCAACTGTGTTAATTTATCCCTTTTTAATTACAATAATGAAAAAGTATGGAGGTTACACTCTTTAATCAATAGAGTAGCTGCTTAACAGGGGGAATTTAATGAGGCCTTTGTCTGAGTGTGTGTGTGTGTGTGTGTGTGTGTGTAGGTAAGGCCAAGTGTACTGTGCACTTATGATGATGGCATCTCTGGCAGGAGAGCGGCCACAAAGAAAATGGCTGCCGTGAAGTTTACATTGAAAGTCAGTCAGTGAGTTTTGGCAGGGGGGGGGGTTTGCACGGTGGGTGCCAACATGATGACAATTCTGAAGGAAAACGAATCCCATTTATTCGAGTGGTGTCAGATGTTCATGGTCTGCAGACCGTGCACCTAACGAAGTAAGCATGCACGACTTATACCGTGGTTCCATCGCCCTAATGCGAACTCCTCTCCTCCGGCCAACAGCGCCGCATGGTTTTGATTATCACGTATCGTTTAAACTCTCTCTCTCTCTCTCTCTCTCTCCCTCTCTCCCAACATTCGCCAACAGGCTTTCAATCCAGTGCGTCTGCCTGTGCCTCGGAAGAATAAACTCTGCCACAGCGATTTTACGATCAGTGATCATTCTGAGAAATGATGTCTCTATGCCTTCCTGTCATATCACAAACGCCCGAAGCAAGAAACTGATGTTGTTGACTCTCCGTGATTCAGGATGCGACGGCGAGACGTCACATGGCGGAGTGTGTAACCAGAACATTAAGCGCATGAATCTACGTCTCCCCCCCCCAAAATCGCTGCTCTCGAGCTGTTGACATCCAGACTGGAACACACACACCAGCACAAACACACGAGCAGAGGGGAGCTGAGCAGTGATCCACTGTTTGCTGACTAAATGACTGTCACCCTCCGCGTGGGAAGTGGTGGAGGCGGGCGGGCGGGCGGAGGGGCCGGAGCGTGGCGGGCGGCACATTCTCTCCGCTGCTGTTTGTCACTATACAGTTGTCACTCAAGTCATAAGTCGGCCTTTGAGGGCTAATCGCAGCTAACTCCTCAGAAACTCGCCACAAGCCTCGCAGCGCCTCGCTCCCACATTCCTGCAGCCCTCTCTCTCTCCTCGCGTCTCCCACATCCACCCTCCGCCGCCCCATCCGAGCCCACCCTCACCTCCTCAATCCACTCTTGGATCATTTCAATTTGCATCCCGACTGGCCCCGGGATTCCCTAGCCCTGTTAAAAGGCAGGCTATTTGTTGTGCTCCGCGGTTAATGCCGCGCAGAGCTTTAAATACCCATATCAAATCTTGGAGGCTCAACAGATTCAGTTTTGCAAACCTGTATCGAACAGAGGTTCAATCCGTCAGCTTAGAAGTGTACACTCCTTAAGTTGTGTGATAAGGTAAAACCAATCACTGGATTAGGCTCTCTCTGTCAGCGCTGGTGTGTTTTCAGTGCACGCCGATGCTTTGCTGAAACAGGATAAGCTGATAGAGTAACATTACGGTGCTTGAGATTTTTCCTTTTTTTTCCCGATAGCAATATACTATTAATGGATTCTGAAGCCGGTGCATGATGCCGCTCTTGCGGGTTGTGGATAATGCATTAGCATTAGCTGTGAAAAGCAGTCGGTGCCGGATGCCATGAGCAATCATCTCCCCGAACCGCAAATTTGATTGTTTTTTATCATGCAAATCCAGCCTAGTACCCGATAAGATTGATTGAGGTCTTAAAGCTGGATTTCAGAGTTTATTCTCGCAGAGCTTCTCACAAACAAACCTCAGCCGCTAGATTCACAAGCATCATTTTAGCATATGGTGAATTCATTCAGGTCCAGAGAGAGAGAGAGAATCTCAGAAGTCTGTTACTTTTTTTTGCTTACTCCAGCTTATTCCATCTGGGTTTTTTTTGGGGGGGGGGGAAGATGTGGGAGGTTTCGGCACACGGTGAAAATCTGTGGCAGGTACATAAGTAATCACCTGGCGAGAAACCCAGGACACATCTTCTGTTTCTGTTCAGTGAAGACTACCCTGGCTGACATTTGAGAGGAGCAGGGAGTGGTCCACATGTTGCACAGCCCAAGCCGAGCGTCCTCTCCCTGTTCCCCTCCACATGAAGCCGGGTTTCCACTTCGTCTTGCCAGCAAGCGATCGCTGCCTGACGTTTTACGCTCAGTTGAACTCGCACTTCGAGCCTTGAGGCATCGTTTGTGGCCGGTTCGGGTCCAACTGTCAGATTCTTTTCTCTCTCGGGTTTTGTGCGTGAAAGCGAAGAGATCAGTGTGGTGAGTGGTGATGAAAACTCCTTGGACCACTTTTGACGACTCAAGTGGGAACAACTCGAGGGCTGCTCGCTCTGAGTCGTCTGGGCCGCGGAGAGCCAGGTCACTGCAGCCTGACAACAAATTTGCATGTGGTCGGAAAAAAAATGATAGAAAAAGGGAGATGGTTTAATGTTCGAGGGAGCAAAGGAACTGGAAGTTTTGTTCACACATGAAATCTTTGTGACATTTTTTATTTCTGTACATGTACTTGTGCCAGAAAATAACACGTGTATGTGAATTAAGATAAAGACAGTGACAGACTATTACTTTTCCTATAAGTCACGTGTTTCATACCACACAAACATAGGTTATTAAAGAATTACATAATATAAAGCAAAGACATTTTGGAAAATTGTGTCATAAAGACAGAAACGGAGCAGTGAGTGATCGTAGAACCAAACTCAAAGTAGTAATTAAGTCTGTAGCCATGAGGCGCCGTGACAGATTCCTGTGTGTTTTAATCATTTACCTTATTGTGAAGCATGAGAGCCCCAAATCTTAATGGGTTATAAAACTGTTTCATAAGGTTGTTTAATGTTTTACCCAAATCATTTCATTGCAGGCGTCATCTTGTAATGATTTGTACACGAGAAACATTTGTGTTTGTCGTGTCAGTGAAGTATGATTCTGAAAGTTCAACGCTTTTTCCTATCCTAAATATTGGATTACACAATAAATAACATGTAACACAAATCTGAAATGTTTGCATCCTGTGTGCGAGAGCGACGAGTCCCAGCTTGACGCCGTGGCCGTCCTCCACCTCTAAAGCCTCAGCTGGTGGTCTAAGTCCTCCCTCTCACTAACCAGTCCACCCAGCACGTCCCCTCAGGTGAAATGGACACAAAGACTAAAAGAAGGACCGTCCATTCCTGCCCATTAGCTGGTTGCTATGCTAATCCAGGGATTACATGAAATACATTTACCCCACTTAAGGTTTCCCAGAATTCGCCGACTAGTAAGGACACACCAGCTCGTCTGCGTCCCACAGGCGTGCATGAATCTTTAATGTGCGGGGAGTCAACACACGTCTGATGTCGGTAGTGATCATGTTTGATCGGCCTGGTAATTGCACGAGGAATGCTGATTCTGCAGATGCATCCTGTGAATATGTTACTTTAAAGTTACGCTACAAGCAATTACATGCAGTGGACTATTTGGCCCCAATGCGACGAGACATGTGACCACAAAGTTCAACAGAATATGATATGTCAAACATGGCTGCTTGTCTATCGTCCCCATAGAAATGTATTTGAATGGAGATTGGAAGGAACTGAAGGCTGATGCCTCTACCGACATGAGGGAGTCAAAACTTTCTGTTTCTAATATAATTTGCAATGATTCTTAAGACGTTGTTATCAAACCTCTTGATAATTTACAGTTTAACCATAATATTGATAATAACAATATATAAATAAAAAGGAAACACAGATAGAATCAAATATATAGAGCTATAAAAAAGGAACCAACAAAGATAAGAGGGAAATAACCTTATGAGAAGGAAATAACAGAACGGGTCCAGTGTCGGATGCAGAGCTAAAAACAAACGGTAAGAAAATGATCTGATTTCCACTTTCACTCGTTGATTCATCAGGGCAGAAATATTAATTGGTCATTGGCACAAATATATATATATATATAACCCTAACCCTAACCCTCACACCTTGCACATGAGGCATTATATGAAGCCAATGGCAGTAAAACATTCTGCCTCTAATTAGCAGGACACAATGAGAATCATTATCTAATTAGTTCACTCCGCCAAAGCAAAAGTTTCCAATTTAAAAGCCCCAGCACTTGACACATGAAGAATCCCACTGGAGACCACAATGGAGGGAGGAAATCACAGAGGTGGGATTGTTCCGGCCCGAGGCTTCGTTATCATCGTGCTCACAAAGCAATGGTTTCAACTGGAAAACAACAATGGGAACCAGCACTTAGGAGACCACCACACCCTTGAGCCGCTGGAACACCCAGTGAAGTCTGTCAAACAGAGGAGGAGAACAAGTTGGTACCAAACCCAACAAGTGTGCACGGCCTCAGGCCAAGGTACACAATGTGTGGGGTTCAATTTCTGAAATAGCCAGAAAACAATCATCAATACGAAGAGAAATAAATAAAAAACAAGTCGAATACACACAGTTAAATGATGTATCGCAAATAAAAATAAGTATTTAATGAGTTCTTCAGACGTTAAAGTGTTACACACATAACCGTGATGGACACAGGAGTAGCCAGATGGTCTCATTGATCCACTGACCTCACCACTGCTCAGTCCGGCTAAGAGCTAATGTTGACCCAGGCCCGAGGATCTATATGGACAGTGCTTCTGTCAGTGTAGCATGAGGGATGGGCAAGTTAAATCCTAACATTTGCTTTTTGGGTTCGACCAGCAAAGAATAACTCACTAACAAAACCATGACGTGCTGTGTCAGGTTACCTGTGGAGGAGGAGTCTGTGTTCTCAGGCCCAAAGTCTCCGAGCAAACACAAAGACACGGTGAGAAACAGGTCTGGAGTCAGTGCAGTGACGTGTAATCCCAGTGCTGATGGTTGTGTTGCATGGAAGCTTCATTAATCTCATAACTACATTTTGAGTCATCATGGAGGAAAAGTTTAAATTTACCAGATGAGACTTTGAGTAATAACATGTTAATAACACATTTCTGGCTTTGTTTAAAAATGACACAATTTCTAATGACTTTTTATTTATACTTTCCTCAACTGCCTCTTAAACAACCTGATACAGGACGGCCACCATTAGACACACAGCAGCGGCACATTACCAGTCATCACACGCACATTACAAGGTAGGCAAAGAGATAATTGACTGTGGGCCTGTGATCAGAGAGGATTTAAGAACATTCATACGACCAAATCGAACAATCAGATCGTTTCTGGGACTTTTTTCAAGCAAACAAAGCTGAATTTGATTCTCACCCCGACCGTGAGATGAAACCTGAGGAGGACGAGGGCCGGTGAGAGAGGAAAGAGCCGAGCTGTGTCGTGTAAACGCACATGAGGGAAGCACAGCGACGACCACAGAGTATCTCGAGCATTCAGAGAGCACTTCTGTGATTGACAGCCCCGGCGAACTCCAACCTCAGCCGACCGCAGCCGGGCTGGATTTAAAAACGGTGACGTCGGTGCTGACGTGGATGAAATGCGCCCAGGTGAGCCAGCTGTCAGCATGATGAGGTCACCGCGCTCTGTTTTTATAAGCGTCGACACATTTCAATCAGAGCGGCTCCATTTGACTGTCATTGGCATGTTTATTGCCCACGAGCATGCTGGGAGTATATATTTTTAGGCGTGCGTGTGCGGTAACGCAGCCCGGCAGTGCACGTATGCACGCATGCACACGGCTGCCACCGATTATGAACATACATGATCCCCCCCGGAGGAAGACAATAATATTGGCATTAAACACCTCGAGATGCGGCGGGGTTTTTTAATATATCTTAAATTATGTCAAGAAAAACACTGGAACATCACACAGAAGCCACAGTCGGTGTATAATGCTTTTCTCATAACGCTACAGATCTCTCCAGCAATATTGACACGGGGAGCAGGCAAACAAATGTCAGCCCGTATAACATATGAAATACTTAACGTAACCAATTTCCTCCTGTCAATCAACCTGGGAATAATGACAGACGGCTGAGAATCAATATGCCACAATTGAATTCCCCCCCCCCCCCAAACATGTCTCACTGTGCACCATAAACTGTCAAATGTCACGGTGCACCGAGCGGCGGGTGGAGTCTAAAGATTTATTTTATTTTCCAGCACTGCAGTCTATTAGGAGGAGCGTCCCTTCAGCCACCAGGGGAGAAAAGACTACAACAATAACAAGGACAGATCACGTGAGGGAGATAACTTCTCCTATACGTGATGAATATGCATGTGCTGTAAAGCCTGAGACGCTCTTTTATGGCTAAGAGAGGATTTGCCGCATCTTGTGTGAAATTGAAGAAGCTTCATTAATAAGAGATATTCACGTCAAAAGAGATGAGGATATTAGTTGTAGGCTAAAAACTGTCGAAAGTGCATTTACTGAACAAGACAACTTTATCTATGTACTATATTATATTATATTATACTGAATTACATTGCATATTGCAATTTGACACTGTTCTACTGTTTGCATTTCACTTTTTACTTTACTTTTTATATCTTTTTTTTTTTTTAAATTGTTTTTCTTAAGTGTGTTGTATTCATTATGTTTTTATGTTTTCATGTTCATTGTATGCACCAATAACCAGAGCAAATCCCAGGTAGTTGTAAACCTACTTGGCAATAAATACCTTCTGATTCTAATGCTAATACTTAATGTTCCCATGACCTCCTCCTTTTAAATGACACTTGTACATTATCTTCCACTGTAGCAGAGAACCCCAGCGGGTCAGGCTCCCGAGCGCCGCGGCCTCTGCCTCTCACCTCATTTACAACACGGTGCCCTCTGCCTCACATAATCAATTAAAAGCCGGCGGGGCTGAGGAGGCTCCCTACCAGTCACAGAAGTTCACATCAAAAGGCAGAGATGCTTTTGAAGACTTGCTTCATCCTTGAGAGTCTTCCCCAAGAATGCAAGGACAGATTTAGTCCCTGATAGATGTGGTTCTGCTCTACTTCAAGGTCTCGTCCACCACGGATCGGATTGCACCGTCGCATTGTAGTACAGTGTTTCACTGCAGAGCGGGGGGGAAACACTGGGGAGGAAACGGGTGGCGATACTTCATTTAGCAGGATTATGACCTGAAATATTATATTTCTATAGATATGTGTTTAATGCTGAAACACACACAAGCAAAATAATGTTTTACACGATTTCTTGCAGAGGAATATAAGACCAGGACAGATGTGCTAGTTGAATTTGCACTTTTTGCAAAGAAAAATGTAACCCTGGAGTTATTAAAATGACCCTCAGCCCCCTGGTGGCCCCGCCCACGTCTAGGTGAGCGAGCTGACGTCTCGCTGACGGAGCGGAAGGGCTGTCTCTGAATTAAGGGCCGTTTTATGGCGGAGCAGCTGTGCCGGCGGTATCGATTACCAGACACCGTGAATGGGCCCGAACACGCTTTTTTATGAAGTGAAGAATTCTGGGTCTGAACGGCTGGCGCCAAACGTGAGTGACCACAGGACGGTCTGCGTTGCCCACTGGCAGTCGAGGAGATACCGACGTGGGCTGTTCACATCCGAGTGCCAGCAGACGCCATTATTTGATATGCACTCCGCAATAAAATGGTCCATTCTGACTGCAACCAGATATATTGTTAACGGCCAGCTCGGTAAATGTCCTGTCTTTACGTGCTGGGAGTCGTCACAAGGCTTTGTTGGAGTTCCTGCTGCAGAGAAATTGATAACTCAATAAAATGAAAGTGACTTGAGACATTAATGTTGTAAATTATACATCTGGGCAGCTGCAGGAGTGAATATCGCGATCGATGTCACAGCACGCTGCAAGAAATGTCCGGAATCACAAGTTATTCAGTCTTATGAGAAGAATATTTTATCCTGACATTTAGAGCCTCGGAGACTTTCTGCATTATATTCATAATTTTGTCGATCATTTTTATGAGTTCTTTAACTTCTGGGAACTGCAGCAAAGGTCAAAAGATCAAGAAATACAGGTTTTAACCAGATTATCAAAACCATTTACACCAAAAGATCCTCAACTTGCTTGAAATTATGGTAATTATCAATCCTCTAATAATAATAATTGGCCATTTATTCTATTGTTGACCTTTATTTTCTCTTCCAAGCATCTTTGCCTAAACTGAGAGTGTGTTTAATTACACTCCGATTTTCTGACTGCTCGTGTTTCTTGGCTCTTTTTGATGATGTTGCAATATTGCCAGATTTTAGCAGTTAACTTGGTGAAAGCAACGATATTATCACCAGTAGAAATTATGACCAAATCCATTAGAATAACACTTGAAGCTGAGTTTCCCTGACTGACAGCTGTAGTGACTGGCTGCACGGTGGACGGACACTTTTTGCAGTGCACGCTCTGGATGTTCTCGGTTCCCAGAGACGCTTGTGGTCATCAGAACAGGTGGCTTCAGGCTGATGGTGGAGAGACATCCCGAGCTTGGGAACACATTTGTAGCGGCGATCCGACCCATATAGACGAGAATCACCGCTTTGTAGCAGAGCAAACATGTCGGGCATCCATTTGTAATGCATGAGAAACTATGTTTCAGCAGCTGTAAATCAAACCCGCCGCTCCCAGGGAGGCAGTGTGAGTGTGTGAGTTGTTAGGCAGATGTATTTACTAGTGTCTAGGCGTGTGTGTGTGTGCATAGCGTCAGTGTTGTCGAGACAATAGCGCGGCTGGCGTCTGGCTGGAGTGGAGCTATGCAGAAGTTGTTGGTTGTTGTGCTGATCCCTTTCTGTCAGTGTCAAAAGAGGCGTCATCAATCATCAGAGAGCAGGGGGGGGACAGGGTGAGGGGGGGGGGGGGCAGTCAGAGCAGACCACCCTCCCCTGCTGGTCGCTGAGTCGGGCTCTGATCAGTGTGTGTGTGGGGGGGGGAATTACTATATACAGTGCAGATGATGTCAGGCCTAAAAAAAAAAAAAGTCGACCACAGATCCGAGGCAGCGTCTGGTAATAGATCAGGGTCACTTCACGCTGACATGGAAAATTAATAACGCCATGTTAGCCGTGCCTTTCATATGCGTGACAGTGACATGATGAACAACTTCACAGAAGGCTTCAGCGACTCGACTTGAAAACACGTCATGTGTGTTTCGCTCTTGATGTTTGTTTATTGGTCGCTGGTTTCTAGTGAAAGGCTGAAACATGTGTCTCGTGTTACGACAACTTCACGAACCACACAACGTGATTTTTTGTTTTGGTCGGACGCATGAGTTGCAGACACGGCGATCAGAGCCGAGTCGGGGGGGGGGGTTCCCTGGGATGTGAGGCCGCTCGGCCGGTCTGTGCTGTACCAGGTGGGCTGTCAGTTATTGCCTCTGACATTTGCTATCTGTTAAAGAAAACATCTGGTTCCAGTATCCACTCTGAGAAGAGGACAGAGAGCGAGACTTACAGTCGGGGGTAGAGAGAGGTCGAGATGTAGAGAGAGGTTCACCCGACAGAAACTTTTTACCAATTTAGATCCACCCCCCCCCCCCCCCTTCCTCCTCTCCTCCTTTATTTATTTATTATTTTTGAAAGGGCTTATGTCATGTTTTGGTCTCCACCACAAAACTCCTGCCTCCCAAAAAGCATTTTTCAGATCCAGAGAAACCACACCAGTGCATCGCTGTGAAATGAGTCGTCATATCAGTCGTCCCTGACAGGAGAACAGCCCCCCCCCCCCCCCCGCACAGAGCTCTCTTTGGTCTCCGCCACTGTCGAGGAGGCTGTTGACAGAAGTAGAGACGGGCAAACATGTGTTCCCTTCCAAAATACAGGAGGGGAGAGCCGTCCTGTTTTCAAAGAGGCCATTATCGCCACAGTGTATCGCCCCCACCCCCTCGGCGTTGTTTGAGGAGGGGATGTCTCCCGAGCTCCGCCTGGTCCCGGCTGAAACTGTCACAGCCAGTCTATTGAAACCACCGCACATGTGTGTTTGCACTTCCACCCATCACACAGATGTGGACACACTCTGCACCGCAAACTGTTCCACGTTACAGTTCGATTACAAGTGATAAACTGCGTTGGAATGAACGCTGTGGACTGGAAATGCGAAATATGTGAAAAATAAAGTGTGACATTAAACTAAATTTGCAGTATCCCGAACCACAATTGGTGTATAAAACAGGTAATCCTCTAAAAGTATCGGTAATCTGTAAAAGTAATCCTCCGATGCTGAGATCCCCCCCCCCCCCACTCCAAAGCTGCTCCACCCATGCACGCACAGAGGGGCCTGTTACCACAAAATGACAAACTAAATATTTGGGAATGGTGATATCATTCTGCTCGGCCTCATTACCATAGTCTGAAGCACAAATGTACTTTCAAAGACTCCAAATCCCCGTCTCATTCAGTCTGCCAATATGCAGAGTCTGTCCTCCGACTGCCACAGCCATGCCAAAGCAATTTGTTTCTTATATTGCTTTTGGAAGCCAATATGTTTTAATTAAGGAAAAACATAAAGCGAAAACAACTCCATAAATAATCGTCGTTCCCCACCCCAGGACAAAGGAATTTCGTCAGATGTTTCTCTCTCAGTCATGGCGTAATTATATATATATATATATATATATATAAAAATATATATATACTTCAGTGAATAAACCAAAACTTATCCTTGATGCAGGGAAATATGGTTTCTCATATACAGAGCAAAAAGAAACGACACCCAACAATGGTGTGATATCATTTTAGTCCAATACGGTAAATTAAAACATTGTATTAATTAAACATAGACTTTAAATATATCTACCAAACTTTTCTATAAAAGGAAAGATTGTTGTGAATTTTACATCTAGGGCTTTATGCTAGCAGCACATATAGATAAAGCTATGGTCATATAAAATATAAAGACATACTTTGCAGGTGTTATAAAACAATCTAAAGTTTGTTTAAACATTTAGAATGAAGTTATTCCTGTGGCTGACTATTGTTCATATGTTAATCTATAGATCTGTTAAATCAAGTGGTGTCATTAAGACAGGGACTTTGCAGCAGGCAGTTAAGTGTTCGCCACTTGTTGCTCTGGCTATTCTGGTAAATGCCGATGCGATCCCTTGTTCACGTTGCATTGAGAGCCGCCTATGTCCTCCATAGATGACAGAGTGGCTCATGTATAACCCCCGATGCCTAGTCCTCAGATGTGATGCCAGGTTTTTTCGTGTCATATCTGGCGCCGCCGCCTCATAAAAAATGTTTGGGCTTTTCCTCTACGTCGGGCTCAAAGCCAAAACGCTCCCAAACAGCAGGAGTCAGGTTATTAGGTGTCAATACGGCATCCAAGCTCAGAGCTCAGAGTTTAGCATGTGCTACTTAAAACAGATTCCATGGGGATGTGTGTTTTGCGGCGGCGTGGTCAGTTTGATTCTGCGGTGGCGAGATGGTGTAACTGCAGTTTTGTCGATAACCCCACATCCTTCCTGCTCCATCACAAAACCTGCGTTCACACACAAACAACGCTGCCGGTGCTCGGCACAGATTAGGTGATGCTGTTTAAATGGCTCATTAATAATGTGCTCTCCCTCCTTGCTTGTGATCCCTCAGATTAAGTCGGCTCTCGACGTATTTGACCACGGATTAAAACGGTGCCATCGCTTCAAGGGCGGTTCCACCTGCTGTGGAGCTGTGACAACTCAAGAGATCCGCGCCACACGTGGGGCCACATGGTGATGTGCTCCACTGTGGCGGCTTCGTGAAACATGATTTAATTGATTAACAGGTAATGTAACTATGACTTGATGATTTTGGACCTTGAGGACGACGGCCTGCTGAAGGTTTTTTAGAATCACTACAAGGCACCTGACAAAGCTGCCATTACAGCAGCTCCTGCTTCTCACAGCTGAGGTCGGGGATGGGATGAGATGATTACTCGGGGATGTAGCAGCTTCCTCACAGCGGGGGGGGGGGGGGGGGGGGGGGGTGCTGAGATTCATCAGGAGACTTATCCATCCTGAAAACTCATCTGGAGCCGTCAAATCTGCCGACCTGTCGCCTGGTGGGGCGCCGTGGTTAAAGCTGCGAAGACCATAAATATTCAAGGGGAATTTGTTACTTGTTGGTGTGAGGCTTGTTCTGACAAAGCTCTACACAACAAGTAGATCCAATACACACAAAATGTGTCTGGCTTTGCTGCTGCACAATCTGACACCAATTAACACCACAGCCCTGTTCCACAGATACACCCCCAAGTTATTTATCCTTTAGTTTGGGCTAATCTGTCCGTCATCTATTTGAGGCTGAAGGCCCAGATACCCGCTGGACGGGTCAACAGAATGTCACAGGGCCTTGCTCAAGAGCACTGTGGTAAGACAGTGTTAAACCTTAGAATAGGTGCTGGAATCAGACAAATTCCTCATATGCAAGATTAGTGCATTGATCTTTGGACAATACTGTATTTATTCATTTTTAATAAATACAACAGGTAGCATTGATTCATTTGGACAGTTTTTGCTCAGCCTGTTTGTTGTTATGTGGCACATTATTGTGTTTTTGCATTCATGTTGCAATTAATGGCTTCTTACTTATATCCTCTTATATTCTTTAAGTGCTGGTTTATCAGAGCCACAACAGGTTCCAACAGGATGTCAGCTGACTCAACAATGACGTATTAAATCTGAACTCTTATTTACTGATGGCTGTGTGTTTGATAAATGATTTAATAGGTTTGTCCAATAAAATATATAAACGGCCTGAACGACAGATGTTTGTGGAGAAATAACTTTTACTGACGGACTCATTTCTTTCACATGTCAAGGTTTCTGCGTTTGTTTGATTTCCTTTTGCTCGGTTCAACACCGCAACTCCCAAAAACAAAGTTGGGATCCCCCACGGAGCGATGACAGATTTCCCTCTCGCCCACTCGGCCTCCACATTTCCATACATACAGCGCCGCTTCATCATGGACTCACTTTGAGTAGCTAAAAAACAAGCTTCTTTTCTTTTTCTCTCTGGTTATGAGTCAACTGGGGTAAATGGATTTTCCATCTTGACTCTTCGTAAAGAGGGAGTATCGCTCCTCCGCTCCCTGTGATGGCAAAGTACAGTCAGTCACAGAGAGTGAGAGCTGAGCTGGCAGCCGTCACAGAGACAGTGTCGCCCCGAAACCCAAAGGGATTACATGTGTGTGTCCTCTTTGTTCAGGCATCCAGCGGCATCTGGCATCAGTCAGTCCCCCTGTGCTCCTTTATGGAGACAAGTGTGTTGTGTGATCAGGTTTCTCAAGCCTCATTTATTAAATTAAGAAATGTATCGCTGTGATTTGTCTAGCTTTTCCATTTTTTTTCATATTTTTTTTTGCAAACATACGGCTGGGAAGATACAAGGCCTTTCATATTTCGAGACAGTGGAAAGGAAGGGAGGGAGGGAAAGGACCAGGGAGAGAGAGGGAGATGGAGAAATAGGGAGTGAATGATGGAGAGCGAGAGGGGAAAAAAGAGGTTAAGGCAGGAGGAGGGAGGGAGGGAGGGAGGGGGGGGGGTGTTGGAGGCTCCTCTTCTCCTCCCTCAGTATCACATCAGAGGGAGAAAACAAACCTCCGCCAGGTCGTTTCTCATCATTTGTTCGATTTGTGCTGATCCTCCGTTATTTTCATTAAAAACAACTCAGAGGTGCTTTAAGTTTTGCTCCACCTGCACTTCCCCCACCCCCCACATCCCCCCTCCCTGAGGTGGAGCTGGAATTTTCATATGCAGGCAAGTTAGACTTCGACTTTTCTTTAGTATAAAAGAAACGGGTGAATGCTTAACACAATAATCCTCCAAAACAAACCTCACGTATATCCAGGGCAATGAAATATAGGAAAGAGTTTTAAAGTTATTTTATATGGTTCATTTGATATCTCAATAAACAGAAAGTCAGCAGCAAACATCTAAGTATATTTTATATAAACAAGTGGAACGCCTTCCAACAGAAACCCATTTTCACACCTTGTTCAAAATTAAAGTTCAGGCTACAATGCATTAAATTACAGTTTCAACATTGTTAGAATTATACTGACACATTTTCATCAGCTCTCCTACACCAGGGAGGTTTATTATTTATTTATTTTTATTTTTTTATTTGACCCCTGTTTGTTGGTTGGGTTATTTGTTAATGAGTAAGATTAATTAATTAGTGAGAAGTGAACGACAAAAGCTACAGAATGGATTTCTACTAAACTTGGGATTTGAGCCATGACTGAACTCATTCTATTTGTCGTGGATCTGGATCTCAAACATTTTTTAGATAGTATTGACTTCCTGTTGACTAATGGATACTAGTTTGCTTATGAAAGCACATAGATGTGCTTTCATAAAGTCACGGTTGGGCATCGGTATGATCTCTACTATTCTAGATTCAAAAATGTTTGACTCCAGTTCAACCTGGTTACAAACTACATCTAGACACAAGAGAGGTAGATAGAATATTCCTGTCGAGTCTGACTACTGACCGTCTGCTCTTTGGATCCAAGCTGTGAACAAAAGGTGACTATAACTCATAATTTCAAACTAAATATGACTTGTTAACCAGATGTCACACATTTTACACGTGCACACACGAAACGCGGTTTCCCAAAAATCTCCAATTTGAATCCAATTTGAGAAACTTTCAGTGATGTTTGCAGATGTGGAAAAGTAAAGACGCTCGGAGAGAGCAGAGGAAAGTAAAATGAAATATAATCATAAGGTCTAAAGTATTAATTTGACACGTATGAGTGCCACCTTTCTTTTTAATTAGATATGTAAATTTGTTTGGTAGAAATATGCTCGTATTAATTTAACCCACAGAGCAGCTTTTTAAAAAAGCTTTACTGCTGCGTAGCCGCCACAGCATCATCACATCTCGGCTTTATTCTTATTCCCATCAGGTCTTTTGACTGTGAATGAGCACGAGCAGGAGGCCAAGAGGTCACTGGTGACTAATTTTCTGAGCACTCACAGATTGTGTAAGTAATGGAGCACTTATTGCATTCTCTCCCCCAATCACTGCAAACAAGCCCCAAAAAATCCATACAAATTCCCACACGTCAGGTGGCGCCAGGGGAAGGGAGAAGTGGCCCATCTTTAAGACACGGAGAGAGGCGTGGAATGGGCCTAATGTGCAATTTAAAATCAATATCTTTAAAAAAAAGAAAATACCTATCCTAGCCACGATGGCATCATCTAAATATCAATAGGGCCTGTGAGCTTGAGGGAGAGCTGGGCGCGAGGAGAGACAGATCCTCGCTGCTTTGACCAAGGATTTCATACTGTCTATCCGGAGGAATCGGGTTCTCGCTGAGTCTCTTTTTCAATTTTAATACGCTGCCGTACTCGACGCATGAGGTTTAATAAAGTAGCACAGTGTCTGTCAAGCCAGGTGTAGCTTCAATCCTTTCATATTCTAAGTAAATCCCGAAGAAAGGTGTTGAGGATACCAGGCAGAAGAAGACAGGCAGGTGTGGAGGGGGTGGGCTTGTTTTTTCCACTTTCATCAGCCCGAGGTACTATATATTCTTTTTATTTCCCCTCCTCCCCCTTTGCAATACTGTGGATTTTCAAACTAGTGTTATCTGGAACAATGTAGCTTCTGAGCATCTTACTGGATTCTCTGGGAGATGACCTGTGGCTCTGTTCCTCTTACAAACCCACATTTTAACAAGGAAATGCACCATATCATCACCCAGGGAATCAATTGGCAATGTCCCGGACTTCAGTGGGATAATAATAGATTCTTTATAATTAAATCAAACACAAACAAATAGTAAACAGACTGAATTTATGTTAGAGATGTTCCAAAATTGATCCCACCATCGGAAAATGCCTCAGGTACAACATTGCAGAAGAGTACGCAGATCTATGTGTACTGATCCGATATCATGTGTATTTGTTTCAGCTTGATATATCTGAAATTGTATTTTTTCCCAGAAATCATTTCTTTTGTACTAGTGCTAGCGTTAGCCAGACCTAGCTTCAAGGTAAGCAGCATTTAACGCCAAGGTTTATGTTCTGTATGAATGCAAGACTTAAGAAACAAGTGTTTTTTTTTTCAGTTATAAATATTAAAAACAAATATAACATAATAAAAAAATCAACACATGAATAATTGAAGTAAAAACCAAACGTTAAAATCAGATTAAGACACAAACACCTGTCAATACAATATACGTGACACAAGAATAGATAAAAAAAAACATCATATATGAACATAAGAGGAGCAAAGTTTAAAATCTGCTTATTGAGGGATGGATATGATGTAGTTTGGTGTTTCTGTGGCATTCAGTCTCCCTATGCATGGTTTAACCCGAGGCCATACAACCACATCCCTTCATACAGGGGTTAGTAGCATACAGCTGTTAAAACACGTTATATTAAGCACTGGTATCAAATCAGCACCTGTATCTGTATCTCTCCTTCAGCCCTTCAATCATACACTGATGAGGCGACACCAGGAGTAGTCAAGGGCTCAGCGTCTTGCTCAAGGACACTTCGACACACTCTGAGGGAGCCGGGGATCAAACCAGGAACCTTCAATTCATCATGTCACCGTGATATCTGTTCTCTCACATCGTATTTAGTTCTTCAACATTTAGAAGCAGGAGATGAAAAACGCCATCTACGAATGGAAAACTGTAAATATAGCAACATATCTTCCCCCCCCCACCCTGTTTGAATTGTCATATCTGGCCTTAAAAGTGGGCGGGAATGTGATCAGTGAATATTTTTTTATTTTCATTTCAAATTCATCCAGTAAGGTCCTGGAAAATGTGATGTTTAAAAAAAAAAAGGTAATTAATGTCTCTATCTTTTCCATGTCTTGTGTTTGCTCATCTCTTTCCATCTGGATTCCATTAGGGACAGGATTCCTCCGATAAGGCCGTCAGACGTGGAGACAGGGAGGGAGAGAGGGAGGGAGGTGGCGGAGAGTCTCCTGATGCACTGTGGGAAGACGGGCGCAAAACAACGTCTTCGCTCTTTTTTTGTTCCCCGACATGAGAGTGATGTATTTGTGATTTCTGACACGTCGGTCACGTTGTTATTGCTGGATCTGTGTTCGTCTGGAATGGGAAACCTGAATGGGAATAAAGGCCCAGTAACAGGCAGGGAGCCATTCATTAAATCTGAGTATTACAACCTCTCAATCAGTAAATATGAGGAGACTTGATGACTGAAGTTAAACTGTAATTATCTCAGGTATTAAACATCTTATCTTATAACAACCAGCGTGTTACATGTTCTGTTTCGGCCCAGTTTGAGTTTCAGCTCCATGGTTTGTATCATCTTCTCTTCATTCAGTCATTGTTCTATCTAAATAATGAGGCTACTTTAAATTATCTAATTGCTTATTCATTTATTATTTATCAATTTCACTTCCTCATAGATATCAGTTCCCTAAATATGTCTGACTTATGTCTTTAAGATCCATGATATCCTCTTGGATAAATGAAAATATCAAAAAACTACACTAAGCTGTGTTAAATATGGAAAAATAAATCCTGGATCTGCACCAACATCTAATGAGTTACTTCTCTGACCATATCTCATATTTCCACCAAGTTTAGGGGAAATTCATTTATTAGTTTTTGATTAATTTATCTAACAAACAAATAAACAGACACGGTTTGAACGTAACCTCCTTCGGGGACGTCATATAAATAATTGCGAGTTGTAGCCCTAAATTATCTCCAGTGGAAAAAGCTAACAAAAGATTACATCCTCGAGTTTTACCAACACATAATTCTTCTGTATCAGATGCAGACCGGCCTCATTAATAGATCACATGAGCCAAGGTCAGCAGGAGCTGCGCCGGTGACCCCAGGTTGACCCCTGGACGACCCCTGGATGACCCCTGGATGACCCTAGCTGCACCGGCCTGGGGGGGTTTCTGACCAACTGCTGCCATGACCACTAACATTGATTGGTTCTCTGGTTTGAACGGAGCAATTAGATGAAGTATCGACACCAGATATCACGTCTGTAAAGAATTCATTCCATGTCTTTGAAGTTGGCCTCATGTCTCAGGTATGGAAGGAAAAAAGATCCAAAGCCGGGGAAATTACATATTAACACTTACCTCTAATAATACATTTTATTACATGTATTCTGTCATAAACCCTTAATCACTTGTAATATTTCACACATGGTCAGCCATTCAACTAATGCTACAATTATACAGGAGCAGAATATCTCTCTGTGCTCGGCTCCTGTTAGCGTGACAATGTTTGGCCCCCGGCCATCGACATGTTTTATTTAATAATGTGGGAATTTTCGACTGTTTTGCTTTCATTACAGTCTGGGAGGCTAAAGCTGAAAACAGAAACAGAAAGCCGGTCACTTTAAAGCTTGAACTTCACCGCCCAACAACTGTCAGACGCGATATGAGCATCTGGATTCAAACGGGAGGGTTTTCCAACAGGATGCCTGCTTAATGCAGCTGTCTTCTTGTTTTTTAATCTCAAAATGTGTGCTCTCTTTCTCCTGCTCATCTCTGGGCGGAGAGCCCACAACGTTCCCGGTGACCACCCATCGGAAGCCAGGTCCTTGCTTGCTCTGGGGTCCAGAGATTTAGGCCGCAAAGGAACTATAAAGCCAAAAGCCGCAGGGGAGTATTTCCGAAGCCGAGATGAAAAGTGCGGCTCAGGCTCCGGAGTCGCGGGGACACAGGGAAAGAGAGGAGGGGGGGGGGGGGGGGGGGCTGAATTTATTTCTGTTCTCTTGCTCCTGGGCCAGTCCACAGGCCCGTGTATCAGACAGACCACCACGTGAGAGAAGCTCCACCCGGCCGGCTCGCAGCAGAGCGCTCCACACGGAGGAATCTTCTGCAGATTTGGTGAAATGGCAAATGTAAAGAGCGCTTTAAACAGAGATAAATATTTGTCCTCACGAGTGACTCCGAGATTACACTTGTGATTTGTTGCCTGAGCAGCTCAACGCTAATAAAGGGGGTCGATGTTATCGAGGCGACGTTTAGAATACAAGCAACCTCCAGCAATTCTAAACAGATATTTGTGTTTTTCAATCTCAGCCTGTGGTGCGATCTGAGGCTGATTTATTCCTTTGCATAAAATCAAGGCCCCTCGCTGCAGTGCAGGTTGGGAGAAGCTGAATGTACCTGATGTCACAGCCTGATGAACAACTGGGATTGACTCCTTTGAGAGCTCGTCTCTCATTGGCCAGACAAGAACACTAAATGACTTCTACCTTATTGGTTTCTGCTTCTTTTTTTTGCCTTGCAGTAATTTCAGTATCAGTTTAAGTAACTGCAATTACTTTATAACTGTTCAACATTTACAAGCTCAAAAACCAACATGATTTACTCTGTGTCAGTCGTAATGTATAAAGTACAAACTCAGAAGAAGAGAAACTGCCAACTAGCACTCTGGCTAAGTACTTTAGAGCGACAGACACAGATATAAGTTGAAATACTCACACCAGAGCAAAAAGATGATATAGATGTTAACGCGGCTGTTATGGCAAATGGCGATACAGATTAAAAATGGTTTAAAACATTTCTGATAGAGATAAACCTGTGAATATATATGTTTTATACACTGGCACTGATTCACATTGAAAACCTTGAAAAATGTGATTGATATTATATATTTCACATTCTAACAATGAACTTTGAAGAATACACAAATACGACCAAATATCTCATCTCTCTGAATTGTTTATTTTGTAAAATGATAGTTTTCATATCAGCAAACATAAACACTGATATCGCTGAAATGTTCATATCCATATGTGATGTGGTTGGCAAAGACCAATTTGATGCCTTTAATGGTTTCAATGAGCGTATGAGTCAATGAGGAGCGGAGCAAAGCAACCAGAAACAGCCACTGGCCCGTGGTGCATGATGGGAGGAGCCGGTACCAGCCATGGTGCTGTTTCATTTTCGCCCCAGTGACGAAACATCAACATTTGTCTCACGGCAGCGGATCACTGAGAAACTGAGTGGATTTCATCTGGGGTCAGATTTCGTTGTCTTTCTTCTCCTCGCTCAAAGGCCGGACCCGGCAGCAGATGTGCCTCCGAGGCACAGGCCATCAGGTTGAAGGGTGCAGGCCGGCCGAGGGTTGGTGTTAGGGTTAAGTTTCAGGGTCGGAGGGCGGATGAAGGTCAGGGTTATGGCCAGGTTGGGGTCAGGGCGAGGTCAAAGTGTGCAGCCCCCTCTGGGGAGAGTTTAAGTGGTCACTGTTTACCTCTGTGTCCAGTTGGAGAGATATCATCTAACATACCACGAGTACTGGGAAGAGCTGTGGTCTGTGGATACATGAGAAACAGGGTTGATCATTAGTGGATTAATTGATTTAAACATTGAGAGGAAATTACAATTAATTACCTGATCAAATGTCAAACTTCTGCTGGTTTCATCCTGTCAAAAATTAGATTTTGATGCTTTTCTTTATCTTGGGTGATAATTATGTATTTATATACAGATATTATATATTCTCAGGAAATGAATTTGAATATTTTGAGGTTTTTAATCATTGCAAAGCATTTTTTACTGCATTTTATAAAAGAAAACAGAAAGGAATGATTCAGGTCAACAAGAAAATGATTGCAGAGTTTAAACTAGATGTTAAAAATGCTAAATAATTATGAATATTTAAAGAGTAGCCTATTGTTTATTATTTGAGGCCTTAATAACAGGACTGTGAGTATTTACAGTTGTTTTACATTAACATTACTAAAATTCACACTGGTTTTATTTTCTGTTTCACCTCCTTTGATTTATTTTTAATTATCAATATAAATATTATTGATGTTTCTTTCTCTTTGCTGACGTCACCCTTTGCTTTCGCCACCACGCCCGGTGCGGCCCCTGTTCCCGGAGGCTGCGGCATGCTGGGAAACTTTACACCGTCTGGGGACAGTGGGGGGGGGACACGGGATGAGTCTGTGCACATGTGTCATGCTGGGGGGCATAGACGCTGCACCCACAGGACAGCAGTGGCTCCCAAAACCAAAATGATATTTCCCAGAGATGAGCAGAGACGAGTGAAGCTGCTGCAGTCAGACTGAGGAAGCGTCCAAAACACCACTGGGCATGTGAGGACTGTTCAAGACTGTGGCAGCGAGTCGTGTTTATAGCTTTTCAAACGTGCCGTGCCAGACAAATCCACGTAGTGCTTCCCTGAGTAGATAGAGCGACAACATTTTGTGACTTTATTAACAAAGAAAGTTGTGAATTCAGCTAATTTGAAGTGAAACACGAGATAGAAGACAAGCTGAGGTCGATGAGAGACGATGAGAGAAACAATAGACTCTTTCCTGAGATGTAAACTGGGTCGTGAGAGGTGAGGGAACCGCCTCGGGCAACAGTTTTCAAGGATGCAAAGAAACAGGACAGAAATATTCCAGCGATTCATTATCTCCTTCTCATACCATCTCTCTATTGTATTAGGAAAATCCAACCAGGGGCGTTCTCAGGCTTTGGGAGGCTTAAGATCTCATAAAATGAACTGTCACCTGCTTAGTTATTGGGTGCTTACAAATAACCAAGATGCATAACTTGAGAAAGTACCAGTCTCCTAAACCCTTTCCAGGAGGAGGAAAATAAGCTCCTTTCAATGCATTATTAATATTTTGCCTAAACTCAGTCTGGACCGAACAGCGAACTGGATTAGCCAAAGGAATTTAATATAAAATTCATGCCTTCATGCCTCTTTTCTCTTTCTCTCTGTCTCCCTCACACACACACACACACACACACACACACACACACACAGATATATATTCAGTCTGTTGTTAGTTAGAAAAGCCACGGCATTCCTCCGCGCACTGACGCACTCGACCTATGAGAGCGAGGGGGGGGGGGGGGGGGGGGGTCAGAGAGTGTGTGGCCCCCGCTGACTGCCATGTGTTGTCATTTAAAATGATATTTTTCTGAAGTTAATGACTTACACGGGCTTATAGGTGTAAACGGACAGTCGCTGGTGTTAATTTCATTGGCCGAGTGGGTCCCATAAAAAGGTCATTATGTGCGGTTTGTGTTTAACTCGAGTTTAATTCCGGGGCAGCAAGAACAGGGGCTGGGGGGTGGTGGTGTGGGGGGGGGGGGGGGGGGGGGGGGGCTGTATTGATTAAATGACAGCTTAACAACTAGTCGTTTAATAAACAGCTTCCACGTATTGGCCTCGAGACGAACGAGGAGCCAACGGAAAGGGCTTGAAATTGGTGTCTGAGCCGACAGGGTGTGGAGATGAAGGATCGGAGGGGGACAAAATGGACGCAGGGACACTTCAGGCTGCTAACACCACCTCTCCAAACCCCCCCCCCCCCCCCCCCAACCACCCCATCCCCACCATCCCCCCCCACCTGCTCTGCTCCCTGACAAATTTATGTTAACAAGCAAATTAGCCACAGTGGGGCAGCCGGGACCAATCAATACCCCCACAATAAAAAAGTTGGTGCTGACCACGTAGTGTCTGCAGTGTAAACTACCCGGCCCCGGGTCCCCAAGGCCAGGCCAACAATAACCTACAACTGAGCGAGACACAAAAGGTATCGACACGGAGAGCGCTTCAATTTCCCCAGACGGCCGGGCCCTGTCACATCAAACTGGCTATTAGTCACAAATTCTGCCTGCCACCGATCCATCCCCCCCCCATCCTCTGGGGGGACCTTGTCAACTTGAAAGTTGTGCCTCTGGCAAAAGGACATCTGGTTCCACTGTAGTGTGTGTTGAATACAAGAGGCTCGGAGCTGCCGGGCTGATAAAGGAGAACAAACAGGGCCACTTCAGACTTGTCAGACCTTGTTAGAGGGAGCAAATGACAAAAGGAGGGGAAGGGGAGAGGAACAAGGGGCAGTTTTCACGGCTCTCTGGCGAAACGGCACAGGAGGTCCGCGGAGTTATGAACCGCACACATCTTGAAATTGTCTTCAGCTGACACGGCAATAAAGAAGTTGATTAATAATCCAAAAAGAAAATGGGCACGACTTGTGAATATCATCTCTTTCTGGATGAAATATCTTAATAGTTACGATAACTCTTCCCCTGTGAATCTAAAACACTTAATTCAGCCGCTCCAAGTTGTTTCTGCCGTCCTCTCCCATGCCTGCACTCGCATGCTTCACTCATTCCACGTTTGGCTCTGCTCAAAGTGTCCGATCCGACATGGCTGTCAGTGGCGTGCGTGTAGCCTTGTAAATTTCAATCAGCGTCTCACAGCGGGGTGCCAAGGTCCGACTCCATCTCCCTCCACACTGAACAGGTGGCACCAGAGCGGTCGTCACTCAGCGCCGTCTGAACAACGGGGCTGCCCCCACCCCCACACCCTGCCATTACCGCTCTATTAATTGCCCCATGGTGTTCATGACAAGAGGCCCGGGCCCCCTCGGTTAATGTTTAATGTGGCGACGCCTCAGATCAATGCGTGTTTTGAAGAGGAAGACACGGCGTGCTGACCGGGCTGGATCCTGAGGAGGAAGGAAGTGTCACATCACTCTCGCTGCGGAGCGCCAATTGGGGAAGGCGGGACGTATCATTGGGTTAATTGACTCGGACAGGGGGAGTAAATCTGAAGCCTTTCTTGCTGAGCTATTTAAACCATCATTAATGTTAATTGCAGGGGAGGGTGGGCAGATGGTGAGTCTCTGCTTGACCCTTGCAATCCCTTAAAGACGGTAAAAAAAAGACGAGGGGAGGACAAATAAAACACGTTGACTCTCACAAGCGCTTTCACACACAAGACCTACAGTTTTAAAAAAATGGCAGAATAAGCCGTTACACAAAAGTGAGAACTAAGGTTGATTTAATTAGATCCTATCATCCCACCAAACATGCACGTGTTCCTAAAGCGAGGATATTTTAAAGGAGATTTATGATTCTATTGCATTTGCCTCTTGATCGAGGCGGTTTCATCTGGGAATGGATCTGGAATACAGATGAGATCAGGGGATGGCTCAAAAAAAAAAAAAAGAGAGAGAGGGGAGAGATCAATTTTAGAGGCAAGGGTTTGGCACATTTAATGAATTCATGCTCCTCTCTCTCTCTCCGCCTCTCCGCCTCTCTCTCTCTCTCTCTCAATCTTTCCCTCACTCTTTCGCTGTAAGGATGAAAAGGATGAAAAGAAAAAGCCTCACACAGTGACCGTTAGGGAGCTGCTCTGCGGGCAATCAATCACCAATCAGTCATCGAAAGTGCTTGTCCTGCCGCTGGAGGATGTTCTTCATTACATACAGACTTTCAATGTGGTAACAGAAGGCTGAAGGAGTGTGTGTTGGAGTGTGAGTGTGTGTGTGTGTGTGAGTGTGTGTGTTGGGGGGGGGGGGGTAATTATTCATGGCCTTCAGCTCTTATACTTTTACTGCCCCTGCAGGAGCAAGTTTCAACCTGTGATATGGTTGTTAGCGTCCACATGTGATCACAATATCATTACATCTCTATTTCTGCCCCTTTACACACACACAGAATGTCACACACACACACACACACACACACACACAGACACACACACACACACCGTCCTTATGAATTTGGACTCCTCTGCAGACCCAGTGGGCTTTGGATGATCCCTGAGGTTGATATTACCTCCCATGATAGGCATCAGAGAATACCCCAGCTTAGAATGTGTTTAGATTCACCAACCCTAACTTCTTTAAAAGCCACAATAAGCACAGCAGACCTGGAGTTTTTAAGACCGACGGTAAAATGTGTTTGCGGTGGGATATTGCCTCAGAAACACACCTGGAGTCACGTGGAAGACGTTTCTTAGGAGAGTGAATGAATTAAAACGGGGCTCCAAAATAGAGAATATATGATTTTAAATGAAATTACAGATATTCTAATAAATATGATATTTTTGCAGTTGTTAATTATCCAAGATATCAGAGGCAAGATGATGAATTCCCACTGCAACAACTGCGGATCCGAAGAAGAGAAATATTCAGACCCATCCCACACCAGATATCCCACAACTTATTAGATGCATTGCTGGAATACCCTATTAGGAATGAAGAAGGGAGGTGGAAGGGAAAGGGGGCTTTACTTTAAATTGAGGAAGTGCCAACGCACATTTATTGGCTCTAATGTGGTACAGGCGACCCCCGTCACAGCCCCGGCGCTCCGTGGGCCGGTGCTGCCACAGTGAGGGAACATAATAACCTTTCTAAGGGTGCAGCGCGCCGCCGACTTACAGAATAAAGACTTCACAGTCGGCGCCCGGCGAGGGAACAGAGGGCCTCGCCCCAGATGAACATAATCTTTTGTTATTATGCTGTTAATACGTTTTCGTTCCACACGCTGATCTCAGACCAACCCGCCCCCAGCGCCCCACAACCATCACCCAAATAGAAGGGATTTATTCCTGTGTTCTTCTAACCTTGTGAGGAGAGCAGCAAAGTCGCACTGTATCAGGGACACCATGTTGTTTGATTCAGTAATTGTACTCGCTGAATCTATTTCTGTTATTTGCATAGAGACAGGAATTCATAATTTTGTGTGTCTTCCTGGGAAAAAAAACTAAAAAAGAAAACTGGAGGGATACATCTTCCAATCCACTCGATCAGCCACAATCCAAAATCACTGTCATCTCCCACAATCCCTTTCACCCAGGGTGCTGACAGCGGGAGGTTTCGTGGCTGTGTGTCGCTGCTCCGCTTGGCAGCCGATCGACCGGCCCATTGATTAACAGATTGGAATTATTAACTGGGGGATCATCCATCCCACGTCGCCCATGTCATTTCCATTACTGCATTTCCATTATGCCTCATTTCAGAGACGAGGCACGGAGGAGGAGACGAGGCCGGCCGGGGGAAAAAAAAAACCTCCTCCTCATTAGCATTCTAATTAAGAGGCCATCAGATAATGATCAATCAAAGCAATCATCAGGGCGGGCGAGCAGCCGCATGCAGATGGAGGAGAGGTGCATCCCTGCGAGCATCAACATAAATACACAAACACACTGTTAAACACACAAATAATTTGTTATAATGAGTTTTGAGGGGAAAAGAAAACATCTGGTATCTTGTCAGTTGTTATTCTGTCCGTCAGAGGGATATATTGTAGTGTAAATAGTGTAAATCCCAGTGTTCAATGAAATACAGCAGGAAATAACGTATATAAACTAATATAATATTAAAATCAAAGCTAAGAGACACTATAAAAGGTAATTCTGAATTTGAACATGAGCCGTTTCTGCACCTATGCATTCAATTTAGGGGATTTTACAATAACTGCATTAACATATAATAATTGATCATGATTTAGGTTTCCAGGTGGTTTATCGAGTGTTTTCTCCAGAAAATCTGTATCATTTTTCAAAAATTCCTGTTTTAAATCTGAGAAAAATCTACTTTTCGTGGCGTCTCCTTGGACGGACAATAACCCTGTGATGGACCACCGCCTCCATGCAAGCAGCAGATGTTATAAATTAACATGAACCCTTTTTCTTTTTGGCAATAAGTCAGCGCCGTGGAGTTTTTATGAAAGCAGTATTTTATACCCCCGTTTTCACATTAACTCCATAAAGCCGGGCGGCCGCCACTGGCGACCCCACGCCGGGCCACTGCGGCCGCACAATTATGCAGAATCCCATTGGCTTTGATTTAGGAACCATCAGCAGGCCGGGGCTGCAGAGCTGAGAGTCAAGGTGCAGGCAGAGGAGGCGTCATTGATTGAATTTTATGTCGTTGTTGTCGGGGATCTTAACATGCCAGAATTTATAACCCGGGGAATAATAATGTCGTATAAAAACTGACAGAGCCAAATAGGGCCGGCCCTGTCACGACCATCCTTCATTTCGAATGAATGTGAGTTCTTTCCCCCTTTTTTTTTTCTCGACTGAAAATGAAACATTTGTGTTTGACATCTGAGAAGAAGAAAATCAATACAAATGTATAAACCATACATAGTGTCCACTTCATTATTTTGTGACAAATTTGTTGGTCTGCTTTCTTGATTTAAGACATCAGGCATACAAGTTATAAATATATTAGTTTGGGGAGCGATGGAAAAAACTGAACATATAGCACTCTCCAAAATAAAGTAAATTTATTTATTTTGCAAATTAAAACCAAAATAACAATTACTTTAAACTATTTCAAAATGATGTTTAAAAATGTCTAAAGAATGCGTTAATCCTAACATATTAACTAAAGATTATGTCAGTTTGATTGGATTTGTGTTGAATATAAGTAAAGTATTATCTTTCAAAGAATCTCAACAATATTCCTATAGTTATCAACAAATCGTATTAATAACTTGTGGATCACAACAATAAGAACCCAATCTAAATCTGAAATATTACTACAAGTGGAATTTGATGAATTAACATTCAGTTTATACCATTTAACCTCATCTTCATAGCATCAGTATTACTTTCCGCAGTGAATATGAAAATCTACGTCATCAGCTGCAGAGACACAGATTGTTAATAACTACAAACTCAAAGTAGACGCAGACTCTCTCATGTGACTTGTCTGTTTCTCTGACCCGAGCAGTGCTGTGGTTTCACTGGTCTGACTGGGCCCCGGTGTCAGATACAGGTGCAGCAGGTATCACTCCTGAAAACCACTACTACACTCTCACCCACACCCAGGCCTGTCCAGATGTCAAGGTAGGGCAGTGTAATTATACTCCCCATCCCCCTCCCAAAAAATAAAAAAACACATGACGTTGACTGAACTGAATTATTGAATTTTCATCGGTTGCCTTAGGCCACGTCGGGCCTGTTCAATTTTAGCCTGAGGAGGACACGCCATTAAAGGAGATGAGTCAAGAAAGTGTCTGCGTCTGATTGCCCCACGAAACCATTACCGCCCAGCGGCAGCAGCAGGACAGCGCTGGTGCCGAGTGGACACATGCCCCAACTTATACCCCCCCCCCCCACACACACACACACACACACAGGGGCAAGCATGTACTCACAAATGCATACACACATACACAGCTGAAAATCCACATATCCCCATCCTCTAGCCCCCCCCCCCCCTTGCAGAAAGCAGACGCAATTTACATGAGTTGAAGGGAGGTGACAGGTAGCAATCAGCCTGGGGAATAGGGTTAGAGGCGGACGCCTGGTTGCGTATTACCGCCTGCCAACCAAAGCCTACAGATTGCTTATACCAGGCCACGACCTCCGACCCTGCCACATATCAACCAATTGCCCTTTAGTATAATTATGGGGAATAATCTTTTAGAGTTTGATTCGGAGGAGATAGGCGAGGAGGGCCACTTGTAATTTATTTTTTTAAGGCGGCCTTGTTAATAAACACTTTTTTTTTTGGGGTGCAGGGCCCGTCTGGCAGCTGTAAGTGAAATACCCTTAGTGCTCGGGGTCAGATTTATTTATTTGCCCGTTGCATCTGTCAGTCAGTCCGGCCAGACATCTACACTGGGTTGGCTGTAGGTGAATGGGAATGTCGTTATCGTGCGATGATGTTTCATTGATAGCATGTATCATTGGAGGTGGCCCTCTCGGATCTGTCAAAATAATAATTGCATTGTTTAGATCTCATTAAAGTTGAATGAAGTGCAGCAGCCAGTCGGAGCTGACGACAACCAGAGGTTAAGTCCAAACCTTAAAAGATACATTTTTCATCCTCTCTCATATTCCTACGATGCCTCGTGTCGTCCAAGTGGATCTCAGGATCGTCACAAAGCAAAAATAAATTCTGTTTCAAAACCCGAATAATCAATTAGCCAACAGATCCACATCATCAGCAAATATCTATTGATTTTGTACAAAATAAGTGAATTGGAGAGGCCACCTCAGCCTCAGGGAAAGTTTCAGGGGATTTCTATTATTTCATAAATGCATTTAGCAGATTTTATTTACAAACTTGTATTTGTACAGCTCAAAACTTACAGATTTATGTTTCATTCTGAGCATCTATCTCTCTATAGACCCTCAGTTTGGATGAGAGAAGGCTGCAGCCAACATGTGGTGGATGTCCTACACAGAAATAACTGGAATAAAATTAGATTATGGAGAAACAGATAGAACGGGGAATAGAGTGCAATGAATATATACATATTTATGATGTATATGAATCCAGAGGGAGATTTGTTGAACAAACCCAAAACACACACGTAATCTAAAGAACCCTGAAATAAATATGATTTTAAATTGAAATGACAATAATAATTTCAGCTCTAAAACACTTAAGTTTATTTTTTTAGATAATCTGTTGGACTTGGAGCATCTTCTTGGTGAAAAGGGAAAAAAGACTTGTTGCTTAAATATTCCCCATAAATAGAATAAAGGTGTTTAGGTTCTTTTCATGTTTAATAATACGCTCAGAGCTTGAACATTAGTGAGAAGAGTCGGCATTGAAAGTCATTAAAAGTTGCAGTTTCCTCTCATCTCCGACACACACATCCCACTTCTGACAGTTACATTAGTGTGTTTTCTTTTTGTGGCGTCTGATCTTAACCTTGGCCCGTTTAAAAAAATCATGAACTTAACCCTTCAGAGTTTGGCTTCCATCCCGACGCCACACACAGCCACATTAGTAGCCGGGCCTGACCTTAATCATACAGTCCCATCAGAAACCTGCTGACCTTCACCTCCCAGGAGAACCCTCCTCATTCACACTCTCACTGGGACCTCCGGCTGCCCATTTAGCGCTTTAATGGTGGGAGGCGCCCGCTCAGCCAGCCATTTCATTGTGTTCTCCTCCTCCTCCTCCTCCTCCTCCTCACACACACACACAGTGCACATGTACACACACAGGATGAGAACACATGAGCCCATGTGCACACACACACACATCAAACGTTTACATCCACACAAATACAAATACTGCACTCTCCCTCCACAGGGGGTTAACATCAACATATGTCCTTGTCACACGCATAAAGGTGAAGGTTTGTTTGGTCACGTGTGGAACCACGTGCGAAGTAATTGTGAGAAAATGTGCACATTTTTCTGTCTTTTCCTTTTTCAGAAGTTGTCGGTTTCATTACGCCGACTTTTGACAGACGTTCTGAGCTTTACCAGCGGCTCCCATCCACTCTGCAGTTTGAGCAGTCTGTAAAGGGCAAAAAAGAAATCAATTCCACCCTGACAAATGTAAATAAGGTCTTATCGGGGCAGCGGCGACGCATCGACAGCATCAAGCGCGCGAATGTTCCACTCGCTTGCCTGTCATTTAACTACATCACCGGATCACTCCTCCATATTTTGCCCCGAGGACAACCAATTCTCCATCGCACCGGCGTGCATATGAGCTCACGTGTGTGGGTATGTGCGTGCATGTATAATAACGCGTGTGGCTTTCATGTTTGCTTGTGGACAGCATCACTTTACATTTATTGAAATGAGCAGCCCTCCCTGGGGCTCCCGTGTGGAGCCTGGGCCTGCAGCCATGCCAGCATCTATCGACTCCCCAGGATTAGGGCCGGGCCGAGGCAGCCTCTCCCCCGTGGCCCCGGCGAGGTGACCCACACCGAGACAGAGTTCAGGAGGGGAGAGCAGGGTGAGCTCTCCCGGGCGCAGATTAGGGGGCCCCGCCTCTCCCAGTGGAGACATGAAAGCGTGAAACGATACGTGTGCGTCTCTGTCCGAGCGGGAGATCGCACACGCAAACAGTCACATCAAACAGGCTCAGGTTTGTTCAGGCAAAAACTCCAATTAGGGAAACGTGTCACATGTGAGAGGCAGATACATTTCTGTGAGTGACACAAATACCTTAAAAACACAAGATGACATTCAGGGGGGGGTCCAGGAATTTGTTTACATTCGGAGATTTCAACATTTTCATAGATTTTTCAGAGACAATAAAAAATCTGGCATATTTAGAGGACTGATATTTATGAGTTTGTGCAATTTGGTGCATATCTAGAAATCAACCAGTGAATTTACATGGAAGAGGGTTGGGTAAATCAGTTGAAGGAGTTAAAGTGATTTCATTTTGTGTTTTACATATTTTAATAATTGTACTTAAACCTATGGGCGAATTCGATTCAAAAGTTTTTCCCTCGAGACAAAGGCAAGGACATTTCTGATTAGTTTAGTTTTCAGCTTAGTTTAAATATCACTGTTGAGAAGATTGATTTAAAAAGTCACATCCAGCAAATAAGAAAGTAAACATACTAACTGCTTTTTCCTAACAATGAAATGAAATGAAATTATCATTACTGACTCAAGTTTATGTTTTTTGTGACGATTTTGGTAAAATATGTATATTTTTGTCTAGATGTGAACTTGTCTGTGTTCATTGTCCCAAAACTATATTTTCTCACCATGGTCTGCAGGTTGTGTGTCCCTGAGCATCGTGTGTGTTTCCTCCCTGACTCTCATCAGCCACAAACATCACATTCATTCAGTTTTTCCCCATCAAGTTGCAAGTAGATACTAAGTGAGAATCTCCACAGTATTACCTAAACCTCATATTTCTCATAAGATTCCCCTTAATTCCCTTAAACAGAATAAAGAGTCAATCCACAAATGATTTTGTGTTTTTCTAACATTTGGGCGATGTCTGCAGGAGGAAATCAAATGGTGAAGAGACAGGGGTGTATTTCATGTTTCTAGCATCAGCATCAACAAGCAGCAGAAATACTAAGAACCAGGCTGTTAGCATTAGCAGTGGTAGCCACCATGCTGGAACAGAGTGAGAATAAAATGCCACCGTTGTTTGCAGAGAGCTCCCCTGATACAACAGAGCGAACACAACACCAAATATAAAACCAAATCAAAACACAAACAGTCGAGATCTCTCTTCTTTTTTTTTTGCAGTTTACCACTTTACACGCGTGTGATATTTGCGTTTGGCGAATCAAAAACGAAACGCATCTATTTGGGATCTTATCTTTGACAAGAACATTTTCGAGTAGTTGCTGCTGTGAAGTAAAATCTGAAGTGCCCGCTTAACTGAGATATTTTTCACAAACCAAAAAAGCAGCTGCATTTGTTTAAGTTGGTTCTTTCAGATTGGCGTTCACTGATCCACACCTAAGTCCACTAATTGCAAAGAGAAATGCAAAAAAATCTGTGTTCAAACAAGGCCCCTCCATTACAGCGAGGCAGACGGGGAGATACCACTATTTTTAGATGTTAAAGTCGTAATTAAGGTTTCGGGGATTTTTTTAATTGGTTCTTTTGTTTCATATAAGCCACTTTTTCTTTGAAGCTACAATTAACAGGGTTTTGCTGTTTTTTGGGGGGGGGGTTGTTTGTTTTATTCATCTCGAGAATTTCCCACCACAGTGAAACGTACAATTACTTTATGTGTGTGTTTTTGTGTGTGTGTGTGTCTCCTGAAACTGAAAGAATCACATTAGCACTTCACCAAATGAAATATCACTGTTTCTGTTAAAAGCCAAGAGGTTACATACGGGAATTGGCTAATCCCAGGGAAGGGGGGGGCGGGGTACATGGCGAGGTAGAAGGAATGAACTCCTTAAGTCGAGAAGTGGCTATCTTGCCGCTGAGTGGTATCATCATCATCTTCATCATCATCACCACACAAACCCCTCTCTCTTCTTCGTGAGTGGAGTGGCAAAATAATTGGATTCTTTCCCACAAATAACACCTTCACCCCTGAGCTTAATTAACTAGACAAGGCTGCGGGGCCAGGGTCCATTCTCCTCCACTCGCACTGGGCTCTCGGAGAGAAAGAGGAGAGCCCAGCTGTTATTGCCCACTGGCCTTTATTACCATGGCTGAACGATAATATAGGTTATTAGGGCAGGTTGTTGGAAGGGATGGTCTTTTTATTGTATTTTACTAGGCCCTGTTATATTGATGTGCAACACCAACAAGGCCTCGTAAAAAAAAATCGTATGTTGGTATGTTGAGAATAAAAAGTGGTATTTATCCATCCATCCAATATTTGTATCTATCCATCTATCATATCTATCCTATCTATCTATCATATCTATCCTATCTATCTATCTATCTATCTATCTATTATTTATCCATCTATCCTGTATTTTCTATCTATCTATCTATCTATCTATCTATCTATCTATCTATCTATCTATCGTATCTATCTATCGTATCTATCTATCGTATCAATCTATCTATCTATCTATTGTTTCTAACGTTTCTATCGATTCTATCTATCTATTATTTATCCATCTATCCTGTATTTTATATCTATCTATCTATCTATCATATCAATCTATCTATCTATCTATCCATCGTTTCTATTTATCTATCTATCTATATATATATATATATATATTTATCTATCTATCTACCGTATCTATCTATTGTTCTATCGTTCTATTCTATTCTAATCTAATCAAATCAAAGTAATGCTAAAAATAAGTGTGTTATCTTATTATATCTTTGTGTGTTAACTGAGCACCATCTGAACCACAACTATAACATATAATCTAACAATACAATAATCTAATTGAAGGATGACAGCGGGCGACAGTTCCTCCCACCCACACAGTCCCTTGGAGTCATTTGTCTTGACTGACAGTCCTCAGCACACTAACAAATACAGGCTTTGACACGAACGACAACAAACACAGCAGGACTCAACAATCCATCACAGGTCGGCTGACGCTACGACACTATTGGTCAACGCATTAACGGTAAAAAAAACAACAACTGCAACATCCAAGTAACACCAATTTAACAGGATAGTGTGTTATGGTGTGTGGATTTAAGGGTTTTACTTTATTACCGTGGGTGTTGTTTTATGGCAAAGAGCAGCGTGCGAGCACGACGCCCACAAGGCCCTTCTAGATGCCACCCTTCACATTATAACTCTTCCTGAGGTCCTTAGGGCCACTTTGTATGGAGGAGTTGCCATTTTGCTGTCACTGCCCCCCCTAAAACACACACACACACACATATACGCGCACACACACACACACTTCCCTTCGACTCTAAAGCTCCATGTTTGTTGTTCCATTCTCCTCTATATCTCCCAGAGGAGCTCCCTCATTTTAATATAAATAGAACGCTTCATCATGCAGTGGCACAAACTTCCCCGTGTTGCATTGCTCCGGTGACATTAGCAGCAGGCAGCTAAGGTAGGAGGGCGAGTCGAGGGGATGGAGCACCGGTTCGGCACAGACACACAAAAAACAACGTGATTGTCTTGCAGTTTCAAAAACGACTGGTTTGGTTTGTTTTTCTATGAGAGGTTCCATTTTGGAAAAGAAGTAACAGATATTACTCGAGAGAGAAAAGAGAAGAAGTAGCACCAACCCAAAAAAACAAAGATTTATTTCCAAGCGAGTTGATACCGAGCGCAAATTGCACTTCTCTTAAACACAAGATCAATTGGCCCCTGTCAGAAATGCCAGCGCACTCACACAGACATGAGGGATTTAATAGCTGACTGATGGGCAAACTGCAACTCTATTGAGACTTTCCCCCCCTTTTTTAAGTGTCAGATGAGAAAGCCGCTGAGATCTAAGAGAAAGCACTTCTTAGCCAAACTGGACCGTGCCCGCCTCGCTCTAATCAGATGTGCGCAGCTGTATCCCAAATGCCAGAGGGATCATTTGACGAGAGATATTTGCAGCCCCCTCTCGGCTCAGGCTTTCTGCTCCCTCCTCTGTAGTGGTAAGGAGCCCCGAAAAGGCCAGCGGGGCTAGGACACAGCCCGGGGGCACTAGCCGCCAATAGCTTCGCCCCTGAGAAGCGCCGACTTGTGCCTTGTGATCGGCGGACACCTAAAGCCGTCACCATTGACTAATTGTGCTTCATCTGGGCGCAGGATCCATCTTGGCTAACAAGAAAGCACTAGAGGTCTTCATTTAGCTATCAGGCCTGCTCTCCCCAGGGAGGCTTCTGAGTGCAGCTGCTGTCCTTGCTCCTCTCCCGATCAACACATCAAACGCCAAACCCCAATTCATTTTCCCTCCCCTCCCCTCGCCTCCCTCGCTGCTCCCTCCCTCGCCCCACCCTCCCCTCCCTCGCTCCCTCTCGCCGCGAGAGAGGAGGCAAAGAGGAGGAAAGTTCCAGGATGGTGGAACCAAAGAGCAAAGAGAGACACAGCGGTGAATACTGAGCGGCAGCTTTAGCCCGGCCCTGCAGGCACTCTGGATTTAGCAGGATATTTATTCTTTTATATCCAGACAAAAGAGATTGCACATGCCCTCCTGTGCTCGCCAGAGTCACTCCGGTAAATCAGCGAGAAGTAGCCCGAATATAATCAGACTCCATTATGAAGATTCTCACAAAAGCTTCGGCGATAATCTGGCATAAACAACGTGGCAATTGCAGGCCTAACCTTTGCATGTGGGGAGAATCTGACTGTCGGCAATGATCTTTAGTTATTTGTTTATTCATCTATAATTCTGTTTGTCCAGTTTTTCATCTCAAATTTAAGCGATTTGTCAAATATTAAACAGTTTGTGCTGAACACACTCGTCCTCATGCATTATTTGTGCGTGTTTCGGATTTCTAAAATATAAAAGCATCATGAAACACTCATATTTATTTGCAGACATATTTTAAATGTTATTTCTGCTGATTTGTCCTCAGAAATAAACTACATGGCAGGTGACAGTGCTGAGGTTAATCTTCCTCCTCCTCCTCCACCTCCTCTTCTTCTTCTTGCCCTTTTTTTATTACATGCAGGAATCTAATAACGTGGACGTAACTCCACAGCTCCCTGTCCTCCATCAGCAGCAGCTTGCGTGTTTATTAAAAGCCTAATTTAGCATATGCATTGATTAGATTCTTAATTACAGACAGAATTACCATAGTGCCACAAAAAGTATAGGCTATCTTTGTCCATCCGGAAATAAGGAGATTAATTCCTCTGTGATCACTCGGTGCTGCTCACTTTGCTCCTGCACCGTCCTCCTGGGGTCCTTCTGAGGAGCGGCGGCATTAATCCACTTTAATATTAGATGTGATGTCACTTCCACTCTCTTAAACAAAGCAGGGGTCAGCCCGCCAACAGTTCCCAGAGAATGGCAGAGATGTTAAACATATGTCGGGGTCTCTTCAGGGGTAATCCTATTCTGCTTTTGACAGGTGAAGGGCTCACTGCGAGCTGTTTGTCAATTTACATTTTTTCAGCCCCAAGGCCCAAAAATAGATACTTTGAAAATGCACTATATAAAAGATTCACTCTGTTTAATTCTGATAAAGTCATACAAGGATAAGAGAATAATAAACATCAGAATTATTACAATTTGTAAGCAGGTTTTATGGCTGGGTTTGGCAAATAAAAAGGGCAACACCAGACACATACCTTACATACTTTATCCCATCTGTACTTCATGTATTTTCACTCTTCAGATATTGCATTTGTGATTATAAGGTACTTCTTATTATGGGCCAAGGAGGAACCCATGGTCTTTTGGAGCAGACTTGATGAAAAGATTATTCTATTTTTGTAATTTTTGTTGAATTAGTTTAGAAATGATGGAGAGATCCTTTATGAAAAGGGCTAATATCTCTGCATAGGTAATATAGGGTGTTAATCTGGATAATGACCGGGTATATTTATACATAAAAAAAAAAGTATTAAATCCTATTTTGGAAATATCTAAATATGCTATAGGGAGATAAAGTGACCTTGTTGGATGTATGTTGTCTCCGAGTCCTTTTCTAGGTTACAATTCAACACTGTGGAGATGTTGCTTCCTTTTTCCTCATGTCTACATGGAACATGTGTTTTCTTATGATGAAAGCTCATCGTCACCATCATCAGTGTCAAAGAGGGAAAATCCCTGCAGTCGGACATCAAAGGGAAGCAGATGTTCTTTATCAATCCTGTTAAATACGAGCGTGACAGTCGGACGCCGCATCTGCGTAACATTACAGGTTCGACATAATGTGACACTCACCATCAGAAGGGCCATCATTTTAATAAAGGACGTGACATCAGCTCAAATTAGTGCAAACAAATTGGGTGATTAAGGTGAGGAGAGAGAGCTGTGAGCAGAATGTCATCCTCAGCTAATGAATCTGTCGCGACCCGATAACCAATAATCAATCGCAGCCCCCCCCACACCATCTATTAGGCTAGTTGCAGATTGGTGACAGCAGAATAAACACCGGCGTGTTTGCCGCCACGTGTTCGAGTCACGAGCGGTAAAACAAAGTGGCATTTCCTGATGTCACGCTAACACACAGCAAATGAGATAATGAAGCGTTTTTAGGCAACTGGGTGTCGAGTTATTTCCGCTCCGATCAATACGCTGTTTAAAAAAAAAAAGAAGAGGAGAAAAGTCAATAAACATATGCGTAAATTGATTCCATCTGCTTATTATCATATAAAACCGCCGGGTAAATATGCAAGTAATTACCGGTGACGCTCCGATAGCCGATAAGTTGTGAAAGTGATGCTCCCGACTCAACGGTCAATAGGTTATTATTTTTTTATCAATAAATTACACAGGAAATTAGTTTCGGAGACTTGTGTTATTTGCTCTTTTTGTGTATTTTTTGGAACATTTCCATTGATTCCTACGTAAAGAGGCAGATTAAATGTTGACTTCACAGCATTTTCTACAGTTATAATTTGTTCCAGGGATTTTCTCATTAGTTGTGTTCCTCTACTTTAGTTTTCCATCCAGCCGTTTCCATGTGATACCTCATCTGACGACTGTGTGTGTCACTATATTCACATCACCGCCCTCCCTGGCATCCGCAGGCACATCCACACCATCCAGCTCAGCATCTCGGAGAAGCCACAACTGAGAAATCCTGCCATGCTGCCGTCTTTTCCAACCCCAAGTCACCGAGCCACGCAGATTTTCTCGCCTAATCCCCCCCCCCTTTACGTCCAATATCACCAGGGTTGCCACAGTCCCGTGCCCCCCCCCCCCCCCCCCCCCCCCCCCCCCCCCCCCCCCCCACCCCCGTGCTCTCTAACAAGATGAGCTCTTTTCCATTCGGGCCCTTAATGCCACTCTGGGCTTCATTGTGCAGATCCCCGATGTGCCACAGTGAAATGTGCCCTGGACTCAAAAACCGGCTTGTTGATCTTGAGATTACTGCCGACAACAGGTCCCCCCCCCCCCCCCCCCCGTAAACCCCGTCCAGCCTCGATGGGGAAACCCAGGCGTGGGATGATATTGAGATGTCTTCCTCTCTCTCTCTCTCTCCCTCCTGCTTTCTTTCTCTTGCTTTCTACCCGTGGTCGTCCACAAGTGCTCACAGCTGCTGGCGCCACCGTGCCGCTAAGCAGGTTTTAAGACGGGGTCCCAGTCGGGCTTTCTCTCGCCCAACCAGGAGGCAGAGCCCTGGATCCAGACCTTTTTAAGTGATCATCCTTGTATCATAACAGATTAAGGGCTGCTGCTGCTCTGGATTAGGCCTAATCTAACCTTTATCCGCTCCCATCTTCACCTGAAACTTACAGCGACCAGGAAGTCAATCGCCCGGGCCCCCGCGATATACAGTGACACTGATCTTCCTTTTCACGCTCTAATTATCGGGATTAAGAAAAACACTTTTGAGTAATTATTTTCACATCGGATAAACATTGGGCTTGCACGGATTTAGCTGAGCTTTCGCCAACAAGCAGCAGACAGGCTGATGGAGATCCTTCCTAATCAGGAATAACCAACAAACAGGCAGCGGGAGACAGAAAGAAAAAAAAGGGAAGAACAAAGATATGGATGTCTTTCTTTCATTTAAACGAC